>NC_136059.1:19598314-20198314 GCF_964261635.1 Lissotriton helveticus
CAGAATCCAGGCACCTGGACTTGGTCTGGTTGGCTCTGGAGTATAATATCTGCATGGGGATGGAGAGTACTGTCATTCCTGGGAGTAGTAGTAATGATCATATTCAGTTGTTGTCTCTGTTTACAATGTGGCCCAGCGATTTGCGGCTTGTGCGCCACAGCTTATATTTCACGTCCACAATCCCATACCCAAATGAGAAAAGACGAGCAAATGATGCTGTATGAACAGATAGATGGTCTCATGAATATTGATGTTTCCTGAAGGGAACGTAGGGAACAAGGAGGGAATGAGGAAAATTTAATTTTGCCCTGCTATGTGTCCCCTACGTGTTCCCCATCATGTAGTATATATGCATGAACTCCATGCATTTTCCCTCCATGGCCGAAAATAAAGACGCATTTGCAGTTGCGTCCAATGTTAGTATGTCAGTTATCCAGTCCCCCGTGAAAGCAACGTGAATTAGGCTTTTAGGCCTATATTGACAACGCCTTTACATGGTGCACGTTAAATCATCGAGATGCACCCGTTTCTAAGGCTCCACAGGGCCCGGACACAAGATCCAGGCCTCAAGCCTCCCGAAACGTTCCGAGAGATGCAGCTCCGCCCGCATCCCTGATCCTTCACTTACTTCCTGCCAAGCAACGCGGTGCCCGGCTAGGCCTGGCCTGCTTGCCAAGAATATATTATGCCTACAGTTATCTGTTCAGCTTCCCGGAGTCACATTCCTAGCTAACGAACAGGATAAACATATCCATCTACAGTCCAGTCCTTCTGTCTCCATGCAAGTGATTTACTGAATTAGTATCCATAGAAGACCCATAGCCCACGCAATACATAAAGAAATATATGCATACACTAGCCTTTAGTGACAAACAGCCTTTGCCCTGATGCCTTTTAGAATCAAGCAACATGTACTCCAAACACAAGATATCAGATACGCTATAGGTACAGGTCGTTCTGACATCCCAGACTTCAGTCTCCTCTACTAGTGCTAGAAGTCAGCGCCCCACAGCCTTCCCCAGTTACACGTCATGACTCGTTTTGCGCGCACCAGTAGGTTAAAGGTTCCAGCTGCCCATGAAACCCCCTCCATATGTCCACCCACTTATGACACTTCTGTGACGTCTACATCACACACCTCCGTGCACGCCCTGTGCACGCCTTCTTTTACGCCCATATGGTCTTATCTTTCTTTTTTCACTTGTTACGCCTACTGTATTCAATGCAACTGTACAGTTCTACTATATATATTGTATGATGTTAAAGAAATGTTGAATATCCCTTCCTGAACCTTAGAGGTGATGGAACCCGATGTCCATTGGCTCGAGCCACTTAATTAAAGCCCGTATGACTCAGATACCACGGATTCTGCCTCTCATTTATTGAGCTATTCTTATAATCATTTAATGCATAGAAAAATAGTCCCGGTAATTATTATTTACCACGGGACGCGTTTGCATAGTGGTGAAAGGAGGGGGCGGGCCTGAGGGGCAATGTTTGCAAACACGCCCTGTAGCACATTTAAAGTTGGGGAATTAATTTCCTTTCAATCCTGAAGGCCCCTGGGGGGCAACTAGCCCACCAGGTGCTTCCAGTAAGCACCACTGTGCTGCGTTGCAGAGAGGTGGTTTAGGTCATACCACTTTTTACACCTCTCTGCAACGCAGCTCTGTGGCGCTTACTGGAGGTACATGGTTGGCTAGTTGGACTCCAGGGATGTCAGGATTCAAGGGGACTTGATCTCCCAACTTAAAACGGCCACAGGGTGTGTTTGCAGACATGTCACCTCAGGCCCCCTCCCTTCACCACTGTGCAAACGCGCCCCGTAGCGCTTTTTAAGAGGTAGTTTTAATCCCCCTGCCCTATTATGTACTAGGGCCTTACAGAGGAGGTAATGCCAACACATTGTGTTCCCTATTGTATGTAGGTGTTTTCACTGTATTCTAAGTGTCTTTTACCATAGCACTGGCTCTAGGCCTGGTTAGTCAGAGTCAGTTACCACCAGTACCCATCTGTAGTGGACACAGGATGATTTGCAACAAGGCCTCTTTCTGCTCCTCTGTTGGTTCTTTCTGCACATGTCTTGCTTCTTCCTGCACTCTTCTTCGTCGTTGTGGACTTCTGTTGCTTCTTTAAGCATTTCTTTTGCTTCTTTCTGTGCGTTTTTTCTTCTTTCTTCTCATGTCCTATCTCTGTAGGCATAGTTAGAAAGTAGCATTTGAACAACCTTTGAAATTCACAGAAAAAAACATAGGTCTTAGGCACGTTATAGTTAGAAATTAGCATTTAAAAAACCATTGAAATTCACTGAAAAAACATAGGTTTCAGGGGCCGTATAGTTAGTTGGACATTTCACTAGTACAAAACCATAGAAATTCCCCTGTTATAATTAGTTCAGCTATCTATAACGTGCTCCACCGCAATGCACTGCTGATGATGTCACATATTACATCACTCATGGTCAGTGACATCACTCATAACATCACTGATGACATCTCAAATTACAGGCCTCCTCTCACACTAATATAACCTTTGATACACACACTCTAAAATATGAAATACCATTTTCAAAACAATGGACACACCAATATCAGTTACAACATACCCATTCACTAATTCCAAGATCTACACACACATCCATTCATTCACTAAAAGTCCTATACAGTCACACAAAAATGCACTCACTCATCATATGTACTCATACACCTATACATACACTTACACACCGCCACTCATCCATCGTTACTCACACACATAGTCATAAATGCAAATAAAGTATCATGCATCCGTTTACTTGTGTATACAGTTATACACACACCACTGCACTTACTTTTACAGAAACTAACACATACTAACTCTCTTAAACAATCACTTATAGAAACACATACTCATTTATACAGGTACTCTTCCAATCTCTCACTCTCACATATACTCACTTACATATACCAATTCTTACTTATACTAGTTTAAAACATATGTAGTTAATCATAAAGACACTACTGAGACAGTCATTCACTCACCAACATACCCATACACACACTCATCCACCCAAGCAGTCCTGCACACATGCTGTCTTCAAAACATATACAAACAGTGACTCACTCATTCATGCATCTGTGCACAAAGTAATACCCCCAACGAACCACACAGACACTGATACTGATTCTCAAAAAACAATCAATAACTCATATAGACACTCATATAGCTACCCACCAACCCGTGCTATCATTTATACACAAAGTGAGAGACTGATACAGATATTTACACATTTAAAGATTTCTCACTAACCCATGTATTCACTAAGATACACTTAATCAGTCAGTTATACAATCAGTTTCACACAAACAAAATCATCCATTTAGACACTTATATACCCACTTATTCTTCCATCGACCTCGACACATACATATATAAAACATATTTAAATTTTACAAAATCACACATTCACTGGATGATGTCATCAGTGATTTCATCAGTGATGTCATGAGTGAAGTCACTGCCCATGTCATGAGTGATGTAATATGTGACGTCATCAGTAGTGCATTGTTGGGGCGCTAATTAGAGTTAGCTGAACTAACTATAACGGGGGAACTTCTATGGTGTTGAATGAGTTAAATGTCCAGCTAACTATAACATGTGTGAAACCTATGGTTTTTTCAGTGAATTTCCAAGGTTTTTTAAATGCTAAATCCTAACTATAACGTGTGTGAAACCTATGTTTTTTTCAGTAAATTGCAAAGGTTTTGTAAATGATAATTTTTAAATGTATTAATTATTATATTTCTTTCTTTTTATACTAATTTCCTACATTTTTATTATAACTACTTATATTTATTTTATTTTTTAAGTTATATTTCATATTCCCAATGTAAAATACCAAGAAAACGAAATAAAAAAAAACTTTTTAATAATTTTTTTTCAATATATTAAAATTAAATTCTATATAATTCCTTTTTCATTGTTTTGTTTTTTATAATCGCACAGTAAGCGTACGGTGATCGCATGGTACTTTGTACAGGTAATTGTACGCGTACCGGCACACACGTCACAAATAGGCTTTGACGTTATGCGTCGCATCAACGCGACGTCATGTACAGCGCCCCATACACGTACGGCGCAAAGGTTTCTAATTGTTCAAAATCATATATTTATGTATTTCATGTACATATTAAGGGTAGACAAATTGCTTTTACAGCATGAAGCATGCTGACCTTTAGTTAGATCAAACACTGCTGGATCATTGCACCAGAGTGCATTTTTGCCCCACTGTTTTTAGTAAGGTGGTGAACCACACCAATAAAGTTTGCCGTGGACTTGAGGAAAATTTAATTTTGCCCTGTCATGTGTCCCTACGTGTTCCCCATTATATGTTATATGTGCATGATCGATATGCATATTTACCCCCTTGACCGAATAAAGACGCAATTATAGTTGTGTCCAACGTTAGTATGCCCGTTATCCAGTCCACGTGAAAGCAACGAGTATTAGGCCTATGTTGCCAACGTCTTTTCATTGTGCACGTTAATTCATCGAGTTGTCCCCGTTTCTAGGCCTCATAGGGCCCGGACACCAGATTCAAGCTCAAGTCTCCTGAAACCACTCCGAGGAGCGATGCAGCCCCTCCCGCATCCCTGACCCTTCACTTACACTCTGCCAAGCAGCGCGGTGCCCGGCCTGGCCTGCCTGCCTGTCTGCCAAGAATATGTTATGCCTCTAGTTATCAGTTCAGCTCCCCGGCTTCACATTCCTAAGCTAACGAACCGCATAAACATCTTCAGTTATAGTCTAGTCTTTCTGTCTCCATGCAAGAGAATTACTGAAATAGTATCCATAGAAGATTCATAGCACACGCAATACATGTAGAATATATGCATGCACCAGCCTTAGTGTCAAGTAGCCTTTGCCCTGATGACTTTTAGATTCTATCAACATGTACTCCAAACACAAGATATCAGATATGCTATAGGTACATGTCGTCCTGACATCCCAGACTTTAGTCTCCTCTTCTAGTGTCAGAAGTCAGAGCCCCCAGCTCTCCCCAGTTACACGTCATGGCCCGTTTGCGCGCACCAGTAGGTTAAAGGTTCCAGCTGCCCAGGTAGCCCCCTCCATGTATCCACCCATTTATGACACTTCTGTGACGTTTACATCACATGTCTTCGTGCACGCCCTGTGCACGCCTTCTTTGTACGCCCATATGTTCTTATCTTTCGTTTGTCACTTGTTACGCCTACTGTATGCAATGCAATTATACTGTTTTACTATATATACTGTATAATGTTAATGAAAGGCTGGCTGTCCCTTTTTATGCTTGTGTCTGTCCCTTCCTGAACCTTTGCAGGTGATGGAACCCGATGGTCCATTGGCTCGAGCCATCCGATTAAAGCCCATTTTGACTCCGATATCACAGATCCTGCCTCTTATTTATTGAGTTATCCTTTTCAGTTAATGCATAGAAAAATAGTACCGGTATTTAATTATTTATTTACCACATAATGGCACCCGAATAGGGACGAGCCCCTTCCCCACGCGCCGGCGATGTAACGCAGGCCCCCTGACCCTTCTACAGCCGTGACGGAACCCTACGTGCACGTGCAGATATTTCTGCTTCAAGTCTCCCTCAGGCCCACGGAGGAGACGGAGACTGCGGTCCGGCATCCAGACGAGGCGGTGAGGAAGGCGGGTCGTCCCGACCAGAGCCCAAGCCAAGAGAGCAAGGTCCGAGGTATCCGGAGGCCCACCTGTAACCGAAGCCCGAAGCCCGAGGCGCATGCGTAGTGCGTAGCAGTAACCAGACGTCATAGCAGTCCAGTCCGAGGCCTTCAGTTTTGCTTCCCGGTGAGTACCGTTGCTGGGGGTATCTAGACGGGTTCATTAGTTTGTGCCCGGTCCGACGGGTTTGGGGTACACAGATCCGGTCCGACGTGTTCACCTAGGTGGATACGGTATGACGTGTCTCTTTAGGAGACCGGTATGTTCTGTACTGTTTTAGCAGTGCATCCAGTAATTCTAGTAAGTCTGTTCTCGAGAAGTTCAAGTATTATGTTTTCAATGTATTAGGTAGTATCTGTTCGAACTGTTATTAATGTGTTCTTGATGTCGTGGTATGAATGATTGTTTTGCTATTCATTACTGTGTTCATTGTGTATTGTGTTCAAGTTCAAGTACGGTTCAAATATGCCTCTGTTTTCGAAATTACGTCAGGTAAAAACCAGAAAAGGGTTACTCGAAGAATCAGTTCCTGTCCCTCCCAGGGACAGTCCTGGACATTTCATGTATCATAAGCATGGCTTAGATGCCATACTGTATCTAGATTTATGGGTTGATTACACCAAACATCTCGAAGAGAAATATAGATGGCCTGTTTCAGGAACATGGGATGCCGAGTGCATCATGAGAGTAGAAGAAGCATTATGGAAAAAGAAAGCCAGACAATCCCAGAAAGATGCCATAGAATTATGGCGTAAAGAATCCCATAAAAGAACAGAGAAAGAATTCAGAAAAGCAGAATTAAGTAGGGAATCCTCAGAAAAAGCCCAAGAAAGGGAATTACTAGAAGAAGGTGAACGAGTTAGAGCAGAACAGTCAGACAGACAAAGAAATGCCCTTATTAAAGGTATGTATCCTCTTCTCGCCGAGGGTTTGCCGAAGGCGACCCCGGAAACACCCTGTGATTTACCGCCACCCTTGGTCCCGACTAAGCTACGTCATAAACCGACTGCAGCTGAAATTTTTCTTTCTTCCTATTTAGACGACACTGTCCCAGAATATGCTAATACGAATCCTGCACCGGTTCAACTTCCACCTCCTGTTAATGTAATTACTGTGCCTCCAGTCGTTGGTCCTGTTAATGTGCCAGCACCCCAGGATCAACCCACATTACGTACTCCTACGGTGCCAGTCACGTTACCAGCAGCCGCACATTCAGTATTAACTGATGATTCCAGTTCAGGAGGAGCAAGGGGAGGTACTCCTATCACCCCGCCTCAAACAAGACGACATACGCTGAGAGATGTAGCGTTACAGCGTACGCCAAAACTGGCTACGTATGACGCCCTCAGAAAGTATCTTACAGAGTGTGGATCTGATTGTAGATATGATCCAGTACCAGGCGAAGATAGCATGATAATATATTCCATATGTTTACGACGAGTTGCAAGTTTCCTGGTTACCATATCAAATATGGAACAACATCTAGACAGAATATATCACTTCATTCGTACAGGGGAGAAACCAGAAAGTATTCACAACGCTATGGTACACAGGAAAGTCGAGATTCAAGGCATGATTTTGCAATTTCTGATAAATTGTTTAATAAGAGAACAAGATTATCCTGATAAAAACAAGGAAGATATGAAAGTCTTGACAAGATGGAGTGACAATATAGCAGAAGGAAAACACAGAACACAAAATTGTATAGAAACCATGTACAGAAAGATTCGTAAAGAAATTATAAGTATACACCAAAAGGAGGAAGCAATGAGAGTAGCCGAGAAAGAGAATGACTCTTCAGATGAAGAGGTAGACAATGAAAATCCCTCCAGAATAGTGTATGTAGGTAGAACGAGACCTTCCGATAGACACACCCGCCTAGATTACAAGAAAGCTTTTCCTCCTCCCGTACCAGAACAGTGTTCTCTTGAACAAGTATTCCAGGCTACCGATAAAGTTCTGAAATTACGAATAGGTTACAGTGAGCTTAGTACCATGCATGAACAAGAACTAGCCCGATCAGCAGTCCGATGGACTAGTGATTCTACCACGTTTTTAGACGAAGTAGTGGCTCAAATGTTTCTGAAACTGCCCCCAGCCGAGCAGCGACTGGTGGGTATGTACATGATCCAGCACCTCATTACACTGTACGAGAGTCAGCATTCTGATCCAGGTCCCTTATATAATGTATTAAACGAGTTACTCCTAAACAGATGGAAAGGTCTGGGTACCGATCTAATTAGCGTCATTTTAGAACAACGCCATAAATACAGAACGTTCCTGACTCCGCATTTTGTTCCTATTTCACCCCCATTCTAAATAGACAGACAGAATCCGTTGAGAGAAATGCATCCAGTTAAGGGAACGGGGGGTAATCTCGAACGAGTATTTGTTTACACCCCTATAACGAAAATAGAACTACTAGAAATGAAAAAGTTAGTGCCCTGTCACGATAAAGATCCAGCAGGGTTCCACCGAGAATTAAAAGACATGCTCCGTATGGGAGAATACACGTATCCTGATATCATCAAAATGTTAAAGGTCCTGTTGCCTGCGGGCATATATGAAAAACCGAAAGAAAAAGAATGGGAGGTGGGAGAGAAAAAGATTGATTGGACCGCGTTAGAGAACGAAGATAATGCACGGGTCCCAGGTACTGGTCTTGGGGATAGAGCCAAAGAGTTGCCCGAACTGTTAATACAAGTCTTGCCAAGATTACTAGCCACGAAAAAGGAAGATTGGGATGCCATCTCAGCCTGTAAACAGAAACAAGACGAAGATACTAGTGATTTTTATTCCAGATTTGAGAAATGTTTCATTATTAACAGCGGTCTAAAAACAAGTAGTGAGTCATATCCACATCTTTTTGTTACTAAACTAGTTGAGAATTCTTTACCGCAAGTTAAAAATCGAGTATTGAAGGTCGAGAGTACATGGCAAGCTAATACCCCGTCACAAATGCTCCAGATGTTACAGTATCACCAGAATAGAATCAGGGAAGAGCAAGAACACGAAAGGAGACGTATGAAAGACACGAAAATGAAAGTACTAGTTGCACAGTCTGTTCCACCAGATAGTCAGAAGAGGGGTCCGAATCAAACTAGTCATTCTGCAGCTCCCGTTAAAGGGACATGCAATTACTGTAAACAGCCAGGTCATTATATAAACGAATGTGCAGTTCTGAAACACAACATAGCTACAGGTAAGACGAAAGAGAGACCGCGTCCTCCTAGACAAGAACATGTTCCGCAGAATTCGCAGCAACCACCGCAGAATGCACAACAGACAGTTACAGTACCGCAGCCTATAGCTGCCACACAACACGTTACACAACAGATGTACCAGTATGCACAGTCAGATTATCCAGAATATCAGCAGTATTCATGAAACAGCCTAGAGAGGGAGGTTGGCTTGCCTCTCATCGAGATTCCTGTAGATCAAGAGGGTCCCTATGTACACAGTCAAATATTAGGGAAAGACAGAAAGTTTCTGATTGATACAGGGGCAAGTAGGACTACCATCAGTCATGACGAGGTTCCAGGGGCTCCACTCTCAGGCTCAAGAAATGTTTCCCTGGGATTTTCAGGAAAGCCTATTGTCAATGAAATATCGAAACCAGTTTCCCTAGAAGTTGGTCCATTGTCCCGAACTACGGACTTGTTACTTACGAAATCCTGTCCTGAAAATTTACTTGGTATTAAAACATTGAAAGAATTAGGAGCGGTTATATGCTGCTCTCCGGAAGGAGTGAGATTGTTTTTACGTGATTTTAAAGGTCATTATGTGTTACGTGATTTTGATCCAAGATTACTGAATGTACCCCAGCATTTATGGGCGCAAGGTCCAACTGATGTAGGTTGTATGCACATTACACCATATCGTGTCACTCTGAAACAAGGTGTTGTATTACCACGAATCCGACAGTACAAATTGCCACCCGAGGCTGTAGCAGCCTTATCGAAAATTATTGACGAGCTCATTGCTCAAGGAGTGGTTGTCGAAACTGACTCCAATGTATGTAATTCTCCTATCATTCCGATTCTTAAACGTACTGATCCAAATGCACCCCCAGTTTATCGATTAGTGATTGACCTCCGAGAACTTAATAAATGTATTATACCCCAGTACCCTGTGGTTCCAGATATCTCTTCCCTATTGACTGCCATTGATTCTGAAGCTACGTTCTTTACTGTCATTGATCTCAAGAACGCATTCTTTAGTGTCCCCATTCATCCAGACAGCCAGTTTCTTTTCGGATTCTGTTTAAATGGAAGAAGCTATAAATTCACACGAGCTCCTCAAGGTTTCACAGAAAGTCCTAGTATTTACAGTCAAGCACTTAAAAGACAACTAGACAGTATTCACATGCCAACTGACACTGCCCTGCTCCAGTATGTCGATGATCTATTGATCACAGCCCGTACAGAACGTGACTGCGAGCGTGCGTCACTGACAGTCTTGTATTTTCTGGCAGACATGGGGCACAAGGTGTCCCCTTCGAAACTGCAATTCTGTGTCCAGCAAGTGGTATACCTTGGACACTTACTGTCCAAGAGGGGTAGACAGTTGACACCTGACCGTATCCAGTTAATAGCACACCTTCCACAGCCCAAGACACAGAAGGAGGTAAGAGCTTTTATCGGCCTCACTTCTTACTGCAGACAATGGATTCCTCAGTACGCATATCTAGCCAAACCACTGATACAGTTAACGACACAGGAGGCAGCCACATCGACTGTTCTCCCTTGGACCCAGGAACATACACTTGTTTTTAATGAGTTAAAGAAGGCTTTATGTAATGCACCTGTATTAGCGACACCAAACTACAGTAAGCCTTTTACACTTTTTGTTACTGAACGTGATGGTACAGCGTTGTCTGTTCTCACGCAAGATCAAGCAGGACAACACAAGCCTTGTGCTTATTTTTCTAGTACATTAGATCCAGTAGCCCAGGCTCTGCCTGCGTGCCTCAAGTCAGTTGCAGCCACAGCTCTAGCTATCAGACAAAGTGATTCCATAGTGTTAGGACACTCCCTGACAGTACAAGTTCCACATTCCTTGGAAGTTCTTTTAAACCGAACACAGACTCAGCACTTGACAATTGCGCATTTAACAGGATATGAACTGACACTGTTTCAGCCACATATAGAAATCAGACGCTGCAACATTTTAAATCCTGCTACACTGTTACCCTCGATTACATCAAACCCTGCCACACATGACTGCGTGGAAGTTATTACCACCATGACAAAGCCAAGACAAGACTTGACAGACATTGCATTACCTGATCCCGACCTGACACTTTATGTGGATGGTTCATGTATGAGAACAAGTACAGGAGAATTAGTAGCCGCGTATGCAGTGACTACTGAAACTGAAGTCATAGAAACACATCGTATTGACATCCTGTCTGCTCAAGCAGCAGAGCTCATTGCTCTGACCCAAGCCTGCATACGAGCCAAGAACCTGAAAGTAAACATATATACAGATTCACGTTATGCATTCGGAGTCGTACACGACTTTGGAGTACTCTGGCAAGAAAGAGGTTTCATGACCTCTCATGGAGCCAAGATTCAGCATGGCCCCCTCATTCAAGCTCTGTTAGAAGCAATACATTTACCGAAAGCCATTGCCATTATGAAGTGCAAAGCACATACGAAAGCCACTGATACCATTTCCCAAGGTAACGATCTAGCAGATCGAACAGCCAAGCTTACAGCTCAGACTCCAGACATTCCAGTTAACACGACAAAGACAGATGTTCTAGATCAGACTACTTGTATGACAGTTAAAGACCCTACACAAGATGTACTAGACATACAGACACATGCTACCCCAGACGAAATCAAGAAATGGTCTGAACAAGGAGGGGTCCAGACAGATCAGGGATGGTTGACGAAGGGAAAAGCCACATGGTTTCTCCCCGACTCTATGGTCCAAGTCATTATTAACACCGCACATAGTCCAGCACATTTAGGAGAAAAAGCCATGTTAGACAGTATCCAGAACATTTGGTTTAACAAGCATTTACGAGCAGCAGCCAAACAGAAAGTGCGTACCTGCATGATATGTTGTCAGCTCTATCCAGGTAAAGGTGTTCCGGTGGAACAAGGTGGATTCCATCCTCCTGACCACCCTTTTGAAGTCCTCCAGATGGATTATATTCAGATGGATCGATGTCGAGGTTTCAAGTATGTCCTCGTAGTAGTATGCGCTTTGTCCAGATGGACAGAAGCATATCCAGTCCCAGATTACACTGCCGCGACCACTGCCAGGCAGTTGGTTTGTGAGTTTTTCCCCCGCTATGGTTTACCCAGGGTCGTGTATTCAGACAACGGCCAGCCATTCTCATCCGAACTCATGAAACAAGTATCTCTTCTGTTAGGGTACCAGTGGAAGTTCCACTGTGTACGACACCCCGAGGCAGCTGGCCTCGTCGAGAGACATAATCAGACTCTGAAAATCCGCATTGCAAAGGTTTGTGCCGAGAAAGGCGTAGATTGGATGGTAGCTCTGCCAGTCGCCCTTTTTTTACATGAGAATGGTCGCTCACTCCCGTTCAGGTCTGTCACCTTTCGAGGTTGTTTTTGGTCGTCCCCCGAACATGTGGGGTACACCGATGCCACGTAAAATTACCGATGTTGACAGTAATATGCTGACAGATTACCTAGCTTCCTTGATGTCTGCACTACTCTCTTGTCGTTCACAGGTTGCGGCTGCCTTTCCAGACAACACCCAAGTGAAACCGCACGAGGTCATTCCTGGCGACCTAGTACTCGTAAGGAATTTCGATCGTTCAAGTCCGCTGGAGCCCCGCTGGAAAGAGCCAAAACTTGTTCTGATGACCACAAGGACCGCCGTAAAGCTAGAAGGAAGAAAAGGCTGGCTACACTCCAGCCACATCAAGCGTTTTCATGGACTCCGTCCAAAGACTTTTTTCAAGGACTGCCCCGATACTGACTCTAAACTTCCCCTGTTAGAAAAAACTCCGCAGCAGGAGTATAAAATCAAACTACGGTCTAGCAAGTCAGACAGTTTAATTGTTTAAGTCCCTCTCGGGTGAAGCGGTTAGACAGGTTTCTGACATGTATGAGATAGACCCCCATAGTGAGAGAGTTAGACAAAACTCCAAGAAAATACGTTACTGTAAAAATTTGCGCAGCAGATGCGTGGTTACGTTATTGTTTATGTTATTTCTGAGTCTTACGATTACATGCATAAGTTATGTTTTACATGTATTTTTTCCTCCTAGTGATTCACATGTACATTTTTCCTCTAATGATACAGTAGAGCACACTTTTAGTGAACTACCCCCTCACGAGTTATCCTACAGACTTGCCATGCGCAACAATACTTTTATACGAATGTTACATTATTCACACCAGACTAGCAATGCCACTAATTGTTGGGTGTGTGGTCGACTCCCCCCTTTCCAGACACCGAAGGGAGTTCTGCCACTCTTTCCCTATCCGTTTTCACACAATGGTTCGTGTGGAGCATGGTTTACGATAACCTCATCCTCAGACGATAAGTCCCTTATGAATAGAACATGTTTCCCAGACCAGGAAGGTCTTTCCCATAGAACAGGGTTAGATCTAGAAAATGAAGTATATGATCTAGGTAATTATTCCTCGAATTTCATGGTTTTGAATGTTCAGTCCGAGACTACTCCAGACTTGCCTGCTATTACAGTCCTACCAGTGAAAGGCGAATTATGTGTTAGAAGGAATGGTTCAGTACATCTAGGACACAGTGATTGTAATACTGTGGTCGAGTATAGTGACAGTGGGAAGTTTACTTTCAAAGCCTCACGTCATTCGTATTTTGTATGTGGTCAGACCGCATATGTACGTCTGCCCCTAGATTGGGATGGAACATGTTACATTGCCTTCCTACTGCCACCAGTTTTCCTAGCCCCATCTGATTATCACAGAAACACACATCTAGTACACGTCAGACATAGAAGGGAGATCGAGTCCCCAATTGTCGATCAAACTGAAACTGCCTTAGAACAGTATACAGACTTCAATAAAGGTTTCTTTTTCTTCATAGGACCTGTCCAGAATAGTAAGCTAATACGTAGGTTAACCAGAACCCTTGAAGCAGTAGTGAATGAGACTACTTCCGCTCTAGGTAACTTAACCGAAGAACAATCTGCTATGAGATTTGTCGTTCTTCAGAACCGCCTTGTTCTTGACGTCATACTGGCCGATAGGGGCGGAGCTTGTAGAGTCATCGATCTAGTTGTTGCATTTTCATTCCTAATAACGCACCGTCTGTATATTCAGCTATAACAAGACTTCATAAGATAGCCCATCAGTTGCACCAGGATCCAGGCACCTGGACATGGTCCGGTTGGCTCTGGAGTATAATATCTGCCTGGGGATGGAAAGTATTGTCATTCCTAGGAATAGTAGTAATGATCATATTCAGTTGTTGCCTATGTTTACAATGTGGCCCTGCGATTTGCGGCTTGTGCGCTACCTCTTGTATTCCCAGTCCTAAGTCCCATTCCAAGAAGATTCGAGACGAGCAAATGATGCTATATGAACAGATAGATGGTCTCATGAATATTGATGTTTCCTGAAGGAAACGTAGGGAACAAGGAGGGAATGAGGAAAATTGAATTTTGCCCTGTCATGTGTCCCTACGTGTTTCCCATTATATGTTATATGTGCATGATCGATATGCATATTTACCCCCTTGACCGAATAAAGACGCAATTATAGTTGTGTCCAACGTTAGTATGCCCGTTATCCAGTCCTCGTGAAAGCAACGAGTATTAAGCCTATGTTACCAACGTCTTTTCATTGTGCACGTTAATTCATCGAGTTGTCCCCGTTTCTAGGCCTCATAGGGCCCGGACACCAGATTCAAGCTCAAGTCTCCTGAAACCACTCCGAGGAGCGATGCAGCCCCTCCCGCATCCCTGACCCTTCACTTACACTCTGCCAAGCAGCGCGGTGCCCGGCCTGGCCTGCCTGCCTGTCTGCCAAGAATATGTTATGCCTCTAGTTATCAGTTCAGCTCCCCGGCTTCACATTCCTAAGCTAACGAACCGCATAAACATCTTCAGTTATAGTCTAGTCTTTCTGTCTCCATGCAAGAGAATTACTGAATTAGTATCCATAGAACATTCATAGCACACGCAATACATGTAGAATATATGCATGCACCAGCCTTAGTGTCAAGTAGCCTTTGCCCTGATGACTTTTAGATTCTATCAACATGTACTCCAAACACAAGATATCAGATATGCTATAGGTACATGTCGACCTGACATCCCAGACTTTAGTCTCCTCTTCTAGTGTCAGAAGTCAGAGCCCCCAGCTCTCCCCAGTTACACGTCATGGCCCGTTTGCGCGCACCAGTAGGTTAAAGGTTCCAGCTGCCCACGTAGCCCCCTCCATGTATCCACCCATTTATGACACTTCTGTGACGTTTACATCACATGTCTTCGTGCACGCCCTGTGCACGCCTTCTTTGTACGCCCATATGTTCTTATCTTTCGTTTGTCACTTGTTACGCCTACTGTATGCAATGCAATTATACTGTTTTACTATATATACTGTATAATGTTAATGAAAGGCTGGCTGTCCCTTTTTATGCTTGTGTCTGTCCCTTCCTGAACCTTTGCAGGTGATGGAACCCGATGGTCCATTGGCTCGAGCCATCCGATTAAAGCCCATTTTGACTCCGATATCACGGATCCTGCCTCTTATTTATTGAGCTATCCTTTTCAGTTAATGCATAGAAAAATAGTACCGGTATTTAATTATTTATTTACCACAGACTCACCAACCTTTTTTAACTTTTACCATTTTCACACACGTCTACACATCACCTGAAGCCCTCATACCCACATGCACCAACTGGCAGGAACAGAAGTTCTCCGACAAAGAGCCCCTGTATGGGTGCCCGTTAGACATTGCAGCGCCAGTCTGAACGAGGAGCAAAACTCATATGATGAAGCATGACACCTAGCTTGCTGGGTGTGTGAGGGTTTCAGTTCCGAAAGGGGAATCCCCCCACCCCCTTTCCCCTTTACGCTGCTCCCTTTGCTTGGTTACTTAGTTTAGCTACTCCCTTTTTTGGGGAACAGTGTATTTCATTTTGTTGCTATAGTTCATGGGCGTATACACAGGACCCCGTTAAAAATTGCCCTGTTTAGTTCCCTCCATTTGTTTACTCATAGCTTGCACGGGCAACCCCCGTGGGACTAATTAGGTTACCAGCAGTATCTTATACGTCCTGGCCCACCCTGCTATACAGTTATATACCGCTACACTGAAATCAACCTGTCTCCCTGATCCTGGAAGACACTCCAGGCCTGAGCTTCGACGAGGAAGCTATAGAATAGGCCCTGAGATCAGCACCCTCGCTCCTTGGAGCTGGGGGGGCTGCTGCCTCAGATTCATCGCCTGACGAGTGGGTTACGATAACTCAAATATAAAAAGACTGGCTCCAGATTACCATCCATGGAGCCCTCATGACAGAATACCTTAGAGCTAAAATCGCTCCACATGGCTTGATAGTTAATATCATACCAAGGATCTTCCTTAAGGATGGCCCATTTAAACAAGACTGGTGCCAGATATCATGGAAATGCACCAAAGACCTACTTTTCTTGATAGTAAAAACTGCTAAGAGACTCGCAGATGCTCTCCAGCTTAATATTAAGTATGGGCGAAAATTGCGAATTCGCGTTCCGTGAATTCACGCGAAATCAAATTCGCAATCCGTGAATTCGTGCAAATTTGCGGATTTTGGGGTTTTTGCGTGTTCGCGGGGTTTTTGCGTGTCCGCGGGTTTTTTACGTGTTCGCTGGGCTTTTTGCGTGTTCGCGGCGCGCTTGCATGGCGAAGTTACCAATGCGGTCGTGTATGGGCACAGCACCCTCTGGTTCACCACTGCCACCCTCTGGTTCATCACTGCCACCCTCTGGTTCACAACTGCAACCCTCTGGTTCACCCCTGCCACCCTCTGGTTCACCACTGCCACCCTCTGGTTCAAGAATGCCACCCTCTGGTTCATCACAGCACCTCTGGTTCACCACTGCCACCCTCTGGTTCACCACTGTGCCCCCACAGCCGGTCGCTCCTCCCCACTGCTCTGCCGCCTGCCTGCTTGCCGCTGCCTGCCTACCGCCGTGTGTGGTGAGTGAGTCGCTGCCTCTGCCCACAGCCTGCCTGCCTCGCAGGAACCACCGGACGCTCTCTGCTTGCCGCCGCTGCCCCCTCCTCACGCGCTGACCGCCGCCGCTGACCCGGTCACTTGACCCATGTTCTCCCGCCGCCGCCCCAGTCTCCTCCTCCGCCTCCAGTCCCGCCTCCCCTCCCTGCCCATTGGCCACCCCGCCTGACCCTCCCTCCCGGCTCCTTATTTATGACGCCCCCTCAGCGACCGCGCAGCGGACGCGCGCAGCGGGAGCACCGATTGAGCGCCGAAGGTGCGCCAAAGGTAAGCCCGTCTGCGCCCGTCCGCGCCTGGACCGCGCCCAGTGCCAGGACCCCAGGCCCCCACCGACGGAAGACGACCCGACGAACCTACAACACCGCTGAACTCATCGCACTCAACACCGACGGCATCCCGGGGTGCCACCGAGCCACCCCGAAGCACACCCACGGACCCTTCAGCTGCCACGCCTGCAAGTTCTCCTGCATCCGGACCTACCCTGCACCAGCCAAGCCGAACATCAGCAGCAACCACCTCAAGTGCATCCAGCTCAACACCCGCTCCGTCCACAGACACGCCATCGAACTCTGGAACCTTCTCGACACCACAGCCCCTGACATCGCCTTCCTCACGGAGACCTGGATGAACGCCTCCTCAGCGCCCGACATCGCCATCGCCATCCCAGAGGGCTACAAGATCACCCGGAGGGACCGCACCGCCAACCAGACGGGAGGAGGCATCGCCATCATCCACAGAGACACCATCCGCATCACGACCAACACCGACGACACCCTGACCACCGCCGAACACCTGCACTTCCAGATCCACACCTACCCGAAGACCACCCTCAGAGGCACCCTGATCTACCGACCCCCGGGACCACGCACACGATTCAGCGAGGACATCGCCGACTTCATCAGCCCGCATGCCGTCCCCTCCGCCGACTACATCCTCCTGGGGGACCTCAACTTCCACCTGGAGAACAACAGCGACCGTAACACCATCACCCTGCTCGACAACCTCGCCAACCTCGGACTCAAGCAGCTGGTGTCCACCCTCATCCACTTCGCCGGACACACACTCGACGCCATCTTCTCATCCAGCAAAGACATCGCCTTCAGCCACGCAACAGAACTCCACTGGACGGACCACAGCTGCGTCCACTTCACCTTCAAAAGAACGACGATCCACCACCACCAGCAACAGGTTGCCCGAAGAAGCTGGAACAAGATCACAGCCGACCAGCTCACCGCCTCCCTGAGCCAGCACCCTCCTGCCGGCTCAGCGAACCCCAGCCAGGCCGCCGACAACCTCACGAAGTGGATCAGCAACTGCGCGGACGAACTCGCCCCGCTGAGGACCCCGCCCAGCAGACCCGGCAGCAGAAAAGCCCCATGGTTCACCGACGAACTCAAGAGCTCCAAGAAGAACTGCCGAGCCCTCGAGAAAGCCTGGAGAAGGGAACCAACAATGGACAACATGAACACCCTCAAGCTCGCCACCCGGAAACACCACCAACTGATCCGCGCCACCAAGAAAAATGCATACAAGGACCGGCTGGACAACAACGCACACAACTGCAAGGAACTCTTCAACATCGTGAAGGAGCTCTCCAGCCCTAACGCCGGAAACAACGACATCACCCCGTCGCAAGACCTCTGCAACTCCCTCGCCTCCTACTTCCACAACAAGATCGCGGACATACACAACAGCTTCAGCATCCAACCGACGCACGCCACAACCGCAGCAACGCCACCCACCACCACCCTCCGCGCCTGGACTCCGATCAGCACCGAAGACACTGTCCGCACAATGAACTCCGTCCACTCCGGATCTCCGACCGACCCCTGCCCTCACCACGTCTTCAACAAGGCCGACGTTGTCATCGCACCCTACCTGCGGGACATTATCAACACCTCCTTCGACACCGCCACCTTCCCGGAGAGCTGTAAGCACGCAGAACTCAGCGCTCTACTCAAGAAACCTACAGCGGACCCCACCGAACTCAAGAATTACCGTCCCATCTCGCTCCTCCCGCTGCCGGCCAAAGTCATCGAAAAGACCGTCAACAAACAGCTGGCCGCCTTCCTCGAGACGAATGGATCCCTCGACCCCTCACAGTCTGGCTTCCGAGCCAACCACGTCACCGAGACCGCCCTCATCGCTGCCACCGATGACATCCGAGCCATGATGGACAACGGAGAAACAGCGGCCCTTATCCTCCTGGACCTCTCCGCGGCATTCGACACTGTCTGCCACCGCACCCTAGTGCAGCGCCTCGGCAACATCGAAATCCAGGAGAAGGCACTGGAATGGATCACCTCCTTCCTC
The DNA here is from genome assembly GCF_964261635.1 of Lissotriton helveticus. Classification (NCBI taxonomy): domain Eukaryota; kingdom Metazoa; phylum Chordata; class Amphibia; order Caudata; family Salamandridae; genus Lissotriton; species Lissotriton helveticus. The sequence goes on from NC_136059.1 coordinate 19,617,533, forward strand.
GACGGAAGAACACAGAGAGTCCGCCTACCACCGTACAAGTCAGAGGCCACCGAAGTCATCTGCGGCGTCCCTCAAGGATCCTCGTTGAGTCCCACCCTCTTCAACGTCTACATGAGCCCCCTCGCGGCCATCGCACGCCAACACAACCTCAACATAATCTCCTACGCCGACGACACCCAGCTAATCCTCTCCCTGACCAACGACCCCGCCGCCGCCAGAGCCAACCTACACGAAGGGATGAGAGATGTAGCCGAGTGGATGACGACCAGCCGCCTGAAACTGAACTCAGACAAGACGGAGGTCCTCATCCTGGGCTCCTCGCCCTCCGCCTGGGACGACTCCTGGTGGCCCCCCGCCCTGGGCACCGCACCCAAACCGACGGACCACGCACGCAACCTGGGCTTCATCCTGGACTCTTCCCTCTCTATGACCAGACAAGTCAACGCCGTCTCCTCGTCGTGCTTCAACATCCTGCGCATGCTACGGAAGATCTTCTGGTGGATCCCCACCGAGACCAGGAAGACTGTCACCCAGGCCCTCCTCACCAGCCGACTGGACTACGGCAACGCCCTCTACACCGGAACCACCGCCAAGCTCCAGAAGAGACTCCAGCGGATCCAGAACGCCTCAGCCAGACTCATCCTCGACATCCCACGAAACAGCCACATCTCCGGACATCTGAGAGACCTGCACTGGCTCCCCGTCAACAAAAGAATCACCTTCCGCCTCCTCACCCATGCACACAAAGCCCTACACGACCAAGGCCCGAGCTACCTCAACAACCGAATCAACTTCTACGCTCCCATGCGCCACCTCAGATCAACCAGCCACGCCCTCGCCGCCGTCCCCCGCATCCGAAGTGCGACAACAGGAGGAAGGTCCTTCTCCTACCTGGCCGCCAAGACCTGGAACTCCCTCCCAACCGACCTGCGCCTGACCCAAGACCACCTCTCCTTCAGGAAGAAGCTCAAGACCTGGCTGTTCGAGCAGTAACGGCACTCCCCCCCCCCCTAGCGCCTTGAGACCCTACGGGTGAGTAGTGCGCTCTATAAATGCTTTGATTGATTGATTGATTGGTTAACCACTGTCACCCTCTGGTTCAGCACTGCCACCCTCTGGTTCACCACTGCCACCCTCTGGTTCACCCCTGCCACCCTCTGGTTCACCACTGCCACCCTCTGGTTCATCACAGCACCCTCTGGTTCACCCCTGCCACCCTCTGGTTCAGCACTGTCACCCTCTGGTTCACCACTGCCACCCTCTAGTTCATGACTGCCACCCTCTGGTTCATCACAGCACCTCTGATTCACCACTGCCACCCTCTGGTTAACCACTGTCACCCTCTGGTTCACCACTGCCACTCTCTGGTTCACCACTGCCACCCTCTGGTTCACCCATGCCACCCTCTGGTTCACCACTGCCACCCTCTGGTTCACACCTGCCACCATCTGGTTCATCACTGCCACCCTCTGGTTCACCCCTGACACCCTCTGGTTCACCCCTGCCACCCTCTGGTTCAGCACTGCCACCCTCTGGTTCAGCACTTTCACCCTCTGGTTCACCCCTGCCACCCTCTGGTTCATCACTGTCACCCTCTGGTTCATAACTGCCACCCTCTGGTTCACCACTGCCACCCTCTACCGAGACCTTTTGTGACGCAGCGGCAGCACAAAAGATGCGCCATGGTGCTAGGTATTAACAATGTGATGCATCTGAGAGATGCGCCACGTTGTAAAGCCCTGCGCCATCAGGAGGCGTTCCGGCACAGGGGAGGGCGTTCCTGCGCAGGAACGCCTCCTAAAAGTGGCTGAGTGAAATCTACAAGATTTCACTCAGTCACTTGTAGGCCAATGCTCCGTCAAAACCCTGCGCCTGCTTGAAGCAGGTGCAAGGCTTGATGCAGCATTGGGGAGATAGGGCCCCAGAGCATTGCTGGAGCTGCGTCGCAAGCGCGACGCAGCTCCAGCAATGCGCTGCTTTTACGGCAGAGATGCGTGATGCATCTCTGCCGTTTTTGCCACATGGTGCGCCGCAGTTGAGTAGAGGTATTGCACAAAAAGGTGGCATCTTCGTGGACAAACACGCAGGGCGGGATTCATTCTGCCCCCTGTTAGACTCGTTTTTTGTGCCCTTCTGCCCTCTGTTAGACTTGTTTTTCCCTTGTTTTTCTGCCCTTCTGCCCTCTGTTAGACTCGTTTTCCATTGTTTTTCTGCCCTTCTGCCCCGTGTTAGACTCGTTTTTTGTGCCATTGTGCCGTCTGTTAGACTCATTTTTCCCTTGTTTTTGTGCCCTCTGTTATTCCCTTGTTTTTGTGCCCGTCTGCCCTCTGTTAGACTCGTTTTTTGTGCCCTTCTGCCCTCTGTTAGACTCGTTTTTGTGCCTTTCTGCCCCGTTAGGCTAATTTTGTGTGCCCTTCTGCCCTCTGTTAGACTCCTTTTTCCCTTGTTTTTCTGCCCTTCTGTCCTCTGTTAGACTGTTTTTTGTGCCCTTCTGCCCTCTGTTAGACTCGTTTGTCCCTTGTTTTTCTGCCCTTCTGCCCTTTGCTAGACTGCTTTTTGTGCCTTTCTGCCCTCTGCATCACCACATCATCACTCAGCGCTACCACAGCATCACTCAGCACCACCATATTATCACTCAGCACCACCACAGCATCACTCAGCACCACCACAGCATCACTCAGCACCACCACATTATCACTCAGCACCATCATGCCATGGCTGGAAAGAGACTCACCCAATCCAAATGGCACATCAAAAGAAATCAACAAAGCCTACAAAAGTGGAACATGCCCTTGAGTGAGGCATGCTGCATCCAGGAGATAACCTCCAACTCCCCATCATTCACCGGCAGCAACCAAACAGCCCAACAAGCTTAAAAAATGATCATGCATGTTGGGGACACAGCGGCAACCCCATAACATATGTCCAATCCCAAAAGCAAAGCTTTGCTAACTGAAGGCTAGACCTGGGAAGGCTTGCAGCCAGCGACTGCAGCTGCAAAATAACAATGAATACAAGGAAGGGGCAAAAGAGGGCTTCTCCAGTGACGAGTCAGTTAAAATATCCCCTTGAACCCTCTGCACCTCCTGATGGTGGCATCACAGAACAACACTTCGATGTCTGTATGTGCTGTAGAAGGTGGGGCTCCTGGCCATGGCACGGCTAATGACACCCCATCCCACATTTGCTCTGGGCAGCTGAACATTTTAAACTCTTTTATTGATTTTCATACTACCACATAAAACAAAATAATTCAGGGACAAATTTATTGATGATAAAAATGTTTATCAAGAAGTTGATATGTATATCAAGTTGTGTCACAGCAATAATGTGTGGTCAGGAAGTACAGACTAGTGGGGTAAACAGACAGGCCAGACAAGGCATTTGTTTATGATTCCTAACATGGACTGTAAGGTGGCTGGTTGCAGGACATCCTGGCATTTCCATACAAATGTAAAGTTATTCCCCTCTGTGGCAATGTCCTCTGCTGGTAGCCCATCTTGTAGGAACCCTACTGAAGGTTATACAACAGAGATCCTGGTGAAGTTTACTTGATTTGCCCTGTGATAGAGAAATAAGAAAAAAGACATGACAAATGCTTCACTCAGTCCAACTATCAATAGAACGTGAAAAAGTACAGAACACCTACAATGATTAATGCAGGCTTAACAGGCACATCTTGCAAAACAGGTAAATATCTGCATTCACCCACGTGCACAAATAATGTCAACATCTGTAAACTCACCCTATTGGTTTTGCATTGCTTGTGAGTGCAACCGTTTTTTTCTTCTACATACTTTACTCAACAAAACAAGGTTTACAAATGGTCTTGATAAATGTAACCTCAAGAGAAATCAACAGAAATCTAATCACAGTGGTGTATTAGTTTGTGTTTTTAGACCCTGAATGGTAAAACATCATCGGAAATCATATTATGTCATGTCGTGGACAACTCACACAGGAGTGTATCCTGACTCTAAACCAGGCACTGTATGGGCCGAGCAAGGTCGGATCTATGTGAAGAGCCAGATGTGAGAACTGAGGAGAAGACTCTGCTGTACAGAGGTAGCTGTGAGAAGCCACAACTGCTGGATCTGGTTCTGTGGGGTGTGTGTATATTGTCAACTCAGCAGAGGTGTGGACGTTTATGCAGCTTTTGATATATGTGGGACCAATGCTGGTTTTATGAGTGCTTCAGTGTAGGAAGCTAGCTCTTTATATAGTGGACAAGCAGAGGTATGCTGTGTGAAGAGTCCAGGCAAACCCCAATTGATTTACCGAAGCAAAACTGATAAACCAAATTCTCTTTTGTGGTAGTGAGTGATCAGTTATCTCAGAGTAGTGCTAAGCATCTGTTGTACTTGCAGAGGCAATACATGAGACACACTTAAGAATAAATCTGAAACCAATTTAGAAAGTAAGGCTGTATTTTTATTTAAATTTTGATACCAATAACTTTATTATCAAGTAAGTACATTTTCAAATAAGAATTTTTACAGGTCTGCAAATAGGTTACTGTAATGCATCTTTATGCAGCAATGCATTTCCATGGGAGAACAGGCATATGCTGCATACAGTTATTTGTAATTGGTGTCTGTGGGTCTGTGGGTGGAGAAGCGTGGCTCAGTGGTTAGAGGCGGCAGACCCGGAAGCTGAGATTGGCCGTGGACCAGGGTTCGATTCCCCGCCTCGGCGGGTCATGGGCTCAAAAATTCCACAGACTCGACAATTCTCTCTCCGGTGCCTACTCGACTCACGGGGTCACACTCTGCGACTCTGGGCAATAGCTTGCTTAATCTCCACTACGGCCCCTCGCGGCGGGATGCCTGGCTTTCACCTTGTGGATACCCTGCCGGGGTATCTCACAGGGGAATACCAGGACGGGTTCCCTAAGCAAGCGCCTTGATACCTTCGGGTGATACGTGCGCTATATAAGTCGCAATACATTTACATTTACATTTACATGCCATCTCGTCTTCCTGCTTCAACACCCTGCGCATACTCCGAAAGATCTTCCGGTGGATCCCCACCGAAACCAGGAAGGCGGTCACCCAGGCCCTCGTCACTAGCCGTGTCTGGACTACGGGAACACCCTCTACGCCGGAACCACAGCCAAACTCCAGAAAAGACTCCGGCGCGTACAGAACTCTTCTGCACGACTCATCCTGGACATCCCTTGCCACAGCCACATCTCTGCCCATCTGAAAGACCTGCATTGGCTCCCCGTCACCAAGAGGATCACTTTCAGACTCCTCACCCACGCACACAAGGCTCTCCACGACACGGGCCCAAAATACCTCAACAGCCGCCTCACATTCTACACACCCACCCGCCAGCTCCGATCCTCCAACCTCGCCCTCGCCTCCGTCCCACGAATCCGCAAATCCACCGCTCGAGGAAGATCCTTCTCCTACCTGGCTGCCAAGACATGGAACTTCCTCCCCACCCACCTTCGGATGGACCAGGACCATCTCTCCTTCAGAAAGCAACTCAAGACCTGGCTGTTTGAGCAGTAGGGACTCCCCCCCCCCTCCAAGCGCCTTGAGACCCTAGCGGGTGAGTAGCGCGCTCTACAAATTTGCTGATTGATTGATTGATTGTGGGTCTCCTTCTGGACATAGAAGCGAAGGCGGCCAAAGTCCACAGTACCGCCAGCAGTTACTTGTTATCTACCTTGGGGTATCGGGGTGCAGAAGTACTGGTCGAGATGGTAGCTGGGTGCGCAACATTGATAGGTTTGAATGTCAGCTGGACTCTGTGCATCCTATGGCCTTGCCGTTGTCAAACTTGCAGGATGAGGGTGCAAAATCAAGACACCTGAATCACACTGAAGGTGGGTCTCTGCTGCGCTTACTTTCCTCAATGGCTTATCGGTCTCATTGTCATTGGAGTCCAGATTAGACTCACAGTCTTTGCTTGCAGAAATAGGTCGGTAGCCTGAGTTTCTGTCCTGCATGGCTCTGGTTGGTTCTGGTGTCCTCTCGCTCGTTGAGGGTACAGATCTGACCTTCAGGAGCACCGGGTCCCCTTCCTGGGAAGCTGCTGCATTGAGCTTTCAGGGTAGTGGCAACTCATTAAACGAAACCATTGGTTTTCTGTGCCTGTGGACTTGCGGGAGATTGTTGGTAATTTGCAAAGAGCTATCACTCTAGCGGGGTTCTTGGATGCTGCTCAGCTGAGAACGAGTTGCTGGTCACGATTGTTGACCCGTGGTGCAGGCAGGCAGGGGTTGGTGCAAAAAGTCCACAGTACTCTTCAGTACTCGCTTTTCTCGTGGCTCTTCTTTGTCCTCTCATTCTTGATCCATCGAATCTAAGTTCCTGGTGACAGGTGTGCCTGCTAAATACTCAATTTAGAGGTGCTACAGGGAGTGACAATAAGTAGCCAATGTGCTTATTATCTTTAGGGTGTCTATACCCTCTAAATGACCACTTGGTATGTGAAGTGGGCATAATCCTACCCAGAAAGCCTTGTTCTGCTAACACTAAGATGGGGGAAGTCTAAAAGTTGTGTCCACATGCGGTAGCCCACCTTCAGTGTGATAGCAGCCTAAGAGGGGACAGGCCTTCTGACTGTGGGAAGGAGGGTTGGTATGTGCTGTTTCTAGTTAAAGTGGGCACCTTGTACTAGGCCAAATGACCCTCATGAAGTCTGAGGTCAAAGATACCCCTTATTGCGAGCTATCTTAGTGGTAGCTATGGAGAGCAGCCTTTAGGCTTAATCTCGAAGGAATGTAATGCAGCTTGTTTTACCAGAATACCCCCTCCTAAATGACTAAATGAAAGTAAAACCACACAGTGTTGATATAAAAATATGTATTTATTAACCCCTCCCTCGCTGGTGATGGAACCGCTCCGTCACGCCCCTCTGGTGGGCTGTGCTGGTGACGGAGCGGTTCCGTCATGGCCCGCTCACCGCGCCTGTGCGGCGCGTTCTATTGAGCGGGCGGGGCCATGACGGAACCGCTCCGTGATAAGCACAGCCCACCCGAGGGGCGTGACGGAGCGGTTCCGTCAGTAGCGTTGGAGCGCCACATGGCCCCCCTGGCCCCTTAGCGCTGTAGCGATTTGCCACCGCAGCGAAAGGGTTAATATAACACTCTACTAGTCTCTAACGAGACTAGGGCACAAAGCACACAATACTTAATAGAACATTCGTGAATAGCGTAATACAAAGCGGGCTCAGGGGGAGACCGTGGAGGGTGGTGCAGTGAGGAAACACAGACGCGTGCTCCATACAAATCAATGGGAAAGTCATGGTTCGAAATTTACAAGTTAAGGACACTTCTAAGAGGGCTTAGAGCAAACCCTTTGGAATTTGGGAGATTCTTAGGTCAACCCACTGGTGAGTACCGAAGTACCCGTGTTACCTATCCCTGAGGAGCCAGGTGCATAGGGGTTCAAGTCATGTCAGAAACCTTCAACGTTTTCAATGGAGAGCTGCAAAGAAGTCCAGCTGCCAGCAGGGTGAAGAATGTATGTCCAAATACAAGCCTGAATTTGAGGTGAGAAAAACCTGAAAGCAGAGGGGACAGAGTCTGTGCCACTTCCGTTGTCCAGGGGCTCGGTAGTTGAATGCCCACCGATGTTGAGTGCTTCAGGATAGAAGGGTTATTTGACTCTGCAGCCAGGAGGACCAGGACATGACGAGGATGACCAAAGTCTGGAGGTGAGCTTTCCCACAAAGGATGTTGAGTGCTAAGGGGACAGTATCTGGCTGGGGCACCAACAAGCCTTGGCAAATGCAAACCACGCGGTCAGAGGAAACAGGTTACGTGAGGACCACAAGGTCCAAGGGAATCTCCAAGCAATGGAGAGTTAGGGCACATCTGGAGCAACCAGGTAAGCCCAAGAATTAGCATGGTGACCCTCACCAGGACCCACAGGCCAATGGACCTGGGATCGCAAGGAGACCTCAAGCAAGTCTGCAAAGCATCAGCCCACAGGACACACGTGGAGTGGAGGCCGGAAAGCTTCAGTGCAAATACTGCTCGGGGTCAGGACTACGCAGAGCCCAATGCACAAGCTCGGGAATCATCACTAATATATGCAACTACAAATGTATGCTTTGCACAGGGGTTTGGGTTGTGTGATCCCCACAAGGGATACTGATCTAAGAATCACTGAGAGGGCAGATCAACCTCTGAGACCTTCGGGAACTCACCTCCTTTGGTGCTGAAATCTTCAGAGGAAGAAGCAAACTGGTCAGATGCATTTAGGTGCCTGCTTGTGCAGGGGAGTAACTCCTTTACTCCAAGGGAGATTCTTCAGTCATCCAGCATTGTACGAGCAGTCGAAGCACCTGGTTTCTTCTTAGCAGAATCTTATCCAGATAAAATCTAAAGTTCTGTTGTCAGGTAATCTACTTTATACCCATGGGAAGGGGTACAAAAGATTCTGTGGACCCTCCTAGGGGCACGACAGATGGGTGGCTACACCCATGCCCTTTGTCCAGTTTCATACCAGAGCAGGAGCAAATGGCTCCCAGAACTGGTTTGATCTGGACTATGCACAGGGACCCCGAATGAGCCCCCAGTGCATACTTTCTGGCACTCTCAGAGTGTACCCACCCAGCCCCAATACACTAAACCGTGTATGGGAGGTGGTGACACCTCCCTGTGACAAGATACCTATTGTCATGCCTTCCTCGTGCTAGATTGGCTCAGCAGCAGGAGGGCAGACGCATGTCTGTGACTGGCAGCATCCATTTTGTGCTGCCCAGCTTGAGAAAGCTGGTACTGGGTGTACCGGTGGTTCACATAAGTCCTTTTAGAAGGGTGGAATCATACCTCCCCCCAGTTACTGGCAGTGAGATATGATTCCAAGGTGTTTGACACCAAACACGACATGTTTCAAAGCAGCCGGTTTAAAGTTAGCATTTAATGCGAGGTTATAATGCCCTTAAACATATATGTCTGGCTGCATCACAGACAACCCCGGAGAATGGTCTCTGAAGGCTGCAGACGGGCTCTGCTCATGCAGGAGCACCCTCTCACGTAAAACCCAGCACCCTGCCTTCAGGATTGTTAAGGCCTGACATACGGGTGACTGGTAGGTTTTTAAGTGTAGTGATTCAGATAGATATGGTGAAGCTATATCTTATCTAAGTGGTGCAAGCACCAGCTTATACAGTCTGCAGTAGTAGGCTTAATGTGTCAATTTCCATTGCCTCTAAGGGATGGCATAATACATGATTCTGCCCATGGGAGGCCTCTGGGGCACCTATGCCCTGGGTACAGGGTGTACAAAATACTAGGGACTGATAAGGGTACCCCAGAATTCAAGCAGGAGTGTACCTAATGTACATGCATATCAATTTAAAGGAGAAAGTAAAGCTTTTTCTCAGCCATCATGTAGCTGAGAAACTCATTTTCACCAGTATCCAGCAGATGCCTTAAAAATAGCATCGCTGTTTACCTTTAATATCTATGAATTAACTTAGATACCGCAGGGGCATGCCTGCTCATGCAGATATGTCCACTCATGTAGTATCAGGGAACGAGATTTGGCACAAGGGATCTGAATAGCAGGAATCCAGTGCACTCCTGTCAAAATGACATCAGAGGCCAGGCAAAAAGGGGCACTTTCCTACAGTCAGGAATTAGAAGAGTGCTGATTTGTGGATGGAAGCCAGTGGACATTTTGAGGTGCTGGGTGATGTGAGTGTGCGCTGGGAGCTGAACCTGGCCACTGAGTTTTGTAGTGTCTGGAATCTTCTTGTCTGGTGAGTGCTGATGTCAGCATTGAGTGTGTTGTTGTATTCCAGCTTGCTGGTGATGCGCACTTGGATGATGGTTCTGTGAGTGTTGGTGGGGAGTCATTTTGAGCATCTTGAATGTATGGAAACAGGAGACTATACTGCATGCTCTTGGCTGGCCATGGTGAGTATTTTTTTCCACTGAGTGTTATATAGCGCAAACCTTACCCAAAGGAATCAGAGTGCTTTACACGAGCACCAGTTGCGTTTCATGAGGACACATTCTTTTTTTCTTGTTAGGCACGGAGAGATTAAGTGATTTGCCCAGAATCACAGGATGTTGGCATCCTTACCAAGACTCAAACTCGGTACCTCACATTTGAGGTTGACGCCCTAGCCGTTAGGAGTTGGTTGTGAATTACTATTCCGATGCTCTTGGTGTAGGTTGCATGGAAGGATATAGGTACGAGTTCAATAGGCCACCAGGTGAAGTCCCAGGATGAGGTGTCTTTGCTGAAGATTACTACTTCAGCCTTGCTTGTGTTGAGCTTTAGGCATTTGTTGTTCATCCATCTTGCGACTTCGGTCATGCAGGAGAAGTAGAATGCAGTATGTTTACATATATTGGCATTGATTCTGATTGATTGAATGTATGTACAGTGGAGTGGGGTACAGTGGAATTGTATATAGTAGAGTGGGGCAGAGCAGACTAGCTTACTGTGGCATGCTTAAATTGAAATAGTGTATAGGGGTGTGGCATACAATGCAATAGCATAGATTGAGTTGGCATACAGTGCACTGCGATAGAGTGAAATAATGTACAGTGAGTTGCGTACAGTTGATTGGTTTTAACTTTATTGAAATACACTGGAGTGGCATACAGTAGAGTAGTGAAGAGTAAAATAGCATAAATTGGAGAGGTGTAGAGTAGATTTGCATACAGTAGAATAGTAAAGAGTGCATTTGCAAAAACTGAAGTAGTATACAGTGTAGTGTCGAAGATTGGAATGGCGTGAGTGGATTAGCATACGGTGGAGTGGCCACAGTGGAGTTTCTGACAGTGGGTTGGCATAAAGTAGAGTGACATACACAGGAGTGGCATAGAGTATAGTCGTTTCAACTGGTGTGGCGTATAGTAGTAGCTTCCAGTGAAATAATAGCATAGAGTAGACTAGAATAATCTTGAATAGCATACATCACTGTGGAGTAGCATGCAGTAGAGTGGCAAAAAGTGGAGTGGTGTTCAGTAAAGGGGCGTCCACTAGAGTGGCGTGCATCATAGTAGCGTACAGTGAAGAGGCATAGAGTTCAGTGGCATGCAGTGGAGTGGCAAACAGCGGAATGGGATACAGTGGGGGAGCATAAAGTAGAGTAGCGTAAAGTGGAGTGGCACAAAGTAGAGTGGCATTGAATGGAGTGTGGCAGAGTGCAAAAACATACTAGCACTGTAGTGTGTAGTGGAATAGAATACAGTGATGTTCAGTGGAGTGAGGTACTCTGCAGTGGCATGGTAGAATAGCATAGAGTGGAGTGGTATAGACTGCAATAGGGTATAATGGAGTGGCATAGAGTGGAGTGGGGAAGAGTCGAGTGTGTAAACTAGAGTGGTATATAGTGCAGGCTTTTCCAACGAGTCGCTCATGAGCTGCTGGTAGCTCTCCATCTACCTCAAAGTAGCTCTCCTGGGTGTAGCCCCCAACTAACTTAGAAATGGTTGCTGGGTTGAATCATTATATGTATCCCAAAAATGAAAGGTGTGTCTTCATGTCTTCACAATGAAAATGTGTGTGTTTCCAGAGCTCATAAGCTGATGTTAAGAGAAAAATGGATTTTCAAAATATATGTAAAGCTTATATTTTTGAGATAAATCATGCAATAGTACTAATATTACCCTGGTGACTGGGGCATTGCACCTAACCCTGGGCATAGTTGGCCAAGCAGCGATACGCATAGCTATGGGAAGTGTACTTTGCACTACACGAGCTATGCGTAGCACTACGCGAACTGCGTAGTGCTCTGTTTGCAATGATTGCACAGTGCCGGATGCTTATCCGCACTGTGCAATCATTGAAAACAGCATCTTGCACAGTGCGAGCTGTGTTTTCTGCCGCTCAAGTAGATTTTTACTCGAGCAGCAGCTTTCTCAACGCAGACTGGTAGTTTCTCATCGCGAGCGGTCGCAAGCATAAGCGACCACTCTCAATGAGAAACTTGGCCTCCCCGCGTTGAGAATCTCGCAGGGAGATTTATTTTTCACGCTCGCGATCAACAACTGATGTTGCTGATGATGAACGAGGAAAAAGTCTTGCCTGGATGTCATTGTGCTTGCTTGCGGGTGCCAACTTGACGTTGAGGACCGGGAGCAAGAAAATAATGACCGCTGCACTACTCTAAGCTATGCTATACATGTTTGCACTGTGCTACGTGCAATTTGCATAGTGCGAAGTAGTGCAAACTTCTCAAACTACGCGAGCATAGCATAGCGCTTTGCCCAGGCTTATTTGCAACTATTACTGCCTAGTATAACCCTGAAATTCCAAGTTGAATTTATTTTTAATTAGTTCATGGTGCAACAAGGGTATCGCTGCTTGTAATCTTACATGGGTTGGCCACTAGAGTAGTCTTATCTTACATGGTCACTATTACATTACTAATAATATCAGTGGCTCGGGATCACTTTCATTGAACATAAGTAGCTCCAGTTATAGAAAGGTTGGAGACCCCTGAAATAGTGGAGTAGCCTACAGCAGAGTAGTATACACTACAGCGTATAGTAGAGTAGTAAAGAGAGGTGTGGCATACAGTGAAGTTGTGTACATTGTAGTGGTATACAATGGAGAGTCATAGGCTAAACTAGCAGCGTACAGTGCATTGGCAGTGCAGTGGTGTTGAGTGGATTGGGGTACAGTGGAGTACCATTCAGTTGAATTGAATACAGTGGAACACTCTACAGTGTAGTGGAGCAAAGTGGAATGGCAAAAAATCGAATAGCATGGAGTTTAGTGGCAATAAAGTGGTGTGTACAGTGGAAGAGTGTATGCTGGAGTGGTGTAGAATGGAGTAGGATACAGTGGCGTGGGGGAGAGTAAAGTGGCTTACAGTGAATTGGCATAGAGTAGAATAGCATACAGTGGAGTTTTAAAGGGTGGAGTGGGATAGAGTGAAGTGGCGTGCAATAGGATAGTGTACCATGAAGTAGGAAAGAGGGGAGTGCCGTAGAATTGAGTGTGGTAAATGTAATAGCATACAGTGTAGAGGGATAAATTGCAGGGGCGTAGAGTGGAGAGGAGTACAGCGTAGTAAAGTACATGGCAGTGGCATACAGTACAATATGCAGTGCATGCAGTGGTGTGCCGTAGAGTGCAATGGCATAGCGTGTAATAGTGAATAGCAGAGTGGCGTACAGTGGAGTAGAGTAGTGTATGGTAGCATAAACTAGAGAAGTATATAGTGCAGGTTTCTCCAATGAGCAGCTTGTAGACTAATGGTAGCTTTACATCTACCTGGAAGTAGCTCTCCTGTTTACAGCCACCACTCTAAATTCGAAACGTTTTCTGGGTTGAAGTAATATATGTATCCCAAAAATGAAAGGTGTGTCTTTGCGATGAAAATGTGTACGTTTCCAGAGCTCACAAGCTGATGATTAGAGAACAATTGTTTTCCAAAATATATATAAAGCTTATTTTGAGTGATAAATCATGCAATATTACCAATATTACTGTGGTGACTGGGACATTCCAACTATTACTGCCCAGTATTACCCATGTAGAGGAATTCCATATTGAAAATCTTTTTTAATTAGTGCATGGTGTACTAAGGTGATCACTGCTTGTAATCTTGCATGGGGTGGCCACTAACGAGGTCGCTATTACAACACGAATAGCATTAGTAGCTTGGGATAGCTTTCATTGAACATAAGTATCTCTAGTTATAGAAATGGTTGGCGACTCTGATATAGTGGGGTAGCATACAGTAGAGTTGCATACAGTAAAGTGTAAAGTGGAGTAGTTGGATATGTGTGGCATACAGTGAAGTGGTGTACATTGTAGTGGTATACACTTGAGTGGCATAGACTGGAATAGAGTACAGTGTATTGAAAGTGCATGGGTGAAGAGTGGATTGGAGTACAGTGGAGTGTAGGTCAGTGGATTGTAAAGTGGAATACCGCACAGTGTAGTGGGGTAAATTGGAGTGGCAAAGATCACAGAGTTTAATGGCATGAAGTGTAGGTGCATACAGTAGAAGAGTGTATACTGGATCAGTGCAGAGTGGCGCAGGGTCAAGTGGCATTGTGTAGAGTCCAATGGCATCCAGTGGATTTGCGTGGAGTGCAATAGCATACAGAGGAGTTTTGCAGGGTGGAGTGGGATAGAGTTGAGTGGCGTGTAATCGAATGGTGTAGAATGAAGTGGTAAAGAGTGGAGTGCCGTAGAATAAGTGGGGTAGAGTGTAATACCATGCAGTGGAGCACCATAGATTGCAGTGGCGTAGAGTGGGGAAGAGTACAGTGGAGTGAGGTATATTATAGTGGCATACAGTACAATAGTTTAGAATGGACTGCTGTAGAGTACAGTGGCATGGAGTGGAATAGTATATAGTGGAGGGGCATGCAGTGGAGTGGCATAGAGAGGACTGGCATACTGTGGTGTGGCATTTATTGGAAGAGCATGCAGTTGAGTAACATTCAGTGGAGTAATGGAGAGTAGCCTGGTGAAGACAGGAGTGATGGACAGTGTAGTGGTATAAAGTGGAAAAGCATAGAGTGCACTGGCATACAGTTGAATAGCCTACAGTGGAGTGGCTAACAGTGGAATGGCAAATCCTGGAGTTGAGTGGGCTAGAGTGGAATAGTGTAGAATGGAGTGATGTACACTGCAGTAACATAGAATGGGGGGGCATAGAGTGAAGTGAGATACAAATGAGTGGAATAAAGTGGTATAGAGTACAGTCCTGTAGAGTGGAATACCGTCGAGTGGAGTGTTGTAGAGTGGAGCTGGATAGAAGATAGTGCGGTAGACCGTAGTGGCGACCAGTGCAAAAGCACATAGTGGAGTGGTGTTGTGTGGATTGTAGTACAGTGGTATAGCATAGTGTTTAGTGGCATAGAGTGGAGTAGCACACAGTGGAGTGGTGTACAAATAATGTTGTGTTTAATACTCAGTCAATCAATCAGTCAAAGATAGCTTTATTCGATACCATAAAAAGGATCATATAAGCACGACATAAAAAGCATACAAAATTTAAAAAAAATACAATTTCATTATAATACAAAGGATGGTTACAATTATAAGATAATACATTCAAAAATGTATTAAAAATATGGGGGCAAGAAATAGGTGCAAGGTAAGGCTTTCTCTATCCAAGTTCCTTTATCACAATAATAGGGTATAATACGGTTATAGTCAAAGTGCAAGAGTGCAATGCAGAGTTCATTCAAACCATGGAAGATCTACATCTAATTATAAATCTTAGGAATTTAGATACAGCTCTTATGGTCATTTCATCCTGTAGTAAAAGAATTTTAAAAAGTGCCGGTCTGCACTGTCTCAATCCCCAAAGTTTTAACAGTGGGATTAGGTATTTTTTTTTGACCCTATTCAAAACATTTGCAAAAAATAATACAGTGAATTGTGGACTGTACAGAATGACTATCACATGGGCAATTTGGTAAGTTTTTTGACCAATCATTAAATGTTGGGAAGGTGACCATCCTAAAATAAATACCCATTCTCAAACGTGCCAATAGCATTCTATCATAACTGGCCAACCCAGGAGACAGATAAAGCTGACAGCCAGAATCCTGCATTAGTGAGTGATGATGCAGGACTGAGGTCTTCTTCCCCTCCATTGTCCAACGTTGATCAGCCAGATAGACAAAACATTGTTCTTTTAACATTTTTCTCGATATGGAGGAGAGAGATGCTGGCATGTTAAAAAATTCCTGATGTCCTATATTTGTTAGGAAATCCTTCACATAAGAAAGCATTGGATATTTTTGGACCCATCTTGTCGCATACAGTCTCTGATAATTGCCCTGTTAAAATCAGTTTCAACAGAGGTCCAAATTTTGTGCCACAGCAACACAGGGCTGGTCTTAATAATATCAGATATATAAGGCGTGGCCAGTTCCATATGGCAAACGTAAGTTGAGGTAGATCTGGGGACAGCTAACAAGTATCTAAGGAAATATTTTCCTTCAACTGAATTTCGTGGCAGTTCGCAATGCCCCAGATACCAGCTCCATAGGTAACAGTCGACACGCATTTAGCTCTATAAATATCGAGCAGAATGCGAGTTGGTCTACCTCCCAATTTGTTAGCAAACTGTATGAGTGCCCCAATGGCACGTGAGAAAGCTAGGCACCTGGTGGTTTTAGCTGTAACCCAAGTCCCCTTATTGTTAAAAACAACCCCCAGATAAGAAAAGGTACTCGTATTTGCTATCTTTGACTGGTTTAAAAAGCTATTACAAGCTACCATTTTTTTTGAAGTACAGCACATGGTAAAGGTTTTCCCAATATTAATTTTTAGGCCCCTAGATCCCATAAATTCTGAGAAACTAACTAATGCCTGCTGGAGGCCTAATTGGGTTCTTGTTAGAAAAAAAACAAGGGACCCTGAACCTCAAGCAAGGATAAGGGGAACAACCCACCAGGGATTTCAATCACAGAAAAAACATGAGAGGGAAGTTCCCATAACTCTAGAGGACTAAGCGTTCAAAATCATTTTGACAATTGCCCACAGAAAACTAATACGGTATCAAATCATTTTATTTAATGTTCATGTGTTAATCACTAGAAAAGCATTCATAAAAGGTTTTTTTCTTTTTCTTCAAATAGAATTCAAAAAATTATATTTGAAGAAAAAGAAAAAAACCTTTTATGAATGCTTTTCTAGTGATTAACACATGAACATTAAATAAAATGATTTGATACCGTATTAGTTTTCTGTGGGCAATTGTCAAAATGATTTTGAACGCTTAGTCCTCTAGAGTTATGGGAACTTCCCTCTCATGTTTTTTCTCTAATTGGGTTCTTGCCATAATAGCCGCATCATCTGCGTAAAGCAGAATAGAGACTGCGGCACCTTCAACTTGGGGAAAATCCACAGCCAAATTTCTTAGATGGTCAGCTACGCTGTTAATATAGAGGTTAAAAAGAAAGGGAGCAAGGATACAGCCCTGCCGTACACCCTTCTTGATTAAAAATTTTTTGGCGCATTCACCTTTCTTGCCATGGCGCACCCTTGCCCCAGCCCCCCTGTATAATTCCTTGGGAAAGTTAAAAATATTTACATCAACTCCCACAGTTTCCAAGGTATCCCATAAAACTTTGTGGCTCAGACAGTCAAACGCCGAACTGAGATCAATGAACGTTATATATAAATTTCCCTTTTTGGCCGACTTGTATTTTTCTATCAACATCAACAAGTTATGTCCTTGTTCGATGGTACCCAACCAGGCTTGAAACCATATTGGAATTTAGATAATATACTCTCCTCGTTGGCCCATATCTGTAATCTGTTTAAAATAACTCGACCTGCAATTTTCATTAAAGAGTCGAGCAGGGAGATGGGGCGATAATATTTTGGACATTTCGATCTCCCTTTTTGAATATGGGTACTACAATCGCATCCTGCCAAGTGGAAGGAAAAACGCTTTTATTGTAGCTATTTAACACGTTGGTCAGCAGCGGTGCCCAAAGAGCCGAGTTTGCCTCATAAATATCAATAGGAATGCCGTCTGGGCCTGGGGCTTTACAGTTTGAACTGTCTGCACCGGCCAACTCTACCTCTTCCAAAGAAAAAACTATATCGAATGGGAAGGAAGATTGGGTGGCAGGTTCAAGAATGTCAAACTGGTCAATACTAGTACTACCAAGGATGACCAGATCATCCTTCTTGTAGAGCTCTGTGAAATGATTAACCCAGAGGGTCTCCTCAATAGCGATCTCAATGGTATCGCATTTCCTCTCTGGAAAGAAAGGGGCATTTACTGCACCCCAAAAGGCGGTATTATCCCTCAAGGAGGATGCCTTGAGCAAGGCTATCCAAGCTGTCTCTTTTAATTCCTTTTTTCGTTTCTGCAATACTAATTTATAAGTTGCTCTTGCAGACTTAATAGCTTGGGAATTTCTAGGGACGCTCTTTAGGGTATTCTTTAATTGGGAGTGTGCCCTACTGCATTCGGAGTTAAACCACCCTTCAGCCTTAGGATTACCCCCTCCCCGTATAGTTCCTGTTAGCTTACTACTAATATGTAGAGTGATGTTCTGAAAAGCTAACGTAACCTCTTTGGGATTTAAGTTTTCCCCGAGACAAATCATAAAGTCTGATTGATGGTCTGTTAACAGACTTTCAAGAAACCCTATGGGGTCCACCTTGCTCCACTTTATTGAATAGCTGTTTATTCTATTCAAAGCAATACCATGGCTATACAGATTATCTATTACATTAGATTGCTGGCCACATTTTTCGCCCCAACTAAAAGTTGAGCTAATAGGGAAATGGTCACTAAGAGCGATATCCTCTGTTTTAATAGTTATAACATTGCAGTGATAGCTTGTAGTGATCAGGGTATAATCAATCACTGACTTGGATCCCCTACCGCTAAAAGGTTGGTTGAAACTTTTCCTGGGGGATGCAAAGCTCGTTTACAAAACCTAAGTCTTGTTCAAATATCAAATTATTGATCAAAATTCCCAACGTGGAGTGCTCAAAGTGGGAACATGGATCTCCCTTCAGATTAACCATGCCACATATATTTAGGTTTCTGTGGGGGCAGAGATGGCAGTTAAAATCTCCTGTCACCACAGTACACCTTTCCTCTTGCGCTGTGCCAATTTCTCCACGTAATTATGTGTTTAACTCGTCTAAAACCCGCATACAATCACCTCCAGTGATGTTATTGTATAAATTAATCAGTCTGATAAGCTGCTTCCCACCTACCTTAAGAGTAAGTGCCTGATAATACTGGATACCCATTTAAGTGGATCTCAGACTTTTCCCAGCATTCCTGGAGACAAATTATATCAAAATTATAAATATAGGCTAGGAAGATTGGATCTTTTACTTTGCTCGACAAGCCCGCTGTGTTCCAGGAAGTCAAAGTCAACCTACCCCTATTTACATCTGGTGGAAGTTCTGCACCCAACGATGGGGTTATGTTCCTCAGAGGCGGGATTTCTAAAACGTCTCCTATTATTGTTCCATCTCCCACCGTTAGTTCATCATGGTAATTAGGGCTGATTGTAGAAGTTTCATCTGTTTCTACAGTAAAATTAGTCGGTGGGTCAGCAAAGATGTTTGACTCTGTTGTTATTGGGCTTATATTTAGGATAACAGATTTGTCTTTCGACAACTGCACATTTTGAGTGTTTAAACAAGCATTTATGAAGCCGGAGGCTGTACTATTTGATTTTGTAGTACGTACACCCTTTCTTGTTGTCTGGCTAATATTTGATGACCGTCAATCGACCATATCCAAACAGCTAAACCTGTTTGTGGTCATAAATCCTTCCCAGTCTTCTCTATGATCTAAATCCCTGTTGGGCCACCTCCCCCTTGCCCTCCAGTCACCTCCCCGCTCACGCTTCCCTATTCTGTGCCAGTTATAATGGTAATTTTCCTCACGGGTACGGCGATTTCTTGAGGGGTAAAAGGAAGAAAGTCTTTTAGTTTGGATTCCCTCAAGGTTGTTTTGCGTGTTCCAAGAACATATGTGCTCGGCCACATACGGGTCCTCAAAATTGATCAGGACGCAATCGCCCTGGACCGTTTTCCTCTCATGTCCCACCCAAGGTACCCTACGTACCGTCAGGATCTTACTTGTGCGGTGGGGAGGTAGAGGGCGGTTTGAATTGAGCCAGTATTGTACTTTATTTACTAGAGACCAATTTGGTTCTTCAGCAGGGTCGCCCAGTTCTGGTACTCCGGTCATGACTACAACATAAGGGTTTGCCTCAGGTGGCAAATTTACAGCTTGCGCCCTGTCCTGTGGCCCTTGATTCCTGGCCTCTCTAGATTGTAAGGTGTTCACCCTCGGTGATGTAATCGCCACTCGTGGGGGAAGATCACAAACTTTGGGGTTATCTGCAGTTATCTTCTCGGGCGCTGGTATAATTTTAGATTTGGTAATGGTTGCTGGGGCTGACAAATTTTTAGCTACAGGGCCTACAGGTTTAGTATTGATTTGTTTGGTGCCCCCTACTTTGGGTGCTGCCTGGGGTAAAGTATTTTTAGGCAGGACACCCAAGTTGGCTATCAGCTTTTCGATGTTAGATAATTGTTAGAAATGGGATCCCTGGTCGGCCAAGGCTTGCGCCAAGGCCAGGCAGAGATCGCCATTTCTAGTTAGGGTAAGGAAGTCACCCACCAAGACAACCCCTGCTCACCCCCTTGGTAGCTTGGCACGAGCAGTCAGGCCTATCTCGGAGGTCATGTGTAAAGCATTTGCGCACGCACCCCCAGCCACAACCTCCCGGGCCCCCCACAAAAGAAACTCCACACAAGATATATATGAAAATAGCTCTTGTATTGAAGAACACACTTAGACAGGAATACACAACTTACAAGGTGCCAGGGGCACGGGCAGGGTTTACAAGGGACTATATACAGGGCAGGGCCCGGGGGCCACTGCCAGGGGTATGCACATGATGGAACTAGCATTAGAACACATAATCCCTGGGAGCTTCCTTGAACTAGCACTAGAACACATTACACACAGGAGCTTCAGGGAACTAGCGGTAGAACTCACTCTAACCAGGATTAACATACTTGGGACCCCGGATACTCAGGAGGGAAGGAAGGACAAGGTACATAGCACAACAGAGGCATCATCAGCAAGGCAACACGTAATAACTCCCACAATCACATTAATAATAACCATTAGCGTTCACAGGCCAACTGGCCTTCTGGGGGCTAGGACGCCCAACGTCACGATGTTCAGGGCAGGCTGCAGGTAGCCAGGGACAATAAACCTAAACGCAGCAGCTGCCCACGAAGTGCTGGGCAGCTGTAGAGCAAGGATGGGGCCATTGTGGGAGCCTCGCAGGCTCGGAGGAAAAAGGCGCCAAACGGGGGAGCCTCTCGGGCTCGAGACAACTGGGCGGAGCCTCGCAAGCTCGAGATGGGCAAGGGCCACGTGGTGGAGCCTCTCGGGGCTCGGGACACTGGGCCACGTGGGGGAGCCTCCTCGAGGCTCGGGGGCTCAAATACAGATGGGGCTCGGGGGCTCAAATACAGATGGGGCTCGGGGGCTCAAATAAAGATGGAGCCTCTCGGGGCTCAGGGAATATAGGTGGAGCCTCTCGGGCTCAGGGGGGTAAGATGTAGATGGAGCCTCTCGGGGCTCAGGGAATATAGGTGGAGCCTCTCGGGCTCAGGGGGTAAGATGTAGCCAGGCGGGGCCCCCCTCGGGGGACCCGGCAACACTGGGGGCCCCACGGGCCTTCAAGCACATGCGTGCTCTCGCTGGAGGGGAGGGGCGGGCACCGACAATGTGCCCCGACGCCCCGCCTCCCCTCCGGCAGCACTCACCGGTCGGCGGCCGTGCTGGTCTCTCCTTGCTCTCCGGGGCTCCCTCTCGCTCCTGGGGGCCCCGGGGGGGAAGCGGCCAGTCTTCTGGGAGGACGCAGGGGCGCGGAGTAGGCTCCCGCCGCCCCCTGCATTTCTCGGCTCTCTCCTCCGCCTCCACAGCTCCCCGGGCCACCGGCCAATCAGAGCGCGGCCCGGGGAGACGTCATCAGCCCAGCCCGGGCCGGCAGCCAGTCGGAGCGCGGCCCGGGGGCGGGCCTCACGAGGGGTCCCGGGCTGCGGCGGTGAACTCAGGGGGAAATTGACGAGGGCCAGGCTCCCTCGATACGGGCAGCAATAACGGGGCAAGCGAGGTGGGCACTCGCTGGGGGCTCGGGCCCCCTCACACAAACGGGGCAAATGCCGGGTGGGCACCGGCTGGTGGAATATAGCGCTCCCAGCACTAGGAGCCGGAACGCAGCGCCCCAAGGTGCTAGGACAGCAGAAAAGCGCTAGAAGCCGGGATGAAGCGCCCCAAGGCGCTGGGACAGCAGGAAAGCGCTCCCAAGCGCTAGAAGCATGAAGGAAGCGCCCCACGGCGCTAAGATAGTAGGCAAGCTCTCCCAAGCGCTAGGGCCATAGATAGCAGAGTCCAAAGGAAGTCCAGGATCCCAGCAGTTCAGGAGCAGGGCAGGGCTCAATGAGGCAAGCCTTTCCCCTGAGCCCAAGCCACAGCATGCCCCTGGCAGGATTCAGTCAGGACAAGCAGGAAAGAGAGAGAGAAGAGGGCACACCCTCCTTTTATACATGAGATCCCTTTGTCTAAAAAGGGGCAGGCAGGATGAGAACCAGCTAGAACTGGTTATAAGGAATTTTCTGTTACTGGCCAGGCTAGGACACCAGATGCACCCCAGGTGGGTGGGGCTAGCATTGTGGGGGAAAGCCCAGACCCATACAGGACACAGGCACATCCCCTCCCTCACATCAGCATGTTAATCTCTCCATTCACAACCGGGGCAGACCCACACAGACTCTTGGAGCCAGGCTCCCCAGCTGGCTTCAGCCAATCACGCGCCAGCATACTTACTGCACACACACACCGATGTCTAGAAGTGGCACTTCCCTTCTAGACACACACACGCGGCATACATCATCTTGTAGCATTCAATCACACGAGTCCACACATACCAGACTCGAGCCTGTACCCCTCACGCACCAGGAACTATCAGGGACACATTCCCCATGCATTCCTATGGGAGGGCAGTCCTCACCCATCTACACGCACTCCGAGTGGGAATCACCATCCCCAGGTCACATTTAACAAGCAAAACTTCAGGGGTGGACCGGCCAGAAGGGCCCAGTCCAACAATAATCTTGTCTCAAGCGGGGATAAAAGGAGTTTGAAGAGCTCCCCCATCTTTGACAAGAGTAAACTATCATCCTTATCAACATTACCATTAACACTCCTCTCAGCTAAGTTGGTTGATACCACTACCGCTTCAGAGGTGGTGCCCTCTTTTGAGGCAGTGGTACCTAGGGGATTTTTATCTACCTGCAGCGTTTGGACAGTTTCACCCCGATTTCCTTTACGTATATCGCCCCTGCCCTTAGGTTTTCTTGGCTTAGGAATTTTAGGAGTTTTGGGCCTTTTAGGAATGGCCCCCTCCCTCCTCTGCCTCAGCTGGCTGGGGCTTTTCTCCTCTTGAGTGAGATTTAGGTCCAGTGTCGGAGTTTTTTCTAATTCCAAGCTGATTTGGGAGTCCGATAGTATATGGGATGCTGACAGATCAACCGTGTTGGGCAAACTATAACGCACAGCACGAGTGTCAGTCAAATTGGTAACCCTGTGCTGCTCAGGAGTTTTAGCTGCGGCGAGGAGGCCCAGAGAGGATCTCCTCGCCGCAGTCAAATCCCGAGACACTCTACGCTCCAAATCAACAATTTCTTGGTCTATAAATGTGTTTGCCCTGATTATAAAATTATCCAGTGTGCCCATTAAAGAGGCTCCCCCTGCGCCGTTTTACTTCAGCTTCCGCGCGTGCTCATGGTCTAAAAAGCAGAAGATCCACTGTCACTAGTACAAACAATAAATAACTATTAAAAATAACAGTGTGAGTAAACGGGGTTTCTGGCTTAATATGAGAAGGAGCGGGAAGAGGACCAGCTACAACCTAAACAGTCCGCACAGAGTGCTGGTCCTCGCAGTCCTGTCCCCTCAACAGCCTAGAGATATTGATTTGGGGACCAGTTTTAACACTGCTACGATTCCTAGGAGCAACAGGGACACAGGAAAGATGCTCCTTGAACGTCAGAGTCACGAGGGGAAAACGGGAAAAGAAGAAGATTTTGCATACAGTTAATTGGTCCGGAGCACTACAATCCACTCATGGCTAAAAAGATAAAAACGAAACCAGGAGGACAAACTTATATCATAGACTAGACCCTGGTGAATAGTCGGCAAGAATCCTGAAGTTCAATCGAACATCACGAATAGACAATATGGCCCTTACTTATAACGTAGTCCGATGCAACACAGCAAAGAGAAGGTGCCCAGCCCAGCCGTGGCCAGCCCCGGACGGCCACAGACGACCCGCTCTTTGCCCGGGCTTCACCCCGGGCGCTCCCGCGACACGGGGGCTGCCGGTAATTTCAAGCGCCTCCGGGCATGGGAACAATGGTGTCGGCTTCCGGCTGGAAGCAGTGCAGGCTGGGGAGTGTAGTCCCCCTCCGCACGGCGGCCACAAGATGTCTGGCCGCGGCGGCGGGAGGGAGCACAGCTAAGCCTGGGGAACAGCGGTAGCCAGGTGAGCCCCCTGCAAGGGACAACAGTCAACAGAAACATGAAGCACCCGCTCCACCGGGGCTGCCGGTAATTTCAAGTGCCTCCGGGCGCGGGAACAACGGCGTCGGCTTCCGGCTGGAAGCAGTGCAGGCTGGGGAGTGTAGTCCCCCTCCGCACGGCGGCCGCAAGATGTCTGGCTGCGGCGGCGGGAGGGAGGACAGCTAAGCCTGGGGAACAGCGGTAGCCAGGTGAGCCCCCTGCCAGGGACAACAGTCAACAGAAAAATGAAGTGTTTAATACTGTATATTGAGGTGACGTTGAGTGGAGTGCCATTTACTAGAGCAGCATACAGTAGAGTGATGTAGAGTGGGTTTAGATCCTTGTATTGTATTCTATATAATTGTGCTGAAATGAAGAATGCAAGTATGTTGTGCATTCTGATACTTGTGTTTGAAATTAGAAGTGTATTAATCTATATCCTAGTCCATAGGAGTTTCTGCAAAGGTACACTTGAAGTAGGCTGTTGAAATTTAGTTGTGTACTTTATACTGAAAGTGTACTCTGTCAAGTTTGAATTTCTGGTTGCTGTCATGTCTCAGGTATTTCTGTACTACTACATGTATGCTGACACGTGTGGTGCAGTTGATAACGATAACTTAAAAACAATGTAGTTTACCTTTCAGCCGCACAAATCTTGTCGCAGCTACTGCAGCATTCAGTCGCAGATGCACAGATCCGTTACCTAGGTAAGCATCACAGAAGCACTTAAATAAGGAGTTCAATATGCATCTGTGCAGATGCATGGCCTAAGCACAAAGTAATCTATACAGCTTCTTTTATACCTATTTTGAGAGGATGCAGTGTGAATCATAGGTATTCTACTACCTATAGGCTTCTTTAGATGTGTCATCTCACTTGTAAAAGGTACTGAGATAGGTATTGAAAAGTTTGAGTTGTTTAGAAAGATGCTGAGACGAGTGGCATCAGAAGAGTTGGCATTTTGTTTTGGAGTAGGCCTGGCATTGTCATCTCTGACTTTCTAAGCAACCTGCCAGAGAAAAGTGAGGTTTAAAACATGTTTGTACTGTACTCTATATAAGTATTTGCAAAGGTACATTGAAATAGGCCGTAGATAGTGAGGTGTGTGCTTAAAATGTAAACCATTTCCTGACAAGTTTGAATGCCTGACTGCTACCATGTCTCAGGTATGTGCGTACTTCTATATGCATTCTGACATGTGTGGCATTGCTGATGACCCTAACTTAAAAAATATGGGGCATATTTACAATAACTGGCCATCCCTGCAGATCATCAGGGATGGGCCAGCTATTTTGCGTGACGTTAGGAACCCCTTGCGCCAACATGGCGTGGCACGAGTAGAAGAAGCAGATGTGTGACGCTTCTGTCAGCATATAGGTGAGGCAGTGCTGGAGTTGTGTCTTAAGTGGGACGCAACCCCAGCACTGCTCAGGGGCAACCTATACTTGCAATGCTGTGTCACTCTTTAGGCCTGCTTCAAGCAGGTGCAGGGTTTTGACGCTGCAGGAACGTAAAAGTGACTGAGTGAAATCTTGTAGATTTCCCTACAACACTTTTAAGAGGTTTCTTTGCAACGGAACGCCCACCCTGCACACATTATACCTGGCGCAGGTATAATGTGGCGCAGAGCTTTACAACGTGATGCATGTTATGTTATGTTATGTTAATTGTTTATTTCTATAGCGCACGGCTACTCAAAAAGAGTGTCCCGGCGCTTTATTGGAGAAAGAGACAAAACTGCATCATACTAACATAACACCAGATAAAAACCAACAGAAAAATGGGCCAAAGAATGCACGGAAACCCGGCTACTGAGTGAACAGCCAAGTTTTAAGGCCTTTCCTAAAAGCCAGTAGGCTGGAGGCTCCCCGCAGGGCCAGTGGTAAAGAGTTCCATAACTGAGATGCCAACAGTCCAAAAGAGCGGCCTCCGAGGCGCGCTTTCTTTACCCGGGGGACAACAGCAAGGAGCAGGGCTTCCGACCTCAGAGACCTGGCCGGATGATAAAAGACCAGCCTCTTTTGGAGGTACTTGGCTCCCTCCTTGTGAAGAGCTTTGTAGGCCAAGGTCAGCGCCTTAAAGGCGATCCTCTTGCGGATAGGAAGCCAATGTAAGGTAGCCAGCAAGCCCGAGGCCCTGGAGCGCCTACTAAGGCCAAAGATTGCCCTGGCAGCGGCGTTCTGTACCACTTGGAGCCGCTGCAGCAAGTACTCTGGAAGGCCCAGGTAAAGAACGTTGGAATAATCCAACCTGGACCCAATCAGAGCCTGGACTGTCAGCGTCCTATGTTCCACGGATAACAGAGGAAGGAACCTCCGCAACATCCTAAGGATGCCAAAGCAAATGCCCGACACCCCCAAGATCTGGGATTTCAAGGTAAGCCTGTTATCCATCTTCACCCCCAGATTCTTAGCAACCTGAGAGGAGCAGGACGGAGGGAACATATCCAGTGGCCACCAGGTCTGCCAATCAGGCTCTGTATCGCACCCAAAGAAAAGTACTTCGGACTTGTCGGAATTGCACTTAAGGCTGTTTAGATGGAACCAATGAAAAACAGCCCCAAGGCAATTCCGAATACTCTCCCCATCAAAGTCGCCTCCTCTCTTACAAGAGAAGAGGAGCTGGGTGTCGTCCGCGTAGGATACGATCTGGGCACCATGCGACTCCACCAACGCCGCCAATGGGGTCATAATGATGTTGAAGAGGGTAGGACTCAAAATAGAGCCCTGAGGGACCCCGACTCCCAGAGGCGGCATCACGGCGGAATCAGGCGGGGCCCAGATCGATTGCCGGTGGCCGGCTAGAAAGGAAGAAAACCAGTCGAACACCGTCCCCCGTAAGCCTATCTCAAAAAGTCTCGCGAGAAGACCATCATGGGGAACGGTGTCGAACGCCGCCGACAGGTCTAACATCACCAGCATGACTTTGCCCCCAGAGTCCAGAACCCCTTTAATGGTTTCCGAGACCTCCAGGAGCGCTGTCTCAGTACTGAGATGGGGACGAAAGCCCGATTGGGTAGCGTGCAGGATCTCATTAGATTCCAGAAAGTTGGAGAGCACGCCATGGACGTGCTTTTCCAGAATCTTCGTGAGGGCCGGCAGCAGAGAAATGGGCCTATAATTAACCGGGGCCTTCGGGTCTAGACCAGGTTTTTTGAGCAGGGGAATCACCATCGCCTGCTTCCAGGTTTGCGGGACCACACCGAGCCTCAGCGAAAGATTTAAGAGTGGATTGGCCAGCGGGTTGATCACCTCCGCGACTTTCGCTAAAAATTTGGCAGGGCATGGGTCAAGGGGAGAACCCGATTTTAAATTGCCCATGAGAGCCAGGGAGTCCGGAGCAGAGATTGGAGGAAACACACTCAACGTCGCCCCTGGCCCAGCCCGTGGCAGTGTGGTGAAATCCGGTTCAGTGTGGCCCGCAGACACTGGTACCAGGAATGACTCCTGAATGCGTTGGATCTTGCTAGTAAAGAAGTCAGCAAGGTCCGTGGCCCAGGTACCAGATGGTTTTTGGTCCGAGGTGTTAGACCAAGGTGAGGTGAATTCTCTCACAATGGAGAAAATCTCCTTGCAAGAGTTGGAAGCAGCATCAATTCTCCTGGCTAGAAAAGCCTTTTTTTCCAGGCGGATGTCCCGGTGATAAGCCTTGACCACCGTTTTGTATGTCAACTTGGCAACAGTGTCATATTGTGCCCGCCAGGCTCTTTCGGCTACCTTGCACTGCTGCCGCGTAGCCGACAGTGCAGCGGTAAACCAAGGCGCAGAGACTCGTTTCGGTGTCGGGCGAGATGTTACTCACTAGGGGCCAGATGTAGGTAATTTTTATTTACCGACCTCTTAAATACCGAGTCACACCGACTCGGTATTTAAGAGGTCGGAAAATAAAAATACCGAGATGTAGGTAATTGCAGATGTGCAATTACCGAATCGGAAACAGTTGGTAATTTCCGATGTGGTAAATACCGACCAGTTAATGCCCATGCATTCCTATGGGCTTTGAAGCCCATAGGATTGATTGGGCATATACCGGTCGGTATTTACCACATCGGAAAATACCGACTGTCACAAGGGTGCAGGGGGTGTCACTTTGACACCCTCTGGCACCCCCAAAAGAGGCTCGGGTGCCATGTGGCAGGCATACCTGCCCTAAGGGCAGGTCTGCCTGTCATATGGCATAGGTGTGCATGCACACATGTGCATGCACACAAGAAACGGTATTTTACCATCAAGTAGTATTTGATGGTAAAATACCGATGTGGTACTGCTTGTGGGACTCAGAAGAGTCCCACCTACATACCAATTGTCCGGAATCAGTAATGATACCGACTCGGTATTTTACATACTCGGTAAATTTACCTACCGGTAAATTTACCGAGTCTGTAAATTACAGGGACCTACATGTCAAATTGCTTTTACCGGGTGGTAACGGCCGAATTCGGCCGTTACCACCCGGTAAAAGCCTACCTACATCTGGCCCTAGATGCGCCCTGTTGTAAATCTGTTGCATAGTGGTGCATGGTTTACGCCACTGCTGCGTCACAGAAGTGACGCAACGGTGGCGTAAAGTGATGCAAGGGGCTTGTAAATCTACCCCTATATAGCTTATCCTAAAGCTTCACAAATGTTGTCAGAACCCCTATAACATGCAGTGGCATAAGCACAGATGCCTTATCTAGGCAGGCCTAATGATAAATCTTGAACACGCACCTTTATACCCAGCTGCGCTGTGTAATGAGGAAAAGTGATTCATGCAGCTTTTCCTGCATGCATTTGTAAAGCATGTGGGTAGTAGAGTATGTACAGGGTTGTTTGGATGTAGTGTGTGCCTCTAGAAAGACACTGACACACTCATCATTCAGGTCTCTAGAAACATGTTTACATTTATTAGAGTGATATAGCAAGAGTTATTCTTTTCTTTTGGCCGCAGCCTGGCATTGTGACTTCTGCCTCTCCAGTTAAACTGGTGGAGAAACATTAGGTTTTCTGCATGTTCATTGATGTGTTTACCTCTATTCAAGTCCATATAAGTCTCTGCAGAGTTATTCTGGGAGTAGGTTGCAGATAGTAAAGTGTCTACTTTAAATTGATTGAGCTTCTTCTAACACACATTTAGAAGACTGCCAATGAGTGTTGTGGTACGCATACAGTTGTTTGAAAGTATTATCTTGCCTCTAAAAATACAGTGACACACTTATTGAGGTCTCTAGATAGATTCTGACACTCAGAAGTGTGTCATGATGGTAGTTGGCCTCTCATTTTGGGATGTGCCTGGCATTGAGAGGTCTGACTCTCTAATGAAATGTTAGAAAAAACTGAGGGGCATATTTACCAGGGAAGTGGCAGAGTGAGGTGTTAAGGCCTCACTCTGCCACTTCAGAAACGCAGGGCTGCACCATATTTACAAAAATATGGTGCAGCTCTGCATTTCCCCCAGCCCTGGTGCTACACCTAGAAAGCTAGAGCCAACACAGGCACTCTTGCACCATAGTGCAAGGCTCTCTGCATGAAGAACATTGTTAATGTACAGGAGGGTCCCCCTTTCTGCACGTAAACAATCTTGAAATGCAATTTTGAAACTACTATTTATGCTACCTAATGCATGTAGAAAACTAGGATCGGCTTCTTATGGTAACCCTCACTTTTTGCTTGATGTTACACTGTTTTTGACTAGTCGGACTGGGATCCTAGTAATCAGGACCCCAGTCTATCTTCTTTCTCCCTAAAATGTAATTACACGTACTTAAGTACACTCCAGGTTGGATACCAAGTTACTCCTCGTTACTTCGTCACCCTCTCTGTCCAAAGCCTTGTCTGTGCCTGTGCACCATACAGGTTCCATGCATGACTTTTGGAGCATCAAAAAAAATTGAAGTATCTCCTTTGGGGTGAAGGAGTCCATCCCCTGCATTCACTGGCACTGTAATGCAATTGACCAGTCTGCTGATGCTGAGCTCCTGTAGACTACAAACACTCCAGCAACACAGGAGGTGGGTTCCTATGTTTATTGAGGCTGTGCTGCCCTCTCACCAAGTTTGAGGCCAGTATCCCTTATGGAGATTGCATAACCCGAACCCCTGTGCAACCAGTACATTTGCAAGTGCATATGCTTGTTGGTATTCCCCAACTTTCTGCATTTGGCTGCTGATAGCCCCAACCTCCACACACATGTTCTACAAAGGACTTTGGCCTCTTCACACTCTGTGCTCTGCAAGCTGTTGTTTTGCAAAACAGCTAGAGGTCCCCTCGCGACTCCTGTGCCTTCGGCCTGTGGATCTATCTGAGGTGAAATCCTGATTTTATTAGGCTTCTCTGGTTTCTCCAGGCCTGTCCTGACTCCCCTTGCTGTGGTGAGTACTCTAGTCTTTGCTGGGCTAGACCACAAATGTTTTTGACCTTCTTTGTGGGTTGCTGCTGCCAAGGCTTGTTGGTTCTCTCGCTGGACATTGACCACTCAGCACTTAACATCCTTTGTGGGACAGCTCGTCTCTGGCTCCTGGTTGTCCTCCACTTCTCCTGGTCCCTGCAGCTGCAGAGTCAAGATATCCTTCTTCACACCTGAATCACCATATATCGGTGGGCAATCGTCTACCGAGCCCCTGGTCACTACTTAGTGACCCAGACTCTGTCTACACTGCTTTCAGGTTCCATCCATCAAGAATCTACCTGTGGATTCCACAAGACAGTTTTCTTCTTTCCAGCAGTGGCATTTCTTCGAAGACTCCCATTGAAAACAATGGCGGTTTCTGATGCCACTTCAGCTCTATGCACCCGGCTTCCCTGTGATTGGTAACTCTGGTAATTCCATATCCTTGGGTGGGGTGGCAATCCAACTTTCTATGGTCTAAAGGGTTTCCTTGTAATCCACTAAGAAAGGTCCTAAACTTTAAAAATGCAAATGTGACTCTCCCATTAAATTGTACGTAGAACCTGGTTGTGTTCTCATACTGCCTCTGTCTGTCTGTGGGGTCCCTATTTATTCCCCTTGAGGCCACAGTGATTCTCTACTCTCTAGGCACTGTCTTGACTCGAGTCGTGGTTCTTATACCACTATTTTAGTACATGGGTTGGTCTTCCCGGGAGCCCAGATACTTACGATTATTTCTGTACTACAGTATTGTGTGCTTTGTGTTTATCTGCATGTAGCAGGTACTGTGAGGTATTATAATAATAAATATAAATTCTTATGGCTACTCTGTGGTTCTCCTTTCATTTAACAAATACAATAAGGTTGCATTATGGTGAAACAAGCTGCTTACCTTCCTTGAAGCTCTTCACAGCTACCACTTGGATAGCTTTCTAAGGTTATATTGGACCTCTTAAATCACGATAAGGGTCGTTTGGACCAGAGCAACCTGCCCACTATAATTAGTGGAAATCATATACCAGGCCAACTTCTCACAATGCAGCACACATGAAAATAGCTAAAACAAGGAGAAATGAAACATTTCTCCTCATTGCCCCAGGGTAAGATTACGTTTTCCCGGGTCTTAATTCTGGTGCTGTCTAATATTTATGCTTCACTTGTAAATAGGGGGCAGCGTCAGAATCAAAGGGAGTTGCAGAGGAACGCCTATTGGAACACCCACTGCCCTCCCCTTTCACGCTAAGCATAACATAAAAGGGGTCATATTTACAAGGCAGAGTTAAGCCACGCTAAGTCCCTTTTGCCACAGGAACTTTGTAAATAATGATGTTCCAGTGGTAATAGGGGCTTGTAAATACGCTTAAATGTGATATGTTGCTGGATGTACTTACGTGTTTCCTACTGCACACAAGTCTCTGCAATAGTACAATGATAGTATGTTGTACATAGTGAGTTGTATGCTTGAGACTATAAGAATACTGGTCAAATGTGAATGTCTGACTTTTACCACGTGTTAGGTATATCTCTACTTGTATGTTTAGTTTGACATGTATAATAAAACTGATTACAGTAAGTAAAAAAGTGTTGTCCGATGGTACAGTAAAGGCAATTACTTCACATGACTTTGCCATGCATTTGTTGGTGTGCATGTTGTTACCGTGAATATGCATTTAAAATACATGCCAATACCATGCTTTGCTTTTAGATTTAAAAACAATGTGCTTGTGGGAGGAGAACCCCCACCCCCTCAACTTACTCTAAATGCCTGGTATTGGCATGTGTTGTAAATGCATATTTAAAATTGTTAATTTATGTAACATACTATTGAAGCTGTTCTTTGTTTTATAGATATTTAGTTTATTTAATAAAAACTTGAAGATGGCAAGAAAACATTAAAAGAGTAGAGAACAAAAAAACTGTACTATTTAAAGAATAGTAAAAAGACTAAATTAAATGACACACGCAATGTTATAGACAGAAAAAAAATCTTCTGGTAAGTGAAGTAAACAGTCTCTTAAAACACTATTGCCAAGATTAAAAACTGATGAAAATGTTGAAAAGAAAAAAAAAGTTTAACAACAAATCAGTAACAAAAGAGAATTAGTCACGTTGAAAGAATTTCAAATTATAGAAAAACAACACATCTGACAAGTAGTCAGAAACAGCATAAGGATATTAGAAGTATAATGTTTAAAAGTAGAGTAATTCAAAATAGATAACAAATGCAAACAAATATAAAAGAAGATCAGCCTCTTATAAGAGAAAGCAGGAGATTGAAAGTGTAGTAAATAGAGCTTCTGTTTTAAAACAAATTGTTTTATCTTAATATTGAAGAGAATGAGAACATAAACTAAAACAATGGTATTTATGAAAGAGAAAAGCAAAAGAAGAAGAGTGGTTAATAGAACTAACTTTTGTAAAACGTTTAATGGTGAATGGAAGTACACTTCCAGTACTGAGCCTTTCTATTATGAAGAAAGCTATTTTCAAGAGAACACAATGGTACATGCAGTTGATATGAGGGGTCGATGTTATGAGGTGAAAGATGGCATTGCCATTCCAAAGGAAAAAATGGTTCCTAGGACAGTAGAAGAAGTAATAGCTGAAAAAGTTCAAGGAAGGCGTACATACACTCCTGGATATAAGAGGGATAGTAGCTATATTTTCAGTATTCGACAGGAGTCTATTGACATATTCTGAATTTTTTTAAGATAATGTGCAAATAGAACTGTTAAAAAGAAGATTAAAATGTTGCACAGACTAGATCGATGTAAACGTAGAATATATACTAAGTTGCAGGGTCACTCTCTGGCTTGTCTTTGAAGAAAAGTGTGCCAAAGCACTTTACGTCATTATAGAATGCTAGCTGTACACCACTCTGAAATGCTGAAGTTACTAAGGAGACTTTACTTCGTAAATACTCCTGCATCATGTTTAAGTGAAATGAATACAGCTCTTTTGCATGGTTGTGTGGCAGATGTACAGAAAGTTTGTGATGATGTACAGTTTCGTTTTTATGGTTCTGAAGAGGAGTGTACAGAAACTTAGGACTTAATAACTTTAGGTGTAGTAGAATACAAATAAGAGATTAGTATTGATTATTTTGCTGAAGACATTACAAAGTTTAACACTGTTTCCACTGAAAAACCAAACTATGTTTGTATTTGTTGTTGACGTACTCCCTATAGAAGTCAAACTAGGAATGTTGACTTATATTTAAAAAGTGAAATAGAAAACAATAATAAGTGGCAGCAATTTGCTATTTACTTGTTTGTAGAAGAACAACTTGAGCTGTCCAGTGATCAAGTTAAATGTAAGTACCGTCACAACAAATTAGAACAAAACAAAATGCCAGCTAGAGCAGTACATAGCAACTTAAAGTTGGTACCTATTCTTCAAGAACTGGATGGAAGATTTACATGTATATGAGTCTATTCTTTTCTAATCTGTACACCCATTCCAGGCCGTAGTTTGTATGGAGACTAAGACAGGTAAGCTGCCACCAACAGATTTACAAAATGGTCTCAAAGGAAGAGTTGTGTACTTACCTTTAGATTTTAAACAAAATATTAAAACTGGGGCGTGGCCAAGATGGCGACCTGTGAGGATGTCTGCTCGAGTGGATCCTCGTCCCATTCCCCCTTGGTGCCCTCTCTTAAAGCTGATCTAGCCCCGCTCACACCTCAAATCCCGACTGCTTCGGGGGGGCGCATCTGGCTGCCGTCCCGGTGTGATCTAGCGCCAGTCCGCAAATCCCCCGGGACCCTCACCTGCCGAGAGGGACGAGCCCGGATCGAAGAGAGAGAGCATGGCGGCCGGGCCCTCCTAGTGATCGCGACCGGCCTCATCCCCCGCTGCAGGCCGGAATACACCATGGAGCTGAGTCGCCTGCGACCCTCGACCACGGAAACAGAGGCGAGGGCGGGAGCGAGCGGTGAGAGGAGCAAGCGGCAATCGGTGCGACGCCTGTGGCAGAGGGCGAGTGAGCCGGAAGGAAGGAGCAGTAACTGAAGCCCCGGTCCGGGCCTACAAGGAAGACGGTGCGTGTGCCCTCCAGCGCCTCAGAAGGCGGAGAGACAGTGAGACCGGGTCCTGGAGGCCTTCAGGAGGAGCCGGCTGAGCCGCGGCCCACAGGGCCCACCACAGAGGTGAGGAGTGCAGCACCGGGCCAGTGTGTGTGGAGAGCTCGGGGGCAATAATCGAGCCCCCTGCGTTGGGCCTAGCAAGGCCTACCAGGCGCACAACCCCAGCGCAGAGACAGTGAGGCAGCGCTGGGCAGGGGAAGCCTGGGGACCGGAGCACAAACGCCTACACGCCCAGAGAGGGCGACCGCCGTGCAGCAGCACCAGGGGCCACGGTCGGAGGGGCCTAAACAGGGCGGCCAGCAGGCCAGAGACAGAGCAAAGTGTGGGCCCTAGAGGGGTCACAAGACAAGTGCCCGAGGCACCGTGAGGAGACAAGGCCGACCGGAGGACTCACACCGGTCATAGCACTGCACGGACTGTCGATGGCCCCCCCGCCGAGTCCCCAAATCCAGCCCGCGCGTGAAGCCAGCACCAGGGACAGCCTGCCCTCTTTCCCCAGAGCACTTGGATTTCCACATAGACCCGCTCTCGACAGAGGGCCCGTTACAGAAAAGACCCACGCGGGGGGGGGGGCACACAAGGAACACGCGCGGGGTGAAACATGTCAGCCTCAAACCGCAGAGGAGGCTGCACCATCCCCGACATGTTGGCTAGAGGCACCCCTAAAGGAGAAAAGAGCCCCGAAACAGCAGCGCCAGCAGTACACCCCAAGGAGCAAGGAGAGGGAGAGGCCCCCATCACCAAAGCCTGCATGGAGTCCCTGTTCAACTCCCTAAGAGAGGACTTTCAGACCCCCAAGCAGGATATGGCGGTAGAGCACAGAGAGCTGCGTCGTGATGTTGACGGCCTTGGAGAGCGCGTGGCGGCAATAGAAGACAATGAGCATGCTAGGAGCGAGAAAGTTGAATTCCTGCAACAAGAGATCATCAGGCTCCACAAACAACAGACGGACCTGCAGGCACACGCTGAGGATCTCGAGAACTGCTCCCGACGCAATAACATACGGATCCAAGACGTGACATCCAAATGGGAGGGGGACAGCGTTATGAACTACCTACAAAGATTGTTTCGGGAGATACTGGGAGAGCCTGAAGACTTTGAGATCCGCATAGATAAAGCATAGAGATAGGGCATAGATAGGGCGGGGCCTGGGGTGCCGGGCGCCGGCCCCGCCACCCGACATACTAGCCTTCCTGCCTGACTACCCCCTAAAGGAGCGCATCTTGAAGGCGGCGCGCCAAAAGCAACCCCTCCAATTCCAGGGACAATCGGTGGGGCTCTTCCAGGATCTGGCGGCGATCACCTTACAAAAGAGGAAAGCTTTCAAGGTGGCCACAACTTTCCTACAAGACAATGGAATCCCGTACTCTTGGGGCCACCCCTTTAGGCTAATTTTCAAATGGAAAGGGGCCCTCCACCAACTCCGGTCCCTGCGAGAAACATGTGAGCTGTTGGGCATTGCTCACGAGGATGATGCAGGGGAAGAGGAGACCTCTACGCAACCTTCCCAGAAGAGATCATCCCAGACATCGCGAGATGGCTGGCAATGCGTGGGACGCCAGCGATCGCCCAGAAGTAACCTCAAGCTGGATCCCAAGGCCATGGCTGAAGAACAGGCAGCAGCGATACAAGAAATCTCTAAAGACACGATAAATGGAACTTGATGCAGCACATGTGGGGGGTTCCTGTGCACCATCTTAGCAATGGGCTGGGGGGGGCGGGATAGGGGGGCAACGAGGTCGCCACTGCCACACACTCCCTCATTCCGTAACGTTACCACAGGCCTGGACTGAGTTTGCATAGGCCTGGGACTATGATTGCTAGTCGGGGGTTCGAGGTTGGGGTTAGGGAGGGGAGCAGGGGGGGAGGGCGGAGTGGGCAAGGGAAGTTTGGACATGGGGGTAAGTTTTGGGGTTTGGGCAGGGTGGGGTTGGAGGGGTGAGGGGGGGCCAGGGTTGAGGGAGGGAGGTGGGAGCTGGTGTGTTCCGATGGAAAAGGGAGTAGGCAGAGACTCTTATCACAACATCCTCTTGCGATGCAGCGGCTTAGGGTCCACGCACACTCATGGCTGAAGAAACAATTCAGGTGATTACCTTAAATGTCAAGGGCCTAAACAACCCCATCAAAAGGATGGGCGGTGCTATCATTCTTGGAGAACTCTCCAAGGACTGGCACTGTATAAGGTCCAGGGCCTTTCCACTACAATTTTATTCTTCCACCACAGAGAAAAAAGCGGGGGTTGCCCTGCTCTTCGCACGTCATTTCAAGGTCCGGGTGGGTGATAAGGTAGCAGAAACATAAGGCAGGCTCGTAGCGTACAACATCCTCATAGGGGACCTGTTAATTACTGTAGGGTCCCTATACGCCCCCAATACTAAACAAGAAGCCTTCCTCGCAGGGGCATTACCGGATGTTCTGGCAACACATACGGACTACACATTGGTGGGTGGAGATGTCAATTTGGTAATGGAGATTATGAAAGATAGATCAGGACAGCGGTTTGGCTATACGGGGGCAATTTCCAAAGAGGGGGGACAGTGGCTGTCCAGTAGGGGGTGTATAGACCTTTGGAGGGGGGCCCACCCACAACACCGGGTTATAACTTCTACTCACACGTACATCGCACATACGCCTGCATAGACCATTTCTTAGGGTCCACCGCCCTTGCCCCCCTGGTCAAAGATATCGAGGTCGCTCCGGCGGCTCTATCGGACCACGACGCGGTCGTGATCTGGTTGGAAGTTCTGGCGAGTGCGGATAAGCAAAGGCAAGTGGCGCCTTCGAGAAACCCTGCTTTAACGTAAAGGGGTCACACAGTAACTCTCTAAAAGTATCACTGACTACCTGCGTATAAACGACAATGGTGAGGTGACGATGTCAGCGGTCTGGGGAGCACTCAAAGCGGTGGTATGCGGTGAGATAATCGCGATCGCAGCGGCGGACAACCTAGAACGCAAAGACAGACGCCAGGCGTTAGTGGAGCAGGTGCTAGATCTCGATCGGGTCCATAGACGGACGGGGGCCCCCAGAATATGGCGTAAGCTTAAAGCGGCCAGGGCCCAACTCTCGAGCCTGGACCTCGACCGTGCGGAATACGCAGCACTGCGCCTTCGCCACACATATTATGTGTAGCCAAGGTTCTCAGATCCACGATTCCCGTGATCCGAGGAGAGGGAGATAGGGAGCTCAGAGAGGATGATCAAATCGCGGAGGCATTCCGAGCATTCTATGCCGACTTGTATACAGCCGATTCGACCCTAGACACCGAGGCTGGAGAAACATACCTCGATGAGGCAGCGGTTACGGCCCTTAATGAGACAAGCGCTCATTCTCTAGACACCCCGATACGCGTGGAGGAAGGTATATCGGCGATAGCACGCCTCAAACCGCTAAAAGCCCCAGGCCCGGACTGTTTCTCCGCGGGGTTTTACAAAACATCTTGCCCCCTCTTGGCCCCAGTACTGATTAGACTGTTCAACTCTTTCCAAGGTCCCGGATCCATCCCTCAGGACATGCTAGAAGCAGACATTATTGTCTTGCCGAAGCCGGGTAAAGACGTAACCCAGTGCGCAGCATACAGACCGATCTCATTACTCAACTTGAACCTCAAGTTATTCACTGGGATTCTGGCCGCAAGACTCTGCCCCTGCCTTCCAGGCATCATAGAGCCTGATCAAGCAGGTTTTATACCGCACCGACAATGCGCAGACTACACTAAACGCCTATTGCATGTCATAGATAAGGCCCACTTCCAAGAGTCGGACGCGGCCCTTCTCTCGGTAGATGCTGAAAAGGCGTTTGACAGGGTGGACTGTAAACATCTGGATCAAACGCTAGTGCGGTTCGGTATAGGGGAGTGATTCTGTTCCTGGGTCGCCAGTTGCTATGCGGCACCACGGGCGACCATCAGGGTTAATGGAGTGGGATCACAACCCTTTGACATCAGGAGGGGCACCAGACAAGGATGCCCACTATCGCCGCTCCTGTTCGCCCTTTACATAGAACCATTCGCACAAGGCGTACGAGACAATTCGTCCATTGTCGGCATCAGTTTTGGGGGCAAGAGGCAGACTATAAGCCTATACGCAGATGACATCTTAGTGGCCGTAGAAAACCCTAGGCAGTCGATCCCTGCCTTCTTAGATGAGATGACCAGGTTCGGGAGGGTCTCCGGCTTTAAAATGAATGTCGGGAAGCCGGCGATTATGCCCCTGGGGCGTAACACTCGCTCAGACAACAGAGGGCTGTTACAAATAGGGGGACTCCCCTCCAGCCTGTCTCTACCTTACCTAGGGGTCACCCTGACACCTAGTATGGCCCAAACGGTGGACCAAAGTTATACGAAGCTTCTTACTCAGCTTCAGGGGGACTTACACAGATGGCGCCTACAACGGTTATCCCTGCTGGAGTGAGCAGCAGCAATCAAAATGTCCCTGCTGCCTAAAGTGCTGTATCTTTTTCAGACCATCCCAATCACTCCTCCGATAGGGATGCTTAAAAAATTGCAAGACGCCTAAGACAGTTTATCTGGGATGGTAAACGCCCCCGACTACGCCGAGACCTGGCCATGAGAACGCCCGTGGAAGGCGGTCTTGGCATCCCGGACCTGCAGAGATATTTTCAGGTGGCACAACTCAGGTACCTCTTAGAATGGTCCTGTCTGACATCTGAAAAATGCTGGTTATTCCAGGACAGGGCCATGGCCGTCATGCCATTGTGGAGAGTCCCTTTCCTGTCGCGGCCGGACAGGCCGACATACATGAAAAAATTGCCCATCACCCGGACAACCCTCCAGGTGTGGGACGCAGTGGCGGTCCCCAAAAGCCTCACGACTTTCCCGTCACCGATGACTCCCCTGTTGGACAATCCAGCCTTCCCGCCCGGGACGGCCTCCAAATCATTCGCTCAATGGCGACAGACGGACTGCAGGTCAGCCGGACATCTGTTTGACAAAGAGGGCTTTATGCAACTGGACGTCATGCAGGAAATGTACGGGATTGAAAAACCGCAAAAGTTCCAATACTTCCAGCTCCAACACTGGCTCACGAATAAGGGCACGCTGCCACACGTTAGTCGGCACCTTACTGAGTACGAAAAATGGCTTGTTACAAAAAATACGGATGCACGGGCCATCACAGAGCTGTACAAATTGCTGCCCCCCCCCCCTCACTACGTGATCTGCAGGTCAACGATGCTGGGAGCGAGAGATAGGGCGCACACTCACAGACAAGGAATGGCAAGATATTTATTTCTGAGCTCATCACACATCCAGGAATGTGGCCAGTCGGGAATCCGCGGTTAAGGTGGTATACTATTGGCACTTGACTCCGGCAAGACTACACTAAGGTAACCCGCGTCGAGATCCAACATGCTGGAGGGGTTGCGGCCAAACGGCGACCATGATACATCTGTTGTGGGAATGTGTGGAAGTACAGGAATTTTGGGACACAGTGCTTCCAGATATTGACACTGGATTCAAGCAAGCCGGGCTGAGGACGGCTGAAATGCCAGAAACCGGTCCTTGGAAGCTTGTTTCCGGTCCAGGGAAGGCATGGCTTGGCAGTTCGGGCTGGACTGTTCCCATGAGGCACAGGGTCTGACTGATTTGCGTATGGTCATGTCTGAACTGGGGTGGCAGAGTGGGCTAAAGAACGGTGATGGATTAAACCCAGATCTGTTAAATGGGTGTGAGTCTTTGATTGGTTCAGATTCTCCGTCCATCACCACCCCCTTTTGTACCATTTTGTTTGCCATAAGTTGGCATGGCATGCTCAGACGTGAGTCGCTTGCTCACTTTGCCACTGGATTCAAGCAAGCCCTCCCCTAATTTTCTTTACAACGCGATCCATCAACCTAACAAGTGGGCAATTTAGGATGGTGTAGTGGGGATCACAGCGGGCCAACACTGCACCTCTACATGATCTGACCTCCTTCTCAATCCAACCCCTTAGTAGAAGAGCCTTTACATCCATCAAGATGTTAGAACACAAACACAGTACATCCATTAGATCTTCCCTATGTTGGCCGCAAAATTGGCATGTTTACAGGGCACAGTCTCTTTTCCATTTGGGGAGGTGGCAAATCAATGGAATCACCCCCATTCTCAGTTTTAAAAAGCGAAGCTTGGTGCGTGCACTGAAGTTGAGAATTAGATAACTATGAGGTTTAAGCTGCGCGTAAGTGCTGAACTGTGACTCCTAGCGGAGAGGCTAGCCCTGACTTCTGCTGTGGAAAGTCTTTTTGCACTGAGTTTTGCTAGCCTCTTAAATTCATTTTGGCTTACATGCAAGTCCCAGAGCTTACTCAGGCCGAGGATACTGAGCCCACAAGACAAATAGCGGTACACCGCTAGCCTTCATCTTGTGTTCAGCTGGGCCCATAAGTGGTGAGCCAGGCTGTCCTCCTTTGACGCCCCCACATTGTGACAGCTCATTAAAAATTTTGCCATTTGGCCCATTGACTGTTTGCAGAAGCCAAATTCCAGCCTGATTTGTGCTGGAGAAGTGTGGGAAGGTAGCCGGACGGTCGTTCTAAAAATTCTTGCGACTATTTCATCTAGTTGGCCACAGTCTACCCCTTTTAGCAACTCACTTCCACATGTTATTGTTGGAATGACTTTTGCCTGGGCCGCCTGAAGGGTTGGAGTGAAGGTTGGGCCAAATAATTTCTTGTGAATGGAGCTGAGACCAAATACTAATGCAGTTCCTTCCTTTTTTTGTTCCCCCAATTGGCTCTTGTATCTGCCATTATTATTAAAGCAGACTCCTAGGTACTTTTGGCAGCTGGTTTCTTCAATTCTTTCCGAGTTTAAGACCCATGCCAGCTTCTTGGGCCTTCCCTAAAGAACCGCCAGGATTTTAGTTTTCTTATTGTTAATCTGAAGCCCATTCCTGTTTGAATATACAGTGGTTGCATCCAGGAGCCATTGTAGACCTATGTTTGCGTGGCTTAAAAGAACCACGTGTTCAGCATACCGTAAGTTTGACAGGTGGAGACTACCTAGTTTGTGTGAGTTTGGAATGTTCAATAAGGAAAGCTTCTGCCACAAATTTGACCTGTTGACGTTGTCAAACACTGATTTATAATCAATAAACCCCAAATAGATTGGGTTGGTACTGGTCTCTGTCTGGTCGATTAGAAAGGAAAGTGCCATAAGATTGACCATTGTATCAGTATTGCTTGTAAATCCAGTTTGGTTTGGTGGAATTATTGAGCATGCCTCGGCCCATGCCCGAAGGGAGTATAGAAGTATCCCAGTACTTTGCTTCGTTGTTGTTTAAGGCAATCAACCGGTAGCTGCCTGGGGATTTTTATCTGCTCCTTTAAATGTTGGGACGAGAATGGATCCTTGCTATGAAGGCGGAATCATGTTCCCTTCTAGGATGGTATAACAGAGAGGAGCTAGCTGAGAAGCCCAAAAAGCAGGATTATCCTTTAACAGGGCTGAATGGTTAACTCCTGGTCCTGGGGCCCCATATTTTCATCCCTTTTCAATCTGCTTTTGGATTAGGACCTCCAGGGCTTTGCTGCCCTCTATACCAGTAGCCTGATCATTCCTTTAAATTTGCTTTTCGATTTTTGGCACTTTATAGAAGTGCTCTAGAGGTAAATTGTCTTCAATCCAAGGTTGGGCTTACGGAGCTTTGCTGCCCTCTATACCATTAACCTGATTGTAGCTGTAGTCTTGTGTGTCATTAAAATTACTATACAGGAAGAGGTACAACTCAGATTCTAATATGTTAGACAAGGAAACTTTAGGGACTCTGCCCCCTGAGCTATTTATAGTGTGCCAAATCCTTGCAGAGTTGTTTGACCTTATGTTGTGGTATAGTCGGGCCCAGAAGGAATTCCAATAAGTCCCTTTTTGTTCCCGTTTAGCAGCCTTCAAATGGCTTCGGGCATCTCTTAATTTGGTTATTATTATTGGGTCCATTGGCTTCCTTTTATTTTCCCGCCATAGCCGGTTCATGCTGCGTTTGGCAGACCATATCACAGGATCCCAGGGGGTCGGCTGTTGGGACCCAGTCGCTTTTGTGTGCTTTTTTGGTTTTGCGTGCCTGGCTCTCCAGTTTCTTTAGAAACTTATCCAGTTTGATATTGGGTCCTCCGTTGGCCTGAAAGTATTCCTTATAATGTGCTTTGCTTCTGTCACCAGGAGCTGTAAGTTATTGACTGAACACTTAATGCATTTTAGGTTGATAGTGGAGCTTTCAAAGGCTTGTGACACTGCCTGATCATGTTGCATCAGCCTAATGCTGAGGGAAATTTCTTGAGGGCTGTGATCGCTGTCCAATCTATAGACAAACCCAAAGCCAGAGACATGAATCAAGAGGTAAAGGCTGACAAAAGAGTAGTCGATGAGAGATGTGCCAGTTTTAGATAGAAATAAGAGTCCAGGCAACTTATCAGGAAGAAAACACCTGTTAAGGGCTCTAAGGCCTAGATGTTCCAAATTGCCCTGGAGGGCACGGCTCTTTGGGTCCTCCTTGCCCCATCCAGGATGATCCTGCGGTGGTATGGCCCAGTCGCTTTCCTGCATCATTATTACCTCATTCTTTTGTAGGTTAGACATCAGCCACATGTTGAAATCTCCAGATAATATGATGTCTGTATTTGGGAACCCATATCTCATATATAATACTGTTCCAGTCACCTCGTCAGATAGGGATAGCCCTGACGCTGAGTTCAGATGGATATACACGTTCAGTAAAATTATGGTCCTAAACTGACCTTTGAAAGTTCTAAGTGAAATACCCACTGGCTGAAGAACCCGGAAGCAGCATGCTAGAACCCAGGAAGCATTTGCGGTGTTAGCTGATATATAGATAGCAAGGCCGCCGCTACGTCATCCTGGGCATTTCAGTTTGATTGCTGGAAAATGATGAATGTTAAACCCTTCAAGGTGCTGCGGCTCCACAAGTAATGTCTCTTACAGTAGAATAATCTCAAAGGACCGTATGTAGGAGACCGAGGCCTCATCCGCCACTTTGTTTGCTAGCCCATTTATGTTCCAAGGACATATCTTTAGTGGGCTGCCTTCATGAGCCCTTTGGCCATTATTTTGTCATCGTAGCAGTCTGGTTGAGTTTAGTGACCCCGCAAACCATGACCATGTGCTGGCCTGTTCCAGTCCCATATTGTGTATGTGTTGACCATCGCTTGCTTTTTTTGAGCTAGAGGTGGGGACTTAGGACTGAATAGACCGGTACTCCTCAGGACTGAATAGACCGGTACTCCTCAGGACTGAATGGACCGGTACTCCTCAGGACTGAATAGACCG
This sequence comes from Lissotriton helveticus, assembly GCF_964261635.1. Taxonomy (NCBI): domain Eukaryota; kingdom Metazoa; phylum Chordata; class Amphibia; order Caudata; family Salamandridae; genus Lissotriton; species Lissotriton helveticus. The sequence goes on from NC_136059.1 coordinate 19,661,291, forward strand.
GTACTCCTCAGGACTGAATAGACCGGTACTCCTCAGGACTGAATAGACCGGTACTCCTCAGGACTGAATAGACCGGTACTCCTCAGGACTGAATAGACGGGTACTCCTCAGGACTGAATGGACCGGTACTCCTCAGGACTGAATAGACCGGTACTCCTCAGGACTGAATAGACCGGTACTCCTCAGGACTGAATAGACTGGTACTCCTCAGGACTGAATAGACGGGTACTCCTCAGGACTGAATAGACCGGTACTCCTCAGGACTGAATAGACCGGTACTCCTCAGGACTGAATAGACCGGTACTCCTCAGGACTGAATAGACCGGTACTCCTCAGGACTGAATAGACCGGTACTCCTCAGGACTGAATAGACGGGTACTCCTCAGGACTGAATAGACTGGTACTCCTCAGGACTGAATAGACCGGTACTCCTCAGGACTGAATAGACCGGTACTCCTCAGGACTGAATAGACCGGTACTCCTCAGGACTGAATGGACCGGTACTCCTCAGGACTGAATGGACCGGTACTCCTCAGGACTGAATGGACCGGTACTCCTCAGGACTGAATAGATGGGTACTGGGGCCAGAATGTTATGAAGGACGTGTGGGTAGCCTGGTTCCTTACCAGGGGTTACGGGAATGCCCCACTGTTTAAAGGTTTCCATATGCCTCAGGATTTTGTTTGACGGCTCCTCAGAGCACCATGTGACCTGAGTGAGACCATTTGATTGTCCCTGGCCTGATTCAATAAATTCTATAGAGATAATATCCTGTGATGTAACTTCATTTGACAGCCCTATGACTTTTATCAGTTTCATAATATTCCTACGATTTAGAATGTCCCAGCTGCCTTTGGACGTGAACTCTGGATAAAATAGAGAGACTGTTGGAATTTCTTGAGCTGAACTAGTGGGCCGAAGACCTTAAGATTTAATTGCAGACTGGATGTCCACTGGATCACAGTTAGTAAGGTTTCTTTGAGTCTCTCAATAATCTAGTGCAGTATCTTTGTGAGTGGAAAACACAAGGCTATGTGCCTAGCACCATCCTGTCAAGGAAGTGAGGAGGGCTCTGTACACAGGTTTAGTTTAAGTAACAATGGGAAACTCAATAAACCTTTGGAGGCTTGGGCGATATGCTATGATCGGGTAGATGTGCATACAAGGGATTTGTTTAATATAAACTGTTTGAAGTTAAATTATTGTTCTGAATTAAAGACAAGTTTTAAAAGTATTACTTGCAGAATAATTTCTTATAACAAGTTATAATATCAACAATTGATGCTTGAATAAAACAACAAAAAATATGCTTTTTCATTCACTTTAAAATATGAAAATATATCAAAGACACAAGTGTATATATTCAAATAAAGGTAATGGAATGTATCTCATTTCAAAAAGTCACGAAAAAGGGTACACAATCATAATATATACAATGCACCGGAAAGTACAGTTGTATATACATTTCATATGTTTCTCAGTTGCAATTGTGGACACTTTTTTCTCAAAAACATATAAAGAAGGCAGACTGATTAGTTTATATAAATCAAAGTCTCCTAAGCTATCATTTAGGCAGGAGATAGGTGTCGTGGTTCTTGCTAACATGCCCCAGGGTTTCCAGTTTTGGAGTTGGCTTAACATTCTGTGATCCTGGGCAAATACCTTAATATCCCGGTGCATACAAAACAAATGTTTTTTTGTATAACATTACGGGTTTATGTTGACAGGGGAACTTCCTTTACAACGCAACTTTTACAACGAAGATCCTTTACGACGCAACCATTACAACGCAACTTTTACAACGTCTTGCGCTGGGGGGCACTCTAGGATAGGGAATAGTTTCCAACACCTTCCCTACTATCCACGGGGACTGGAGTTGGAATAGTAAAATAAACTATTCACTATCCAGTGCCCCCCAACGCAAGTCGTTGTAACGACTTGCGTGGTAAAACTTGCTTCGTAAAGGCATGCGTTGTAATAGCATGCGTTGTAACGTCATACATCCATGTTGACAGTATCAGGTGGTTCTCTGATTGTTAGCTGCAAGGTGCCACCAGTGGGCTTTGCCGTGGGGGTCCCCCTTGTTTTGGAGGGTGCACTGGCCGATTTGCAAAGGCATGGGTGCTGTTCCTACACCAGTTAACTCAACAGATGCAAACGCAGAGTGAGGTCGCACCGCAGGTGGATGGAGCTGAGGTGGGTTGAGTGAGGTTTTGGCTCACAAATAAAATTGTTAAATATTTTAGGATCAAAAGGATTTTTTATAAAAATAAAAAATATAAGCAACAGAAAATGTCAACTTTATGGATTAAATACTTGGGCATCCCAAAAAAAAGCACCAACGTGAGATGTCTGGTCGCACTTGACTGTAACAAAGTCAAAGTTTGAGGCCAACCGCAATTCAGGTGAGAATATAAATAAATATAAAAATATATATGTCAAAGAGGGACATATAGATAAGAAAGGCATATCTTTTGCTCATAGAGTCTACATAATGGAGTGATTACATGATGAAATGAAATGAAATGAAAAAGGATTTCTAAAGCGCATGGCTGCCCGGGAGCGTCCCAGCGCTGGAGTACAGAGGAAAGCTGAGGGGAACTGCGGGGGGCAAAACGGTGTTATTATAGATCCTGTGGGAACAGGAGCGTTTTCAGGAGTTTACGAAATTTCAGGTAGCTCGGTTCGGATCGGAGTTCTACAGGGTCGCGGCAGTGACCGAAAAGCGGCGCCCTCCGGTTCGGGCCTTCCTAACTCTTTGAACAGTGGCCAGATTACCATGGGAGGAGCGCAGAGTCCTGGTGGCTTTGTAGGGATAGAGCATATTTCCAAGGATAGGGGGCCCTTTGCCCTGAAGGGATCTATGGGTGATATTAACAAAAGAGGAAGGTAGAGGGAGAAAGGCTAGGGCTCACCCTCCTACCGGCTGGGTTCTTGATCTCTGTCCTCAGAGATTTTTTGTGACTTATCTATGGGTGATACACAGGGACTTAAATTTGATCCTTTCCCGGACTGGCAACCAGTGGAGGGCCTTGAGTGCCGGTTTAGCCGATGATCTCCGGGAGGTGCCTGTCAGCAGCCTAGCCGCTGAGTTCTGGACACACTGAAGGATGTTGATGGTTGATTCTGGAGCGGCCAAAAAAAGGGCATTGCTATAATCTAATCTGGATAGGATTAGACCCTGAATGAGCAACTTTCTGGATTGTGCCGGAAGTAGGGGGAGAATCTTACGGGCTGAGCGGAGTAAGCCCACACAGGTGCCAGCAGTCTTTTTGGCCTGTGTCTTAAGGGAGAGGTCCTGCTCAAGCCACACCCCTAAGCTTTTAGTCAGAATGATGGAGTGATTCTGACTATGTGGGGCCACTATGCTTTCCACAGGCCCCGAGAAGGTTAGGTTCACAGTAACAATTTCATAATGATGGCATTTTGAAGCACATTTAAGTATCATGAGTTAGTGCCGCTCACAAAATGTGCCGGGGTGGGCTTGATTAAATACAAAAACACTAGTTCAGCTATAGTGCGGAGTATCCCTTGGCCGCCTTCTCACTTGCGTGGGTGTGCGAGGCACTATGCTAAAGGAGTGGGGTGGAGAGAGTTGGTGTGGATATTAGGTGATCCCTGCTCCTGCCCCCGCCTCCCCAGCACACCCACAACAGTGCAACACAGGTCCCTCCTTTTTTTTGTTTTTTTCCCCACTACAAAGCAAAACACATGGGTAGAAGACTTTGGGCTGTCCAGCTATTCAAACAACCATGCAGAACCCATGCACTTATCCAAACACTCACTCATAACTCATGCACTCATCCAAACACTCAGATACTAGTCATGCACTCATCCAATTATGCAGGAATTACCATTGCAGTGAACCAATCACCCATCCAGTATCTATGCGATCATCCAATTACTGAGGCAATACTCGTGCACTAATATATTCACCACAGCAGCACACGTGCTTTAATCCAATCACTCAAGCTTTAACAATGGGCGTATACAATTACTCAAGGATTAGTCATGCACTCATGTGATCAGCCAGGTACTACTGAGGCAGTCATTCAAATATCCAGGCAATACGCATGTAGTTTTGTAATCATCCAAGTCCCACCTGTTCAATTTACCAAAAACGCATGAACATCAGTTATGTACTCATTTAATTACTGAAACACCACTGTGCACTCATGCAAACGGCCAGGTGCTGCCTATGTACTTAAACAATGACAAATGCACTATGCATGCACTGAATAAATCACACTTAAACTACACATGTAGTCCTGTTATCACCCAGGGACTAGAGTAGCACTCATTTAATCCTCCAACCACTATCTATGCATATATTGAATCATTGAGGCATTAGTTATACACTCACCTAATCATTCAGGTAGTACTCATGCTCATCCAAACACCCACATAGCAGCAATATAGTCATTCGAGCACAGTCACTAACTATGCAGATATGGAACCACCTATGTTGTTCCTACATACTTAGGGAATCATCCAGGCACAATCTCTATTCTGAGGGAATCATCTCGGCACTATCTGTGCACTCATTCAATCATCCAGGGAGTATTGTTGTGCTCAACCACAGACGCATGTATTTACAAGATTATGGGCCAGATGTAGGTCGCCCAATACCGGTCGGTAACGTCCGGAATTACCAAATTTCGTCCGTTACCGACCAGTATTGGGAATTTATGATGTAGGAGGCCAAAAAATACCAATTCGGTAAATACGAATCGGTAAATACCGAATCAGATGTTACCGATTCGGTATTTACCGATTCGGTATTTACCGAATCAGTAATTCTCATTCATTCCTATGGGCCTCCAGGCCCATAGGAATGAATGGGGAATACCGAATCGGTAAATACCGAATCGGTATTTACCGAATGTTACTGATTCAGTAATATTTACCGAATCATTAGCTACATATCATTTACCGATTCTAAAATACCGAATCGGTAACATTCGGTATTTTAGAATCAGTAAATTATATTTACCTACATCTGGCCCTTAGTGAGCAATATGTGCTCTCTTAGAACCATCTGGTGATTTATATATGCAACGTGTCACACACTGTTTGGGTGTGCTCTGAATAATTAGTGAGCTATATGCTCTGATACACATTAAAGTGCAGTTTCTTATATGCAGTGTTTCTCAAAATTTAACTCTGACAAATCGAAATAGAAAAGTAGTGAAACACTAATTCTATCAGTGCCACAGGATGCTTGTTTCAGGTCCAAGGAAGACATGGATTGGCAGTTCAGGCTGGACCGTTCCCATGAGGCAAAGAGTCAAGACTGATTTGCATAGAACTGTGTCTGAACTGGGGCGGCGAAGTAGCTAAAGAACGTTGATGGATTCAACCCAGATCTCTGACTGAGGTTTAGTGTCTGAAAAGTTTCAGTGCTCCGTGTCATTACTCCTGTATTTATTTATTTAGAGTTTTATATAGCGCGGACATGACCCAGAGTAGGGTATCGGAGCGCTTTACATTTTACCTATCAATAAACAGTTAAGTTACCAGTCAAGTCATCAGAAATCCGTAGTTGTCCATTGTTTTTTAAAAAAACATTAAGGCATAATATACATATGTACGATCACAACACACAACATTGAGGCATAATATACATATGTGCGATCCACAACACACAACATTAAGGCATAATATACATATGTGCGATCCACAACACACAACATTGAGGCATAATATACATATGTACGATCCACAACACATAACATTGAGGCATAATATACATATGTACGATCCACAACACACAACATTGAGGCATAATATACATATGTACGATCCACAACACACAACATTAAGGCACAATATACATATGTACGATCCACAACACATAACATTGAGGGACAATATACATATGTGCGATCCACAACACACAACATTGAGGCATAATATACATATGTACGATCCACAACACACAACATTAAGGCATAATATACATATGTACGATCCACAACACACAACATTAAGGCATAATATACATATGTACGTTCCACAACACACAACATTAAGGCATAATATACATATGTACGATCCACAACACATAACATTGAGGCATAATATACATATGTACGATCCACAACACATAACATTGAGGCATAATATACATATGTACGATCCACAACACACAACATTAAGGCATAATATACATATGTACGATCCACAACACATAACATTGAGGCATAATATACATATGTACGATCCACAACACACAACATTAAGGCACAATATACATATGTACGATCCACAACACATAACATTGAGGCATAATATACATATGTACGATCCACAACACACAACATTAAGGCATAATATACATATGTACGATCCACAACACACAACATTGAGGCATAATATACATATGTTCGATCCACAACACACAACATTAAGGCATAATATACATATGTACGATCCACAACACATAACATTGAGGCATAATATACATATGTACGATCCTCAACTAGGATAAGGTTCACTAAGAATTCGCATTAGTAGGATCTTGGCGGATGAATGAAAATGGAGTGACTGTTGAGATTAAGGGAGATATTTACTGATATAAAAAGATTTGGCTTCCTGTTTGAAAGAGGAGATGGATGAAATTCTCCTCTGAAATGAAGAACGGCACTCCTATAGCGAAAGAGATGATGGTTCCCAGAAATGTAGAACAAGTTATTGGAGAAGAGGTACAAGGAAGGCGGAGTCAAGCGCTTGTATACAAATGGAATTGCAGCAGTATTTGTAGTATTCAACAACAATCCATTGAGGTGTGGCGCCGCGGCCAGGGCGACTGACGCTGGAATCTGGGGATCAGGGTTCCATCCCCGGCTCCGGCGGCAGGTTAGCCCAGCACCATGTGACTCTGGGCAATAGCTTGCTTAATCTTCCCGACGGCCCCCAGCGCCTAGAGACCCTAACGGGTGATTGTGCGCTATACAAATGTGGATTATTATTATTATTATTATTGACATACATTAAGGAAATTTCCATATATCATTCCAAGGCAAGGTTTAAAACTCAAAATAGGCACTTTACAAGGATTGGATCCTTGCAAGATTAGAAAGCATACATGTCTGCAGGGACCCTCACTAGCTTGTTTATCAGAGCAAGTGTACCAAAGCACCTTCCATTATTTCAGAATGCTAGCTGTACATCACTCAACAGTGCACACTTTAACCGCATGCGTGCGGGCGGAATTCCGCTCGTACGCTGACTTTTTTAAAAGCGCACTTTACGTGACGAGCTGGGCTCGTCATGAGCGTGCGAGGAGGCTACCTCATGACGAGCCCAGCTCGTCATCAGCGTCGAAGGGGTTAAGTAGGAGGCTGTACTATGTGAAAACTCCTGTTTTGTTTTTAGGAGATATTAATAGAGCACTTTTGCATGGTACTAAGACAGACGTAGAAAAGGTTTGTGCTGATATGCAGTTTTGTTTCTTAGGTCCTGAGCAAAATTCTAATGAAAATTAATTGTTTTGAGGAAGAGATTACAAAATGTAATACAGTGTGGTCTGAAAAACTAGAGAATGTTTGTATATGTTAATGACGCACCCATGATTCAAAAACGGACTGTTAACTTTTATTTAAAAAGTGAAAAAGAAAATAAGGATAATTTCCTAAAGATAGCTGTGTAGTTATTTATAGAGAAACACTTTTCCTTGACCATATTGCAAGTTATATGTGAGCACTGTTACAATTTAGACAATAATAAAATGCCTGCTCATGCAGAAAAATTATGAAGGGCCAAAAAAAATCAACCTTCATGATTTATTTGCAGCATTGTGAAGGGCTGTTATGGACTGCTCTCCAGCACTCACTACAACCCAACAATCCTCTGAAGGGGCTCTCAGCCCCGGTGTTGTTGCAGCTGCTAATGAAGTTAGGGGCCTTCAGCCTAGTGTTGCCTTCTTGCTGCTTTTTTGCCAAATTATGCAAAAAAACACTCCAACAAATGGTAGTGAGCTGCTCAGAATGAGCTTTGCACTGATTGACGTTTTCGCAAAGACCGGAATTGAACTGAATAATATTTTATTTGAAAATAAGTACTCGAACACAAGTCCTAATCGACTGATATTAAACCCCAAATGTAGAATTATACAATTTAATATGTATAAGTATGTGTTAAACTTCTTCACCAAAAAAATACTTGTTGTACCACATGAATATTTTTTTCTGTGCCCCAGAAAATGTCTAGTCATATATGCTATATTTACCTGTAAAACTGAGTAGGCCAATGAAATTCCTTTGTTTGGTAGTTATGATCTAATTTTGAGTTCCAATATTGAAAGTTACTTTTTGAAACTGTTGTTTATTACAAATATGTTGTTAAAATAAAGTTAAACCATTATGTTACTAACTAGCTAGACTCAAACTTTCTGTAAAATATATCTTTTTTACACTTTGTCATTTGTATTCTTGACCACTGACATCATTGCGCCTTCCGGTGTTTCTTGGGGTGCCTAGAGGATGTTCAAATTTGGTGGTACATGAAGAAACGGGGTTACCATTTATTTCTGATATTCTGACCTTGCCCATTCTGCTGTTTTGGCTTAAAAGTTGGCTAAACTAAGACTATGGGGTCGATTAGGATGGCGGATGGATTGTCTCCGCCAGGCCGAAGGTAGCCACCGCCGGCCCGGCAGAGGCAATCCAACCGCCATCCCCACCGTAAATACCCCTAGCCACATTAGGATAGCTGGGGGGTCCGCGGCGGATGGCAAGACCGTCGCCGCTTTTCCGTCGGTCACGAAGAAAAAGTGCATACATATGGTGGGGGTGTCTGCGAGACACCGCCAGCCATATTATGATGCCGGCGGTCCCATGCCTTTCCACAGCGGCATTGTTGCCATGGAAAGGCAAACGGTCTTTGCTTTGTGGGCCCGTTGCGGGCCCCCAGGGTGAAGAGGGGGGAGGGGGTGCACATGGGGGGTACCTATGGTACCTCCCTGCGTTTCACAATACAACATGGTGCCTGTCATGTTGTGCTGTGAAACGCACAACATGCATTTTTGACATTGCGGTGGCCGGTGCTTTCAGCACCGTCCGCCTCAATATTAAAAATGCGGGATGCACCCGCCACTGTGGCGGGTGCATCCTAATTGGGGGCACGGTTCCTCCGCCCTTGTGACGGACAGTCCCTGCCCCAGACATGATGGCGGTCCACCATCCTAATCGACCCCCTAGTTCTTAATCACCAGATTTTGCGAGAAGTTCTGAGTCTTGAACACATGTTACTCATTTCATGGTTACAGTATTTAAAAGGATGCTTTGAAGAGCTGGGGCGTCCAGACCTTCTTTAAAGCCTCATTTTATTACCGTTGCGGATGTAGAATTTGTAAGGAAGTCTTTTTCCTCCCTTAAAAGGCTCGATAGAGATGGGGTAGAACTGTGCAAACCGAGCGTCCATAAACTTGGGATGCTAAAAATCACACCATCCATTGAACCATATCTTTTGTCCCCTTTATCGTCCCATGAGTGCTCTTTATTGATCAGGTTTCATTTGGATTATTTCCATTTTTTACTTGCTGTCCCAAAAGGGAGTTGTAGAGGCCAAATGCTAGCATCCTGTGGCTGCAACGGTCTGTCTCCACTGGATTTGCTGCACTTTATGTTTTTCTGTAGATTTTATGAAGTGCCCCAATGGATTTTATTTAATCCCTTTGTTAAAAAGGCGGAATTTCATACAGGTACGCCCAGCTTTCTTTTACCAACAACTGTTGAAACCTAAATGTATTCCACTTGTAGTAGGCTTCTTGAAATCCTCACTGAGATCTAGAAACTGTATGGCAAATTAATAATTCCCCAACACCAGTAGACAGCCTCTTATTTACTAGCTATGAATTTGTACGTTTAATTACTGACAGCTCGTTATTTCCCCCTTTTTTTATATTGATCCTGATGTTTATATTTTTGTGTATTTTATTGGAGTGTCTATTACAATTTATACCATGAATTGTATGTTTTTATATTTTTAATGGTGCTGTATAACTTTTATGGTTTTTGTTTTTAAACCGAATAAAGTCTTTTGAAATTGATATTGACTGTGAAGAAGAAAATTGCATTTTTTGATGTAGTTAATTTGACAAATGGATACAAAGGGGAAAATTCAATTATTATCTTACTAAATATCTACACTGAAACCCCTATGTAAAATTGGTCAATATATGTTTTTTACACTTTGTCAAAAATACCCGGTATTCGCAGTATGTCCATGGCAATTGCACTTATAGAATCACACAAGTACTACCTATACTCTCAAACAATTATCCAGGCACTACTCATGCACTTACATAATTACCCAGACATTACACAGACACTTACAGACCCATACAGCCACTCACACACCCAGTCACCAATCTATACAACCACTTGCACACCCTCTCCCAAAGTTTACATGTTACAGATAGGAAATAAAATTCAAAATACATTTGAAATTCACTGAGAAATAAAAGGTTACAGGGATGTTATAGTTAGGAATTAGCATTTAAAAACATTTGAAATTCACTGAAAAAAACAAAGGTTACAGGTTCGTTATAGTTAGGTTTAAGTTTCACTCATACAAAACTAATGAAATGCAGCAGTTATAGTTACCTGAGCTAACTATAACTTGCACCCCCGCAATGCACTGCTTATGACCTCACATATTGCATCACTCATGATGTAAAAAGTTCAATCGGGTCGGGGACAATCGATATTTGCCCGGCGGTATTGCCTCTGTGACCCCCTAGTTATTTAAATCAATGAAGAGGCAGGCGCTGGAGACTGGAAAGCAGGAAACAAGGTTTTTTTTATTCTCTCCGGAGGAGAACACAACGAAACGGACAGAAGGTATCGTTCTGAGGTGCTCTAACTGTATTTTCTGAGGCCTGGCCTCTTATACCCACATTTATGACTTTATTGTAGATTACACATACATGTTAAAGCTTTGATGTACGGAAAAGACATTCTCGGAACTCCCCTTTGGGCCCGTTCCCACACACATTTACAGTTGAAGTCCCCACCCTAGTCACAACAGGTGATGAGCATCGCGCAGCTGGATAATCCGCCGATTCACGGAATGTGGGGAGTTTGATCGGATCTCATGGGGTGGGGGGCTTTGATCAACCCGGGGATTCTTTGATGGGGGAAGCTTTCTATTGTACGGGGAGGGGCAAGGATGGTATCGGCAGAGCTGGGTGTCGGCTTGGGAACGGGGAGGACAAAACGGGCACACGGGGAAAAAAGGGGGTTTGCATCTAAGGGCCGGAGATCATGAAAGGAAAGCAGGGAGGTGTCGTGCTGGGAACAGGATGAGGGCCTGGGGCAGAGCAGCGCCGAAGAGGGGTTTATGACTCAAGGCAGGTGCAAGCAGGGGGTGGTCAGCGTGCAGGCTTAGTGAAGGCAAAGGGCTATGTCAGGGGCCAGCGGCATGCAAAAGGGTTTGTTCTGATCGGGGCATCTTAAAATGGCGGGCGCGCACGACAAAAGTGTGGCATCAGGGGAAGAGGCAAGATGGCGCAGATAATGTTCACCAAAACGTACTAATTTTCCACAGTCCTCCCTTTAACATATTCAAGACATCTTGCTGGTTCATTTTCTATTCGGTTCTACTGTAGTGAGCATGAGAAAGAAAACGGTAGGAACCCTAGATGAAAAAGAGTTGTAAACGATACATTTTGAGGTTTCTAGTTTTTAGGAGGTGCACCTATTTGATAAACTCTGATAAATTTGTTCAGCAGGAAAGTCATAGGAATGAAATACAAAAACGGCGAGCAGCAAGTACATATCATAACGTGAACTGGCAGGTTAATACATATTTCAGATTCGGATTGGAGCGGGATCAATACAATGGCGGCTGGGAGAGAAATGAGGCAAAAAAAACGGTGATTGAGGATGTCAAATGTTCGAAGTTTTATGAGTTCTCATTGTTCTTTGTGGTCTTTCGTTGGCGCTGTTGAGCACCGGCGGTGGAGCTACAAGTCCAGCTCTGTTCTAAGTTCTGCGTTGCAGGGCACGACCCTTTCCTCGCGTTTCTGGTCGGAAAGGTCCTTTTCGCCCTGTGTCCTTTGAGGTGATTGTCAGAAAGTTCCGATGGAAGAAGAGCGTTCAAAACAGTCCATAGGGTAGGTCAGAGGAAAAAGGGGGATGGAGCAAGGCCAAATTGGGAACAAACTAGGGGAACGAGAGACTTCAAATAGGCGGGCGTGTGACGGAATTCAGAGAGCGGGGACTTGTCGACAGGCACTGGACGTCGAGCAGGGGCATCAGGTCGACCCTTTCTTTTCATGCTGTCGAAAACAGTGCCTCGTCCTGCAGCTCTTTTCAGTCGTGGTCTCGCCTTGGCTAATGTCGCAGGTGTTCCTTAGTCTGCAGTCGGGCCTCGTGCTCCCACATCCGGTCCTTCTCTCCTCCAATAGCAGTACCCTTAAACAAGTTTGAAAAGACAGTCTTTAGAAAATTTGCAGATGAAGATAATCAAAAAGTCTATTTCTCTCCCAGCTCCAGGCAAAGAATGAAAATGTCCGTTATATTTAATGTTCACAACTGGCATATGAATGACCGGTGGCGGACCTGTTGGATTTACTATGACTTTCCTTCAGAATTATTTATTACAGGCATGACAGTTCATCTGATGGTAACCCACCTTCGGGAGACAAATCTGGCAAAGATATGCCGTTCTCTAGAGTTTTACATTTACAAAAGGGTACAGTGAGTCGTCAACATGATACTACATAGGTATTTTGCTGAGAGACGAACATGGCTAAACATTTCCTTTCTATCGGTGCATCCTGTTTTTCAACTACTGCGGGGTTCATTTTGATGATTTCTTTACCTTGGTCTAGTCTGTTAACCTTGTAAAACATCATTCTGGGTCCTACGTAACCTTTTACAGCCCGGTTACTTAACTAGGAAGGACAGGGGTTTTATGGGAAACAACCAGGGACATAGACAGGGGAGGTAACGGGGGTGATCGTTTTTCTGGTTTGGGTATTGCGACAATTCGGGGAGGGGAGGGTCGCGTATTCTGAGGTCCTTGTTTTATACTATAGGAGCCGTTGACATGTAGTTCCCTTATTTCGGGTCAGATTAGGGAACCTCTGTCGTCTTACCTGTCCTTTCCCTTACGGCCCAACCTGGGTTCATTGACTTCTAGCGGAAAAGGAGAGGTAATGACGCGGCCTCAGGGTGATTGTATTAAAGACAAGCGTTTGTGCAAATACTGACGGTATTTGAAGCCAATTAGGTGGTGTGCTAGGGGTGGCAATCTGCCAATTTCGGGGCTAACCACTCGGAAGAGTGGTAGTGCAAAAATAGAGAGAGAGAGAGAGAGAGAGTGAGAGAGAGAGAGAGAGAGAGAGAGAGAGAGAGAGAGAGAGAGAGAGAGAGAGAGAGAGAGAGAGTGCAACGGCAGGCTAAATAGTACACGTGCAACAGAGAGGGTGGCAGTGTATTCAAGAAAGGCTATTTAGTGCATTACACAGTAAAGGGCATTCACGAGTCTGCGTTAGAATCTTGTAATCATGCAGTTTGAGCATTAGACAGGGTAGAGGGGACGTGCCTCGAGAAAAAGGAAAGAAAAAGGAGGTACCATTTTGTCGCACTTTCTCGCATTCTCGGTCCTTTGACCAGTTGGGTCAACGCCTCAGTCACACACACACACATTCCCTCACAGTTTCGCATCATACGTGACATGGGTTCATTCGTCCGGTCTGGTTTAAGGGTGATCACTTTTTATCAGGTTGTGCTAATTTTTCGGGTTTGTTCGATACGTGAGTAGCTTGCAGGCGTGCTTAGACACCACCTTGCGGCGCTAGTCCGTTTCGTGTATTTAGACATGGCAAGGTCTCAGATCTTCGCCACACCTCAGCTGTAATCTCTGATGTAACCTGCAGAAGGAGGAAAAAAGGGGGGGGGGGTGGGGGAGACAGCATTCGCGCGCATTCAAATACATGGATTCATAAGTCCTTTACTTACCTCTTACTCGTCTTTCCTCCTTGGGGCAGGGTCCCCGGGGATATGGTTTCCGGAGTCGAGGGGGGGGTAGTGCGTTCATGTAGGGCGTGTGCGGGGAAACATAAAAAGGAAACCAGAGGTGCCTAGTGCGAGGTATCTAGTCAAAGGATGTATCTTACTATCGGGGTCCTTAAACCTCTTTCAACGCTGTGGCGTTCTAAGGTTCTTCGGTTCTTGGGTCAGCTCCGTTCCCTGATACTTTGGAACGTTGTACTGTCTAACACTTACATTATTTCATTTCACCCTCCTTTTACATTCCCTCATTTACACCGTTCGTTTTACCCATCCTTGGAAGTCAAGGTCTTCCTCTACGCGAGAGTTCACGAGCCAGTTGCGTACTTTGAAGGCGGAGTGTCGTGTTGTTGATCCGATCCGTCCTCCAGGGCTGGGTAACCATCTTCCTTTAACCTTAAAGAGAGAGCAGAGTAGGGTGCACAGAAAAGAACTTTCCCACCCATCCCATATTGTTTTAAAATAAAGCATGCAATACCCGTCCATAGTTTCAAAGACTTTATTTTGCAAAATCATTTCAGCATATGGATTATGAGGGTGCGGTCGTATTTGGTCGGTCGTGGCAATGGCTAAAGTGCGTACAGTGGGGGGTGTCGTTTGCAGCAATAAAAACATCGGAAAGTTTTACTCATTCATTTGTAAGAGACTAAAACGTCTATTAATTGGCTGGGGGTTCGGGGGCATATATTTTCATAATTTAGAAGCATAATCATAACAGTTGTAATCAGATTTCCTATATGCATACCGTACGTGTGCGTCGTAAATGGGGTTTACATCAGTTATAAAAATATAATACATTGTACATTCGTAATCAACATTTGTAACGGGGATCTTTTCACACTATTCGTCGAGTGAGTTCTCTTCGTCTTTTCTAGCCAAGTGTACAAAGGATCATATAAAATCTCAGAACATCAAGTTTATATTAGTGCGAAGGAACACCACGAGGTGTTCGTAAGTTCCGATTGATACCAGCGCCATTTTGGGCGGGGCCGGCACAGTCCGGAAGCAGCATCAGGGGGAAATGTTTCCATTACTGGCAGTTTGGACCAGAGTCCTTTTCGGCAGTTCTAGAATTCACGCTAACAGAAGGTGTGGCAATGTCATGTTTGTTTCGTTGGCGATCAAGGCAGCCGTCCCTTACCGGAAACCTGCAAAGGCCGAAGGTTCCGCCGGGGACCTTTGTATGATCTTCAAGGCTGCGGAGATGCTGTCGGAGATGGGGGCTCGTGCTCCATGGGACAAATGTTCGAGTTATACGGCTGGCCAAAGTTACTCTAGTGGCCGGGGCCCGCCTTCCAGCGGATCCAGACGCCATTTTGAGGCCCTACAGGGGCCACTCTCGTCGAGTTTGCAAGAATGGAAGAGACCCTTCGGAGTGAAAGGAAGAGGTCCCTGTTTTGTGAGAGCGGGACGTTCAGCTGGGGTGCAGCTGTGATGCCCCCACCTGGGGGGCGAGGGAGACTCGTTCACATCGTCTCCTTCTCCCGGTGCACTCCATGCCGCTCCTTTTCATCGCCCCGCATGAAGGCCTCTCCACATCCGGTGTTCCCCAAGTGCCACCATTGTACGTTCGGTGCTGCGCAAATACTGGGGTGCCACCATTGTACGTTTGGTGCTGCGCAAGTACTGGGGTGCCACCATGGTGTGTTCGGTGCTGTGGAAGTATGGGCACCATCGCCTGACTGGGGATGTTCGGCGTCGGGCTGGGGGCTGGGAAACCTCCTACCGGTGGAGGTGGGAGAGGCTCGTCCGCGTCGCCTCTCCCTCCCAGCCCAACTTGGACAAATTGTTGTGGAGGTACGTGCAGGACATCCCGCCGTCCAGGACTGCTGCGGCTGTGACGGAAGAGAAAAGGAAGAGGTGCCTCGTTCTCCTCTGGACATGTGGCGGGACTACCTTAGTCTTTCCAGGCCCGGTGCGGCCGGCCAAGGAGACATGTGGCGGGACTACCTGCAAATGCCCAGGCTGCGGGCTCCTGCCTCTCCTCCGGCTCCCCCATACGTTAAGATTTCCTGACCAAGAGTTGGCGGCGGGGCTCGCCTTATATGGGTTGCCGTTGGTTGGGCGTAGCCGTAACCCTGCCCTACTTTGGAAGGTTCCAGAATGGGGGGGGGGGCGAATGTTCTGTTTGACTTTCATTTTCTACAGTTTATCGTTATTATTCCTTGTTTGTTGTGTTAAATTAAAAGTTCAAGTTTATTAATGGTCTACGGATTTTGTTTTACCATTTCTTTCTTTCCAGGTTGCTTTTATGCTAAGTTTCTGCTAACAGAGGTCGAGTAACACGGAAACACGTGTAGAGGGATGACGCAGATTTGTACATTACATACACACAAACTCAGACGGGGGACAGTACAAGTACGACATACAAAGACCCAAGACAAATATAAAAACAGTTATTGGTCATAATTATCTCTTTCCGTCTGTGATTTTTAAACGAGGCTGGGTTCCCGTCTTGACATTGCCCGACCTAGGAGAACTTGAGCATGCCGCTGAGATTTTCCTGGCGAAATCTGTGCCATCGGGCATAATCAAACGTGGTGGTTCTGTCTGGTCTGTCTATGTAAGTCGGGTTCTTCTCTGTCTCGCGCCTTTTCTCGTACTGTCGGTCTGTCGTTCTTGTCGGCCCTTTGCCTTTACTCACGCTCAGTAGAGTCGGGCATTGGGCTTTCCAGTGTCCGACATACCTACAAAAAGCGCATTGGTCTGACCCTAAGTCTGGTCGTCCTTTGCATAGTGTCGGGGGATAAGTTGTGGGTAGCGGTGTCCTGGGGTTGTCCTGTCGGTATATTTCCCTACTTGGTTTATCCTCGTCTTTTCTCTGTCGTTTCGTAGCCTCTCTGCGCCACATACCGAGACTATCGAGCATAATTGGCGTCGTCTTATTATTTCGAAGGGCTATTTCTAACGTTTCTATTTTATCGAGGTCAAAGGATCCTGCCAGTGGCCACTGTTTGTCTTGGCTATCTTCGGTATACCTGTGCCATAATTTATTATAAGCTATGGTGACTAACCCATAGTTTATGAACATGTCCTTATTAGGGGTGCCTTCTAGTGGAGCTATATGGTCCACCTCTAACACCCGGTCCGGGCTAAACAGGCTATTTATCAGTGGGGAGAAGACAGACATGACGGCTCGTAACGAGGGACTAAAAAGTCAGCACTGCCTATCTTATCACTAGGTGCAAAGACTAGACAGAATATTTCTATTCTACGTTGTTTGCAGGTAGTGAATACCTCATGGATCAAAAAAAATATAAAACCAAACGACCAATAAATAACAATGGGGAGAATGAGTAGGTCCGCAAAGATCTGCGTTACCTACCCTTTTCACTATCTGCAAAAAGGGTGGTCTCTTCCCTGCTTGCAGACAGGGAATCTCCAGGAAACAATAGTTTTGTGAACAACAGTTCAGTTTCAAGCAATTATTGAGTGGGGGAGAAAAAGAACAAGCACGGCTGCTACCCTACCTATCCTCCACTGCTTGCAAAGGGAGAGAGAGCCTGTTGTTTCTCCGTTTGCAGACAGTGAATCTCCAAATAAAAATAAACAGAGCAATACTAGTATTTTGAACAATCAAGCAATCAAAACAAATTTTTTCGCAACTTGTCGTGGCAACACGACCTTACCCGGACCATGTGGACAGTTTCTTGTCTTCCGAATCCAGCGCCCGATCGTCCTCTTTTTCTCGTATTTCTCACGGCACTCCTGATGGTTCCCAGTCAGGACCGTAGATCACTCGAGAGAGGTCTGTTCGGAACTAGTGAAGTTCGGATGATCGGCTGCCAGACGAGGGTCTATTGGGCAAGAGCTCTCCCGATCGTTGCAGTCGTTCACTCTGTCGTCGGGACCTCTCCCACTGGATCCACGAGTCGCTGATGGGCCCCACGCTTGGGACGCCAATTGTAAAAAGTTCAATCGGGTCGGGGACAATCGATATTTGCCCGGCGGTATTGCCTCTGTGACCCCCTAGTTATTTAAATCAATGAAGAGGCAGGCGCTGGAGACTGGAAAGCAGGAAACAAGGTTTTTTTTATTCTCTCCGGAGGAGAACACAACGAAACGGACAGAAGGTATCGTTCTGAGGTGCTCTAACTGTATTTTCTGAGGCCTGGCCTCTTATACCCACATTTATGACTTTATTGTAGATTACACATACATGTTAAAGCTTTGATGTACGGAAAAGACATTCTCGGAACTCCCCTTTGGGCCCGTTCCCACACACATTTACAGTTGAAGTCCCCACCCTAGTCACAACAGGTGATGAGCATCGCGCAGCTGGATAATCCGCCGATTCACGGAATGTGGGGAGTTTGATCGGATCTCATGGGGTGGGGGGCTTTGATCAACCCGGGGATTCTTTGATGGGGGAAGCTTTCTATTGTACGGGGAGGGGCAAGGATGGTATCGGCAGAGCTGGGTGTCGGCTTGGGAACGGGGAGGACAAAACGGGCACACGGGGAAAAAAGGGGGTTTGCATCTAAGGGCCGGAGATCATGAAAGGAAAGCAGGGAGGTGTCGTGCTGGGAACAGGATGAGGGCCTGGGGCAGAGCAGCGCCGAAGAGGGGTTTATGACTCAAGGCAGGTGCAAGCAGGGGGTGGTCAGCGTGCAGGCTTAGTGAAGGCAAAGGGCTATGTCAGGGGCCAGCGGCATGCAAAAGGGTTTGTTCTGATCGGGGCATCTTAAAATGGCGGGCGCGCACGACAAAAGTGTGGCATCAGGGGAAGAGGCAAGATGGCGCAGATAATGTTCACCAAAACGTACTAATTTTCCACAATGACATGGTCAGTGACATCACTGAAAAGATCACTGATGACATCTCAAATGACATCACTGATGACATCACTGATATAATCATCCACAGAATCTCTAATGTACCCATTCACGCCCCAATATGACCTTTCATACATCAACTGCAACTTCCACACTATCATTATTAGAACCAGTGACACACCCATACCAGAACGTACACACCCACTTACTGATTCCTAGGTCTACCCCCCCATCTACCCATACGGCTACTCAGACACCAGCTCACTCTAATGACTTCAAGTGACTTTGAGTGTTTTAGAAAGTTTATGAGTGTTAAATATATATACCAAGGTGTACTGATGAATCAGTGGGTATATGAGTGCCTGTATTGATAATTCAGTGGGTATGTGCTGACTGTATAAGTGAGCAATTAGGTGTCTCAGTGAATGTATGGGTGAGTGACTAGGTTGTCTTAGTATCTGTATCTGTCTTTTAGTTGGTATCTAAGTCGCTGTATGGGTTGGTGAGAGAATACATGAATGCCTGTATGGGTGATTCATTGATTGTCTGAGGACTGGTATGAGTGTATGAATGTTTGTGTGGGTGGGTGAGAAAGTATGTTGCTGCCTGTATGGATGAGTGAGTGGGTGAGTCAGTGACTATACGGATTAGTGAGTGCATGTGTGAGGGGTTGTATGAGTGGTTTTGTGTGTGCATGGCTGTATCGATAAGTTAGTGGATATGTCTGTGATATATGGGTGAGAAACTCTATGTACAAAAGGCAGTATATGTGAGTGTTGGAGTATATGAGTGACTGAGTGGATGAGAGAGTGATTGTTAGAGTTGGTCTATGGGTTAGTGTGTGCTTGCATCAGTGACTATAAAGGTAAGAGAGAATGTGTTAATATCTGAATGAGTAAGTGAGTGGCTATGTGTGTAACAGAATGGGTGAGTAAGTGGCTCTGTGGTTGACTATGGTTAGATGAGTAGGTGTGGGAGTAGCTCTATGAATAACTGACTGTGTGAGTGGCTGTATGGGTGTATGAGTAGATATTTCAGAGGCAGTATTAGTGAATGAGTGGATGTAAGAGTAGCTATATGACTGAGAGAGTGGATATGTGTGTAGACCTATCTCCGTTCACTAACCATAATGGCCGAAATGCTCTGGTTTTGTACGAGTGAAATCTGAGCCTAAAAATAACAACCTTAAATGTTAATTTCCAACTTCAATGTCCCTGTAACCTTTGTTTTTTTTCAGTGAATTTCTATGTTTTTTTCAAGCAGTAGTTGCAGTTGCAGATTGTTGGAGAAAGGGGGCAGACCTGCGAAGACCTCTTAGCAATCCCACTGTGTGGGACTTACGGGAGGTAACAGGAGCGGTAGTTGGCCCCAAAGTGCTTCCTTGGGGACCAACTAACCCTCCTGTCAACTCCATTAACTCCCACACAGCAGGATTTCTGAGAGGTTGTTGGAGGCCACACCTCTTTCTCTGCCACTGTGCAAACGTGCCTCCTGGTGCATTAGTAGAAGAAGTGTGAAGTTTCCATGGCTATTAAGGGCCCTTGGGGGCCAACTACCCCTCCTATTACCTCCAGTAAGTCTTACACAGTTGTATGCTGTGAGGTTTCCAGTGGTCACACCCCCTTTCTACACCACTGTGCAAACATGCCATCTGGTGCACTACTAGTTGGGGATGAAGTCCCTTTGCCTCTTTAGGGTCCTTGGGGCAAACTACCCCTCATGTTAACTCCAGTAGGATCGAAATAGCTGGATTGCTAATCAGTCTTCACTGGCCACACCATTTCACCACCACTCTGCAAATGCCACTAGTGGCACACTACTAGTGGGGTAGAGATCCACTTTAGTCCAGAGGCCCTCAGGAGGCACGGAAACTACCTCCCAGCGAGATTTAAAAGTGCGGGTGATCGTAGCAGGTCACGACCGCTCACATTGAGAAATCGGCCTTTCAGGTTGAGGAGGCTACCTCTTGAGTAGAATGTCTACTTGAGTGGGGGAAAGCTGCAGCACCTACTGGCTTAACCATTTTACAGCAAGGAACAATCTCCCGGCACTAAACATCAGTGTGAGCAGAGTGACTCAATAGACCAGGGAGCGAAGTTGAGTTTTTCTGGTACTTCGAGGAGTTCCTCATTGTAAAACTTTGCGAACTCCACCCAGCTTCTTTTTCAGATATGAAATTTCAAAGTTCACAGAATCAATTACGTATGTGCACAATTACGCACCATTGAAGTCAATAAGAGAAAATTGGAAAAATGCATATAAAATCCGAAGGTTCTGCCTGCAGATTTGGCCGGGAGTAGGGTGCTGGTGCCATTGTCAGCTGCTGCAATACAGAGAAGAGGGCCCTTGGAAAACAATTGCACAAGAGTACTTAAAGGTATGTCTGAGGGGGGCCATGTGAGTGAGCAGGTTGCATGGTTCTCAGGACCACAGGGGCACAGCTGCTTTGTCTGTACCCAGGATGGGTGGGTTGGATGAAGAGCAGATAAGTCAGCCTGGTGTCATGCGTTAAAATGTCTTTGCAGTCATGAGTATACAGGTTGTAGAGATGATTCTAAGACAGCAGGGCCTCTCACAAAGTGGGTCTTAGGAATCTCAATGTCCCTCAATGGATGCATGTTTACTAGGCAGCTGAAGTCTGGATTGGGCACTTAGTTTTGATATATGCTGCTGTGGGTCTGGTATCCCGGGTAATTGGGCACCATAGCTCCGGTAGGTCCTGGTGTCCTCACACTTGGTAGGGGAACAGATCTGACTCACCTGAGCCGGTTCACCACTTTTGGTTTGGATTTTGTCTCGGAGCTGGGAAAACAAATTCTGCAATTTGGTGTCTGCATGCTGCAGGGAAGTAGAGCCTTTACTCAAAGAGAGGTTCTTTAGCAATTTGTCCAAGGCTATAGGTGATCTGGGGCTCTTGGAGGCCTCGCAATTGCAAGGTAAGGCAGCATACCACGATTGTTGAGTCCTTAATGAGGCAGGCAGGGTTTAGTGCCAATTCTACGCATGAGGCCTATGGTTCTTGGGTACGCAGCTCTTCTAATTCTGTATTTTCTTAGTGTGCATTGAATCTAAGTTGCACGGTCCAGGGCTGCCACCTAAATACTAAATGTAGAGGCGTTAAAATAGTGGCATGTAGTGGCCAATAAGCTAACTACCATTAGGGTGCTTACACCCTCTAAGGGACAACTTCCTGTGGAGAGGGGTGCTACCCTAGCCCTAATAAGTTATTTTTCTGCCATTATAAGATAAAGGATCTGGAAAAGTAGTATCTACATCGCCTACCCCACCTTAGGGGCCATGCTGGCTGAATGTGAGCAAACATCCTAATCTGACTCATTTTATTTGACTGTTCTCCGGCCAAATGTAGAGCAGGACAGAGGTGTTTGAATCCTCCACAATCTGGGGCTGCCTGGGTTGCATTTCAAAAGATGACACCGCCTTTGAAACTACCCACTCTGGAAGGTCATTCTGGCCTGGAAGAGGTACGAAGCCCCTCCACCTAGAGCAGGCATTGTTCCAGCCCTCTGAGAGCACAGGTTCACTGCCTATGAGGTGTGAAGCATGTCTGGTGAAGACTAGTCGGAGACCACACTAGTGCTTTGTAGGTTTTCAGGGTATCCTCTAATGTGTCCCCAGTGTGGATTTATACATAAATCCATCACTGGCATCAGTGAGGATTTATTAAGGTGAGATATTTGGTATCAAACATCCCTGGGTACCGTGAAGCCACCATGGAGCTAGGAGACTTGTGATTACAAGTATCCATCCCATGCACTCTCTATGGCTTCCCTGTGCACTTGCAATATCCTAGAATAGCTTAGATATTACATGGATATTTCTGCTCATGCAGATATGGCCACACATGGGATATAGTGCACCCTGCCTTAGGGTCGTAAGGCCTGCAGTAGGGGTGACCTGCGTATACCTCATGTGATGTCCGTGGACATAGCACACAAGTTTGTGTATTCTTTTGGAGGTTGATAGTAATGAAATCTGTGGTCGCTGTATTCTGAACATTTATCTAAAGAACCCATGGTAGAAAGGGTTCCATCCTAACCCAATACGATATGAAATAAAAGAAACCTAGAAACAGATGTCGTAGACAATCCCACTGGTTTGTTTTTTATACCTTCAGCAATCTATTTTCCACTTTGATATCCTTATATGATGAGTTGCATGACAAATTGTGAACAATGAATTTAATGTATTGAGTTTAGGAATCTAAGTATTTAATTTCTGTAATGACCCCTGAAAAAAGGTCTTTCAGACCCAAAATGCATTGTTTTTTTTTTTTCAAAGGACAAGAACAAGAGAATAATTGAACTTTCATGTTAGACGACACATATGTGATGATAACATTTGTGAAAAGTATTCTGTAGTGATTACACCAGACAAGGATTCTTTTACCCTTTTTAGCAAAAGGTCTGACTCTATAGAACAAAGCCAATCACTTTCAGTGAAACAACTCACTAAACATACTTCGACCACAGCAATCAAACAGTCTTCATGAGCATCATTGTCATGTTCAATTTTACCTAAGGGTAGAGGAGACCTGGAAAGATAATCAGTTTGTGTGTTACGCCCACCAGGAATATGTGCAACACCAAAATTGTATTGCAATATTTTCGAACTTAGCAATTCTGGGCGTGTGGTCTTTGACAATCTTACCCTCCAAAATAGGAATGAGGGGCTTGTGGTCAGTAAGAAGATTAAAAGTTTTCCCCCACAAACAACATTTGAACCGTTCAACAGCCTAACAACATGCAATTCAAATAAATGGAGAAAGTCAGTTTCTCACAGTTCACACACCGCCGTGTTAAAGTCAGAAGATGAAATGAATGTAGTGTTGACACGTAGCTCTGTAAGCAGTATACCCACACTAACCTCTGACACGCTGAACAACAATCCTGTTGACACGCTGTTTAGTTGTGTAAGAGGGCGCACCAACCTCTGAAACACTAAACAACAACACTACTGAAGCGCTGCTTAGTTGTAAAATGTACACCGACCTCATATGACGCGTTAAAAAAAAACAGTAATGAAAGAGCTCGTGCGTAACAAAGTGGTATTAGTGGGTCGTCTCCAGGAGGTAACCAAGGAAACAGGAAGACACGCACCGCTGAGGTGCTGCTTCAAGGGAAACTATGACAACGAACAAACAGATGCATCAGAACGCAGCGTAAGCTTTTCCACAGGGCAGTCAAACAACTAAATGCTCACTGGAAAATAAATACTTTGCCGCAGACATGAGACACGTAAATGTTGGCAAAAAGAAAGTATAAGGGCTTGACCGACATGCTGGTTTGGCTGACACGGTGATCTTCAAGCCTCAAGTGGCGCGTCATAAAAAGAACACTTTACTTGGAGCATCCTTGTCATCACGGAGAATTCTTGTCCTCACCGGTGGAACACAGACTTCACCAGCACCTCATGAGGATTCTACTGCGTCATCAGTAGAAGAAAAGCTCCGACAAGAGGAGGATCGAATCGCTGAAATAATCAAACGGACACCCTTGGCAAAGGAGTATCCAAATGACTCAATTAAAACCCTTAAAGGAGCCAGAATGAAATGACTTAGACAAGCGCCAACTCAAAATATCTTCCACAGTCAAGTCAATACGAAAATCAGCTTCCGCAGTCTTAAAAACAAAGTGCCAGCCACGTTGGAGAACTGAAACTGTGAACTCCAAACACACTCACCAGAAGTGTAGAATGTGAATCCAATGGGAAAACGACAGATGGTCACACTGGACGACCATAATGGAGAAACACCAAACTTCACTGTGTGGCTGACTGAAGAAACCGCTCCAGGAAACAGGAAAATCTGGAGAACGTCGCTGCACATGTGGGTGGAGAGAGGAACAGTCCAACTTGTCGCCAATTTTGTAGTGATTACACCAAGCAAGGTAAGTGTAAGAGCACGTACTTTATTGACTGCTCATCTCCACAGCTTCCAGGAACTGACAACCTCCTGGATTCAAACAGTAACATACCATTGCCATGACATTGACATCATAAGGCTAGGAGTATGTAAGAGCAACATGTTTATAAGAAACTACTACATATTTCTTATCTAAAACTAGACGAACAGTCCTGGTAAACAGGTTTAGAATTGGGCGCACTACTGTTAATCCGGGCAAAGTTAACAAACACTTATTAATTAGCAGTGCTTCAAAGGGAAGAGAGTTTGGTGACCTTACATCCCCACAATACCCACATAAATCCATGTATTTAGGGGAAGAACTTTTGTTTGATTTGGCCTTACTTTGATAATATGATTCACTAAGAAGGACTCATTGTTGAACTGTGTGTAATTTGATTTACCAATAAGGACTGATTGCTGAATTGTGCATATTGTATATACGACTGTACCTATATGCTAGATACGTGGATTTATATGGAAACTTATTACCAAATGATGGTTATTGAAGTTTGTTTACTTTAAGAGTGCTCAGGGAGGAAGTGTACTTATATTTCTTATCTACAATCAACAGAATTGAAAGAACAGAATTAATTGATTGTTATAATTCCATGCAGTACAATTCTACTGGTTCACCGAAGACCTCCAGGCCTCAAAACGAACATGCCGAAAATTGGAGAAGAACTGGCTCCGCGAACGATCACCGGACAGCTACACAGCCCACAAGAACGCCACCCACAGACACCATCAACTCATCAGAGCCACCAAGAGGGCCGCCTTCAAGGACCACCTAGATAACAACGCACACAACAGCAAAGAGCTCTTCAACATCATGAAGGAACTCTCCAACACCTACTCCAACACCAACGACATCTCGCCTTCACAAGACCTGTGCAACTCACTGGGCATCTTCTTCCACCGCAAGATCACTGACATCTATGACAGCTTCAGACCACAACCCCCATGACCACCACCCGTACCAACCGCCTGCTATCCTGGACCAGCGTCAACGATGAGGACACCATCAAAATCATGAACACCATTAACTCCGGATCACCATTAGACCCATGCCCTCAACACATATTCAACAAAGCCAGCACAGCCATCGCACCCCATCTCCGGAGAATAATCAACATCTCCTTCGAGACAGCAACCTTCCCAGAGAGCTGGAAGCACACCGAGATCAACGCCTTGGCGGACCCCAAGGACCTCAAGAACTTCCGACCCATCTCCCTGCTTCCTTTCCCAGTGAAGGTCACCGAGAAAATCATCAACAAAGAACTGACCCGCTACCTCAAGGAGAACAACATCTTGGACCCATCCCCAATCTGGTTTCTGCAGCAACCACAGCACTGAAACCACCCTCATTGCAGCCACCGATGACATCAGGACCCTGCTTGACAATGGAGAAACAGCGGCCCACATCCTCCTGGACCTGTCAGCTTCCTTCGACACGGTCTGCCACAACACTTTACGAACACGCTCACATGACGCCTGAATCCTAGAGAAGGCCCTGGACTTGACCGCGTCGTTCCTCTCCGGCAGAACTCAGAGCGTTTGCCTCCCTCCCTTCCGCTCCAAAGCCACCGAGGTCATCTGCGGCATACCCCTGTTCTCTTCCCTCAGCCCGACGCTGTTCAAAATCTACATGGCACCCCTCGCCCACGTCGCCTGACAGCACAACCTCAACATCATCTCCTACGCTGACGACACCCAGCTAATCATCTCCCTCACTAAAGACCCTAACACCTCCAAAACCAACCTCCACCAAGGAATGAAGGATGTCACTGAATGGATGAAGAATAGCCGACTGAAGCTGAACTCAGACAAGACAGAGGTCCTCATCCATGGCCCCACCCCCCCAGCCTGAGAAGACTCCTGGTGGCCGACAACACTGGGAACAGCACCGACACCCACCGACCACGCACACAACCTAGGGGTCATCCTCGATGCCACCCTCTCCATGACTAAGCAGGTCAACGCCGTCTCCTCATCATGCTTCAACACCCTCCGAATGCTCCGCAGGATCTTCAAGTGGATCCCCACTGAAACGAGAAGAACAGTCACCCAGGCCCTTGTCACCAGCAGGCTGGACTACGGAAACGCCCTCTATGCAGATACGTCGGCCAAGCTCCTTAGATGGCTGCAACGCTTCTAGAATGCCTCGGCATGCCTGATCCTCGACATCCCCTGCCGCAGCCACATCACCCCCCACCTGAGAGACCTGCACTGGCTCCCCGTCAATCCTATATAAAAATGATGCTGGCTACTGGAGCAGCACCTTGGGCCCGGTCTTTCTAAAAATAAGGGAAACAACAACAATACCAACATCCTGGAGAGGCTCGATAATAAGTCCGATTTACAAAAAGGGCCCCAGGAATGACCCAAGCAGCTATTGCCTTATAGCCCTGATGGATACAGAGGCAAAGTACTACGCGGGCCTCATCCTAGAAGATCTGACAGCCTGGGCAACCGCAAAGAACATCATCCCAGCAACCCAAACAGGATTTCGCAGTGGTCAGGGCACTACGACGAACATCATGGCGCTAACCCTCCTGGCAGACGCGGCAAAAGCCACCAAGACTTCTCTGTGTCTGTGCTTCATCGATTACAGCGCCGCATTCGATCACGTAAACCGTCACAAACTCTGGCAGAAACTGAGCGACTGGGGAATCCCAGGCCCACTCCTACAGCAGTTAATACTGCTATACAGCAACACCTGGGTCAGGATAAAACTGGGACCGGGGACGCACCTTTCAAGAGAAATTGGGACCAGCAAAGGATTGAAGCAAGGTTGCGTCCTAGCCCCAATGTTGTTCAACCTCTTCCTTGCAGATCTCCCTGGAGAGCTAGAAGCAGTTAAATCTCATGGACCACGGCTGGGCAACACCACACTGTCAAATCTTCTTTATGCAGACGATTTAGTTCTCATTAGCCGGTCCCCTATAGGCCTTCAACATCTGCTGGACAAAACTAACACGTTTTCCAAAAATAACTCACTGACAATTAACTTAAACAAAAGAAAAATCATGACAATCAATCACCACAGAAAACGGAATTGTACATGGCTACTGAATGGACAGAAGTTAGAACAGGTAACCTCCTATAAATACTTAGGCGTCATACTAGACTGCAACGGCTCATTTAAACAACAATTAGAGGCTATCCGGCGGAAGGGCACGACATTCCACCTGTCGATAAAGCCGTTGCAGAAAGCTCTTCCTGACCGGACATTGGGCCCCCTCCTACAGGTAATAAGAGCTCGCCTACAGCCAATGCTCACCTACGGCAGCGAATCTATGCGTGGTAAAGACGCAACAACGCTAGACAACACCATCAGTCGAGCTTACAGGGCAATATTCCATCTGCCCACTTACACCTCGCCTGCCCAAATCCGCCTTGAATTTGGGCTGCAGAAACATTCTGTGGAGAGAAGAGGCGCATACATCAAAAGCTGGCGGAAAATCAGAGACGCAGAGTATGGATCCCTAAACATTCACCTGTGGACGGAACTATCCATTAGAGAAAATTCACCAGCAAGAAAATATCTAATGGAATCATTGGAGACCCTAGGTCTAACAAGCTTATGGGAGTCAGCAACTGACCCAAAGACTTTTAAAAAAATGGTATTGAAGGTCACCAAGATGGTCTCATCTATTGAGGACAAAGCAACTCTTGCTAGGAGAGCACATGGATGGGTGGTATTGGAAGGCTACATAGCTCTTAAGCCACAACAGTACTTAACAACGGGTCTTACACAGACAACAAAAAATAAGTTCCTTAACATGCGCCTTGGCAATATACCCATAATGCCTCACCTAGCACCCTGGAAAAGAGAAAACGTAGCAAACTGCTGCCGACTTTGCTCTACTGGAAAAGAGGACTTGACGCACATAATCTGCATTTGCACAAAACTTCTGGACATAAGACGCTACCTGCTTCGGCCCTTATGGATTCAGAAGGGAATAACAAGCTGCAGGCAGGCTGTGATGCTCTGCTTTGACCCAGGCGAAACCCAGTTAAACTGTAGAACAACAAAATTCTTCAACATTGTGACTAACAGACTAAAAGAAACAGTGGCCGGGCCAACTGGAAGCACTGCTTAAATAAATAAAAAATAAAAAATACTGTTAGCACCCAGGTGACCCAACGGACAGCAACAAACCAAAATGTGTTTTATTAACTAACAAGGAGAACTCACCCGTTATTTTAATGACAAAAAATTGTAATTAGTGATTGTCTTATAATATGCTTGTTTTAATAATTGTGAGTTTTTATTAACTGTGCAATAAATTTAAACCTTAAACCTTAAACCGTCAACAAGAGGGTCACCTTCAAGCTCCTCCTCCACGCACACAAAGCTCTCAACAACAACACCGGCCCAGCATACCTCAACAGACAACTCAGCTTCCACACCCCCACCCACCAGCTCCGCTCCGCAGGCCTCGTCCTCGCCACAGTCCTTCGCATCCGAAGAATGACCGCCGCCGGCAAATCCTTCTCCTACCTCGCCGCCAAGACCTAGAACACCCTCCCCACAAAACTACGGCAAACCCAAGACCTACTGGCCTTCAGAAGACTCTTCAAGACTTGGCTCTTCGATCAGTAGCAGCCCCCCCAGCCCCCCTCCCTAAGCACCTTGAGACCCTAACGGGTATGTAATGCACTTTATAAGTGTCTTGATTGATTGTATTATTACAAGAAAAATGTTTGAATCAGTGTGCTCCATTAGGATGATGCAGCAGCCGTATTGCATAGCATTGCACAGTGTCTATAACATCTGTTGTAGGTTTATTTTTATTACACAGGGAGGTGCGCCATGTTGACTCTTCGGTTTTGCTTACAACAAGACGTGCAGCATGCACTGGCAGTTTGCATGGTCTTGGCGAGGGATCCTTACTGTGGCACAATTAATGTTGGAGCCCTTGAATACCCTCTTCTGTACCCATGCCCTGGGTATCAGGGGTACTATTCACTATGGAATTACAGGGGTCACTGAAGTGGCACCAATCGTGTTACAGTTTTAGGAAAAAAGATCTGCCACAGGAAACCTTATTAGCAGGAACCCAGAACACTTACAATTCCATATTATATCCTGCACCAGGAAGAAAGTGAGAGGCTAACCATGTCCAAAAAGGCACTTTCCTAGACTGTTCTACACAGCCAATGTTCTGATTTGTTTTAAATCTTGTTTTGAGATATTTGCTCTTGCAGTGTGCCACAAGGGCGTATACTACAGTCTGAAACAGGGTAAACGCGAACCCTAAAAATAGTATAATCCCTTGGTGCATGTCTTTAGATAGTAGTACACGTTTAATATATATCACAGTTCTCGATTTTTGAAACCCTGTTTTGTATCTTTATTTATTTTTCACATCGATATAACAAGGAATTAAAACACCATCCAATATATGATTTAAGGTGCATTATTACGAGGGGTAAGTATCCACTTACCACTCGCAATAAGGGCTCCAACACAATATAAGGTCTCAATAAAAGACTCCCTTGCTCTTGCTCAACCCTTGATAGCTGGCGACGAGCATGCAAGCTTGACTTATGAGATAGGTGTGTTAAGCATTTAAAAACTCAATTGACAAAATAAGTAAGCCACAACATACAATAGAAATTCAATACTAATTTAGAAAAATAGGAACTATTTTTATCTTTAAAATGACACTGAAACAACAAAAATCCAATGTCGGAAATGAGGTATTTTTTTTAAAGAAAAAAAAAATCAAAAAGTGCTAAATTGAGACAACTGGTCATGCTTGCTGGGGCAAGTCAAAGTTTAAGGCTGGGCATAAATGGAGCCTTGGTTGGATGCACCAAGTGAGAGGCTTCAGTTAAAATTTTACCTTCACATTTTCTGGAGCTTTTTCTCTCAAAGTCATGCAAGGCACATTGTCAGGCTGTATTTGCAGTGGGTTCACCAGCGTAGTTCAGCAGGAGCCCCTGGTCAACTCCTGAAAGTCTTGAGCTCTGGAGCTTTCAGTGGGGCAAACCTGAAATCCAGGCCAGGTCGCTCATCTTATGTTGCTTTTTCCCAAAGTTGTTCCAAACTTCTGGAACTTCATCGTGAAGATCAACTCCAAGGTTCCAGAGTCTTTGAGTTGCTCCCTGGAAGTTGGGCTACAGTTCCCACAATGCACCTGTCCAAATCCTTTAAAGTGCAGCTGAAGGTGGTCCGCTGGGTTCATCGTGCTGGAGATGATGCTCTTTTAGACCTGTTGCTTTGAGAGAGTCCTTCTGGGCCATTTCAAAGTCTTTTGGGGTGTAGTTCCTTAGTGTGCAGCATGCGCAGTCATTCAGAGTGCAGTGCTATTGGTGCAGGCCAAGGATCCAGTAGGACAGTTCTTCTACTTTTTGTAGTTTCAAGCAATAGAGCCGTGCTGCTATGCAGCTCGCTCATATTTATCGAGTTTGCTGCAGTAACAGGCAGTGGGGCAGCCCTGACAAATTAGGTACAGGGTGCCACCCAAAAGCATAACAGCTTCCTCCAAAGTTCGGCATATTCTTGTCCCCAAAGCACTGCACTTTAAAATTAAAAATGGAGAAGCTTTCTCCAGGGAGTGAAGATCTGGCTAAACCAATCTACTGGTGTGGTTCATTCCCTGTAACACTCCCCTTCCAGACCTCCAGCAAATTCCATTTCAGAGGGGGGGGGAGATCCCGTCTGGCTGGGGGATACAGGAAGAGGGGGTTGTACCGGCTTTCATCCTTCCTGTCATTCTCTCTTTGAAGATCAGTTTGATTACCCAGCCCTCTTTCTGGCCTGTTCTCTGCATATCTCCCCGCAGCCAATAACCGCTGTCTCTATGCGGGCCGCCCATCACCTCATCAAAGCAGTTTAACTCAGCCTGGTAAGACTGGCCAATCAGGAGAGCCTGAGAGAGGGCTGAACATTTCTTCATTTCTTTTCTGTATTAGTTATGATACATTTAACAGAGGTAAGTTATTGAATTTATCATTACCAATCTTTAAAGTACTTGAAATATTATGTCAGCTCATTCCTGTCAGTAGTTACACTCTATTACAGTATTGCAATGTTAGCTGAAATGCTGTCATGGGGAAAACAAACATTGGAGGTTTTCCCCTCACATGGGCATATAAAACATATTTTATAATGTCCGAGCGTATTTTTACATGGCACCCTACCATGGGGACACCTTGGGTAGACCTTAAGGGTGACATATGTAAAAATACCGTTGTTTAAAACTTAAGAACTAGCTTTAAATCCAAAGTCAAATTTGCATATAATTTCAGTTTAAAGACAGTTTGCAGAGCTGACATTCAAAATGACAGCAGGCCGCACAGAAGTGCACACTTAAGTGCATGGAATCTACTGTGCCACAAAACCTACACGTCATACCATATACTATAGACTTACAGGTAGGTTGACAGTGCCATTTGTAATTACACCTTGTGAGTCCCAGCATCTTTTAGCGTTTCCCATGACTTTTTGCCTCTGAACTCCTGGTTTTTATGGTTTGCTGGACATTGTTTTACTGTTTTTACTTTTTCTGCGCACCTTAATACTGCTGATGAGTTCTAAAGTGCAAGTGCCCTCACTGTAAATTGTGTTTTTGCATTGCTGTTTCCATAATTGGATGATTTGATGTACTACTAAGTCCCTAGTACAGTGCACTGCGTGTACCCAAGGCCTGTAACTCAAATGCTGCTAGTGGGCCCACATCACTGGTTGTGGCTCCCACACAAGCAACCTTTCCAAGGGATCTCAGATCTGCCACTGTAGTGTCTGAGCGCAGTTTTTATCTGTCATGTCAACTTTTCAAGTGTTAGTTTAAGCTTTTCTCACCACATCAGATTGAAGACTATAAAACATACAAAGAAATGGTTAGCTCCACATAATCATCAAAAGTGGGGCTGTAGCTACAACTGAAAAACACACCAAGGGGTCGATTAGGATGGCAGATGGACATAGTCCGTTCGCCATCCTGTCTGGAGCAGGGACCGTCCGCCACAAGTGCGGAGGTACAGCGCCCCGAATTAGGATGCACCTGCCACACTGGCTGGTGCATTCCGCATTTTTAACATTGCAGTGGACGGTGCTGAAAGCACCGTCCGCCACAATGTCAAAAATGCATGTTGTGCGTTTCACAGCACAACATGACAGGCACCGCGCGGGGCCTGCCATGTTGTACTGCGAAACGCATAGGTACCCCTCATGTGCGCACCCCCCACCCCCCCTTCACCCTGGAGGCCAGCAACGGGCCCCAAAGCAAAGCCCGTATGCCTTTTCGTGGTGGCATTGCCGCCACGGGAAGGCATCTGCATCTGGCCATCATAATATGGCTGGCGGTGTCTGGAAGACACCACCAGCCATATGAACCCTTTTCCGCCCCAGCCGCAAGGCGACCTGGGTGAAAAAGCGGCGGACGGGGTTCCTGTCCGCCGTGGTCCCCCTGTCATTGTAATATGGCGGGGGAAATTGGTGGCAGACGGGCACAGATGGCGGATGGATTGCCACCGCCTGCATGGTGGTGGCGATCCGTCCGCCATCCTAATCGGCCCCATAATCTTATTCAACCTATTAAACGCAAATAGCAAAATAGCAACAGCTCATCCTACACTACCTCACTGATGAGACCATTTATAACTTCACAAAGAACCCTGCAGGGAAGTTAAGACTACGCATTGCACAAAATAAAACTTTGCATCATGCCATCTCTCTGCAAATATTACAATATTCTTTATCAGTCACACTAGATGATATTGAAAATGCAGCTTTTCTAGGAAAACCAAACCACCGCCAAGAGACCGGAGGAGCGGGATTGCATCCAACGGTAAGGATAGGTGTGCACATGAACAGCACATGAGCATGATAGAGGCAGCTCATGCGCATGGACGTTGGCCATCCATAACATAGAGCAAGAGGCAGTGGTGGCCACTGCACTGGAATGTTTACCAATTGCAACATAGTGCCAGTGCACATGGATGTTTGACAGCCGTATCACATGACAGAGGCGGTGCTAGCCATGCATACATATGTTGGGCCACCACAACCTTGGAGCCAGAGACATTGCTGGCCATGCACATAGATGTTGGTCAACATGCATAGAACAGAAAAAGAACAGAAGACACAATACCATTCTATGCAAAGATCAGGATCAACACACCAGCAAAAGGTCAAGCCAGAAGGGGAAAAATGTGCCTATCACACAATGAGACAACTGCCCACGTGCTGTGGTATTGCTATACCATCCTCCTGTCACTTACTTCATTTTCCGGAAATCTGTCGGGTTTAAAGAGTGCTCCTTTACAATCCTTGTTGTGATGAGAATGTCTTCTCCACCCGGTGGCAAGTAGCAATGCCCTACGTACACAATAGTGTTTGCTGAAAGATAAAGATTCAATACATTAGAAGCAATCCTTCTTGACATCACAAAGTAGTGTGTGTGCTGAGAGGCAATCCTTAATATGATGGGAAAGGGAGACTCACTTGTGAAAGAGCTGCACCTACGCTGCGAGCTGGCTGGGTTGGCTGGACATGGCATAGATCATCACAAACAGCGGTCAGTTTTCAGATTACATTCTATTGTCTAATTTTATTCAGGCAATTAAAATTTAGGCTACCCTGATTTTGGCTTAAACCTGTAATAACTGAAAGAAACCCACTGAAATAGATGCAGCCCTCATCAGTGTAACCATAAAACACTGATAAACATCTGCACAACAACAAACTCAAGTCCCATTCAAAGACTGAAAATTGAGAGAGAATGAATCCTTTTCATTTCTTCCTGAAGGGATCAACACAATGTAATTTTGTTACACTGGGTAGCAGCAAGGACGACTCGTTTAATATTAGTATGCTTGAGTTTTGCTCTTTAGGGGTGTCACTGAAACATAGTTGTTTCTTTGTTTTGTTCCTTCCAGTTCTGTATGCTTAAATTAAAGGTGCAAGCTTTGGTCTGACTTAATTATTTTATACACTGTAGAGAATCAGGGAATATTACAGTCATGTTTGATGGCTCATAAAAATCTTTGCCAATATATACTATCACATTTCTCCACAGACACAGATTTGGTAAAACCCTTTGATATTTCAGGCCTGTTTTACCACAAATTAGTATTGAGAGTATGCCAACTCTCAAACACCCAAGGCTTTAAACATTCAGTACAAGTTGTAGAAACAGGTGCCTGTGAAATAGAGCTGTCACATTGCACAAAGGATTGTGATGAAAACATGACACAAGACTTTCCACAAATGAACAAACTTGACATCTATAAGGTGTCCCATTGTTGAGTTATCCCTTCAGCTCACCCTGTCCCTCTACCTAAATGCACTTTGCTGGTCCCTTTGAGCCACATAGTTATAGTGTTAACAGCAAGATTGAAACTCCCAAAATACAACGTGAAATCTTTTAAAAGGTCAAGACTGGCTTAAGGTGAAATATTTGGCATAGGGACACTTGGCAGCTAAGAATGTCCACAACGCAGAAGCACCACTATAATGTAGTGCGGCGACAAAGAGTGCAGAAAAGCAGTGGTAAAAATGGTTAAAGCATCACACCTTTGGTGTCTTAGAATGCAGGGCTACACATTAATAAAGTGTAACTCAAAATGTAAAGGTTCTACAAGGTACTATGCTGTAATTTATTTTAATTATTTTTATTTATTTATTTTAAGGTTTCAAAGAGCGCAAACTTGACCCGTAAGGGTATCAGAGCGCTTTACATATTCATAGGGTAATACAGAAGACAGGTCATCACAGGAGACCTGTACATCAGAGAGCTTACAGGGTCGAGTGGTCATGAGGAAGGCACGATATCACACAAGTATTGTACATTAGGGATAGGGGAAACTATACATCAGGGCATTTTACAGAGACAGAGTCATATAATAGGCAGGATATCACACGAGTCCTGTACCGGGTCACAGGATGAGGCAATAGTCTCTCAGGAAGCTGTGGAACGGGTTTATCCAAGAAAATTACCCATGAGGAAGGATTTAGCCTCTTTTTTTAAGCGTGCCAGGGAGGGGATTCTTCTGATGTCAGGAGGGAGGGAGTTCCATATAGGGAGTTGTTCTATAGTATCAACCAAATCCTTCCTAGGTGATATCCCAACAGCTGATATGCTATGTCCTAGATAATTTACTTTGTTGACTGAAAATCTACATTTTTCATATTTCAATTTTCTAATCTTTTAAGAACAATTTTCAAAGTCTTGTCATGTTCCTCTTGATTTTTACCATAAATCAATAAATCGTCTTGATAACATTTCTCAGATTTTACTCCTTTTAAAATTGAAGCCATGATACGCTGAAACACTGACGCAGCAGAAACAAGACCAAATGGCATTCTCTTATACTTAAATGCACCCATCGGTGTAATAAAAGCCGTTAGGTCTTGTGAATCCTGCGTCAACTCAATCTGATGATAAGCCTGAGTAAGATCCAATGTTGTGAATACCTTGGAATCACCTAAAGATGTTAATAATTCAACTATATTAGGTAAAGGAAATTTATCCACTATAACCTCCCTATTGAGTGATCTTAAACCGCAGCATAATCTTATCTCGCCATTTGGTTTGTTTGCGACAACAACTGGCGCCAACCATTCTGTTGGTTCTACAGAGGTAATAATATCTTGTTCCTGTAACTTCTTCAATTCTTGTTCTACTTTTTTCTGTACAGCTATCGGAATTCTTCTAACCATAGCCATTACAGGTACATCATCTTTCTTTAACTTGAAACCATGTTTATAACCTTTAAGGCAACCTAATTCTGCCCAAAACATCTTGGAAACTCCTCTATAAAGGAGTTACCATTAGATTCAACGTCTTGAATTTGAACCTGAGGATTAGAATTAGGATTCAGCATCACCCCCAATAAACGTTGATGAGGCCACCCAATTAAACAATCACCGACTTTTGAAACATAGATCTTTCCAACAATTATTCTCTTCTCCATTTCAATGGAAGCATTAAAATAACCCATCATACTTATTGGAGAACCACCATAACTCCCTGGATTCACATCCATTTTACTAAGATTATTCTTTATTTTAAAACATTCTTCATAAATTTCTTTTGAAATAATAGAAATGTGTGAGCAAGAGTCAAATTTCATTTCTAATAAAGTGCCATCAATCTTAACCATTCCAGTAGGATGATCATTTCCGTTCTTTTCCTTTACATGACATATAACTTCCTTTATCTCTTTCTTAATTACTTTCTTATCCTTTGATTTACAAAATTTTACAAAATGTTCTTTTTTCCCACACCCATGACACACAAAAGTCAATGCTGGGCAACATTTTGAGTTGGCTTTATGACCAGACTTACCACATCTAAAACATGTTATAGAAGTCGATGCAGATTCTTCTTTACTTAAATCCTTAACAAAGGTCTTCACATCTTTTACCTGAGAAACATTTTCCTTCACTTCTTCCACTTTTTCCTCATTTTTCCCTTTATCATTTTTTAACTCATTGACACATTTCAACATATGCTCAACCCTCTTAGCTATACCTATAACTTCTTCCAGAGGCGGCTCATCCTTAAGCCACAATTCTTCCCTAATCTTGTCTTCTCTACACTTTAAGACAAACTGATCCCTTAAACGTTCTTCATTTGCAGCACCAAACTTGCAAGTAGCTGATAACTTTCTTAAAGCAGTTAAATACTCCTCAACTGATTCGTACTTTCCTTGTTCTCTTCTACCAAAATGGTACCTTTCCATTATAGTACTCACACGAGGTAAATAACGTTTGTCAAGTTGTAACAAACATAACTCAGATTCATCTAAACCTCTTTGCTCCTGAGGAGATAAATCTGGTAGATTTTCAAGCATTTCTTGACCTTCTCCACCAAGACAGTGCTTTAATAATGAATATTTTCTTTCCGCACTTAAATTAGTGCCACAAACCCTTGAATAATGTGCAAAAATCTTTTTCCATTTACTCCATTTAACTTTTGGTTCCCCAGGATCACTTAGAAAAAATGGTGGTGTAGTCACGTTCTGCATCTTAAATCTTAAACTAAATTAGATGAATATCACTAAATATGCTCGATATTCTTTGTACCTACCCAATACTATTTAAATATTGAAATTGATCTAAACCTGTATGCACATTTTCCTCACTTAAAATTTTTAGCAACTAAAATATTATACTACTATCACATACTAATACTAAAAATCTTTTATACTGAATAATAAATAAACATGTACCAAATATTCATGCACAGATAAAGTTTCCAAACAAATCTGAATTCGTATTTGCCAGTTTTTATATCATAAATAAAAATGTATACATTTATAGTTAACGTTTTAACTTGCAGTTTACACGTTCGTTAGCAACCAGACACTGTTATTTCTGCAATGTCAGATACAAACATGCGCAGAAAACACCCTCCGATTGCTTCGTTTATTTCCTTCATCAGTTCCATACACGTACTACAAACGACGCTTTCTGTCAGCTCCACTTTAGACAGATTCGAACATGCGCAGATGACAATCACACTCGGCAGATCTCGCGCTGCTTCCTCTGTGCCTTTTGCCGACTCCCTCTCGCGCTGCTTCCTCTGTGCCTTTCGCCGACTCCCTTATATGCGTTCTAATGCGTCATCATTCAACAGCAGCCGCCTTACAGCGAGGAACTCCGCTTGCACTTAAAACAGTAACGAATGCCTCATGTCTCGTTAAAACCGCCACAACCAAGTCTGTTACATTCCTCCTTAACACGTCAATCTTCAATTTACTTTTCCAATCTTTATTCCTTCTCAAAACTTAATTTCTCGTTATCTGCCGCAGGAGAAGTTTTATTATTTTTTAAAAACTTCCCAACACACACAACCGCCGCTGGAGAAGGGAAATTCCTTTCTCTTTCCAAATTAAGCGTGAAACAGCATCGCTCTGCATATACCTTCCCAAATTAAGCGTGAAACAGCATCGCTCTGCATATACCTTCGCAAATTAAGCGTGAAACAGCATCGCTCTGCATATACCTTCCCACTCTGTCCTTAAATAATTTTTACTGCCGCCGGAGAAGCATATAAACTTCCCTTATTAAAACAACAGCCGCTGGGGAAGATTATATTAAATTATTCTCACTTCTAATTCCTTTTAACTTTCTCCTTTTAACTTTGATAGTTCTTTTTTTGTCAATTTCCTTCAACAAATATGTTTTTTCCTTAAAGTCTCTATAAGTCAATCACACTCCATTCCACTTAGCTTGATGTTGAGGTGTTCTTCTCCTCTGTCTTTTATTCCATCCCATCCTCGTCACCAATGAAAAATTGTAATAAATACAGATAAATGTTGGATTCAACATAGAGGTTTATTTAATAACACCCCATCCATCAGCTACCAGGAAGTAACTGAGACATAAGGAATATTCAGCATAAGAGCATTCTAAGTTCCAGAGAACACTCAAGAGTAGAGAGAGAGAGAATGCTACACCAGCTTCCTACAGTAGATATAACTGCTTGTTAGATTTGAAGAAGTTAACCTTCATACACATTTTTACAAGTTTCAGTAGATATTCAGTCATGACCTCACATCCTTGCTGTTTTTTATTCAGCACTACTTCCATCGCTCCCGGCCCCCGCTCTTGGGGGAGGATAGTATAGAGACTGCCAATATTCA
This sequence comes from Lissotriton helveticus, assembly GCF_964261635.1. Taxonomy (NCBI): domain Eukaryota; kingdom Metazoa; phylum Chordata; class Amphibia; order Caudata; family Salamandridae; genus Lissotriton; species Lissotriton helveticus. The sequence continues at coordinate 19,700,614 of NC_136059.1, forward strand.
ATGTGAGGAAGGTCTCAGTTGACTCATCCAATGTCAAGCCTTGCAATGTGGTGATCGCATGCATGGTATTCCTGAGGTAACTTGGGAGAGTGGAGATGAGAGGCTTGAGAAATACAGCTGCATACTTGACTACAATCTGTGTAGATTTTTGGAAGTATGCAAATCAGGGGTATCCTGGGGACACTATTTCACAAAGATTATTATATGTAAGGATATATGTTAAACATGTGTTTACATGTAAAAATACAAGTCATCACGTTCCACCATGTGGTATTGTTGTACTGAATGTATTTCATGTACTTCCTTATGTGATATTCAAGTTGATTTATTTTTGCACCTGTTTTGTATTGTCCCACAAAGTATGCTTTATCTTCGATGGTTTCTGAAGTGAAAATACCCTTAGAAAGTAGCATGAGTATCCTTTACATTTGTATGTTTCATATATATACATATATATATACATATATTACCTACTGGCGGTCGCCAGTAGGTAGTTATAGTTAGGACCTAGTTTCCATAGAAAATCCGCAACATTCTATTGAGAATAACTTTGGCGTTGATGGACGGAATTGCCTGAATTTCTCCAAGAAAATGGCCAGCTCCGCTCCGCTCCTTCCCTGAAAGTTTGGGGGGGATTCGTCAAGCGGGGGCGGAGATAAAAGGGGGTCCCAAAACGTGTTTTCCCCATGTTAATTTCTATAGGGCGGTTGGACTCACTTTTAGCCCGAACGGCTGAATGGATTTCCACCAAACTTGGCAAAATTGTAGGGACTGGTAGCCCATTGTGCCTTTGCTATGTCTCAAGATATGTTCTCCAGTGGATTTTGAGTAATTTAGGTTCAAAAATATATATATATCTATAAGCGCGCCCCGGGACGCGCACCGGGGCGTGTACCAGCGCACAACGCGAGTTCGCGAGCGTAAAGCTGATTGGCTCTCAGGTGTCTGTGAACATTCCAAACAGTCCGGAGCGGCCGCCATCTTGTGCCTCGGTAGGATCGAGACACAAGAGGTGGCAAAAACAAATGGGGAAATGACCAAAAGGGGGCAGGGTAGACCCCCCCTGACCTCCTAGGTTTGATGTGGGGGCCATAAAAGTTGGGGGGTTTTTTCGATTTTCGCGGGGGGGAGCGCCCGGTATGCGCACCGGGGAGCGTACCGGGGAGCGTACCATGGAAAAAAAAGAATGACAGAGTTTTTTTAAAATGTAGCATTTTTTATAAATTGGAGGTAGTTCTAAAAAGAACTGGTTTTTTAGGTCTCGCCTAGACGAAAGCAAAAGCAAAGCTTTTGCTGTCTAGGGAGACAACTTATGTTGCCGCTTTCTGGGGAATGAAGGGGAATGTGGACAGCAGACTGTTACGAATTTCTTCTGCTGGAGATTTGACCTCGTGAGCGTGCCTTGACTGCATCTAATGCGTGTGTGTTTTTTTTTTTGAACGTGGGCCGGGCGCTTGCTTCAGTCAGTTTCACTTTTAAGTGCAGGCGTCAATGGGTCTGGTAGTTGTTCATGTGGAGTGCCTTTTGACCTCGTGAGCGCGCTTTCACTGCATCTAATGTGTGTGGTTTTTTTTTAACGTGGTCCGGGGGTTGCTTCAGTCATTTTTTTCGCTTTAAGGGGCTGGCGTCAATGCGTCTGGGATTTGGGGATTGATGTACCGTGTGAAGGGGCGGGCGCGCATTACATGTTCATTTATTTGTGGGGGAGGTATTCGAAAGGGGCTGGCGTCGATGCGTCTGTTAGTTACTAAGGAAGCCTGACTTAAATGGCTTTTTTTTTCTTTTCAGAGCGCGTGGAGTGCTGTCCGCTGTTGTTCTGTCACATGCAGTATCTTCAGCACATTTAATTTGCATCGCAAACAAAACAGCTTGCAGCCGGCCGCTTTCAAGCCTCTAACATTTCAGCACATTTGTACGTGCTGCTTTTCTCAATTAAATGTTTACGCATTACATGTCACATGCAGTATCTTCTGCATATTTAATTTGCATCATACAAGGGCACACATTCATTTTGTTACGCGGGGGGAGATTAATTGATTTGCCCAGAATCACGGGCACACATTCATTTTGTGACGCACGGGGAGATTAATTGATTTGCCCAGAATCACAGAAGTCTTTTTGTAGGCATTACTGAGACTCAAACTAGGTTAGGGCACACATTCATTTTGTTAGGCACCGGGAGATTAATTGAGTTGCCCAAAATCACAGAAGTCTTTTTGTTAGTATTACTGAGACTCGAACTGATTTTTTCAAGCATGAAGTTGGGCGCTTTCAAGCCTCTAACAATTCAGCACATTTGTACGTGTTTCCTATCTTATTTCACCTTTGTATTTAGAACTTTCAGCCATTGCATTTTCCTCTATCACACCTCTAACAATTCAGCAGATTTGTACGTGTTCCCTATCCCATTTTGCCTTTGTATTTGTTCGCTTTGCTTACACCTACGCAGTTTAGTGTAGCACACCCTTCCCCCAGCCTGGAGCCATTTGCTTGCATTTAGGCACTTCAAGACATCCTTTCCCCCACCCTACAGCCATTAACACGGTTTGTCTTTCATTAGATAAAAACTGTTACAAATCACAGGGACACTTTACAGGATGCTTAGCAGGCGCCACCATGTCTGCTTTCAGTTTAAGAACAGTTAGCAAATGTTCAGCTTATTCGCCTTAAGCAAATAAAGTGTCACGATTTAATCAAAATGTAAAAAGAGATCTTAAAGATGCTTCATGTGAAGTCTTTATAAAAGTGTGCCGTCGGCGCGAGAACTAAAGTTTAAAACTGCTCCATGTGAAAGTTTTTATAAAAGCTTGCTGTTTGAAAGTACAATAGCCAATGCTTTCACATAATGTATTTTTCTATACTGGGAAGGTGCTGTTAACTACACATTCATTTTGTTAGGCACGAAGAGATTAAGTAATTTGCCCAGAATCACAAGAGGCTTTTTGGCGACATTACTAAGACTGAAACTGGCTTTTCAAGGCTGAAGTTGAGCGCTTTTTACGCATTACATGTCACATGCAGTATCTTCAGCATATTTATTTTGCAAATTTTAGCGCAGCATATGTAATTTGCATCGCACAAGGGCATACATTCATTTTGTTAGGCACGGGGAGATTAATTGATTTGCCCAGAATCACAGTAGTTATACTGCCAAATAGACCTGCACTCAACGTAGTATCACAGTGCTTTACATAGCACCAGTTGACTACAAACGCAGCCGTACTGCAAAACAAGTCTTATATACTTTAATCTGCCTCAGAACAAAAAACGCAGCTATGATACATTCTTAGACACAGGCTAGCAGCGTAGCTGGTGCTTTATAATATTAATTAATACCACTCAGATACTAGTCTTGCATACAACTAAAATTTGGTCAATGAGTTACGTTACATAAAGGCACACATTTATTTTGTTAGACACAGGTAGAAGAAGCGATTTGGCCAGAATCACATGAGGCTTTTTGGCGACATTACTGAGACTTGAACTGTGTTCCCTAAGCTTAAAGTAAAGCGCTTTAGTCTATGATGAAAGCTTACTACGTAAAAGTGCGATAGCCAATGCTAATAAATAACGTATTTTCTTGCATATGGTAAAAGAACTTTCCAAAAACTTCATGTTAAGTCCTAATTAAAGCTTGCGGTTAACGCAAGAAACAACGTTTATTTTGCAGAGTTTTATATTGCGCGAACGAGACTCAAACTGAACTGGGTTTCAGAGCGCTTTACATATCACTACTTACGTTACACAAAGACACACATTGATTTTGTTAAGCGCAAGAAAATGAAGTAATTTGCCCAAAATTACAAGAGACTTTTTTAGCAACATTCTTCACACTCGAACTAGGTTTTCCGAGCTTAAAGTTGAGCGCTGTTGTCTATGATGAAAGTTTGCCACCTCAAAGTGCGATAGCAAATGCTAATAAATAACGTATTTTCTTGCAGTAATAAGCTGTTCGGTAATTATAATACATTAGCGTTCAATTAGCCTTTGTCAATATTTACTTAGTGCTGTACAAATGCGCCATGACTACAAACGCAGCCGTACTGCAAAACAAGTCTTATATACCATAATCTGGCTCAGAACAAAATACGCAGCCATGATACTTTCTTAGACACAGGCTACCAGCGTAGCTGGTGCTTTATAATATTAATTACTACAACTCAGATACTAGTCTTGCATACAACTAAAATTTGGTCAATGATGTGCTGATCAATGCCTACCTCAACGCCACACTGAGTCGTCGTCAAGTCGAGTCAAGTCAAGTAAGCACGCAGATTTCATGCGATGCTACTCTCGTGGCGAGCTGCCTGCTGTCGCGGTTTTGCTACAGCGTGGTATCAATGCAAAAAAAAAAATGCGCACATTGTCGCACAACCCGCCTGCAACCTACCAAAAACAGCCCAAACTAGTGTTTTTTAGTATGCTCATTACAAGCAACTGCCTTAACACTGCTGCAGCCTACAGTGCAGTACCGCTATTAACAATTAACAGAATAATTCTGATTGTGTGAATTTCCTTAATCTGGGGGCGAGGTTCATAGCACGTTAAGTGCAGGGCAGCTCGTAACTTCTAAAAGTAATACAACTTAATTGTGCAAACTACCGAGTGAAGTGCTCTGCAGCCGGCAAGCACAGAATGAGAGTTAAGGAGTCACTCTCACTGCCAAAATAGAGAAAAAAAAAAGTTACATTCCAATTCACATTAGCCCGTGCCTTTTGCACTTTCAAGTTAGACATGAAATGGCATAATCAAGATGCTAAAAACTGTGAAGTTTATTTTGCAGAGTTTCATATAGCGTGAAATAGACCTCTTATAACAGAAATGCAACACATATTGCATTACAAAAGCTATAAATGTCAGATTTGCAAAAGTTACAACTATTAACATTGTAAATGCCAAAGCTATTAATTTATCTACTATATTTGTTCAGTTTTACGGGCTAAATGCGTTTTGCGGGTTAAATGCATACAAGTAGGCAGGCGCGCTATGATGTCTGTATTTGTTTTAATAAAAAAACATAGCGTGGTGGGAAACGCTGTACATGGCGTGGGGAGCGTTGTTTGATATTGTGTATACTGGGCCCTGCACTTTATAGGACAGAAAGGAAAAAGTTAGGAGTTGGAAGGGAGTAAAATGCAAAAATCAAAATCCGATTTCTCTGCTCGCTAGCCAAATGGTAATTCCCCTTAGTACTATTTACCATAAAACAAGCTAACCACCCGGTAGTGTGATGCAGGTCCAATTCTTTTGTAACAAACCCAATAAAAAGATCAGCGCCTGCACTTCCTTCTCAGAGGGTCGGAGATGAAAGACCCGGAAGCTGCCAGCTCTTGTCATCAAAAAGTCTAATGTAGAACTGGGGCGGGAGACTATGGCACTGGTCGCTGCCACTGAAGGGAGAAAGTGATTCCGATGACTCACCTCCTCCCCCTTCATCTGACAAAGATCTTACGTGTTGTTATCCGTAAAACCAATCCATGGCGCACTCCAATAAAGCAGCATCACTGGAGGTTTTAAATGAGCATCTTGGCATGTAACTTTCTGTCACGTGGTAAGCATTTCCTCACAATTTACTTTAATGCAGTTGGTAATGCACAGAGTTCTTCAAATTACAGCAAAGGCAATAAATACTATGCATACAAATGAATACTTATACAGAGTATTGGATTGGGAGACATTTGATCAGGGCTTTAAGTGGGATGAAGAAAGTGTGTGTGTGGTGGCGAGGTCTCTAAAAGGGGCATGACCTATGTAGGTAAAAGCATGGCTTAAACATGTAAACTCAGTTTCTCTGAGTCTCGTTCTGTGCTACGAAATTAGTATTTTTGTTTCTCTCGCAGATACTGTTATTGCATTCAGATACAATAACACAACTGACTTACACTTAAAACCAGCCTGGGCTGTTGGCTTTGTCAGTGGTTGTCTTTATGCGCTCTGTACAGAAGCCAACAAGTAAATAACCATGTATTCTTAACACCCTTTGACCAGCTGATATGTCCTGACATATACTCACACTGACTTCAGCCCCAACTCTAGAGCTCTCAATTGTGTCCGTTCTAATACCAAGGGGGGACTCATTTCAAATCATGACTTGTACAAGAGTAATATTGTGATTGTAATTGCATTCATATAGTGCTTACTACCCCTGGTGAGGCGTTGAAGCGCTTTTCGGTAAGTAGCATGCTACTCCGAAACTTAGAAAGAATTAGTGGCGAGTAAGTATAAGAAAATATTAAATGTATTTGACTGGTGGTAATTTGTATCTGTTATTTGTGTAAATCATCTCGAAAATAGCTAACTCTTTAATGGAGTGTAAGATTCAGTACAATATGTGAAATATGAACAGGAACAAAATCACTGACCTGAATAACATCAACACTCATTACATTAATTGTTGAGAAATCACCAGTGTTTCCCCATTAAAAGTTAAGGCCATGAATATAGGCCCTGATAGGGACACATTTCAATATCTGTTTTAAAATACTATAGGAACACAAAAAAGATGTTTACATTAAACCCAGATCTGTGACTGGGGGTGAATGTTTGCATAGTCCAGCATTCCGTCCATCAATTGTTTCTTTTGCATATAGCTTCATGATAGCCACATACGATATAACTACAACACATCTAGTTTGGAGTCATTTACAAAAGCACAGCTTATCTTGAAACTTGGCAAGAATTTGTCCCTCCTGGACCTACGTTGGATGCCCGAAGGGCAATAAGATGCTTAACCCACAATGTGCAATTGCCCTGACCTTGTGAGAAGCAAACGTTTTAGGGAACATCATTAAACCCACAAAGCTCGTTCCTCACTGCCTCTACCTTCTTCTCTACTTCACCCAGTGCTAATCCTTTTCGAATTTCTCCTGATCCCCTCAGTACTTTAAAGCATCCTTAATGTGGCACGAAGTGCTGAACAACAATTTATCTTACCCCCGAACTCCCATCACACTTTTCAGTGTTCGAGACTCCTTAGAATGTCACTCCACTGAATTCACAGGCCCACTCAATTTCTAATACTTAAGTTCACACCTATTGCCAATATTCTCATTGTCTCTTGTATACACCTGCCGAACATACGACATTGCTTTCTTTGTCAGAACAATACCCTCTTGGGCTCGCCATCCTGACCAGTAAATTACCAGAAACAGCATGCTTAAAATAAACCAGCGGCTAGCACCTCAGTCCACGCCGGAGACAAGAAGGGTGGCTCGTGTTTGCGGACGCTTGGCTCGCCAGTAGCAACAAAATAAACAAGTAGGCAGGCGCGCTATAATGTCTGTATTTGTTTTAATAAAAAAAAAAACATAGCGTTGTGGGAAACACTGTACATGGCGTGGGAGCGCAGTATATTTGTTCAGTTTTGCGGGTTCAGCGTGGTGGGTAGATTTACAGCGCAATAGCGAAAAGGAGGCGCTTTTATAATTTATACGTTCTTTATGCTGTTTAACATTGCGGCTAAAAGGTTATAGCACTTTTTAAATAAAAATGCGTTGTGTCCTTTTACATATTTTTACATTTGTGCAAATTTAAAATTTCGATTGCTATTTTACGCTAACATTGTGCTTTTTTCATCCGCTATACGTTTCTTAGCATTTCACTACATTTCAAGAAACGAAACCGAAACACTTTAGATACTATAGCTGACCTTTGATCTTTGATTGACATTGACGTTTAGCAGACCACTTTCTGTCACACGTTGACATTTCCACAACAGATTTATGCTTTTGTTAGCTTCCCTTGCATTTTATTGCCTGGAAGATCTTATCTAATGAGAAAAAAAAAACGTACTTAACTAGAGACGTTTCTCTTCTACATCGCTACTTGGCCACCGCTGAACTTTTCCACGTTTGCCATCTCTTTGCAAAAGGTACGTACTTGTCCTTCATTATTAACATTTGTTAATGTATTGTTTGCGCTAATTTTACAATTTATTTCAAAGTATTAATGCGCCGCGGCTAGGGCAACTACCTTCGTAATATGGTGATCACGGTTTGATCCCCAGCACCAACGGCAGATTAGCCCAGCAGCATGTGACTCTGAGCAATAGCTTGCTTAATCTTCTCAACGGCCCCCAGCGCCTAGAGACCCTTACGTGTCATTGTGCGCTTTACAAATGTGGATTATTATTAGTTTTATTATTATTATGTACTTAATTTTAGCATCACATTATATAATGTTTCCTAAACACACAATGTATACATTTCCATTGCTCTTTTATGTACAAATATAATATATTGCTGCTTCTTTCACAGAATAATTTTCCTGCACACTTCTTAAAATTGTTGACGGAGAAGACTATACATACATAGACATAGGAGTTTGCAGTTGAACTCGCAATATCAACGTAAGTACTATCCTAATACATCAATGTGCCTTGGGAAATTTTGTCATGCTTTTTTTTGTTAATCTGTTTTTGCTCGATTTGCTAATACCTGTGCATATATTTACTGGCAACATTTAAGTCTATTTGCTATAAATTCGTTATCTTACGCATTCGTTTTACCAATATACAAGTTAACCGAAAGAAAACCATACTGGTAACCTGCGCACTTTCTTTGTATGCTCCGCTGGTATACACTGAAAGTGCGTAATAATAAATAGTTAAACGTTACATTTTAAATCACGGCTGCAGATTGCACTATTCATTTGCATTTAACTTTCAATCGTCATCGTTCACATGTTACACGCCTTTAAACGTTCAATTAAATGATATACTGCCGTTGCATTATTAACACGTATTATTAGGAAATAAAACAGCAATAATATTAAAAAGCGGCTTCAGTAGCATACGTTTGTATTCTAAAGCCGTGTTTCATTGAACAACATACAAAAAGTCTTGCTGCTTACGTTGCAATTAATTCCAATACTTTACAAGCTTCCTAAGTAGAAAAGTGTTGACTAATTTGCCAAATTCGTGCGCATATTATTTGTGTCCACATACATATAAATTACCGTATTTTTTAACGTTTTGCTGCAGTCAATGTAATTTATGAAATGCTGCTTTTATATTAGCGCTAGCCATCAATTTATAAATTACCCACCAGTTATATATAGAATCGGCTTTTGCAATGCATAATTTCAATTACTGGTATATTAGCGCTAGCAATCAATTTATAAATTACCCACCAGTTATATATAAAATCGGCTTTTGCAATGCATAATTTTATTTACTGGCCTCCAAAAAAGTCTTGCTGTTTACGTACGCCATTACAATTCAGGCCGCCATTTTACAAGCTAGAGTGCATTAGTGTTAAGTAACTTCCCAAGTGCGTATGCATTATATGTAGTACATTCATATGCATTATCTTTTAATTTCATATATTCTGTTTTGCTGCAATTAGTGTAATTTACTCAATGCTGTTTTTTGAATAGCACTTGCCTTTTATTAATAAATTACCCAGCAGTTATTTGCAAAATCGGCTTTGCAATACACTATTTAATTTACTGGCCTTCGAAAAAGTCTTGCTGTTCGCGCGCTCTTAAAAGTACACGTTTGTGTTCCTTAGCCGTCATTCAGTGAACAACATACAAAGAGTCTTGCTGCTTCTTAAGTACAAGTGTTCACTAACTTGCCAAATTTGTGCTCATATTATTTGTGTCGACATACATGTAAATTAACGTAATTTTATATTTTACGTTTTGCTGCAGTCATTGCAATTTATTAAATGCTGCTTTTATTAATAAATTACCTAGCAGTTCTGTTTTTCAAAACCGGCTTTTGCTATACACTATTTAATTTACAAGCCCCCGTAAAAGTCTTTCTGTTCACGCGCGCATAAAAATCATGCCGCCATTTTACAACGTTTCAACATATAATTTTGGTAATTAAGTGGCCAAATGCGTGCACACAACTTTAATGGGAACATGTTACACGCCTTTAAACGTTCAATTAAATTATATACTGCTGTTGCATAATTAACACGTATTATTAGGAAATAAAGCAGCAATAATATTAAAAAGCGGCTTCAGTAGCATACGTTTGTATTCTTTAGCCGTGTTTCATTGAACAACATACAAAAAGTCTTGCTGCTTACGTTGCAATTCATTCCGATACTTTACAAGCTTCCTAAGTACAAAAGTGTTGACTAATTTGCCAAATTCGTGCGCATATTATTTGTGTCCACATACATATAAATTACCGTATTTTTAACGTTTTGCTGCAGTCAATGTAATTTATGAAATGCTGCTTTTATATTAGCGCTAGCCATCAATTTATAAATTACCCACCAGTTATATATAAAATCGGCTTTTGCAATGCATAATTTTATTTACTGGCCTCCAAAAAAGTCTTGCTGTTTACGTACGATGTTATAATTCAGGCCGCCATTACACAAGCTAGAGTGCATTAGTGTTAAGTAACTTCCCAAGTGCGTATGCATTATATGTAGCACATTCATATGCATTATCTTTTAATTTCATATATTCTGTTTTGCTGCAATTAGTGTAATTTACTCAATGCTGTTTTTAGAATAGCGCTTGACTATTATTAATAAATTACCCAGCAGTTATTTGCAAAATCGGCTTTGCAATACACTATTTAATTTACTGGCCTTCGAAAAAGTCTTGCTGTTCGCGCGCTCTTAAAAGTACACGTTTGTGTTCCTTAGGCGAGCCCCCGTAAAAGTCTTTCTGTTCACGCGCGCATAAAAATCATGCCGCCATTTTACAACGTTTCAACATACAATTTTGTTAATTAAGTGGCCAAATGCGTGCGCACAACTTTAATGGGAACATAAATTACAATAAAATATAAATTACTATATCGCGTTGTTACTATATGCAAAGTAAGAGTAACAACATTCGTTTACATATAACTTTCGGCCGGCATTTTACGCTTTATAAAGTATTGCTGTTCACGCGCGCTCTAAATTAACACCACCATTTTACAATGTATTAACTTACAGTTTAATGGAGTAACTTGCAAAATGGTGCGCACTTTCTTAATGGCAACAGTCATGTTTATTAAGTTACAAATTGCAATATCGCGTTATTATATGCAGAGTAAAGTTCGCAGCATTCGTGTACATTCTACTTTCTACCGGCATTTTACATTTTCTGTTATTGTTTTTATTAAAAATCATTCTGCTATTCCATTTCTATTTGTACTTGGAAATGCATACGAAGTAAGGTTTGCAGCATTCATGTACATACAACTTTCAGCCGCTATTTTGAGTTTCTGGGATTGTTTCAATTAAGTATCATTCTGCCTTTGAATATACATAATATTACTTATCATAATATAAGCAGTAGTTAGATAACAAATTATATTCAGTACCACACTCTTTTTAAAACTCTGCCATATTAGATAACATGCCATGGCTAAAATGCCCTTTACATAGACTTGCTCGCGGTATGCAGCAAACTTTATAACATCAAAAACTCATTTTCTTTTAATATAAACAATTATCGTAAACATGGGAACATCTTTGTAAAAGTATACCACATTGCCACTTTCTTATTTGTTATAACTATATTTTTGGTGCTGTTTGCGATTAATTATAAATTACCTTTTCGAGCTAGCTTTGTCATCACTTGAACACCCTCTGCAATGGCTACCAAGCAGCTTTTGCTCATACATACAACAATGTTTCAGTTACCTCCTTTCATACCAATACTGCATTCCTATTGGTCCTTACCAAACCCCTATCCTAACGTTCAAACAACAGTATTAACTATTTCATAGCTAAAAATAAACCGCACGTAAACAGTTCTTTATTTCTCAGCACAGGCTATATTTTCGGTATTCACATTATGTTCAAATTCTTTTACATTAGATAAATAGCGCTATTATGATACTTGGTAAAATGTCAGTCTTTAGCGTGTGTTCAAACGTAACATATGTGTTTTATAAATTGAGTAAGTTAGGAAATAATTTATGTTTAGTTTATCTTTTCAAAATTAAGTGCCTTGGGTAATCAGCTTGCCATTTCACTGTATGCCACGTGCACCTTTTGTGCGAGCCTAATAACTGCTTAGCAATATAATGTAACATTTATCAACATCGTGAATTTTTCCTGACTGTTATTTAGTGTATGTCAAATATAAATGCGGTATGTACATTACATATTGAACTAGGTAAAAAGTGAGGGTAGTACTTAATTTGCAAATTTATGTACTTATTTATTTTAGCAATTTTATATAGTGCTCACTTTACACACTTGTGTCATAATATTTTACAATACAACAACGTATATTACATAATCAGCTTTATACCATCAGAAAAATGCCAAGCAGTCGTAACAGACATAATAACTGATGTCTTAATTTTACAAGTTTCTTTACAAGGAGAAATATTTAAGATGTGTTTTGAAGGTCTGCTTACAAGTGGTGTTCATTAGCCTAATTGTTTGCAACAAAGATATTCCAGCCTTTGTAATGTATGCTAAGGTGACCTAACTTGAAGTCTATATTAATACAACTAAATTAATTTTACTTTTGCTGCCAGGATATTAGTTTCTTCAATTTCAATTTTTTGATAACAGTACAAAGTAATTGCACTAATTGTAATTAAAAAGAATCAATTACCTTAATTGCTACATGTAGGATAATTTGCACTCTGCACTGAGTACACTGCATTTACTAATGTGCACTTACTACTCGCTACTCTGCGCTTACTACTCTACACTCACTATTCTGCACTCAGTACTATACACTCACTATTCTGCACTCATTGCTATGTACTAACCACTCACTACTCGGCACTATACCTACAAAGTAGTACTGCCCTCAATATTCAGCACTGTGCGCTCACTACTCTGCACTCTACACTCACTACTCCGCACTATGCACTTACTACTCTGCACTTTGCCCTCACTAGTCTGCACTCTGCCCTCACTACTATGCACTATGCACTCATTACTCTGCACTATGCATTTACTGCTGTACACTCTCACCTAAATACTCTACACTGTGCTCTCACTACTCTGCACTCTGCACTTACTACTATGCACTATGCACTCATTACTCTGCACTATGCATTCACTGCTCTGCACTGTGCCCTAAATACTCTACACTCTGCTCTCACTACTGTGCACTCTGCCCTCACTACTATGCACTTTGCCCTCACTACTCTGCACTCTGCCCTCACTAATTTGCATTTTGGCTTCACTACTCTGCACTCTGCACTTACTACTCTGCACTCTATACTCACTACTCTGCAATCTGCCCTCACTACTCTCCACTCGGCATTCACTACTCTGCACTTTGCCCTCACTACTATTCACTGTACGCTCACTACTCAGCACTATGCACTTACTACTCTGCACTATGCACTTACTACTCTGCACTATGCCCTCACTACTATGCACTATGCACTCACTACTCTGCACTCTGCCCTCACTACTCTGCACTCTGCACTCACTACTCTGTGCTCTGCACTCATAGTCTGCAATCTGCCCTCACTACTCTGCTCTCTACCCTCACTACTCTGTATTCTGCCCTAACTACTATACATTGTTCACTCACTACTCTGCACTCTGCACTAACTGCTTACACTCTGCACTTACTACTCTGCATTTTGCACTAATTACTCTGCACTCTACCATGACTACTCTGCACTCTGCCCTCACTACTATGTACTATGCACTCACTGCTCTGCACTATGCATTCACTGCTCTGCACTCTGCCATTAATACTCTCCACTCTGCTATAACTACTATGCACTCTGCTCTCACTACTATGCACTTTGCCCTCACTACTATGCACTTTGCCCTCACTACTATGCACTATGCACTCACTACTCTGCACTCTGCTCTCACTACTCTGCACTTTGCACTCACTACTATTCACTGTACGCTCACTATTCGGCACTATGCACTTACTACTCTGCACTATGCACTTACTACTTTGCACTTTGCACTCACTACTCTATGCTCGGCACTCATATTCTGCAATCTGCCCTAACTACTATGCACTCTGCACTCACTACTCAGCACTGTGCCAACACAGTAGTAATGCCCTCACAACTCTGCACTCACTGCTCCACACTTTGCACTCACTACTCTGCATTCTGCACTAATTACTCTGCACACTGCCCTCACTACTATGCACTCTGCACTCACTACTCAGCACTGTGCCAAAACAGTAGTACTGCCCTCACTACTCTGCACTCACTGCTCCACACTTTGCACTCACTACTCTGCATTCTGCACTAATTACTCTGCACTCTGCCCTCACTACTATGCACTCTGCACTCACTACTCAGCACTGTGCCGATACAGTAGTACTGCCCTCACTACTCTGCACTCACTGCTCCACACTCACTACTATGCATTCTGCACTAATTACTCTGCAGTCTACCATCACTACTCTGCACTCTGCCCTCACTACTATTTGCTGTGCACTCACTACTCTGCACTCTGCCCTCACTACTCTGCACTCTGCACTCACTACTCTGTGCTCTGCACTCATAGTCTGCAATCTGCCCTCACTACTCTGCTCTCTACCCTCACTACTCTGCATTCTGCCCTAACTACTATGCATTGTTCACTCACTACTCTGCACTCTGCACTAACTGCTTACACTCTGCACTTACTACTCTGCATTTTGCACTATTTACTCTGCACTCTACCATGACTACTCTGCACTCTGCCCTCACTACTATGTACTATGCACTCACTGCTCTGCACTATGCATTCACTGCTCTGCACTCTGCCATTAATACTCTCCACTCTGCTAAAACTACTATGCACTCTGCTCTCACTACTATGCACTTTGCCCTCACTACTATGCACTTTGCCCTCACTACTATGCACTATGCACTCACTACTCTGCACTCTGCTCTCACTACTCTGCACTTTGCACTCACTACTATTCACTGTACGCTCACTATTCGGCACTATGCACTAACTACTCTGCACTATGCACTTACTACTTTGCACTTTGCACTCACTACTCTATGCTCGGCACTCATATTCTGCAATCTGCCCTAACTACTATGCACTCTGCACTCACTACTCAGCACTGTGCCAACACAGTAGTAATGCCCTCACAACTCTGCACTCACTGCTCCACACTTTGCACTCACTACTCTGCATTCTGCACTAATTACTCTGCACACTGCCCTCACTACTATGCACTCTGCACTCACTACTCAGCACTGTGCCAAAACAGTAGTACTGCCCTCACTACTCTGCACTCACTGCTCCACACTTTGCACTCACTACTCTGCATTCTGCACTAATTACTCTGCACTCTGCCCTCACTACTATGCACTCTGCACTCACTACTCAGCACTGTGCCAATACAGTAGTACTGCCCTCACTACTCTGCACTCACTGCTCCACACTCACTACTATGCATTCTGCACTAATTACTCTGCAGTCTACCATCACTACTCTGCACTCTGCCCTCACTACTATTTGCTGTGCACTCACTACTCTGCACTCTACACTCACTACTCCGCACTATGCACTTACTACTCTGCACTTTGCCCTCACTACTCTGCACTCTGCCCTCACTACTATGCACTATGCACTCACTGCTCTGCACTATGCATTCACTGCTCTGCACTCTGCCATTAATACTCTACACTCTGCTATAACTACTATGCACTCTGGTCTCACTACTATGCACTTTGCCCTCACTACCCTGCACTCTGCCCTCACTACTATGCACTATGCACTCACTACTCTGCACTCTGCCCTCACTACTCTGCACTTTGCACTCACTACTCTATGCTCGACACTCATACTCTGCAATCTGCTCTAACTACTCTGCTCTCTACCCACACTACTCTGCATTTTGGCCTCACTACTATGCATTACTACTACTATGCATTATGCATACTATAGCAATTTTATATAGTGCTCACTTTACACACTTGTGTCATAATATTTTACAATACAACAACGTATATTACATAATCAGCTTTATACCATCAGAAAAATGTCAAGCAGTCGTAACAGACATAATAACTGATGTCTTAATTTTACAAGTTTCTTTACAAGGAGAAATATTTAAGATTTGTTTTGAAGGTCTGCTTACAAGTGGTGTTCATTAGCCTAATTGTTTGCAACAAAGATATATTCCAACCTTTGTAATGTATGCTAAGGTGACCTAACTTGAAGTCTATATTAATACAACTAAATTAATTTTACTTTTGCTGCCAGGATATTAGTTTCTTCAATTTCAATTTTTTGATAACAGTACAAAGTAATTGCACTAATTGTAATTAAAAAGAATCAATTACCTTAATTGCTACATGTAGGATAATTTGCACTCTGCACTGAGTACACTGCATTTACTAATGTGCACTTACTACTCGCTACTCTGCGCTTACTACTCTACACTCACTATTCTGCACTCAGTACTATACACTCACTATTCTGCATTCATTGCTATGTACTAACCACTCACTACTCGGCACTATACCTACAAAGTAGTACTGCCCTCAATATTCAGCACTGTGCGCTCACTACTCTGCACTCTACACTCACTACTCCGCACTATGCACTTACTACTCTGCACTTTGCCCTCACTAGTCTGCACTCTGCCCTCACTACTATGCACTATGCACTCATTACTCTGCACTATGCATTCACTGCTGTACACTCTCACCTAAATACTCTACACTGTGCTCTCACTACTCTGCACTCTGCACTTACTACTATGCACTATGCACTCATTACTCTGCACTATGCATTCACTGCTCTGCACTGTGCCCTAAATACTCTACACTCTGCTCTCACTACTATGCACTCTGCCCTCACTACTATGCACTTTGCCCTCACTACTCTGCACTCTGCCCTCACTAATTTGCATTTTGGCTTCACTACTCTGCACTCTGCACTTACTACTCTGCACTCTATACTCACTACTCTGCAATCTGCCCTCACTACTCTCCACTCTGCATTCACTACTCTGCACTTTGCCCTCACTACTATTCACTGTACGCTCACTACTCAGCACTATGCACTTACTACTCTGCACTATGCACTTACTACTCTGCACTATGCCCTCACTACTATGCACTATGCACTCACTACTCTGCACTCTGCCCTCACTACTCTGCACTCTGCACTCACTACTCTGTGCTCTGCACTCATAGTCTGCAATCTGCCCTCACTACTCTGCTCTCTACCCTCACTACTCTGTATTCTGCCCTAACTACTATACATTGTTCACTCACTACTCTGCACTCTGCACTAACTGCTTACACTCTGCACTTACTACTCTGCATTTTGCACTAATTACTCTGCACTCTACCATGACTACTCTGCACTCTGCCCTCACTACTATGCACTATGCACTCATTACTCTGCACTCTGCCATCACTACTCTACATTTTGTACTCACTACTTTGTGCTCTGCATTCACACTCTCCAATCTGCCGTAACTACTCTGCTCTCTGCCCACACTACTTTGCATTCTGGCCTCACTACTATGCATTGTTCACTCACTACTCTGCACTCTGCACTCACTACTCTGCACTATGCACTCACTACTCTACACTTTGCTCTCACTACTCTGCACTCTGCCCTCACTACTATGCACTATGCACTCACTACTTTGCACTTTACATTCATTAGTCTGCACTCTATGCTTAGTACTCTGCACTGTGCACTCACTACGCAGTGCTTACTACTCTGCATCCACTGATATGCAGTCTGCAGTTACTACTCTGCACCCTGCCTACAGAGTAGAACTGTCATCACTACTATGCACTCTGCAGTAACTACTCTGGACTCACTACTCTGCACTTTACATTCATTAGTCTGCACTCTATGCTTAGTAATCTGCACTCTGCACTCACTACGCAGTGCTTACTACTCTGCATCCACTGATATGCAGTCTGCAGTTACTACTCTGCACCCTGCCTACAGAGTAGTACTGTCATCACTACTATGCAATCTGCAGTAACTACTCTGCACTCACTACTCTGCACTTACTACTTTGCAGTCACTACTCACTACTCTGCCCTCACTACTATACACTCTGCACTCACTACTCGGCACTGTGTCCACAAACTAGTACTGCCCTCACTATTCTGCACTCAGCACTCACTGCTCCGCACTCTGCACTCACTATTCTGCATTCTGCACTAATTACTCTGCACTCTGCTATCACTACTCCGCACTATGCCCTCACTACTATGCACTATGCACTCACTACTCTGCACTCTGCCCTCACTACTCTGCACTTTGCACTCACTACTCTATGCTCGGCACTCATACTCTGCAATCTGCCCTAACTACTCTGCTCTCTACCCACACTACTCTGCATTTTGGCCTCACTACTATGCATTGTTCACTCACTACTCTGCACTCTGCAGTCACTACTCTGCACTATGCACTCACTACTCTGCACTTTGCCCTCACTACTCTGCACTCTGCCCTCACTACTATGCACTATGCCCTCACTGCTCTGCACTATGCATTCACTGCTCTGCACTATGCCATTAATACTCTCCACTCTGTTATAACTACTATGCACTCTGCTCTCACTACTATGCACGATGCCCTCACTACTATGCACTATGCACTCACTACTCTGCACTCTGCCCTCACTACTCTGCACTTTGCACTAACTACTCTATGCTCGGCACTCATATTCTGCAATCTGCCCTAACTACTATGCACTCTGCACTCACTACTCAGCACTGTGCCAACACAGTAGTAATGCCCTCACTACTCTGCACTCACTGCTCCACACTTTGCACTCACTACTCTGCATTCTGCACTAATTACTCTGCACACTGCCCTCACTACTATGCACTCTGCACTCACTACTCAGCACTGTGCCAATACAGTAGTACTGCCCTCACTACTCTGCACTCACTGCTCCACACTTTGCACTCACTACTCTGCATTCTGCACTAATTACTCTGCACTCTACCATCACTACTCTGCACTCTGCCCTCACTACTATTCGCTGTGCACTCACTACTCTGCACTGTACACTCACTACTCCACACTATGCACATACTACTCTGCACTTTGCCCTCACTACTCTGCACTCTGCCCTCACTACTATGCACTATGCACTCACTGCTCTGCACTATGCATTCACTGCTCTGCACTCTGCCATTAATACTCTACACTCTGCTATAACTACTATGCACTCTGCTCTCACTACTATACACTTTGCCCTCACTACTCTGCACTCTGCCCTCACTACTATGCACTATGCACTCACTACTCTGCACTCTGCCCTCACTACTTTGCACTTTGCACTCACTACTCTATGCTCGACACTCATATTCTGCAATCTGCCCTAACTACTATGCACTCTGCACTCACTACTCAGCACTGTGCCAACACAGTAGTAATGCCCTCACTACTCTGCACTCACTGCTCCACACTTTGCACTCACTACTCTGCATTCTGCACTAATTACTCTGCACTCTGCCCTCACTACTATGCACTATGCACTCATTACTCTACACTCTGCCCTCACTACTCTGCACTTTGCACTCACTACTCTATGCTCGACACTCATATTCTGCAAGCTGCCCTAACTACTATGCACTCTGCACTCACTACTCGGCACTGTGCCAACACAGTAGTAATACCCTCACTACTCTGAACTCACTGCTCCACACTTTGCACTCACTACTCTGCATTCTGCACTAATTACTCTGCACTCTGCCCTCACTACTATGCACTCTGCACTCACTACTCAGCACTGTGCCAATACAGTAGTACTGCCCTCACTACTCTGCACTCACTGCTCCACACTCACTACTATGCATTCTGCACTAATTACTCTGCAATCTACCATCACTACTCTGCACTCTGCCCTCACTACTATTCACTGTGCGCTCACTACTCTGCACTCTACACTCACTACTCCGCACTATGCACTTACTACTCTGCACTTTGCCCTCACTACTCTGCACTCTGCCCTCACTACTATGCACTATGCACTCACTGCTCTGCACTATGCATTCACTGCTCTGCACTCTGCCATTAATACTCTACACTCTGCTATAACTACTATGCACTCTGCTCTCACTACTATGCACTCTGCCCTCACTACTATGCACTATGCACTAGAAAATGTTTAGACACATAAGTAACTATCTGTTGATACTGACATATAAAAAGTATGCATAAATACAAAATTTCATATACATTATTTATTTTTTTACAGGTTCTTCTAAAAAGAAGAAGCTAACAACAAGGTAATATACTTAGTTCAAGTTTTTCTTAAAAATATGACTAATATCATTGAATGCATACATTATTAAAGTTGCTTTTCATAGTATGTTACAATAGTTCATCAAAACACTACTAGTAAGAAATTACTTTTTCATGATATAAAACAAAAATATTAGTCATGTATGCATAACTAGACTGTAATATTAGCAAAATTACATATACAAGTTAATAAAAAAAAGTAACAGAATAACATATAAATCCTTGACTACAGTTTTACAAAGAGACAACATGATGTATAGTAACATACAAGCTCACTACAATCAAGCACATGACAAATTTTCACAAACTTCTAGAGGTAGACAATGCTTACCAAATAGTCTATTTGCCATAATTCACAATTACAATAAACAAGCAAACATATGGGATGCACAAGATTTGCATTATATAATGGATCTTGGAAATGCATTATATTTACATATGCATCAGATTAATAAACAAGAATTTATGCATCCTGATGAACTACCAAAATATGTAATGCATGAAAATAATATATATTCAATTCATCTTCGCCAACCATACTATGGTAACATATTTGAACGTTTTGATTTGTCATATCCAGACATTCAAGAAGCATTAAATATATCAATAACACATTCTGGAGTCTTATTATGCATGGATGTATATGTAATTTCTATATTTAAAAATGAAAATACATACTTTATCTTTGATTCACATAGTCGGGATCATAATGGTATGCCACATACAAATGGCACATGTGTAGTAATCATAAAAAAAAGTTTTCAGGATATAATGCATCATATTTGGAGATTAGCAAGTTTTATAAAACCAGATAATGCAGTAGATATACAATTTGAATTAACACCAATAGATGTTATAAAAATACAACAAAAATCTTTTAGACAACCATTACAAAAAAAACATACAGTTGGAAAAGATGAAAGTACACTTTTAGTACATGATGCAAACATTTTAGAGCAGGAAATTAACAATAGTAGCACAGTTGAGAGAGCAACAACATCTAAGTTACAATTTGAACAGACTAGTACTGTTACAAGCACATTAACACATGCAGCACCTGAACATGTTACAAAAGAGACATTAAAAAAAAAAGGTGCAACACAGATAAAATTATTTCTAAAACTGCTAAAACAGCTAAAATTAGTGCTTTTTTAGAAACAGAAAAAATTGAGCAAAAAAATGTAGATCAGCAGACACATATTAATGTAGCTACAACAAATTTACCAGTAACAAAAGAATTGCAAATTGCTAAAAAATGTAACAAGAAAGTACTTAAAAAAAGGGCATTAAAGAACATACAATTATTGAAAAGTCATTACAAGCAAGTTTAATAACAGATAATAGTAATCAAAAACTCAAAAAAAGTAATAAAAAGAAATTAAATAAAAATGCATTATTACAATGTACTATGCATAAATTGGAATCACATGAAATAAATACTATTAATTGTAAAAATGACAATAGTAACATAGTAATAGAAGTTAACTGTAATTTAATAAATACACAATTGCAAGGAATAAAAATAGATAACACATACATTTGCAATCTACTTTTTGCTATTATTTATAGTCAAAATACAAATCCAACAAAATGGACTGCACAAGATATGCATAATATAATGCAACTTGGCAAAAACATGTATGTAGATATGACAACTTTCTATAAGAAACAAAACATACACTTTGAAAATATCCCTACTTATATTGAATATGATAATACAATATATTCAATAAAGATGCAAAAAGAGCAGTTCTATAGCATAGTAAAAAATAATACAGTACTAAAAAACATACACTTAACTATAACGAAAGCTTTAGATAAACATTATTGTAATATAATATTTTTACATTCAATTGTAATTATTATTATTAATAGACATGATACCTATTGCATTTATTACTCACAAACATCAAAAAGTAGTCATAAATATACTACTGACTACATTCCAAACAGTATAGAAATAAAAACATATACAGATTTAATGCAGTATTTAATGACTATATGTAAAGATATGCTAGTCATTAATGAAGAATTACTATTAATAAAAGTAATACCTTTAACAGTGACTAAAATTCTTAAGTCTTCTTTTAAAAAAACTCAAAAAAGACTAGCTTTAAAAAAAAGTGTTGAAGATAATAAACAAATGCTTATACACTATAGCACACAGTTAGCTTCTTCACCTACCACTTTCAAATCTGCAGTAATAACAAAAAAAGTTACAGAACTAAAAAATAATACAAATACAGAACTATCTACTTCGCAAACATCTATTGAACCTGCAGTTACTAAAAAAAATGGGAAAAATAAAAAATATACAAATAAAATACAAATAAATAGTAACAGTGAGAATAGCATAGTACCAGAAATAGATAGTAATAATATGCATAATCTAACATTTGAGGAAAGCACTGCAAACGAAAATATCCCAATTAATAATATTAATAAAAATGCAATACCAAATAAAGATACAAATATGTTAACAATATCAAAAATAATAGAAAATTTTCATAATGAAATACAATATGGTCCAGAATATATATGCACTATTTGTAATCAAATGTGGCATAAGCAGACAGTAAAAAATATAGGACATATCACAAACCAAACAACATTTCTATTATGTAACATTAGTGATTATCAAACTAATTATATATGTGAAACATGCTATCACTACATAACTAAAAAAAAAATTCCACCGTGTTCTGTTTACAATGGAATGAGTTTCCCTAATATACCATCTGAATTATATTTACATAATTTAGAGGAGAGATTAATATCTCCAAGAATACCTTTTTTGCAAATTAGAACATTGCCAAGTGGATTTCAAAAAGCATTAACAGGTGCTGTTGTTAATGTACCAGCTGATGTTATGACCACGATTACAATGTTGCCAAGACAAATAAGTGATAATATGACAATTCCTATAAAATTAAAAAGAAAATTACGTTATAAATCATACACACATTATGAAAATGTAAGACCTAATAAAGTAAAAAATGCAGCTGTATATTTAGCTTGCAATAGTGAATTATTTAAAGAATATGGTATAACTATAAACTCAGATTGGCACTATACACCAAATCAAGAAACAAATGATACAAATATGTCTGAAACTAACAATACTTCAAGTAGTACAGATGAACTACCTGTAGGTAATTTAGATACATTATTAATAAATGAAACTATTCCAACAGAAAACATTAATGTATTAAGTTTAGCTCCTGCTGAACATAATACTCCGCGTGGATTATATGAAGACAAAGATTCTGAATACTTAGCATTTCCAACAATTTTTTGTGGTAAACGTAGAACAGCTAATGAAAATAGACATGTACCAGTACATTATAGTACCATATGTAAATGGGAATTACGAAGTTTTGACAAAAGAGTAGCTAATAATGTTACAAATCTGTTTTTTAAATTAAAAAGATTGCAAATTAAACAAATACAAGACAACATTTTTATATCACTTAGAAAGTATTTTACTAATGGGAAAGTTATTACAGTGAAAGATATAAAAGATAACTTAGACAGCATACTACAATACAATGAAGGTTACAAAATATTGAAAACAATACGGAGTTCTCCCCCATATTGGGAAAATTGTAAGAAAGATTTATTTGCAATGATAAGGCAATTGGGTATCCCAACTTTTTTTCTAACTTTATCAGCAGCAGAAACAAAATGGTACCATTTGATTAATATACTATTACGGATAAAAAAACAAAAAGAATGTACAAGAGATGAATTCAAAAGTATGACATGGGAAACAAAATGCAGTTTAATACAGCAAGACCCAATAACATGTGCACGACATTTCGATTATCAAGTTAGAAAATTATTCAATTGTATTTTACTTCACAAATCAAACCCAGTAGGTAAAGTAATAGATTATTTTTACAGAGTTGAATTTCAACAGAGAGGATCACCACATATACATGCATTACTTTGGATTGATGATGCACCACAATATAACATACACAAAGATGATGAAGTTATAACTTTTATAAATAAGCACATAACATGTACAAAAACAGAAGACACACCTTTAAACAGTTTACTTCCATTACAAAAACATGGGCATACAAAAAATTGCCGCATCAAACATAAAAAAAATGCAAATATCAATTTCCAAGATATCCAATGGCATGCACAATGATATTAACCGCATGCGTGCGGTAGGATTTCCGCCCGTACGCTGGGATTTACGGATTCGCACTTTACATGACGAGCTGGGCTCGTCATGAGCGTGCGAGGAGGCTACCTCATGACGAGCCCAGCTCGTCATGAGCGTCGAAGGGGTTAAAGCCATTACAACTAGAAAACACAAACAATATGTTTAAGCAACACATAGATATTATTCATGCTACAATGAATACAGAACAATTTGCAAATTACACATATGAAGAATTCTTACAACACATTCAAATAACAGAAGAACAATATATAACATGCATACAATTACAAATAACTAAAACTACTATATTTTTAAAAAGAACACCAGCTGAATGTTTTATTAATAATTACAATAAAGTAATTTTAAAAGCATGGCAAGCTAACATAGATATACAGTATGTTTTAGATGCATATGCTTGTGCTGTATATATTGTATCATATATTAGTAAATCTCAGCGTGGCTTAAGTAAAATATTAGCACAAGCTGCAAAAGAAGTTGGCCATAATGTAAAGATGAAAGAGCAATTAAAGTACATTGGTAATAAATTTATAAATTGCACAGAAATTAGTGCACAAGAAGCTGCTTACCTTATATTGCAAATACCCTTAAGGAAAAGTTCAAGATCATTTGTATTTATTAATACAAGTATGCCAGAGCAGCGTACATATTTAATGAAATACATTAATACAATAAATATGTTACCAGAAACATCAACAAAAATACAATTTGACAATGTTATTAACAAGTACAGTAAACGGCCAATAACATTAGAAGAATGTACTTTAGCTGATTATGCATCAAACTATAATACCAAACAGAAAATTAACACCCAAAAAAAAAAAAAATACTTATGATGACTTACTTTTAGAAACTAACTTTTATAGTTCAGATGAAGAAGAAGTTCAAATAGATGAATTGATAAGTAACAAACACAGCAAAATGTACACTGAACGTAGAAAAAAATAATAATTAGATATAGACGTTTCAATAAAATTAACGACACAGAAAATTAATACAGAGAGTTACTAATGCTATACTACCCTTGGAGAATAGAAAACAATATAATTTCACCAAAAAGTACATACTATGAAAAATACCTACAAGTACAAATAGAAGTAGATACTAACTATAAATTATATAATAAGCAAGATACAATAATTAATACTGAAGAAACACATAATGATGAAGAAATGGACACATCACCAGCATCACCTACAATATCAATAGTTATAGATAATCAAGAAACAACAACACCTGCATATCAATCAGATACACAATATGATCTAGGACTAGATTTAGGAATTAGAACAATTGCAGAAGAAGAATTATTAGTGAACAATATACTACCACAGGAGGAGTACAGTAGTATTATGCAAGATTTAACAATGGAACAACTAAGTTTTGTCTACCATCACTTAAACTGGCTAAAAACAAAAACAGAATGTTTTTTTACTTTTTGTACTGGCGGTGCAGGAGTAGGCAAAAGTTATATAATTACTGCACTATATCAAACTTTAGTACGATACTATAATACAAAAGCAGGAGAAAATCCTGATAACATTTATATATTGCTTACAGCACCAACAGGGCAAGCTGCACATAATATAAATGGTCAAACTTTACATAGTACATTTAAAATTCCAATCTCACAAGCATTAACATATAAGCAATTAACACATGAAAATAGAAGTACATTACAATGTAAATTAATGCATTTAAAAGTTCTGATAATAGATGAAATATCAATGGTTGGCACAAATATGTTAAATTTTATACACAATAGATTGCAAGAAATAAAAGCATCAAATGAACCATTTGGAGGTATATCAATATTAGCCATTGGAGACTTTTACCAATTGAAACCAGTTTTTGATACATATATATTTGAAAACTCAAAAAATATGTATGGACCATTAAGTACTAACTTATGGCAAACACATTTTAAAATATTTGAACTTACCAAAATCATTAGGCAAATAAATGATATGCCATTTGCACAACTGCTAAATAGACTAAGGACTGGTGAGCAAACAATTGATGATATTCAAAAATTGAAATCAAGTGAAATAGAACCAGATTCAAGTATACTACAGTCTATACCATATATAATGTTTACTAACAATGAAGTTAATGAAATAAATCATAATGTTTTGATGCAACATATCAAACATTATCCAATGTATACTACAATAGCTATAGACACAGTACCAGGAGACTTAAGTCCAGAAGTAAAAGAAGCAATTTTACAAAAATTACCTACTAATACAAATCAAACTATGTCATTGGCAAAGATATTACATATTGCAATTAAATTATGTTATGATGTAACTTCTAATATTAATGTGAATGATGGTTTAACTAATGGTGCAACAGGTATAATTGAATATGTCGAAACTACAAATAATATCCCAATTATTGTTTGGATGCATTTTGACAATCAAAAAATAGGCACACAAACAAGACAACAAAATACACACCTTTACAAAATAAATATTTCTAAAAGTTGGACACCAATATTACCGATTTCTCGTAATTTTCAATATAGCAAAAAATTAATAACAATAGTACGAAAACAGTTTCCATTACGACAATCATCTGCACGTACTATACATAGAACTCAAGGTCAAACAATAGAACCATTATATATACATTTCGGTAATAGCAAAACACATCACTTACATTATGTAGCAATTAGCAGAGCAAAGTCTTTAAATAACATATATATTAAAAACTTTAAAGAAGATAAAATATTAACACACTTTAAAGTGCACGAGGAAATGTTTCGCATGAGAACAAATATGTTATTACAAATTTCAATACCACAAATACATCAATACAACAAAAGTTTCACACTAATAGCACATAACATAAGATCACTACAAAAACATTTCAAAGCAATAAAATCTGATACTAATATATTAAATGCAGACGTGTTGTGTTTAACTGAAATAAATATAACACACAAAACACCTAACGAAACATATAATATTGATCATTACAATTGTCTATTATTTGACAAATTTTACAACATACACACAAAACATGGAATAGCTATAAATTACAACAAACAACATATTATAAATCCAATTTTTACAACAGAAGAACAAATTGACATTTTACAGTTCACACAAACAATTAACAATACACAATACTTAATACTAATTATATACAAACCACCAAAAGTTGCAATACAAACATTACTAGCAATTTTAAGTTCTACATTAAATGCATATCCACATCATAAATATGTCATAATGGGCGATTTTAACATTGACCTACAACAAACAACATACAGTAGCAAATTACTACAAAACTACATGAAAACAAATTTTAATTGTGAGCAGAAAATTAACACACCTACAACAGATTACAACTCTTTACTAGATCACATTTTTACAAATGCACATCCTACAAATTACGGAACATTAGAATCATATTACAGTGATCATAAACCAATATGGATAGCTATTTAATGTACTATTTAATAATGTTACCCTATCAAAGTACTGTCTTTGCATAAATAGCAATATTGATTATTAATATTTACATATAATTTTACAGATGATTTCCATTGAATGTACTGCTTAAGAATGTTACCCTATCAAAGTACTATCTTTGCATAAATAACAATATTGATTATTAATATTTACATATTATTTTACAGATGATTTCCATTGAAGAATTAAAGAGCACCAAACAATTTGATTCCAAGCCATACCAGAAAGCACTACGAGTCAACATCATCAAATGTTCAGCAAAAACTTATTATCGCAATTCAAAACAAGAAAATAAAGTTTTGTATCATATGGCATTAGCTGATGAAACTAGTACTATTAAAGCAACATGTTATAATGAGGATTACTATATGCAAACGAAAGAACAAAATGGATTAATTATTCGCAATTACATTTTCAAAAATGATATATTACTGTTGACAAAGCAAACGAAAATAGCAAGAATGCCACCACTTACAATTTCAGCAGGTATTATACAAGAAGCAGAATGCATCCTATAGCCGCTAGCCCCACCAGTATCTCCGATAAAAGCTGTTCGAGGAGCTGCTGTAAAGACACTCCTGAGTGTGTCAGGAACAATTACAGAAGTAAGCAGTATTTTATTACTATTTTACATGCAACTATTTGTCTTAGTAACTAATTTTACTACAAAATGTTTGCAATTGTACAGTTATAAGTAATTATCATTATTATAAATAAAATGCTATATTTATATGTATACAATTTTACAACTTATAATTTTGATATAATCATATTAACCACTTGGCTGCTAAGGTACATCCCCCTCTTCCCATTGACTTTCCATTGAAATCAATGGAAACTCCATGACGAGTTACCCTTGTCATTAGCACTGAAGGGGTTAAAAGAACTGTTTTATGATATTACTATTGCTTACATGCCAATATTTAGATAGAACAGTAAAAAATGACATTAAAATATGTGAGACAAGTATTATCCATTAATACAAAGTAAGTACATTCTTTATATACATTGCAAAAATTACAAAAAAAAACTATAACCTATACAACTTACCTGCAAATAATTTACTTGTTTCACATAACTACTTGTACAAAAAAGAAAATGTACAATGCTATCTGCAACAAGTAATTAATATACAATTATTTTCTTACCAAATTTTAATAGAAACTATTTTATTATGTTAATTATACCCTCCAAAGCAAAAAACAGCTACTAATATGAAGTAAGTAAATAACTTTATATATGTTACAGAAATCCGAAAAATACCAACGCACAATACAAGTTACTTGCTATTAAGACATTGTATTTATAAACTGTTTTATAAAGTTGCCTATATCCTCCATATCAAGCAATCGCAAACTAATACGAAATAGTATATGTTTTTATATATGTTAGAAATAAAATAAAATTGGAATGCACAATACAACTTACCTGCCAACATTTACTTGTTTTAAAAATACAAGTACAACAAAAAAATTGTACTGTCTATCTAAAACAAGTAATAACTATTTTATTATTTTAGTAATATAACTGTCCAATGTTTTTTAACAACATGTTAACTTATAAATTTTACCCAATTCCATTATTTACTGTATAAATACCATGTCTTTTGTTGCAAACTATCACATTCAATACTAGAACAACTCAAAAGTTATTTTTAAAAAATAGTTAAACTTAAATATTGCTAATATTGATACAACTTTAACAAACAGCATTTACTTGTTTCAAATAGATACTTGTACAACAAATACAATTGTACAATAATATCTGAAACAAGTAATTACTGCATGTTTCACAATAGCTAAGATGTAAAATATATCAAGTACACCATCAACAGCTTATCACCTCTTACTGGCTTTATTGTACTATTTGCTCTATTTTGTTCCGCTTAACTCCCATCTCCCTTTCTACCCCTATAACTTCCCTTTCATTATATGTGTAAGTGGGGCAATCTTGGCTTATGGAGAAACTCCTAGCTGAAGAGACACTTTCTAACTCACAGTGGCTGTTACAATTCCATGGGACATGTTGCAATTGTATGAGCTTTGTAGAAGAATTTTATGTACCTATACATACAACTTGAGTACTCACAATTCTCCGTGGCTATTTCATGTTTTATTGAGCAGACTTCTACCCAAAGAAGGAGAGGCTCCTACCCTCCAAAACTTCCCTGCACCCCCCCCCTGCCCTTGCTTACAGCTCCTGTAATGCACTAGACCCAAGTGTCCAAAACAGCTCCAAGAGGGCAAGAAGCATAACAAACTTTTACTTAAAACAAGAAAGCTCCTACCCTTCAACACTTACCTGCCCCCCACCCCCTGCTAAGAGCTACTGTGTTACACTAGACCCAAAAGTGTCCATTGCAGATGCAAGACGGCAAAAAGCATGGCACACTTCTACCCAAAACAGGAGAGGCTCCTACCATACAAATCTTACCTGACCCCCCCCCGCCCCCTGCTAAAAGCTACTGTGTTGCACTCGACCCATGAGTGTCCAACGCACCTATAAGAGTGCAAAAAGCATAACAGACTTGTACACAAAGCAGGGAATGCTCCTAACCTTCAGCACTTCCCTGCCACCTCCCCCCCCCCCCTGCTGACAGCTCCACCCACAGCAGAAGAGGCTCCTACCTTCCAGCACTTCCTGCCCATCCCTGCTGGAAGCTCCTATGTTGCACTCGACCCAGAGGTGTCAAGCGCAGCTCCAAGATAGCAAGATGTATGGCAGACTTCTACCTAAAGCAGTAGAGACTCCTACCTTCCAACTCTTACCTGCCCCACCTGCTAGGAGCTCATCTATTACACTCAACTTAATAGTGTCCAATGCAGCTCCAAGACAGCAAGAAGCATGGCAGACTACTACCCAAAGCAGGAGAAATTCCTGCCCTCCAACTCTTCTCTGTCCCCCCTGCTGACAACTCCTGTGTTTAGATAGAACAGTAAAAAAAGATATTAAAATATGTGAGACAAGTATTATCCATTAATACAAAGTAAGTAACACATTTAATACTAGAACAACTCAAAAGTTTTTTTTAAAAATAGTTAAACTTAAATATTACTAATATTGATACAACTTTAACAAACAGCATTTACTTGTTTCAAATAGATACTTGTACCACAAATAAAATTGTACAATAATATCTGAAACAAGTAATTACTGCATGTTCCCCAATAGCTAAGTTGTAAAATATATCAAGTACACCATCAACAGCTTATCACCTCTTGCTGGCCTTATTGTACTTTTTGCTCTATTTTGTTCCTCTTAACTCCCATCTCCCTTTCTACCCCTATAACTTCCCTTTCATTATATGTGTAAGTAGGGGCAATCTTAGCTTATGGGGAAAACTCCTAGCTGAAGAGACAGTTCCTAACTCACAGTGGCTGTTACAATTCAATGGGACATGTTGCAATTGTATGAGCTTTGTGGGACAATTTTATGTACCTATACATACAACTTGAGTACTCACACAATTTTCCGTAGCTATTTCATGTTTTATTGAGCAGACTTCTACCCAAAGAAGGAGAAGCTCCTACCCTCCAAAACTTCACTGCACCCCCCCCCCACCTGCCCTTGCTGACAGCTCCTGTGGTGCACTAGACCCAAGGGTGTCCAAAACAGCTCCAAGAGGGCAAGAAGCATAACAAACTTTTACTCAAAGCAGGAAAGCTCCTACCCTTCAGCACTTCGCTGCCACCTCCCCCCCCCAACCCTACTAACAGCTCCACCCACAGCAGAAGAGGCTCCTACCTTCCAGCACTTCCTGCCCATCTTTGCTGGGAGCTCCTATGTTGCACTCGACCCAAGAGTGGCAAGCACAGCTCCAAGGTAGCAAGAAACATGGCAGACTTCTACCTAAAGCAGGAAAAGCTCCTACCCTACAACTCTTCCCTGCCCAACCTGCTAGGAGCTCACGTATTACACTCAACTTAATAGTGTCCAATGCAGCTCCAAAACAGCAAAAAGCATAGCAGACTTCTACCCAAAGCAGGAGAAACTCCTGCCCTCCAACTCTTCCCTGCCCACCCTGCTGACAGCTCCTGTGTTCCACTCAACCCAAAGGTATCCAACACAACTCCAACAGAACAAGAAGCATGGCGGCTTCTACCCAAAATAGCAAAGGCTTCTACACTCCAGCTCTTTCCAGCTGATGTATTAACATTGATACTATTATAGTATAATATCAGCATATGGAAAACTCTGTATACCATCAATGGACTTGCTGAATACCCAAAGTACAAATGTAAAAAGAAAAAAAAGAGAGTTTAATCAAAAGCAAGATAAAATATACTAGCAATACACCCATGGATCAATAAACTATCAACAGCAATACAAAGTAAGTAACAAAAAATATATACATTAGCATTTGTACAAAGTTCAAAAGTGAGCAATACTAGCATACCAAATAATTAATAATTTTTGTTTCCATTAATTTTATGTTGAACATATAAAAAATGTCTATAGTATGTTTTCGAATAATTCTAACTGTACATATACCACAAAGCACAAACTTATTGTTTAACATTCATTAAAGTATAAAAAACTGCAAAAAATACCTACTTTACGTACCACAGGCAGAAGATACTAAAAATATACTTGTTGGAGGTCAAGAAACTAAAATAAGGAGCATTACAATTAATGATGCAACAGATTCAGTGAAGATAAGTCTATGGAGAGACGCCACTGATTTTACGATTGAAATTGGGAAATATGTACAGCTTACACATATGGATGTACATGAGTTCAATGGAGAGAAGATATTGAACACAACTAGACACACTACAATACAAGTAAGTAAATATTTATAGCAATATCATGATGCAATCAGAACATTTAAAAAGTGTACTAAAACACTATTTCCATAGGTCATACAACCACCGAAAGAAAACATAACTGTAACGTTATTTGGAATGGAAAAAACTTACCAGGAGCAAAGCACAATGGTGGTGCAAATAGAAAATAATGAAAACTTGCAATCAATGGACATCCATAATACACCTTTGATGGACTACTTAGGCATTGAAACTGACACAGAAGATTTTGAAAATGCTTTAATGCCATTCTTGCCAATAACACTTAGTGTACTGTTTTGTAATGGTTGCATTACAGACATAATTAGAGAAATATAACTGCAATATAAACAATTGTTGCCATACCACGTACAAAAAATACTAAAAAGTAACGTGAATAGTTTGCATACTACTACTGATTACCTATGTTTCACTTTTTCAGATAGTTATTTGTATACAAAATTGCATTTTTTGTTCATGTAACAGTGCTAAAATATATTTTTTTGTTTCAAAACTGTGCATTTCTTTATTGATTGTTGCATTATTTAAAATACTCCACTTTATCGTCATTATACCTTAACAAATTCTTACAAAAGTGTATATTACAAAACACCAAAAAATTGCACTCTCTTTTGCTATAATTAATCTTAAATAATTGTTGCCATACCACTACAAAAAATACTAACAGTGACAAGAATAATTTGCATGATACTACTGATAACTTATGTTTGATTTTTCAGAGACTTTTTTGTATACAAAATGTCATTACTTGTTCATGTAACAGTGCTAAAATACTATTTTCGTTTGCAAAACTGTGCATTTCTTTGTTACTTGTTGCATAATTTAAAAATCTGCACTTTATCGTCATACCTTAACAAATTGTTAGTAAAGTGTATATTACAAAACACCAAAAAATTGCACTATCTTTTGATATAATTGTTACGTTTATTTTACTTCATATCCTACAAAATAAATACTTGTTACATTGTTACTACTTGTTTTGAAAAAAAAATGTACATCAGATTATCATATTATTTACAAAATAATACCAATTATATGTACATTTGAGTATATATTTCTTTGTATCATAAAAAAAGAACTTTTTATACCACACTGTAGTTTGCCTGATTATTTTCTACAAAGAAAATGCTAACTATATAATATCTATATAATTGTTGCATAAATGTGTGAAATAAATGTATGTAAATCACATAAATACAAAATATATTGCAGAACAACTACAATATATGTAACATATGCAAAAAATAAAACTAATGCCATTACCAATAACATAACTATTAATTTGCAGAATACCAACAACAACACATAAATAAAAAATAAAACATTTGCAATGTTAATAGCTTAATCTTAACTAAGGCGAGACCTATTGCATTGCAAATGCTTGTTTTATTCTTTTTGGTGTTTTATATTTTTTTATTGTTTTTTTGAACATTCTTTACTTTTTTTGGCTTTTATGAACAATTTTATACTTTTTTGTAGTTTTTATGGGGACAAACAAAAAACAGGGAATTGTAAATGGCTCAACTGGAGCAAAAAAAATCAGAAAAAAATTAAGGTTTCTTTCTGCAGTTGTGGTTGTCTCCAGCACGATTGATAAGTGTGATGCTTTGCTCACCATAGGAGATTGTAGTCCCACAAAATATACAAACTATTTTGTAATCTCCAAACTGGCGTTGGATGTTTGGGACCATCTCCCTTGTCTCAGGACCCGATGGAGTGGGTTGTTTGCTTTTGGAGGTGCTCGGAGAAGATTGGGGAGGATTTCTGGTCAGTTCTCTGACCTCTGCCGCAGCATAGTTATTTGGATGCCTGCGTTGCATGTGGCGAAGCATTGTATGGTTCCCAAATGAATATTTTTTTGCAGGGTTCCCGCTGGAAAGTACAGTGCCACAGATCAGACATGTCACTTTTGGCGCAGTGACTTTCTTTTGGTCCTTTGGGATTTTAAAAAACTCCCACACAAAGTGCTCCTTTGGTTTATAGGGGATATTATCTTCCGGCAGGAACCGTCCCTCCTCCTCCTCCTCCTCCTTCTCCTCCTCCTCCTCTTCTTCTTCACCACCAATGTGATGTTGTGGTGGTCCTTGTGGTGGTGGTGGTGGTGGTGGTGGTGCAGATGCTCCTGCTGCTGCTGCTACTGTGGCCATTTCTCAATGAATAGAAACAGGTCTTCCTCACTCAAAGAACAAAGTGAGAATGAAGAAAAAAGGTGGGGGCTTTCATCATTTGGAAAACAAAACTGTTTTGAACCAGTGAAAAGTGTTATTTTCAGGTCACATGACCCGGGCTTTCATCATTTGGAAAACAAAACTGTTCTGAACCAATGAAAAGTGTTGTCATTATATATGTATATCAAAACAATACCCTTGCAGGCATAGAGTGACGCATACATTATGCAAAAAAGAAGGAGAGAACTCTGGATAGTTCCCAAGTTCAGGTGGAATATATATATATATATATATCATAATAATATATATATCATCTGTATAGCTGTATATGCAAGCAAATGGATGTTTTATAGTTTATTTGCATGTGTGAGTATGTGTGTGAGTAACTCTATGGATGAGTGTCGGTGTGTAACAGGATGTATAGGTGTATGAGTACATATGATGAATAAGTACATGTGTGAGTGACTATATAGAACTGTTGGTGAATGAGTGGATGTGTATGTAGATTTTGGAATTACTGAATAGGTTGTTGTAACTGGTATTGGTATCTCCATTGTTTTTAAATTGTTAGTTTCTATTTTTCAATGTGTGTATCAAAGGTTATATTACGCTGAGAGGAGGTCTGCCACTCTTTCACAAGGATGATGTCATCAGTGAAGTCATCAGTGATGTCAATAGTGATGTCATGAGTGATGTCACTGACCATGCCATGAGTGATGTAATATGTGAAGTCCTCAGCAGTGCATTGCGGGCGCGCGAGTTATAGTTAGCTGAACTAACTATAACGGGGGAATTTCAATGGTTTTGTATGAGTGAAATGTCCAGCTAAGTATAACATGTGTGAAACCTATGTTTTTTTCAGTGAATTTCTAAGGTTTTTTACATGCTAATTACTAACTATAACGTGGCTGAAACCTATTGTTTTTTTCAGTGAATTTCAAAGGTTTTGTAAATGATAATTTTTAAATGTATATATTGTTATTTTTTTATACTATTTTACTACATTGTTTTAAAGTATTTATTTTTAGATATTTTATTTTTTAAATTACATTACATATTTTTAATGTAAATTGAAAAAATGTTTTTAAAAAATATTAAAATTGTAATATATTTTTTACTTTTTTTTTAATTGATATATATTTTATATTGCAAGCAATGATATCCTATGGAAGGAAATTCAAGTTACCGGTAAGTACAGTTAAATTTACTTTTCAGGAATAGTAGTGAGCTGAAGGATGCAGCACTGAGGTCTCTCCTGATAACAGGTTAGTAAATCAGAATTCGTAGTTCGGCTGATTTTTGAGGAATTTTTGAAAGTTCCAAAACTCCACACTTAGAAGAATTTCCAAGTGAAACCAGTCAATGTTAGCCTACAGAAGGAAATTCAAGTTACTGTAACTACAATTAGAATTACTTTTCAGGATCAGTAGTGGGCTGAAAGATGCAGAACTGAGGTCTCTTCTGATAACAGGTGAGTAAATCGGAATTCGTAGTTCGGCTGATTTTAGAGGAATTTTTTTAAGTTCCTAAACTCCACACTTAAAAAAAACTTCCAAGTGAAACCAGTAAATGTTAGCCTATAGAAGGAAATTCAAGTTACTGTAACTACGATTAGAATTACTTTTCAGGATCAGTATTGGGCTGAAAGATGCAGCACTGACATCTCTCGTGATAACAGGTGAGTAAATCGGAATTCGTAGTTCCGCTGATTTTAGAGGAATATTGCGCTCAATAGTGAAGGAAGGGGACGGGGCCTGAGTTGAAATGTGTGCAAACATGCCCTGTGGCGCGTTTTACATTGGGGAATTAATTCCTCTTCAATCCTGAGGTCCCTGTGAGCAAACTATCCAACCAGGTACCTCCAGTATGCGTCAGGGAGCCGCGTTGCAGAGAGATGTTCAGAGGGCATGCCCCCTTTTTATAACACTCTGCAAAGCAGCTCCGTGACGCTTACTGGAGGTACCTGTTGGACTAGTTGGCCACAAGAGGACCTATGGAGTGAAGAGGAATTAATTCCCAACTTAAGACACGCCACAGGGCATGTTTGCACACATATCACGTCAAGCCCCGCCCCCTACCTACCACCACGGTCTAAACGCGGCCCGTAGCTCGTTCTAAGTTGGGGGATTAAGTCCCCTTGCATACTGGGGGACGCTGGGGGCCAACTAGCCCACCAGGAACCTCCAGTATGCACCAGGGGGCTGCGTTGCAGAGAGGTGTAAAAAGGAGCGTGGCCTCATTACACCTCTCTGCAATGCAGCCCCCTGGCGTGTTTGCAGAGGGGGAACTAATTCCCCTTCCATACTGGGGGTCCCTGGGGGCCAACTAGGCCACCAGGAACCTCCAGTATGCGCCAGGGGGCTGCGTTGCAAAGAGGTGTTCTGAGGCCGCGTTCCTTTTTACACCTCTCTGCAACGCAGCCCCCTGGCACGTTTGCAGTGGGGGAACTAATGCCCCTTGCATATTGGGGGTCCCTGGGGGCCAACTAGCCCACCAGGAACTCCAGTATGCGCCAGGGGGCTGCATTGAAGAGAGGTGTAATGAGGCCATGGCCCTTTTTAAAACACTCGACAAAGCTGCTCTGTTGTGCTTACAGGAGGAACCTGGTGGACGAGTTGGCCCCCAGGGATCCCCAGTATTCAAGGGGAATTATTTCCCCCTCTGCAAATGTGCCAGGGAGCGTGTTTGCAGAGTGGTGCCTTAATTTCTTGGGGGGGATTGGCAGGGTGTGGTACCCTAAACTATCCCAGGATTTTTACAAAACAAACATTTTGTTTGGGCCTTGGGGGTCCTTGTGTGACCCCCTGAGCAGGCCTAGGGGATCAGGAACCTCCAGTATGCGCCAGGGGGCTGCCTTTCAGAGAGGTGTAAAAAGGGGCGTGGCCTCTTTACACGTCTCTGCAAGGCAGCCCCATGGCACGTTTGCAGAGGGGGAACTAATTCCCCTTGAATACTGGAGGTCCCTGGGGGCCAACTAGTCCACCAGGAACCTCCAGTATGTAACAGGGGCTGCGGTGCAGAGAGGTGTAAAAAGGGGCATGGTAGCCCCCTGGCGCATACTGAAGGTTCCTGATGGGCTACTTGGCCCCCAGGGACTCCCAGTATTCAAGGGGAATTATTTCCCCCTCTGGAAACGCACCAGGGGGGTTTGCAGAGTGGTGCAGGGAGGGGGCGGGGTTTGAGGTGACAGATTGCACCACTCTGCAAATGTTCCCCCTGGCGAGTTTGCAGAGGGGGAACTAATTCCCCTTGAATACTGGGAGTCCCTGGAGGCCAACTAGTTCACCAGGAACCTCTAGTATGCGACAGGGGGCTGCGTTGCAGAGAGGTGTAAAAAAAGGGGCGTGGCCTCTTTACACATCTCTACAATGCAGCCCCCTGGTGCATTTGCAGAGGGGGAACTAATTTCCCTTGAATACTGGGGTCCCTGGGGGCCAACTAGTTCACCAGGAACCTCTAGTATGCGACAGGGGGCTGCGCTGCAGAGAGGTGTAAAAAGGGGCGTGGCCTCTTTACACATCTCTGCAAGGCAGCCCCCTAGTGCATACTGGAGGTTACCTGGTGGGCTACTTGGCCCCCAGGGACCCCTAGTATTCAAGGGGAATTATTTCCCCCTCTGAAAATGTGCCAGGGACCGTGTTTGCAGAGGGATGCCTTTGTTTTTTTGGGGGGGATTGGCAAGGTATGTGTATCCCGCGATTTAAAAAAAAATACTTTTTTTTGGCCTTGGGGGTCCTTGTGGGACCCCTTGACCAGGTCTAGGGGGTCAGGAACCTCCAGTATGCATCAGGGGGCTGCCTTGCAGAGAGGTGTATAAAGCGCCATGGCCTCTTGACACGTCAATGCAAGGCAGCCCCCTGAAGCATACTGAAGGTTCCTGGTGGGCTACTTGGCCCCCAGGGACCCCGAGTATTCAAGGGGAATTATTTCCCCCTCTGCAAACGCACCAGGGGGCGCGTTTGCAGAGTGGTGCCCTAATGTTTTTTGGGGATCGGCAGAGTACGCGTACCCCGTGATTTTAAAAATAAAATAATAATACTTTTTGGGGACTTGGGGGTCCTTGTGGGACCCCCTAAGCAGGCCTAGGGGGTCAGGGTGTTCCTACCCTGCCCCCTTTTCACGTTGTTTGCGTTTCTTTTTCTATTTTCTTGTGCCTCGGTTCTACCGAGGCACAAGATGGCTGCCAACACTTCCTGGTTTGGAGTGTTGACAGACAGTTGACAGCCAATCAGCATGCAGCTCGTGCTCAGGAAGGTACAGAGTACAGTACATAGTTCTGAACTCTGTCTCTAGATATCGCTATGATTTTACTTTTGATTTTCTCAGGAACTACTAAACGGATTTACAGCATTTAACAAAAAGCACAATCTGCGAACCGAACTCTACCTCTCTGCCAAATTTGGTGCAATTCCGTTCAGCCGTTCGGGCTGTAGCCCTGGCTAAAGGTCCCTATGGAAAATTGCATGGGGAAAACACATTTTGGGACCCCCCTTTTTTCTCGGCCCCCACTTGGCGAATCACCCCCAAACTTTCATGGAAGGAGCAGAGCCGAGCAGGCCATTTTCTTGGAGAAATTCACGAAGATTCATCCACCGCGCCAAAGTTATTCCAAATAGAATGTTGTGGATTTCATATGGAAAGTAGGTCCTAACTATAACTACCTACTGGCGACCGCCAGTAGGTAATATATATATATAGATATACATATATATGCCTTTCCACTTGAACATGTAAAGCTATTGCTTATTGTTTAATACTACAGGTATGTCAGGGTGAGCAGGACTAAAGTATATGAAGTAATAAGCAATCACCATGGACAAATGACACACAAATAAATGATGTGGTCTCTGATACATTAAAAGAGGTTGCATCAATGGTATAGTGGGTACACCTATCTTTAGTACAACTTTCTTAAAGTGGCATTTAAAAATACATTTCAACAAAAATACAACGTTGCTAGTGAATAAGGTATGTTTTTACAATTCCAAGATATCAAACATGACATAGCTATTTGCTCCCCATTTGAAACCACAACCTTTTAAATGTAATAAGAAATGTCCAATGTAATCCTGAAGAGGGGGTAGGCATCACACTAGTGTAAAACCAAATTAGGAGTAGTTCATTACCAGGACATGGAAACTACAAGAATACATATCCAACCTTTTAATTGCATAGCACCCTGCCCCATGAGCAACCTATGTCCTACCCTAGGGGTGTGTTATATGTAATGAAATGGTTGTTTAAGGCTTGGCAAGGGTTTTATTTAAATGTCAACACAACATGGCATTGCAAGCTTGCATTGAGACTATTTTAGGCCTTGTGTATATAGTATACCACTCTACAAGTAACTTACAAATCACCTATCACATCCTTTTATTTCTCAACAACTACATCTGAAGGAGCATTTATATGTGCAACCGTAGCAGGTTCAACAGTTAGTCTAACAACAGCAACCTCACACCCCATAAATCAATAGGAGCGACAAACTCAAGCAATAAATTCAAATCAATCCAGAATATTTTTGAAGTAGTAATCAACCTATGAACTACCTTGTACCACTCTTCATGTTCTTCTTATTATTTCAGAAAATGTGCACATAATTCCCTCCATAAACTTCTCTCAATGGCAATTCTGAAACTATCCTAATTTCCAAATCACTATTTAACCTCTTTGCTTTCTTTCCTGTCTCTGAAACCTTTTTGTTATTAGCAATTCCCTTTTTCCACATGTCTCTGTCTTTCCTTAAATCAATCCACTCTGTTGTCCTTTCAACTAAATTTTGAATGTGAGCATTTATGGATATTAAACCCAATTATTTTCTTACATCATTGGTCAGATCCATTTCGTAATCTGTCCTCACGTTCTCCATCAGCCAATTCTCTAAGTTTGTCATGTGCCTCATTTCTATATCTTGCTGCTTCCTTGGGTCAAATACCTCATTTCATCAACATTGTATGATAATAATCTGTTCAATCTTTAAACATCCCACATTAATACCTCTCTCTAAAGCAGGTTCTTTAATGCCAGTGCTGAAACCCATTGTGGCAAAGCAACATTTCAATCCAAGTACTATGTTTTTTAATTTGCTTATTTGGATGGCGGAGGGGCACATGGCACACTAGATTGTACATTTAACTTTTATCATGTCATTGGAGTACTTTTTCATACTTTGACTGTGGATTTGCCTAAACGTCAAATACCCCAATGTGCATTTACTCCATAATTTAGAGGTAGTGCAAATGCAGCTGGGCTAGGCCACTACCCTGAGTTGTCAATCTGATCCAGCAATCCCATCCCAAAAAACCAAAGATACCCGGGAGACCACACTAAAAGGTGGTTTTCCTAAATAGGTGCACACAGGGATAATGGAAAGGCCTACTGGGAGGAAACAGATGGGAACTAGGTGAATTGAAATGTAGCGAGAGGGGAACTTAAGGGAGAATAAAAACGCAAAGAGAATGAAGTTAAACTGCTGAAGAGAAAATGTATAGATAGAGAAAAGAAAAACAAAGAGGTAAATGATGTGTGGATATGCATAGAGAGAAGGCAGAGCAAGAGCTACATTGATTTAAGCGAAAAGGGTAACATAAAGAATAAAAGTAAAACTGAGTTGGTGGTGCGATACCTGAGTTCACAGACTTCACAGTGAATCCAAAGGTTGGCAGCTCCTCATCTTGTTGATATCCAGTCAGATTGGACTGAATACTGGCTCCTGCCTCCCAGTAGGTGCCGTTAAATAAGCCATCATTGTTCAGATCAATGGTCATTTTTGTGAGTCTGCTGGAGTTTTTTATTGTCTCCCATAGTCCAGACACCCTGCACTGAAGAAAGGAACAGACAGCAGATGTTCACACTGAACACATTACAGGTTCAGTAAAGTAAAGACAGACAACACATGTTCACCTCAAGTCCACGACACCTGCATTGTAGGAAAGAAGAGGCAATACATGTTCAGACTGAAGCCATGTCACCTGCATGAAGAAAGGAACAACAATGTGTTCACACTGAACAAATGCCACATCCAATGAAGGAAAGAAAAGGGGATACTTGTTCATACCAAGCCATGGGATGAACTTTGGTGATAGTGAGAGCATTGATAAACTGGATATGTCTGTCCAGTTAAGTACTGTTCTGAGGATATCAGTTTTTCAGTCACCATGGTAACACTTGTACCTTTATCTCTCAGGGCGTCTACCCCAAACCCATTAATAATTGTTTAATGTGAGTATTTCTCCATGTTACTGGGCCAGTCTGCTAGGGTAGCCGTAGCCACCCCACCCTCTGAGTCTACAATATCTTCAGTGTGCTCTTGAACTTGGTCTGGGCACAGCAGGAATCCTATCTGCAGATTAGCAACCCCTGAAGTTGCTGCACTAGACGGAACACTTTTCCCCAAATAGGTGTTCATTCTGTTATCGGAGATGGCACCAAGCCTATTTAGAATCCCAGTTTTTAACCTGATACCCATGGTTTGGGAAGAGTCTTGGAACCACCCTCCGGGACAGGTTTTTGGGGGCCTTTGGAAGACTCTTTTGATTTTTCATTTTGGTATCACTTACACCTCTTCCTCCTTGGAGTGAACAGTAACCTCTTTCTTTTGGTCACCCCCACCCTGGGCCTTTATGAACACCCTTGTTTTTACCGAATGGTCAGCCTTCTTCCCCAGATCCTGAGGAAAGACTGACACCAGGCACTCATGCAATTTCTCAAATGTACAATTACTCAACAGATGCTCCTTCATCACAAATGATAGAGCCCATCATAATCAGGCATATTACCGCCCTTCAATCAGCCACCTAGGCCCTCATTTACGGGGATTTGGTGCAGGGCTGCTGAGCAAGTTAGCTAGCTGCGCTGCCCTACAGCAAGAAGAAAGGACAGGAATGCAACTTATTTAGGTAAAAACAAAGCATGCCTGTCCTTTCCTCCTTCTATGTTGTTATTTTGCCTATCTAACTCCAACGCAGGCACCAGTGCAGCACTTTGCAAGGGGGCCTGTGTTGTTGGCAGGATTGTTCAACCCCTTCCCTGCGGGGCAAATTCCCCCACTGTGCTGGGGGGAAGGGGGAGCGTACAGCGTCCCGGTGCTCATGACGAGCTCAGCTCGTCATGAGCCACGGTTGCCGTGTGCTCATGACGAGCTGAGCTCATCATGGCCACACCCATTTCTTTAGAATGCTCAGCACAGCAGGGGAATTAGCCCCGCGTGCGAGCGTTGCGGTCGTTATGACGAGCTCAGCTCGCCATGAGCACACGGCCAGCGTGGCTCATGAAGAGCTGAGCTCGTCATGAGCATGGGAGGGGTTAAGTGCAGAAAGGGGCACCTTTCTGCACAGAAACAATCCTGACAGGTGTTTTCCGCTTCCTATGCAAAATGCAGCACATATTGAAAGAGGAAAGGATGAGGAGGAATGAAGACATTTTGCCTGGTTACGCCTCACCATGGAGGTGTAAGGTTTGGGCACTTCCCCAGGTTTACATGC
Source organism: Lissotriton helveticus (assembly GCF_964261635.1). Taxonomy (NCBI): domain Eukaryota; kingdom Metazoa; phylum Chordata; class Amphibia; order Caudata; family Salamandridae; genus Lissotriton; species Lissotriton helveticus. The sequence goes on from NC_136059.1 coordinate 19,743,885, forward strand.
TCTTGTAAATCTGGGGCAGTGTAAAAATCCATGGGCATTGCAAGGGAAAATCAACCTCAACGCCCATGGAACGCCTCTCAAATGTAGAGTAAGGCAACGCAGCGTTTCGAGCTCCCTTCCTTTACTCCATGTCTATGAAGCCACTCAAAGCCACGCACAGCGGCTTTGCATGGGTTCATAGACATGATTTTGTAAGACGTCCGCCACAGTGTCACACAAATTGATGCTCCGGTGGTGCAGGGGGCTTATAAATAAGGTGCAGGGATAAGATAGAGGTTTTAGATATGGTCTGCATTCTCTTGGGTTAATTTTGGGGGCTACACCCTCGGAAGCTGACTACGGTCCCATGTTCACTGTCATCCTCCTCCTCAGGGGTAACAGGACTCTGTTCCTGAGATAGTTCAAGCTCTTCCATCCAATTACGCCATACTCAGGTTAGACTGTGTCGGCAGGAGGGGTGGGGGAATTGCTATTATTTACAAAGATGTGCATAAATGTAGAGCCACTATTGGTCAAGTAGCTGACTGTGAAAATGTAGTATTTGGTTTAAGCTTTTCCCCAACCTGCACCTTCTCAGGCATCCTAATATATCGCCCTCCTGGATCACTAGGCAACTTTTGTAAAGATCTGCCAGAGGTAGTTACTCATGATTCTATCCTTTCGTCTAATTTTTCCATCCTGGGTGACTTGAATTTACATTTCGATGATCCTGATTCTTCCTTAGTGCAGGATCTTATTGATTGTCTGGAAACTTTTCAAATCAAGCAAATAGTAACGGGTCCCACACATACGTTGGGACATTTGCTTGATCCTTTGTTTACTAATATTACAGGCATTATCTTTGTGGAATCCACGGCGACCATTCATTGTTATCTTTTAGGTAGACTCCTCAAGAGTTCCCTCAACCCTCTGTTAAAGCAAAAAAACTTGGTTGTACATGGTCTAAACATCCGGTTAATGGCTGGGCATCCAATCTTAGAAATGCTACTCCAGTCTCTCACCCGGACCCTATGGTAGCAAATGAGAATTTTAATAACTGGCTGGAGGCCTCTTTTGATGCTGTTCTTCCGAAAAAAGAGGTTTGCCACCGGATAGGTTCAAATAAGAAAGCATGGTATACACATATTTTGAGACAGCTTAAACAGTCATGTAAGTAAGCTGAGAGGAGATGGAGGAAGTACTTCTCAGAATCAAGTAAGAGCAATTATAGAGAACCTATGAAGCTCTACAAAAACGAAATAAATGCTGCCCAAACTAGGTATTACCATGAAAAATAACTGCAGCCTCTAACTCCCCTTTTGAAATTTTTAAAGATGTAAAATCGCTTCTTATAGTCCCCGTTCCTCCTAATGATGATGATAATGCCTCAAAGCGCTGTGAGGAATTAGCCAATTTTATTTCCACCAAAGTTCATACCATCTATTCTAGTTTTCAGCATAGGGCATTGGATACTAATGTCTTATTACCCGTGCAACAAGCTGTGCTAGAAACATTTCCTCCCCTTACCCTTACTTCATTAAAGGATTTTTTGTACCAGTTAAAATCTGGTTCACCAGCTTACCCAGCCCCCCCGGCTACTCTTAACTTAGTGTCAGAGATAGTCTGCCCTGTGATATTGGATATGATAAATGCGCCTCTTCTAATGGGACCGTCCCTGGTCCCTGGAAACAAGCCAGAGTTAAAGCCCTTCTTAAGAAAAATAATCTAGACCCTGATGACTGGTCTAATTATCGCCCCATCTCTTTGTTGCCCGGACTGAGCAAACTGTCAGAAAAACATGTTAATTGGGTACTGTCAGGTCATCTTGAGGAGAATAATTACTTCCACCCGACTCAGACCGGTTTTAGGCATCATCAGGTCACGGAGACTGCCCTTCTTGTGGTGCTTGAAGTGTCAAGTAAGATATTGGACAATGGCGGCTGCGCTGCAATTATTTTATTAGATCTCAGCGCAGCCTTCGACACTGTGAATCACCATTTAATGATTCAAAGACTCGGGGAGGTGGGTGTTGAAGGCACTGCCCTAGAATGGTTGCAGTCCTTTCTCTTAGACAGGTCCTTTGTGGTCTTTGAGGAGGGTGCTCTCTCTGACCAGAGGCCGTTGCAGTGTGGAGTCCCTCAGGGATCTTCGTTGAGTCACACCTTATTTAACATCTATATGAGGCCATTGACTGAGGTGGTACTTCCCTGGGGCGTTCACACTGTTACATATGCTGATGACACCCAATTAGTGGTGTGTCTTAATCGGCAAGACAGATCTGACTCAGGCCTGCGGGCATGCCTTGCCAAGGTTTCTGAATGAATGGATTTGTCTTTTCTTAAACTAAACGGCACAACGACTGAGATTATGGTTCTTGGTCATGCAGCACCTAATAAACTGGATTCTTTGTGGCCAACCTGCCTTGGTGTGCCACCTGTCCCTAAGACACAAATCTAGAGTCTTGGTGTCTGGCTGGACTGTAACTTGAATCTTAAGGCCCAGGCAAGGAAAGTGGCCACAAAATGTTATGGCACGCTTAGGATGATGCGGAAGGTTCTTCCCCTTCTTCCATTTGACGGCAGGCGCATGGTGGTTCAATCCCCGATCTTATCACGGTTGGAGTACGCAAATGCAGTCTATCTAGGTGCACCGCAGGGAATTATTAAGAAACTCCAGATAGCCCAGAATTGCGCAGCCCGTCTCTTGATGGGTATCCCAATGCGTAAGTCGGCTAAGTTGGCGCTTAGACGACTGCATTGGCTTCCTGTTGCTGAAAGGGTCAGGTTCAAAGCAATGTGTATCATTCACAAGTGTATCTCGGGTAAGGGTCCAGCCCTGCTTCAGACCATGGTGCATTTATATGACACCAAGAGGACTCTGAGATCTGACAATAAACATATGCTGTCAGTTCCAAGGATCAAACGGCCTCGGACTGGAGGACGGCTGTTCTCCAATAATGCGGCCAGGTTTTGGAATCCGCTTCCAGATTCTATCCGCCTTAAATCTGACCATCTTAGGTTCAGGAAACAGTTGAAGACTTTTCTCTTTGCTTGATTATTTTTTTTTTAATATTTTTTTTTATTTAACAGTAAGACAAGAGGAGGCAGTACAAAAATCAGGTGTCAGACAATTAAATGCAGAGCAGGGACAGGCGGGGGAGTAATACAGATAAAACATCAATATAAGGAACACATAGCGTATCAGAATTACGGATATTGGAGATTGGGGAATAGACAGTCTATCGTACGATCCAAAACCATCCCACCCGCGAGACCCCGTCCTAAATGAGACAGGATAATTAAGACCAGTTTGGACACCCGGACAATAAAGGATCCACGTAGAATAAACAGTCCACCTCTCGTAGAAGGAAAAAGGAGAAAGCAAAGGGGCCATAGAAAAAAACAAAGGCAAAATAAAAAAAGCCTCCCCTAACCCCCCACCCTGCACCCCTGCAATGGCTACGGCCTAACCCCGCTAGCAGCGTGCCTGTCGCCCAAGAACTACCTAAAGGAAGGGAAAAAGATAAAGTGGAGGAGGAGAGAGCAAATACACTCCCGGTCTCCCGTACCCCCCGCCAATAGCGACCACTCCGAGACGAAGTAAAACCAATATGCAGTAAAATATACAAACCAGTCGGGGGAGTTTAGTCAAAAACCACCCGACTCCCGTCACAGTATAGGCACAACCCCAGCCTTACATAAAGCTATTGTATCAAGCCCAAGCGATCAAGTTCAGCCCTGGCCAGTACGGTTTTTCATAAGAGTCTTTCTCACTCGAGCCGCCATCTTGATGGAAAAGGCAAAGCGTTCACAAAAGTTCATGTCGGTGCTGCAGGATCGAAAACAGGATAAAAGTTCACAAAGTCCACCAAGCGAACGAGGAAAGGTGTCCAAGAACAGCGAGTATGTCCAACAGTCACTAAGGAACTTGTCACCACACAAAAGACTGTCTATAGACGTATTAGGCGTCTGCAGAATCGTGCAGGGGGCGCTGGCGATAAGCACAGACTGGCTTGTTGTTAATTGGGAACCGCCAAGGCTCATTAAATCCGGGATCTGCACAGGGACCTCGATCTCAGGCGTGCAATGCACCGCTGGTGCCGTAGCTAGCTGGGAACTGAATGAAGAATCACCCTCCGGTCCCAGGATACCGTCCACTTTCACAAGCAGTGTCCGGAACACAGCGATAGTGTGCGAATGGAGTGCCCCAATGGCGGCATGACGGCCTGCAGCGATGGCATGCCTGCCGTCCGCCCCATCCCTCTCAAAAGGCGATAGAGACGGAGTTGAGCCCCGGAGGCCAGCTACTCCGGGGTAAAGTGCCACGCAAATCCGATGTCGAGCAGTGGGCGCTCCTCGTCGTGCAGTATACACCTTCGCCGATGGCGAGGGCCCCAGCCCGTCGACCCCGAGAGGGTAGCAAGGTCTCTGGGCACCGGACCCCGACCACGGCAGCCGGTGTGGAATGCTGGTGCGTCCATGGTGTAGTCCGTTAACCGGGTCGTCACCAAGAATCAACAATTCACGGCACACTTCGGGAGACCGGGCTCAGTCCAGGTCTCGTGGCCGATGTTGATCAATTCCGACCCGGGTAGGCTAGAAATCGAGTCCCCGGCTTCCACACGTTGTTAGGCCGAGAATGGAAACGCGGCGTATCATCGTCAGCCAATAAGGTAGAAAACTCGGGATTGCACCTTTAGAAGCAGAAAAACTTCACGAACACGGGAGTCTGGCGTGAGTTCAGGATTTAAGGCAGGATATTCGAGCTGCTGGCGGAGGTCGGCGGAGCCGGGAGCTTACGCGGCCATCTTGGTTGCTGGCGTAGCTCCTCCCCCTCTTTGCTTGATTATTGATGAATGATTGGTGTTAAAGTATGTGCTGGGATGCCCATTCAGTAGCCATGCACTATATAAGTGTGTATTTATTCATTCATTCATGATCTGTTGCCAGCTGGGCTGCATCAATGTCTGCAAGGGCCTCCTGGAAGATTACCTTGGTAGGATTTGAGCCAGTAGCATTTGTATTGGCTTTACAGAGAGTCCTTACCTGTTGCATACTAAGCTGCAGATAAGGGCTCAGGTTGAGTTCCTGCAATAAAACCTCTGGGCCAGACACAATTAGTATATTTAGGACCATTTAGGAAAATTGTGCAAAAATATTCTAAAAGACGTTTAAATGCCTAACTGACCAGTGTTGTTTTTAATGGGTAATGGCACGAGGTAGAGGCCTTAGCACAAGCTCCTAAACACTTCCAATTATAAAATGTGTAAAAAAAAATAATCCACAGATTTAAAAAATATTTTTTAACTGATGTCAATTGAGGATTTCTTAGTGAAATCACCTATTGACCAAGTGGTAACAGCAAATGCAAGTCTTGTATCCAACTGCTGATCCACCAAATGTATGAAGCTGGCTTTTTATGTAGGGATGCCAGAGTAAGGGCACACCATGCATAAACTCCAGACGACCCTTATTGGTTTATGTTAGACCTGGCACCATTGGCGTGGGTCTCCCTTCCATTTTTGCAGTTGCCTCATGTGTTTTTGCTGGTGTTAGATGTTTTGGGCACTGTGCCACTGCTATCCAGTGCCTCAGTGCAAGTGCTCCCTATTGTAAATTGGTGCTCTATTACGATGAGTAGACTGATTATGGAATATTGCTGTCTTGTTTTATCCTTTCTATTGCTGTCTATGTTTTTAAAAAATGTTTTAGGATCAAAGCAATAATGTAACATTTTGAGACAGAAAAAGAATATTAGTATGATTTTATGGATGTTTTTCTCATACCGAATAAAGCTGTTTGATTTGATTTGATTTGTAAATTGATGCATTAAAAAGTGGTTCCATGTTTGGTTATTTGGTTTACTTGTCAGACCCTAGTCTAGTGCACAGAGTGTGCCCAGGGCATGTAAATCCAAATGCCGCTACTGGTTGTGCTACCCACAGAAGCGGCCTTGTAAAATGACTCTAAGGTCTACCATTGCAGAGCCTGCACGCAGTCTCGCACTGTCATGCTGACTGGGCAAGTGCACCCTTTTGCCAGTCCCTAAACCTTCCTTGTTCTTCATATCAGTCACCCCTATGGTAGGCCCAAGGGCAGGGTGCATTGTAAAAGTAAGGTTGGACAAGCCCTGATGTGTGCGGCATGTCCTAATAGTGAATTACAGCCATTTTCATTTTTCACTATTGCAAATGCCTATACAAGGCTACCTGTTCTCCATAGGCCAGAATGGGCTGTTAGAGTTATTACATTTTATAATTCTAACTGTCTCAGAGAACATGGTAGAAAATCAAGTTTCATGTGCCTGAACTGAATGATAAAATACATCTTTTAGTGAAGTTGGTTTTAACATTTTGTGTTTGCAAATACCACTTTTAGAAAGTAGGTATTTGCTTGTCTAACTATTCAAGCCTGCCTCTGCTAGGTTGTGTATTCCTTTGTCTGGTTTTGTGAGTGACAGGGCTGGGGGATTCCAAGAGACAGGATGAGTCACCCAGTGGTGAATAGAGAGATCTGCATCTAGATGGGAGGGAGTAGTTGCACCTGAAACTTGAATAGGGCTGTGCCTGCCTTCCACAATGCTGGCTCCACCTCCTGGGGAGCGGCTGATGGCTCTGCCCTGCATACTGAAAGAAGAGAAGGAATCCTATAAACAAACTGCTCCAGGACTTTACTTGCCTTCCACATTGCTGGCTCCACCTCCTGTGGGGCGTCTGATGTGCCTGCCCTGCACCGTGAAAGCAATGGGGAAGTCTGGTAAACAGAGTGCTTCAGAACGGGTTTGAACTGGGCAAAGGCCCCTCTGCCCTCAGAGGAGAAAAGATTTTGGGGTTTAAATATTGGGACCCTGATCCCATGAAATTAGATCACTTTTGGACTACAAGAAGAAACCTTTGCTGAGGAGCGGAACCTGAAAAAACTGAGGAGAGACTATCCCTAAGCTGAAGTGCTGCTTGGGGGATTGGCCTACAGTGGTTGCCTGACTGCCAAAGAAAGGAGAACTTTATGTGCTTTATTTTCAACTTGTGTAGGATTTCCAAGGACTTTGAACAGTGCTTGCCTCCTGCTGAAGTCTCAGGGACAACAGACGTTACCCTCTAGCTCCCCAGAGTTCTTCGGAAGTACCTGCTATTGTTTTGGGGCCTTCTGAGGCACTACGTGTTGCAAGGAGCTGGAAGCGCAACTCAGCGAGAGATGCCTCTATCCTTAAAAACTATAGGCCAATTTCCCAGCTCCCGTACTTAGCTAAAGTACTTGAACAACATGTCCTCAGAATACTTTCCACCTTATTTGAGGAACATAGACTGCTACATCCTAGACAAGCTGGCTTTAGAGCTCATCATAGTACAGAACTGGTGATGCTATCTGTTCTGGATCTGTTCTGGATGAGATGAGGGTCATGGCTGACAAGAAAGTATCAAGTGCCCTGATTTTACTAGATATGTCAGCAGCATTCGATACGGTCAGCCATAAAACCCTCTTGTCCCGTCTTGCTAATGTGGGTATAGAGGGACCTGCCTATCAATGGCTTGAATCCTTCTTGACTAACCGGACGCAGAGGGTACATTTAGGTGATCAGGTATCGATCACCGGTCCCTTGGTATGTGGTGTCCCGCAGGGCTCGGCGTTGTCCCCCTTGCTCTTTAACCTATACCTACAACCATTGGTGGAGATCCGGGCCCAATTGGATTGCCAAGTCTTCAATTATGCAGACGACACCCAGCTACTTGCACGGATTAACAACGCCAGTGTTACTCAGGAACACGTACAGGAGGTGCTGCACTTCACAGCGAGCTGGGTGACTGATAACTCACTTAAAATAAATCCAGATAAGACGGAAATTTTGGCTGTCCCATACATCAACAGCCCCTGATGTGAACTGTTTTGGCCGCGGGAACTGGGAGTTATCCCTACCCCAGTCCCAGTGGTTAGAAGCCTGGGCATCAAAATTGACGCCGACCTCTCTATGAACAACCAAGTGTCGGCAGTGGTTGGTCCCTGTACAAGGCTACTGAGGTGTTTACGAAAACTTGTCCCCCTCCTCACTACAACTTCCCTTCAGGTTATCGTTTCGGCCACAATATTGTCCAGGTTGGACTATGGGAATGCCCTTTACATCGGCCTCCAATGGAAACTAACAAGAAGACTACAGGTTGTGCAGAACAATGCGGCGCGCCTCATTTTTGATCTACCCAGACGGACTCATGCCTCTCCCATGCTCTTGAAATTACATTGGCTTCCTATCAGGCAGCAAGCATCTTTCAAGGGCCTTTGCATTGCCCATAAGGCATCTACGGTCATGCCCCAGCCTACATCAAGGATCGCCTGACGAGCTACATCCCTGCTCGGACCCTCCGTTCCTCTGCAGCATGCCGTTTGGTCACTCCCCGGTTTCATTTGTCTCGTAAAGGGGGCATAGCCTTCTCCACCTTGATTCTACAGCTCTGGAACAACCTACCTGAAAATTTGCGCAAGGAACCTGTCCTCCTCTCGTTCAGAAAAAAACTCAAGACTATCTTGTTTCTGGAGGCACTGACCACGAAATAATCTCGCCCACACTAGCTCACATGCACTGCCTCTTGTAACAATCTCCTCTAGAAGCGCGAAGAGACCTGATGGTGAACCTGCTCTATACAAGAATATATTAACATAACATAACATAACAGAAGCGTGTCGCCGTCGCTGCTGCTGCCATCGCATCTTGAATGTCGGCTGTTAGATTTCGTGGGTCTCTAGTTGCACAGGTAGTTACTTGTGGCAAATAGGGACCCTGCCTCTAGTCAGGGTAAGGGGGTACGCTACTAAAATAACCTCTGCTCAACCCCTTGGTAGCTTGGCACGAGCAGACAGGCTTATCTCGGAGGCAGTGTGTAAAGCATTTGTGACCACATACAGTAACCCAGTGACTACACTACAAATGGACATCACACAAGGTTTATGCTGAAAATAAGTATTCTTTATATAGACTTAACACAAGACCACAAATGACAAAAATCCACAATACTATAGTTAAGATGGTAGTTTTAGCTTAGTTCAGTTCAGTTATTAAGATGCAACACTGCGTCAATGTACCTTACGATGCGTTGCTCTTCCACAACAAGTAATGTTGCAGCGATGGAAATGCCGCAAAGTTCCGGTGCAAAGAAATAAAGACGTGAAGATCTTCCAGATGTGGCATGCTTCTCCAACGATGCGAGAAGTCTCGGTACGATGCATCAGTTGCAGCTGCAGCGGCGACACCCTTGTTCAGCGATGCGACGGCAACAGCCTTGTCTGTGGCACTCTTCTCCAACGTTGCCAGAGGGTCCTGCACAATGCGACAACTACAGCTGTGACATCCAAGATGTGACGGCAGCAGCTCCGATGGCGGTGTGCTACTCCGGGGATGCGAGGCACTTTTCTTGATGTGGTGCAATGGATATATGACGGTACCACGCGTACTTTTACAACGCGTACCGTTACAACGCTACTTTTACCACGCAAGTCGTTACAACGACTTGCGTGGAGGGGCGGTGGATAGTACATTTTTTAATTTACTATTCCAACTCCAGTCCCCGTGGACTCTAGGGAAAGGAGTTGGATAGTAAATTAATATATTTACTATCCTGGAGCGCCCCCCAGCGCAAGTCGTTGTATCGACTTGCGTGGTAAAAGTAGCGTGGTAACGGTACCGCGTTGTAAAAAATGCGTGGTTACCGTTGTATACCTGGTGCAATACGACAGCTAAAGCGCAGACATCCACGATGCGACGGCAACAACAGCAATGGTGATACGCTTCTTCCCCATTGCGTCGGGAAGATCTTCACGTCTTGATGTCTTTGCACAGGAACTTTCTTTTGTTGTGGAAGTGCAATGCATCGTAAGGTACATTGACACAAGTGTTGCATCTTAAGAACTGAACTGAACTAAGCTAAAACTGGGTTACTGTATGTGGTCACAAATGCTTTACACACTGCCTCTGAGATAAGCCTGTCTGCTCATGCCAATCTACCAAGGGGGTAAGCAGGGGTTATTTTAGGAGTGTACCCCCTTACCGTGACTTGAGGCAATGGTCTTTATTTGTCACAAGTACCTACCTGTGGCTCTGCCCTGAGCCCCACCCTGTTCAACCTTTATATGGCCCCGCTGGCAGAAGTGGTCCAATCGTACGGCATAAAATTAGTATCTTATGCCGACGACACTCAGCTGCTCATCTCCCTATCACAGGCACCCACCTTAGCAGCTGCCAACTTTAAAACCTGTATGCAGGAGCTTGCAGGCTGGATGAATCAACACTGCCTGAAGCTCAACGGCTCAAAAACTGAGGTTCTAGTGATAGGGGGCAATGATGCTAGCTGGACTCAGGCATGGTGGCCTCCTTGTCTGGGTCCTCTACCTATCCCGTGCAAGGAGGCAAAGAACCTGGGGGTCTGGGTTGATCCCAAACTCTCTTTTGAGAGCCACCTCCATAAAGTAGTAGGGAAATGTTTTGGGGTATTGAAGACCTTAAATCGTACTCTGGACCTCCTTCCTTTAGAGGCCAGACACACCATGACCCAAGCATTAGTCACCTCCCGTATTGATTACGGAAATGTGCTACTGCTGGGGACAACAGAAAAGAACATTAGAAGGCTGCAGGTTCTTCAAAATACGGCAGCGCGGCTAGTCCTCAGACTCCCCAAAAGAGCAGCATCTAAACCCACTTTGGCTGCTCTTCATTGGCTTCCCATAAAAAAGAGGATCCTATTTAAAGCGCTTCTCATCTGCTATAGGATAACCTCGCTGAAAGCCCCTGAATATCTGAAGGATCTTGCCATCCCCTACGAGCCCAACAGAGCACGGGTCTTCTTAAAGTCCCTCGGATAAAGAAGGCCAGAATGGGAGGCCGCTCCTTTTGCGTGATGGCAGCCAACCACTGGAACTCCCTCCCAACGAACATCAGATTAGCAGAGTCAGAAACAACATTTAGGAAACTTCTAAAAACCCATCTGTTTACCCTTTAGGCTCTCCACTCCATTGTTGCTGCTCTCTCCACAGCGCGGGGACACGCCGGGATGGCGTCACAAGGCGCTCTACAAACTCCTTTATTATTATTATTTTAATTAGAGACAACCCAAATCTAACAGCCGACATTTAAAATGCGATGGCAGCAGCAGTGATGGCGACATCCTTCTTCCTTGTTGATTCGCGATTCCAGCTCCTTGCGACTCGCAGTCCCTCAGAAGGGCCCAAAACAGTAGCAGGTACTTCCAAAGAATCTGGGGAGCTGGGGAGTAAAGTAGAGACCCCAAATCTAACAGGCCCTGTGTACGCATCTACGTGTAATCCTGCAGACCCCTTCTCCAGCCTTTCCATGAATCCTAAGACATAAATATTGGTGCATCTGTCACGTCCCTCCTCATCCACTGCTTGACACTCCCGACACTTTGCGGTCCAGGCCATCTGGGCCATTTGTTGCTTGAGAGTAGCTACCTCCCCCTTGAACTCCACAATGTCTCCCTCCGGTGTTGCTGCTTTATCGGCTACTTTTTGCAAATCAGCACACAGCAAATTGACATATTTTGACACTGTTTTGATTTGGTGCTCCAATGCTACTTTGGACTCTGGTATGGCCACCAGCTAGTCTACAACGGAAGGCTTCCCATTGCCGTCCCTCTCCCTCTCATCATTGGAGTCTGTTTGTCTCTTTATCCTTTAGGCAAGGTTGGCACAACGTGGTGCACTAAGTGATGATGATAGTGGTTGCACAACGTGTTGCTTTGTCCTAACCAATGATGTATCAGTCAATATCTATTTTTACTCCGTGTATCTTTCCCAGGTGCCAACTTCACAAGGAACGTAATTGTGCACACTAACCTCTTACTAAGGGGGTTATTATGATGGCGGGCAGATCGCCCCATGCATGATTCTGCAATTATTAACTAGCATTTGGCATAATGCATGTGCAACAAAAGTGGTGCAACCATAACACATCTGTCCCTTACTGACCAGGTTAGCTGGTCTGTGGGATCACTGATAGACAACCAGCTCTCTTCCAACATGTGAATTCCAGGGGCTCCTCCAAACATAGCATGCGTGGACCCTGCATGGTCCCAGTCTGCAGGGGTCATATGAGGGAGGAGCCTCTCCCGGGCTGGTTCCAAAAAGCCCAGGTGCAATGTTTCTGAAGGGCCAGACAGCAGCCAGCATCTCTTGAAGCCACTGGGAGAACTTTGGAAGAAGCCATGCAGCAATTGCAAAGTCCAATCCCTGATCCTCGAGATGAGAAGCCTGGCACTCCCTCCTGCTGAATGAGTCTGCCAGGCAGGGGGTTAAGAGTGCCAGAGACAAGGCTCCCTTCCATGAGGCTTGAGCAGCCTCCCAAAGCACAGCCATGGATGAGGGGTCCTGGAACAGATGGAATTCAGCACATTATTCTGCTATGGTCTTGGCCAGACATTCACACAGACTTCCTCTTCATCCAGCGCAATCCATACAAGACCATACTACCAGGATCATACATGTCGGAACCATTTGGGGTAAAGGATCCAACATAGGTGCAAAACGACAGGCCTTTTGCACAGAGAGGCCAGTAGGCAGTTCCCCTGCCTATACAGTGACATGGTCTCACCTGGAAGCCCCCGTCACGCGGTGCCCATAGCCAAAGCATTGCAACCAGCTCACATTAAGCAGGTATTAAGGCCCTCTTACCACAGCAGAGGCAGACACGGCGAAGAACCCCAGGAGAAGGAGTGTGACCCCAGAGACAGCGCCAAGACCCATGGTGCCAGCTACAGGTCCAGAGAGCTACCAGAAGTCTGCCTCTGGGCCCTAGAGCTGCTGACATTTATACTGCCTGCTGCTTGGTGTGCAGCAGGGCCGGGTGCCCCTCCTGTGATGCAGAGAGGGGGGCTGCTGGGAACAGGGATGGGGAAAAAACAGGCTCAGAATCAAATACGCCCTTCTTCTGGGAATGGATTGTCCTGTACAAGCAGTCCACGCTGACCTGAACAAGGAACACTCAAGTCAGCAGGTGTGCAGGAAGAGCAAACAATAGCACACTAACTCTCGCCTCTCCCACGTTTTTATCCAACATTTCAATTATTAAACAAACCTGTCTTCTTAATGCTAAAGTTATAGACCTGGGTCTGGTTTCAGAACAACTTGCAATTCCTTTAGAAAGTGGAAACTACCTGATAAATTAAGAACAACTACGTTTAACGAATAACTGAGGCATTGAAGGTAAGGTGGAGAAAGAAATACAAAACCTCAATTCTTTTGGAAATTTTACTTGAAATTCACACTGTCAGTAAATACATGCCACTTCAAATCAAAATAATGATACGGAGGGCACCTGTGACTTTTAGGACGACCACCGGAATCTCCTGAACCCTCCAGAACCTTAAAGACTGTAGCCCTGATTGCCATAGGGCCCCCACACTCGTGGTGGTGGCCACGCAGTCATTGGGAGTCTCCACAATCATGGCAGAGGGCCCACAGTTCTGGGCAGAGTCTCTGCACTTGTGGAGGAGGCCCCACAGTCTTGGGCAGTCTCCACACTTGGGTAGAGGCACAACAGTGGTATGCAAGGGGGTCCGCAGTCGTGGTGAAGGCTCCACACTTCTGTGGAGAGTCTGCGCAACTCATGGCAGAGGCCTCACAGTCTAGTTGGAGTCTACACACTCATAGCAGAGGCCCCACAGTCATGGGTAGTCTTCACACTCAAGGCAAAGGCCCCGCAGACGTGGGGAGTCACCACACTCATGGTAGATGCCCCGCAGTTCTGGGGGGAGTCTCCGCACTCATGGCAGATGCACCACAGTTCTTGGGGGAGTCTCCGCACTCATGGCAGAGGCACCACAGTTCTGGGGGGAGTTCCACAATCATTTTTTTGTTAAATATATTTTTATTGTTTTTCATACACAACTAGCGTATAAGATGACCAATTCAAATTACACATGGGCGTGGCCTCGTCGGGGCACAGGCCTCGATACATAACTCATAACAGTACATTCGAAACAGTAGATTCAAATAATCGGTAACAGTCTGCTCATACTGCGAATTATTCCACATTAACATTGGGACATTGGGATATTCATGCTTACCCCGTACATCACATCTTAAAGCCTTATCATAAAGAGGTCAACTTGTACTGCCCCCCCCCTCAGTCCTCCCACCTCCCACCCCGTCTCACCGGTGTGTCAATCAAGTCAACACATTTTAGTAATTCAATAGGCGATTCAACTGAGCATAGGCATCATACCAGACATGCAGCAATATGGAATCTTGTGACTATGTTGAAAGTGGGGGGAAACCCCTTTCTGTGCACCTCAACGTCGCTACCATAGGACAGCTACACTACAATTCGTCATTCCCCACAGGTGCGCTCAGCTCCGAATCAGAGTCTGCCTCAGTTGTCCTCAGTTCTGCGACCAGGGCCTCCCATGTCGGCGCTGCTTCTAGTGCCTTATCATTGTGGGACCTTTGAGCCTGCTGCAGAAGAACCACACTCTCAATGCCCGCCCACGTAATCAATGCAGCCCTCCATCCGATAAAGCTGGGCCCTCCCGGGGTCTTCCAATGGGACATCATTTCTCTTTTGGCCTACTCCAATCCCAAGTCCAGAAACTTGCTTGTCAATTTTGTCTTGCTAGTGTGGGGGAACCAATGTAAGAGACAGGTTCCTTTATCTGGACTAACTGGGACCATCCGGTGGGGGCTGGATAGAGCCTGGCAATCAATCAGGTAAAACAACACCTAAGCATCGCCCGAGGTTCCCGTATAATGTGACAATTCAAGCCCCCCTCCTGCTTGCGATTAGTGCCCCCCAACATTCAGCTAACATCTAAATATGTCATCTGAGGATCAAACCTGGACCTCCCCCTAGCCACAGCCACATGGATCATCACACTAAGTTTGGAGTACCGTCTGCTTGTCTGTTCTTGGTCTCAACAGTCCCTTCCCCACCACTGAAAGTGCAAATGTACTCATCAATGAGATTGTCTGCCGTTCCAGGTATGACCAGCGGCAAGTGTACATTGTCTGATCCTGTGGACTCAGCTCCCGACCGCTCTCCGTTCTTCTCCACATCTGATTCTAGCAGCTGAGTTGCTATCAGGTCCCCAGATATGGTGGATACCGCTGCCAACGCACTACTGCGCTCCACTTTGGTCTGTGAAACAGAAGGCTTCTGCAGATCTCACTGACAATGCCGTATCCGTTGTGACTTCTGGACCTGTGAGGGCCCAGCGAGGCCCTGGGAGTTGTGATCTGATCCACCCCTGCCAGCTCTATAAGATTCTAGCCATGTCCACGCATCTTCCGGCGTTTCATGGTAGTAAGTTTTTCAATCCAGGATTATTCGGAGGTTGGCAGGGAACAACAGGGAGTACTGGAGCCCCCCCGCCTGCAGTTCCTTCTTGATAGCCAGGAAGGACGTGTGGCGCAGCTGAATCTCAAATGCATAGTCCGGAAAAAGAGTGACTCTACTGTTACCCACATGGAGCGGCCTATCAGTACGGGCCTTCTGGAGCGGCAAGTCTCTATCTCTAAAGTGCAGCAGTCGGGCCACCACAGGTCGGGGAGGCCGCCCTTGCCACAGCGATTTCGCCGGGACTCGATGTGCCCGCTCTAGTGTGTAAAAAGTCGATAGACCCTCAGGCGCCACCACCGTTCTCAGCCAGTACTCCAAGTAGCGAATCATATCTGATCCCTCCGCTTTTTCCGGCAGGTCCACCACGTGGATGTTGTTCCACCTGTTTCTCCCTTCTGCGTCTTCAGCTCGCCTCTCCAGCGCGCTATACAATCCAAAGCAGATGTCATGGTCGCAGCTAGTGCCTACTGTGCAGGTTCCACCTCTTGGACCACCGTCTCCACGTTCTTCACCTTGTCTGATAACTTAGAGTGATCTGCCCGCAACAGGCCAAGGCCTGTCGCCACCTCTGCAATGTCTTGCTGCAGGGCAGCACGAGAATCTGCAATGGCCGCCAAAATCCTATCCAGCTGGCCCTGCAGCACAGAGTCCTGCGGGAGATCGCGTGTCTCCTGCTCTGGTTGAGGCGGGGGTTCCGTATCCGACTGTTGCTGCATTCCATCTTTCTTGCCATTGGTTTTGCCCATGTCGAAGAGCTCCAGGTTCCAGGCCCCCCCCCCACAGGGATTGAGGGGCAGGATTTCCACTGTATGCCCCAAGGTGCAATTGCAGTTTGCCTCCAAAAGGTTCAGTTCTTCCTGGGTCACAAGAGAGTCAGCGCTCCGCTGCTGGCGCATCCCAGTTCAGCACCACCACAGTGCAGGGCAGCCCCGCCAACAGTACAGGGCTGGGCAGGGCAATGTCCCCGATGTTACGTAATTTAGCCCTCAGATCGCCCCCACAGCACCCTGCAAGGTATCGGCAACACCGCTGGGCCTCCGTTTTCCTCTCACGGCCGTAGTCCTGCTCCTCATCAGTGCGGCCCAGTAGCCGCCGATCGGCGCAGCGTCGCCATTTTGGAAACTCCGCTAGTCCTCCGCCGGGATGGGCAGTTTTCCTCACTTCGTTCCGCCTCTGTAGTCCTTGACCAGCTCTGCTCCCCCACAGAGACGTACCCTCTTCTCACCAGCACTCGAGGCCGTAGTCCGCCTCCTCGTCAGTGGGGCCTGGGAGTCACCGATCAGCACAGCATCGCCATTTTGGAAATGCCGTTAGGCAGCAACGCTTCCCGGAGAGACGCCACAACTCCTCAAAACTCCCCGTTTGGGGGGCTAAAGTTTTCTGATGTGGTATCCCCACCGTCCCCAAACGCCATGGGACCTTAGGGGGGGTCAAGGTGTCTCTTATTCAGAATAATATCGGGACCCTGCAGCGGAGCTTAGCGCTCATGCCTCCGCTTGCATTGGTTTTCAAGCCACGCCCCAGTCTCCGCAATCATGGCAGCATCCCCACAGTCCAGGGAGAAATCTCTGCACTCATGGCAGAGGCCCCGCAGCCATGGGGAGTCTCTACACTCATTGCAGAGACCCCACAGTTCCGGGGGGAGTCTCGACACTCATGGCAGAGGCCCCACAGTCTGGTGGGGGTCTCTGCACTCATGGCAGAGGCCCCAAAGTCTAGTGGGAGTCTCTGCACTCAAGGCAGCAGCCCCACATTTCTGGGGGGAGTCTCTGCACTCGTGGCAGAGGTCCTGAGGTCTTGTGGGAGTCTCCACACTCATGGCAGCATCCCTCCAGATCTGGGGGGAGCCTCCGCACTCGTGGCAGAGGCCCCGCAGCCGTGTGGAGTCTCCGCACTCATGGCAGCATCACCCCAGTTCTGGGGGGAGTCTCCACACTCATGGCAGAGACCCCACAGCCGTGGGGAGTCTCGGCACTGGTGGCAGAGGCCCTGCAGTCTTGTGGGAGTCTCCGCACTCATGGTAGCAGCCCCACAGTTCTGGGAGGAGTCTCCACACTCATGGCGCAAGCCCTGTAGTGTTTGAGAAGTCTCTATACTAGTGGCCCAGCGGTCTAGAGGGAGTCTCCACACTTGTGGCAGAGGCCATGCAGTTGTGGAGTCTCCGTGTGGTATTTGCCTTTGCGTTACTCTGTGGTAGCCAGCTTCTCTCACATGGAACACTCTATCCTTAGGACTCTAGAATGTACAAAGTGCTTGGTCTTGTTGTCAAGTGCTCAGAGTCAGTTGCTGCTGGGTGCCCTGTGGCTAGGACGTTGCTGTACCGAGAACCTGAAATAAAGAAGATCTTGTAATATTTGCAAATAAATATCCTCAGTCTCATAAAAGGTGATCTTGAATTGAAGTTCAATCTTCACAAAAGAATACCATCCAAACAGGTTAACACTCAAAAGTCATCTGAACCCTTAACCTTCTCATAAGCCTAAGGTCTAGAATACACATAGCACTAACCATAGAGAATGAAGAAGAAAAGCTTCCCTTATCATAGAAAAGCTGAGAACTTGAAGAACATGCAGAATATCACACATCTACTTTGCTTTTATCCTGTCTCCTTGTACTTCTTCACACTGGCGACGAGCAAGGAAGATTGAACCCAGTGAGCTCATCTTTAAAGACCTTGAGACAAGGGGATTGTATCCATCAGGTTCATCTCTTAAAACGACCAGAAGGAGCCCCTGTAAGGCCAGTCTGCCTACAGCATACCTCCTAACACAACTGAGTTTTCTTCAAAAACCATAAGGTACAGTGTGCGCTGCTTTTTTTTTAAAGCTTTATCTCACTCTTTCTAAGTTTTCCAGCATGCCTCAAGCACCCTCTATGCAGCGGGTTTAACATTTGAAACGTGTATCTTTTGTTTCACTCTGATCTGATACACACAGCTTACCTTTCATTTCTTAGAATAATCACTGCTTCTTTATTACGCTGATAATCACAACTCAAATTACTTACTTACTGAACATTCAAGCATTGATTACATTTTCTTCTTTATGATTTTATTTTTGTGCTGTCTACACTGACATGCACAGCTTAAATCTTGTGCAGTGTTAAAAAAAATGACAAAATACTTTAGGTACTTACTTGCTTGTGTACTTTCCTCTTGCCATACTTGTGTACACACTTTAGTCTATCTTTACAATTGTAATTATTTTGCAGTTTCTTGATACAATATGCAAAATGTAACTACTCCTTCGTTCTTCCTCTCTAACCCTGGCGATCCAATGCTACATTGGTCAATGTTAGAATCGGGGGTCTCTGGTTGGCACAGGTAGGTACTTGTGACAAGCAGGGACCCTCTCCTCTAATCAGGGCAAGGGAATTACCCTCTTAAAATAACCCCTGCTCACCCTCTAGGTTATGTGGCGCGAGCAGTCAAGGCTTATTTCAGAGGCGATGTAAGTTAAGCAGGTGTGACCACATACAGTAACCCAGTGACAACAGTACAAATGGACACCACACAAGGTTTGATATCAAAAATACGTATACTTTATATACAGTTACCACGAGACCAATAAACAACAAAAAGAATCCACAGTACTATTAAACCTCAAGAGTTCTGGTTAAAAATGTGTAAATCAAAGTTCTGTGCAAGTCAGGAGCCTCGTCCGGCTACAGAGTGTTGAAAGAATAGCGAGTCTAACAAATCCAGCGGACCGCGGTGGTCCGGGCCCACTCAAATGTCGACAGACTCAAACACAGTACCTTTTCCTTGGGGCGGCCGGCACAGATGTGCGAGCCGGTTCCGGGGATCATCGCAATGTACAAAATCAAAGCGTTGCAGGTCACGGTGTCCCTGCCGTCGCGGTGCAGGCTGCGGCTCGCTGACGACGTCGGTGAGCTCAGAGCTTGCGTTGTTGGGGGCGGACATTGCTTGTTGCGTGCTTCCAGCTTTACGGGGCTTCCAGCTTTACGGTGCCGCGGTCGAGCTGGAGTTCGGGAGCTGGCATCGATCAGTCCGGACAGCGGTACAAGTCGGGCAGTGCATCGCGAAATGTGCAAGGCAGTGCCCAACTCCAGTGGTGTCCCAGGGCTCGAAGTCAGGAGCAGTAACCACGTTGGTCAGACCTGTTTGTTGCTGTGTCCTTCCAGTCGCGGTGCAGGCTACGGGTCATTGACAGCATCGGTGAGCGCAGAGCTTGAGTTGTTCGAGGCGGACGTTGCTTAGTGCTGTGCCAACAGGACACCGGGCTGGTCGGGAGAGTCTGTCACAGCTCCCTACATCTGTAGCCACTTGTTTCCAGCAGCAATTCACAAAGGCTGGTGAAGTCCACTGGTCCTGGGACATCGGTCTGGGGGCAAGCTCTCTTCCAAGCCCTTGGAGATCTTTTGCACAAGTTGAAAATAAAGGTAAATACCACAAAGTCTTTCCTCCTCTCTAGGCAGTTCAGGCAACCACTGCATGCCAATCCCCTAAGCAGCACTTCAGTTTGGGATAATCTCTCCTCAGTTTCCTCAGGTTCCTTCTCCTCAGCAGAGGTTTTGTCTTGTCAGTTCCAGGAGTAATCTAATTTCATGGGCTCATGGTCCCAATACTTATACCCCAAAATCCTTTGGTCTCTGAGGGGAGAGGAGCCTGTGCCCAGTTCGAGCCAGTTCTGAAGCACTCTGTTTACCAGAATTCTCCTTTCCTTTCACAGCACAGGGCAGGCACATGAGACGCCCCACTGGAGCTGGAGCCAGCATTGTGGAAGGCAAATACAGTCCAGGAGCACTTTGTTGACAGTCTTCCTTCTCTTCTTTCAGTGTGCAGGGCAGAGAAATCAGACACACCACAGGGGGTAGAGCCAGCATTGCAGAGGGAAGGCCCAGCCGTATTCAGGTCCCAGCTGCAACTCCTCCCTCCCATCTTAGATGCAGATCTCCCTATTCACCACTGGGCAGCCCCAGCCTGTCTCCAGGAATTCCCCAGTCCTGTCACACACAAACCCAGGCAAGGAATACACAACCTAGCAGAGGCGGGCTCAAATGGTTAGGTAAGCAAATACCTACTTTCTAAAAGTGGTATTTACAAACACAGAATATTAAAAAAAACTTTACTAAAAGCTGTATTTTATTATGCTGCGTCCAGGCATACTAAACTCGAATTTCTACCATGTTCTCTGAGTCTGCTAGGATGATAAACATCTAACAATCCCGCAGCCCATTCTAGCCTATGGCGAACAGGTAGGCTTGCAATAGTGAAAAATGAAGATGGCTGTAATTCACTATCTGGACATGCCGCACTCATCAGGTCTTGTCCTACCTTATACTTACAGTGCACCCTGCCCTTGGGCCTACCATAGGGGTGACTAATACAAAGAAAAGGGAAAGTTTAGGGACTGACAAGTGGGTGCACTTGCCCAGTCAGCATGACAGTGCGAGACTGCACGCAGGCTCAGAAATGGCAGACCTTAGACATATTTTACAAGGCTGCTGCTGTGGGTGGCACAACCAGTGCTGCAAGCCCACTAGCAGCATTTGGATTTTCATGCCCTGGGCACACTCAGTGCACTGTACTTGGATTGTAGAGGTGCTACCTGGCCGCTCCCCACTTTGTGTCCCATGTACACCACAGAACCCTGCCCGATCTGGCACTTACTTGCCTTGATCGTGAGGCCTGCCTTCCGCAGTGCCAACAACACTTCCCAGAGGTGGCACGGATGTTCTTCCCAAGTGACACTGAACACTGCAATGTCATCCAGGTAGGCGGCATTGAACTCATCCAGTCTAATCAACACCTGGTTGACCAACATCTGAAAGGTGGCAGCGGCATTCTTCATCCCAAAGGGCATAACCCGGAACTGGAAGTGCCCATCTGGTGTGGAGAATGCTGACCTCTGCTTTGCCCCATCAGTCAAGGTGATCTGCCAGTACCCAGATGTCAAGTCAAATGTGCTGAGGTATCGGACAGCCCCTAACCGATCAATGAGCTCATCAGCTCTGGGGATGTGGTGCACGTTGGTCTTCAAGACCTAATTGAGCCCTCGGTAGTCCACACAGAACCGGAGTTCAGGTGGGGCACCCGGCGCTGAAGCCTTCGGGACCAAGACCACTGGGCTGGCCCTAGGACTGCTGGAGGACTCAATCACCCCAAGTGCAAGCATCTTTGAGACCTCCTCTTTTATGCAAGCCTTTACCCTGTCAGTTACCCTGTAAGACTTGTGCTTCACAGGTAAGCTGTCTCCTATATCCACATCATGGACGCACCAATCTGTGATACTAGGAACCAGGGAGAACAGATCAGAAAACTGTCCCAGCAACTGGCGGCAGTCATTCTGTTGCTCAGGGGTCAGGGTGGAAGAGAGGTTAACACCATCCACTGACCCATCTTGCTCTGTGGCTGCCAGGAGGTCAGGAAGAGGCTCAGTCTCCTCCTCCATTCCAGCATCTGTCGCCAAGAGCATGCCCACTTCAGACCTCTCTAAGGGTAACTTAAGGAGGTTGACATGCAGGGCCCTCAATGGGTTCCTGGGAGACCACAAGACCACCGCGTAGGTAAATGGACTCTTGCGCTCCACAACCTCAAATGGTCCGGTCCAATTATCTTGGAGTGCGCAGGGCTCCACTGGGGCCATGACCCACACTTTCTGGCCACGTTGAAGCTCCACCAGAGTGGCATTCTGGTCGTACCACCGCTTCATCTCATCCTGGCTGGCTTCCAGATTCGCCTTATCGAGTTGATGAAACACCTAGTCTGGTTCCTGAAGGCCAGCATGTAGCTATATGCATCCTGGGGAGGTTTCCTTGGAGATTGCTCCCAGCCTTCTTTGACCAGACTCAGAGGTCCTCTGACCGGGTGTCCATGGAGAAGCTCAACCAGACTGAACCCTAGACATTCTTGTGGCACCTCCCGGTATGCAAACAACAGGCATGGTAAGAGGACATCCCACTTACGCCTCATAGGTTTCTCAAGACCCATAATCATGCCCTTCAGGGTTCGGTTGAACCTTTCAACCAACCCGTTTCCTTGTGAGTGGTAAGGGGTTGTGAACTTGTAGGTTACCCCACACTCCTGCCACAGGGACTTCATGTACTTAGAAATGAAGTTGGTGCCCCGGTCAGACACTACCTCGCGGTGGAATCCTACTCGTGAGAAATTTCCCATCAGTGCTCGTCTCACCACGGGGGCCATCACTGTCCTCAGAGGTATGGCTTCCGGGTACCAGGTAGCATGGTCCACCAAGACCAGGATATACCGTTGCCCATGTCTGTCTTGGAGTCCAGTGGCCCAACAATGTCAATCCCCACCATATCAAAGGGGGTACTGACCACAGGGAATGGCTGGAGAGGAGCCTTGTGGTTCCTCCCACTCTTTCCATTTGCCTGGCACGTCTGACAGGTCCTGCAATAAGTGTCTGAACTCTTGCGCATTTGGGGCCAATGAAAGTGGGTGAAAAGCCTCTCAGAGGTCTTGTCCTGCCCCAAATGTCCTGCCAATGGCACATCATGAGCCAGCCCCAGTAGGAAGGCTCTGATGCGCTGGGGTACCACCAGCACACGGGCTGACCCAGGCTCAGCAACCTTAGGCTCTGAATACAGGAGGCCGTTCTCCCAGTAAATGAAATGTGTTCCAAACTGATCACCGTTGGCCTGGTCTGCAGCCTGCTGCCACAGACCCACGAGAGAAGAACATTCTTTCTGCCCTCTGCAGAATTCCTCCCTGGAGGGGCCTCTTTCCTGCTGCCAATGGGTCAGCTCAGGCAGGTCTCCCAGTTCAGCTACTTGTTCCTGGGTAGGCTCCAGGGCATCCCCCTCAGGATCTACCTCCTCCTGGGCCAAGAAAAATTCAGGGGCCGGTTTCCCACGCCCCCTGCCACTTCTCTCCAAGGCAGGTTCCTGGGCCTCCCTCTCAGGCTCCAGGTCCTCTTGAGAACCCCTACTGTCTACCTTTGACCGGGTGGTCACGCACGCCCAGTCAGGCAGACCCACCATCCTCAGGTGAGTACTCTTCTCCACCTCCTCCCAAGGTGAGTTCTCCAAATCGTTCCCGAACAAACAGTCAACAGGCATGGCGGGCCTCACAGTTCCCTGAAGAGTACCAGAGACCCCCTCCCACTCAATGGGAACCTGAGCCATTGGACAATGACTCTCCGTATTGTCGGCATTAACAACTCGGCAGAATGCATGTGGAACAACCTGCTCTTGAGACACCAGGTGACACCTGACAGCTGTCACACTGGCTCCTGTGTCTCTAAGAGCCTCCACTTTTGGCCATTGATGGTCAGCCACTGCCCATATTTCTTAGTGTTGTTGGGCAGTTGGTTCTCTGGGACCACCTCACAGTCCCCTAAAGAGACAAGGGACATCTCTGCGGGCTTCCACCCACCTTGAACTTCTACCTCCATCCCAAAGGCTTCACTAGCCATCTGCTGGGGCGGAGCACCAGTGGGTGCTGGTTTACCAAAGAGGCGGCACCTGGTATCATTCGCCTTATGACCCAGGTCCCCATATCAGTAACACTTCAGGGGTCCCTGTGTAACAGGATTACCTATCGGGACCATGGGCTTTTTCTCCGGGGGAGGCTGGGAACCTTTCCCTTGGTTCCCTTGGGAATTACTTTGGGGCCCTCTGCGGAACTCCCTCTGTTTACCCTTGTCCCCCCACTCTTCTGCTGGGGAACCTACCCACCTTTGGCTAAGTCTCCCATGTGACCCTGGTGGACCCTGGTACTGAACCAGCGGTCCGCCTCCTGAGCAAGCTTCCTAGGGTTAGTCAGCTTGCTATCAATCAGGTGCTGGCGCAGCTCTGGAAAACAATTATCAGACAAGTGCTCCCATGCAATTAAATCAAAGAGACCTTGAAAATCATCAACTTTGCTGCCCTTTACCCAACAATCCAATGCTCTGCAAAAGAAAGTGAGGCAGGCTGTGGGAGAACCCACAGTTAGGGGAATGCACAGCTCAAAGACAATAATGTCTAAATCAAATTTATCAATGACAGTTTAGAATTCTTATGAAAAGCTCTGAGGCCAACAATTATATGTTTCATCACATATGTTTTACTGTTATCGCATTTTACAAATCACAACTCAAAAACATTATTAGCATGTATATGTCTACAAACTGTTCGTATCAATTGTCAAAATAATATCAAGTCAACAATGCGTTTGAGCACTTAAGAGGTACATAACATTCTTATTTCATCCATCCCAATGCATTTCGGGTTACGTGGAACCCTTCGTCAGGGGAAAGCGTTCGAGAGTGAAGTTTTCTCATTCAATGTCGCCACTGGAAATTAAAAACACAACAACATGCAGTAAAAATACTGCTCGGCTATTAGGATTTGCACCCCAAGTTGTGCATTGAAATAAAGAGTGTTGGAGATAAGCCAGTATAGTAGTTGAATGAAATGAATCCTCCAAGCAAGGAGAGTGAAAAGGGTCCAATCACCATAAGGTGAAAATAATATAGAATAAAAATAATAATAATATGGTGATAACGTCTTGGTGATACCTTGCAAAAAGTGTTGATCCGGACAAGAGATCAGGTGCTAAGGGTTTCAGTGCTGAGCACTACTGTCTGTAAATACAATGATACAAACGGGCACCAAACTAAAACTTCATCATACGTCAAATTGCAACACTGAAGAAGTGATATACGCAATTAAATGCCCATGTGGCCTAGTGTACGTAGGCAGAACAAGCAGAAAGATAAAAACTCGCATAATAGAGCATAAAAGCCGGATTCGGAACAAGAACACCACATCCCCACTGGCAACACACTGGGAGACATCGGGTCACACCATACCCCAATTACGATTTACCATACTAGAAAGAGTCAAAAAGGTGTCAGGCACTGACATCAACACATCATTAGCTCGTAGGGAACCACATTGGATAAAAACACTGAGAACGATAGCCCCAAATGGGCTCAATGACCATTATGAGATGCTGTGTTTTGTATAAAGTATTCCTTTCAGCTCAATATTGTACAGGATCTGCACCCACTTCTTATCTTGTTTTCCACTTTGACTGCTTGTTCACAAATGTTTCATTCTTCTTTTTCTTTCTTCTAAAATATGTCTTTCCCTAAAATTACTCTCGTTTTAGATTCTGTTTTTATTTATCTTTTTCAACACCACACATCACATATTGTGTTCTTTTCACCCCTTTCATTTTATTTTCATAATTATCTCTATCTTTTATACACTTGATCCTTCGTTTCATTTCCTGATCCTTGGGGACACTGCTCCATTCCGTTTTCCACATCGTTGTTCACCCTTGGGTCTATTTTTACGCACAGTAGACCTCCCACTGCCTTCTGTATAGAACCTCCCCGGTCGCGCATTGCACCCTGGATTATCTCCCATTCATCGCGTTCGAAGCAACTGACGGTCTGAGAACTTGGCAAACCTCCGGTATGTTTATCCCGCTCCTTATTCTTTAGTAGACGCTATGTCTATAGTGAAAACATCGATAATTGGAGGAGTCTAACTTCGCTCCCCATGTTTATCTTTATAGTACGGTGACCTGCAGCCGAGCCACACAGAGGGTTTTCCTTCTCCCCATTACTCCGGATTACCAGCACTCTCGCTAGTGCTCACATAACTACATTTCCGGTAAGCGAGTACAAGAATGTCACGTTTCATTCACGGTCTCTGCCCTCTCTCTACTGCCACAGGACAGTCTCCATTATAATACATCATTGTATCATTGTATTTACAGACAGTAGTGCTCAGCACTGAAACCCTTAGCACCTGATCTCTTGTCCGGATCAACACTTTTTGCAAGGTATCACCAAGACGTTATCACCATATTATTATTATTTCTATTCTATATTATTTTCACCTTATGGTGATTGGACCCTTTTCACTCTCCTTGCTTGGAGGATTCATTTCATTCAACTACTATACTGGCTTATCTCCAACACTCTTTATTTCAATGCACAACTTGGGGTGCAAATCCTAATAGCCGAGCAGTATTTTTACTGCATGTTGTTGTGTTTTTAATTTCCAGTGGCGACATTGAATGAGAAAACTTCACTCTCGAACGCTTTCCCCTGACGAAGGGTTCCACGTAACCCGAAATGCATTGGGATGGATGAAATAAGAATGTTATGTACCTCTTAAGTGCTCAAACGCATTGTTGACTTGATATTATTTTGACAATTGATACGAACAGTTTGTAGACATATACATGCTAATAATTTTTTGAGTTGTGATTTGTAAAATGCGATAACAGTAAAACATATGTGATGAAACATATAATTGTTGGCCTCAGAGCTTTTCATAAGAATTCTAAACTGTCATTGATAAATTTGATTTAGACATTATTGTCTTTGAGCTGTGCATTCCCCTAACTGTGGGTTCTCCCACAGCCTGCCTTGCTGTTCTAACATGGGGAATTAGGGTCATTTCCCCACCGGGAATTGCACGCACATTCTTTACAAACCCACCAAATATCTCATAAGAAACTAGAAACCCACTTAAAGTCTACATACAGGTGTGCACCTGCACCCCCCTATCAGTGCTGCAAAAGAAATTGACATACTCTACCCAGGTACTACCTTCTATTTTCTTGCACTTTTTGAACCGCTTCCTATAGAGCTCAGGAGTCAAACCATACCTAGTCATGAGTGCCTCTTTCATGTGGCTATAGGAATTATGGACTTCAGAAGGCAAGTCCAACAGTGTGTCCCACCCCTCACTAAGGAACCTTCCCCACAACCCCGCTGCCCAATCTCTCTCAGGGACCAGGTGGGAAGACATGGCTACCTCATAGGCTCTGAATCACTGTCCAATATCGTCCTTAAAAAACTTCTTCACCACATCTTTGGGGATGTACACTCTACCTTCCACAAGCACTGACGGTGTGCTGCCACCAGAGGGAGTAATCTCTAGACTTCTACCATCAGATCTAGCTCCCTCAAAACTTTGTCATGCTCCATCTGTAATCTCTTTTCCTCTAGAGACATCTTCTTGCTTTCTAGCTCTAGTTGCCCATTCAATTTGAGCTTGGCCATCTCCATTTCATGCATCCTGTTTTCTTTCCTGTCCGCCAACTCTTCTGGGGACAGACCTCTGGCAGAAACACTGCTACCCACTGGGGTGGGCGCCCCCCTCCTCTCAAGAACCAGTGGCCCATCAAGCCGCTGCTCTGCCTCCTCAAACCCCACTAAATCACCAGTGGCATTTCTTGCCTCCATCCAGGCCCTAAGCACATTGTGGAATAGCTCCTTACTGGTGATTCCTGATGTGGAAATTTTAAACTTTTTGCAGAAGCTCTTGAGCTGCTTGTTGGTGTAGCTTTCTATTTTCTCTGCCTCCCAATCACAGTCATCAGATGCAAGGGAGGCTGTCTCCTCCACTGTGACTGAACCAGGCATGATTACAAAAATGGAGATCCCTGGCAAAAGCAAGCATCAAAAGTACGTGGTTGCGTTATGGTCTGCACTCACAAATGCCAATTCGAAATCCCTTCCGCTGCCTACCAATGTTAGAATCAGGGGTCTCTGGTTGGCACAAGTAGGTACTTG
Source organism: Lissotriton helveticus (assembly GCF_964261635.1). NCBI lineage: Eukaryota > Metazoa > Chordata > Amphibia > Caudata > Salamandridae > Lissotriton > Lissotriton helveticus. The sequence continues at coordinate 19,771,700 of NC_136059.1, forward strand.
TGACAAGCAAGGACCCTCTCCTCTAGTCAGGGCAAGGGAATTACCCCCTTAAAATAACCCCTGCACACCCTCTAGGTTGCATGGCGCGGTAGGGAGGACGGTGGCAGTGTCTCTCCCAATCTGTTTGTGCGGTACAGTAGCCCAAGGCAGCATTCTTTATCTCACGTTGCCGAGTTGCTTTTAAACATTGTAACTTTGATTTGTGTTTTAATTTGGAATCTTAAGAGGGGCTGCTGTTACTTTCTTAGCGTGGAAGCCTGGGCTCAGTGTCTGCTCCTGCCTGCCCCGGTCCGATGCGGTAGCTAGTACCGTTGGGCAGAGGGCGGGACAGGGAGAGCCAGGTACTTTCGCATCGGAGCGGTTAGCGCTCTAGTTGGAGGCTGAGATGGGCTATTTAGCCCTCCTGCCTCAGCAACCGCGCAGCAGATGCATGCAACGGGAGCGCTGTCAACGCGTTGAAGACGCGCCAAAGGCAAGCCCGTCTGCGCCCGCCCGCGGCCAGCTGGGGCCTGGCATCAGAACCCCTGCTGGGCGATTCCCAGGTCGGCTGTATAGCTCACAACAACTCCATGCCTTATGCCTTGAGATGAATGTGGAGTGCAAACATAGTATGAAGGCAGATGATGGTAGCAGGAAGTGCAGCCACTGTGTGTATAGAGTAATTCCGCAGTTTAAAGCTAAGGAGGTTGGCTACAGTTTGAGCCTCTCCCTTATTAATTGCCGATCCATGAGAAAGCACAAACTGGACACCCGTGACCTGCTGTTAGAGGGCCAGTTAGATGCCCTGTTCCTCACGGAAACATGGCTCAATGAGGATTCAGCCTCCGATACTCTGGAGGCCCTTCCTAGTGGTTATGGTATCAGTAGGGTTGCCAGAACCAGTGAGAGGTGGGGGATTGTGATGATTTTTAAACACTCTATACAATGCTCCCTTGAACCCACTAAGATCGTGGGCAGCGAAGTGGGCTTCTTCTCGATAACTGTCTCCAAAAGCTATGTGATAAAAGGGATTCTGGTTTATAGACCTCCAGGTCCCTTCACACAGTTTACGTCCAGCCTAAGTGAATATTTAATCCATCCGGCTCTCCGGTAACAATTGGTGCTTGGAGACTTGAATATGCTCTTTGACGATGCCTCTGACTTGGGAGCTCAGGGGATCTGCCAGGAAATGGAAGCATTCCAGGTGATACTTAAGTCGGAACACCCTACGCATAGACAGGGTCATTTACTTAACCCAATCTTTGCTAACTGGGATGCTCTTCAAATTGAGATACCCCTGCCGGTCCCTTGGTCGGATCACTATGTGGTTCCGTTCAGGGTGAGGATACTGGCTCAGAAAGACTCAAGTAATAGTGGTACAAAGGCAGAAATATAGGAGGTGGGCGGCCTTCTCGCAAGACAACTTCAGTAAGATCCTTCTTCAGGGGGACCTCCAGAGGGTCAGAGTATTGTCACGGCGTGTGAGGCCCTAGACAGGCGTATTTTGGAGGCACTTGATATCTGCGCACCCTGGGCAGCTAAGGCTTCCAAAAGACAAACTAGATCCGCCCCCTGGTTCGGAGACGAACTGAGACATGCGAAAGCGGCCTGTAAGCACCTTGAAAGAAGGTGGAGAAGGGATTTCTCGGCCCAGTTGAAGGCCGAATATAAAGTGAGCCTTAGGCTCTACCACTCCCTCATTAGGAAGACGTGAGCCTCTTATTACAAGGAGAGAATTGAGGCAGCGGAAAACTCAGCCTAAGAGCTGTTCACTGTCTATAAGGAGATCTCTTCTTTGGATAAGATCTCAGCTTCGATTGCCGGCTCAGTGGAATCATGTAATCGGATTGCAGAGAAGGTGGAGAATATTTACGCCACCTTCCCGGTCTCCGCAAGAGAGGGGTATGCTAGGACGGATGCTTCCATTGTTTGACAATAGAAGCCTGGTGGCGCCGCGGCCAGGGCGACTGACGCTGGAATCTGGGGACCACGGTTCGATCCCCGGCACCGGCGGCAGATTAGCCCAGCACCGTGTGACTCTGGGCAATAGCTTGCTTAATCTTCCCGACGGCCCCCAGCGCCTAGAGACCCTAACGGGTGATTGTGCGCTTTACAAATGTGGATATTATATTATGTAAGGGTGAGGAGACTCCGGATGCTTTTAGCATCCCTAATTCTGAGATCCTAATGAGGATAGCCTGTAACATCAAATCGGGTTCTCCCCTGAACCCTGCTAGGGTGCTGAAAGGTAGTATGCAGGTTCTTGAACTCATTATTAGGCATTTGTTAGAGCTCTCTTTTAGCTCAGGCATCGTGCCTAGAAGATGGAAGGAAGCCGTGGTCCTTCCATTGAGGAAGAAGTTGAATGTCAGCATGGACCGGTAAGACAATTTTCGCCCCTTCTCGCTACTCCCTTATTTTGAGAAAAGTGCAGAGAAGGTGGTGAACATCCAGTTAACATATCATATTGGTAAACATGATCTTTTCCACCCCACTCAGTCTGGTTTCCGTGCATTGTATTCGACGGAGTCTGCTTTGTTCCTCTCCACGGAGGTCATTCGGAAGTACGTAGATGAAGGTCAGACGGCGGCCTTAATTTTACTCGATCTGAGTGCCGCCTTCGACACTGTTGCTCACTGTACGCTTCCTAGTGTCTCAGGAAGGGAGGGGTGGGTGGAAAGGCATTGGCATGGATGGGATCCTTTCTGCAGGATCGCAGTTTTCGGGTGGCTCAGGGACCGTTTCAGTCAAAGCGTGTTATGCTTAAACAGGGGGTGCCACAGGGGACCACCCTCAGCCCGACCCTGTTTAATCTATATGTTGCACCAGTGGCAGACAATACCGGAAGGTACGGGGTCAAAGGAGTGTCTTACGCTGATGACACACAGCTGCTGGTGGCATTGACACAATCGAATGAGAAGGCAGCCTCCAACTTTAACTCCTGTTTGCAAGAACTGGCGGTTTGGATGGGTGAGAACTGCCTTAAACTAAACGGGAGTAAGACAGAGGTTTTGATTGTTGGAAAGGCACCCTCTGCGTGGTCATCGGCGTGGTGGCCTCAGACCCTTGGTCCCGCCCCGGCTCATAGTGAGTAAGTCAAGAACTTAGGGGTGTGGTTAGACCACAAGCTCTCGTTTGAGCTTCAGAAAGGCGAGTGGCAGGAACTTGTTTTGGTATCTTGCGTAGTTTGCGCAAGACCTTGGACATCCTGCCTATTGGACCTAGGAAGACCATGGTCCATGCCTTAGTAACCGCTAGGCTGGACTACGGGAATGTGCTCTACCTGGGGGCAATGTTAGCTGTGTTGAAAGGCTTCAGCATATAAAGAACGCAGCTGCCTGTCTGGTTCTGACGCTGCCCAGGAGAGCATCCTCAAGGAAGGCGGTAGTTGATCTCCACTGGCTCCCGATTAAGGAGCACATCCAGTTCAAAGCACTCTGTGTGTGCCACCGTATCCTTCAAAGGAAGGGGCCCGCCTACCTATGTAATCTTTTGAGCCCATATGTCCCCTCCCGCCAACTTAGATCTAGTGGGATGGGGCAGGTTACTAGTGTCCCTAGTGTCAGGACGGAAAGGATGGGCGGGCGCTCCTTCAGGTTTATGGCGGCTCAGCAATGGAATAGACTCCCGCCGGGGCTGCGAATGGAGACATCGGAGGTGACCTTCCGTAAAAAGCTGAAAACTCTGATGGGGAGGGGACCTGAGAATGATGTTCTCCTTGGCCTATGTACCGCAGCACGGGGACACACTAGTAAAGTGTAACCAGGCGCTTTACAAATGCCATTATCATCATCATCATCAGCAGTCAAGGCTTATTTCAGAGGCGATGTAAGTTAGGCAGTTGTGACCACATACAGTAACCCAGTGACAGCACTACACATGGTCACCACACAAGGTTTTATATACTCGTTGACAGCGTTGGTGAGCGCAAAGCTTGTGTTGTTCAAGGCGGAAGTTGCTCAGTGCGGTGTCAACAGGACACTGGGCTGGTCGGAAGAGTCGGTCACAGCTCCTTACCTCTGTAGCCACTTGTTTCCAGCAGCAATTCACAAAGGCTGGTGAAGTCCACTGGCCCTGGGACTTCGGTCAGGGGGCAAGCTATCTTCCAAGCTTTTGGAGATCTTTTGCACAAGTTGAAAATAAAGGTAAAGCCACAAAGTCTTTCCTCCTCTCTAGGCAGTTCAGGCAACCACTGCAGGCCAATCCCCCAGGCAGCACTTCAGCTTGGGATAATCTCTCCTCAGCTTCTTCAGGTTCCTTCTCCTCAGCAGAGGTTTTGTCTTGTCAGTTTCTGGAGTCATCTAATTTCATGGGCTCAGGGTCCCAATATTTATACCCAGAAATCCTTTGTTCTCTGAGGGGAGAGGGGCCTGTGTCCAGTTCAAGCCAGTTCTGAAGCACTCTGTTTACCAGACTTCTCCTTTCCTCTCACAGCACAGTGCAGGCACATCAGATGTCCCACAGGAGGTGGAGCCAGCATTGTGGAAGGCAAGTACAGTCCAGGAGCACTTTGTTGACAGTCTTCCTTCTCTTCTTTCAGTGTGCAGGGCAGAGAAATCAGACGCACCACAGGGGATGGAGAAAGCATTGTAGAGGGAAGGCCCAGCCATATTCAGGTCCCAGGTGCAACTCCTCCCTCCCATCTTAGATGCAGATCTCCCTATTCACCACCGGGCAGCCCCAGCCTGTCTCCGGGAATTCCCCAGTCCTGTCACACACAAACAACAAGGAATACACAACTTAACAGAGGGGGGCTCAAATGGTTAGGCAACCTAATACCTACTTTCTAAAAGTGGTATTTGCAAACACGGAATATTAAAATAAACTTTACTAAAAGATGTCTTTTATTATTCTGAGTCCAGGCATACTAAACTCGAATTTCTATCATGTTTTCTGAGTCTGCTAGGATTATAAACATCTAACAATCCCGCAGCCCATTCTAGCCTATGGCGAACAGGTAGGCTTGCAATAGTGAAAAACGCAGATGGCTTTAATTCACTATCAGGACATGCCGCACTCATCAGGGCTTGTCCTACCTTATACTTACAGTGCACCCTGCCCTTGGGCCCACCATAGGGGTGACTAATATGAAGAAAGGGGAAGGTTTAGGGACTGGGAAGTGGGTGCACTTGCCCAGTCACCATGACAGTGCGAGACTGCATGCAGGCTCTGCAATGGCAGACCTTAGACATGTTTTACAAAGCCTCGTCTGTGGGTGGCACAACCAGTGCTGCAAGCCCACTAGCAGCATTTGGATTTACATGCCCTGGGCACACTCTGTGCACTGTACTGGGGTCCGACAAGTAAGCCAAATATCCAATCATGGAACCAATAATCAATACATCAATTTACAGTAGGGAAAACTCACACTGTGGCACTGTACAGCAGTGGCACAGTGCCCCAAGCATCTATCACCAGAAAAATACACGAGGCAAAAGCAAAAATGGAAGGGAGACCCACGCCAATGGTGCCAGGTCTAACAGTCAAAATGGAAAAAGGTTTTACTTAATTATGCAACGGTTTGCGGGGTATCTCTGAGTGCTGAAAGAAAATCAGCATTACTATTACACTGCCTGGGTTCTGAAGGCCAAGAAGTGTTTGAACATCTTCCAAACCTGAATGATGATTAGTCAGATGGTGTCAATGAATTTGAAATCAGTATTAAGAAACCCGATAAGCACTACCTCCCAAAGATTAAAACCATCCTCGAACGCTACCATTTTGGAAAGCGAGTTCCAAAAATATGATGAGTCTGTTGAAGCATACATTACCACTCTGCGTAAATTGGGTGCCACCTGTAAATTCAATGGATCTCTTGAAGAATGTGTTTGTGATCAGTTATGCTAGGTAGCACTGTTGAGAAAATTAAAGGTGAGCTTTGGCAAAAAGATGACCCAAAGGTTGATGAGGTTTTTGGATAGCCAAGAGAATAGAACACTCCCTTGCTTGCGTAGAGGTTATTAAAAAAGATAATGGTGTTTTGGAAGAAAAGGTTCACAGTGTTACAAAAACAACCTCAAACCGGTTTGGAAGCAATTTGAAACTGCGCCGTCTTCTGACTCCAAATTTAAGGGAAACACAGGAATAAAATGCTACCATTGTGACATGTTAGGTCACCTTGCCAACGACAAGTCATGTCCTGCTCTCACTTGTAAGTGTCACAACTGTAGAAAGGTTGGGCATCTATCAAAGTCCCTTTTGAGTTGTTTAGGGGGCCCACTCCCTATACTTACATGTTCCAGACTTGGATGAGAGTGAAAGGTGCTGACATTGAGTCTTGTGAAGATGCTCAATGGGGCGTTCGTCAGGATCTCAAGTCAGCTAAAAGAAAGGTCAACCTTGATACCAGACATGCGTTTTCTCACACCATAGTTAGCTTGGGTGACCATGTGAGGGTACGCTTTCCCCAGAAGTGTGGTTGTGCAAAATTCCCACCTCCTCGTACTGTGACTAAACTATTTATTGATGCTGTCAAACTTGATGATGGACGTATTTGGAATTTGAGTAGGATTGTTCCTGTGTGTCCCTGTGTTATTGATGGCAGAGATGAAAAACTTCTTTCTTCTAGGGTTGTTTCTCCTCTGCGTAGGAGCACTCGCACTTGTAAAACTCCACAGAAACTTCTTAACTATGTTTTGAAATTAACGTACTTTCTATTCTCCCAGTACAATATTTTGCATTTAGTGGAAGGTGTGTGGTATTTGCCTTTGCGTTACTCTGTGCTAGCCAGCTGCTCTCACATGGAACACTCTATCCTTAGGACTCTAGAATGTAAACAGTGCTTGGTCTTGTTGCCAAGTGCTCGGAGTCAGTTGCTGCTGGGTGCCCTGTGGCTAGGACGTTGCTGTACCATGAACCTGAAATAAAGAAGATCTACTTTGCTGTTATCCTGTCTCCTTGTCCTTCTTCACACTACAGTTCTTGGGGAGTCTGCATACTCATTGCAAAGGCCCTGCAGTCTTTGGAAAGCCTCCACACTTATGGTGGAGGCCCCACAGTTCTTGGGTGAGTCTCCACACTCATGGCAAAGGCCCACAGTCTTTGGTGACTCTCCACACTTATAGAAGTCGTGTGGGAGTCTCCTCACTTGTAGTGCAGGCCCTGCAGTCTTGGGGAAGTCTCCACACTCATGGCAGATGCCCCACAGTCCTTGGGGGAGTCTCCACACTTGTGGCAAAGGCCCCTCAGACTTGGGGGAGTCTCCACACTTGTGGCGGCGTCCCTGCAGTCTAGTGGGCAAGCCACACTCCTGGCAGAGGTCCTACAGTTCTGGGGGGAATCTCCACACTCGTGAATTCAGCCCCGCTGTCTTTGAGGAGTCTCCACACTAGTGGCATAGACCCCGCAGTCTTCAGGATGCCTCCACACTCGTGGCAGCGCCCCCACAGTTCTGGGCAGAGGCTCCACACTCTTGGAGGAGGCCCCACAGTTCTGGGGGGAGTAAAATCCCTTGTGGTGGAGGCTACACAGTCTTGGGGGAGTCGCCACACTCATGGTGGTGGCCCTGCAGGCTTGTGGGAGTCTCCACAATCACGGCAGAGGCCCAACAATCTTGGGTGAGTTTCCACACTCGTGGCGGAGGCCCCACAGTCTTGTGTGAGTCTCCACACTCATGGCAGAGGACCAACAGTAGTGGGGAATCTCCACACTCATGGCAGAGTCCAACAGTTCTGGGGCGAGTCTCCACACTTGTGGCGGAGGCCCCATAATTCTTGGGGGGTCTCAACACTTGTGGCAGTGGCTCTGCAGTCTTGAGAGAGACTACAAACTCATTGTGAATGCCACAGAGTTCTAAGGGTAGTCTCCACACTCGTGGTAGAGGCCCTGCAATCTTGGGGGAGTCTCCATTCTTGTGGCGGAGGCCCAGCAGTATTGTGGGAGTCTCCACACTTGTGGTGGAGGCCCCACAGTTCTTGGGGGAGTCTCCACAATTATGGCAGAGGCCCTGCAGTCTTTGGTGACTCTCCACACTTGTAGCAGTCCTATGGGAATCTCCACACTCGTGGTATAAGACCTGCAGTCTTGAGTAAGTCTCCACACTTGTGGAGGGGGCGCTGCAGTCTTATGGGAAACTCCACACTTCTGGCAGATGCCCCACAAGTTCTTGGGGGAGTATCCACACTTGTGGCAGAGGCCCTGCAGTCTTAGGGGACTCACCACACTTGTGGCGGAGGAACTCAGTTGTGGGGGAGTCTCCTCACTCTTGGCGGAGTCCCAGCAGTCTTGTGGGCATCGCCACACTCATAGCAGAGGCCCCACAGTTCTGGAGGCATTTCCACGCTTGTGACTTAATTCCTGCAGTCTTTGGGGAGTCTCCACACTAGTGGGGGAGGACCAGCAGACTGGAGGGAGCCTACACACTCATGATGGAGGCAAGGCAGTCTTGCGGGAGTCTCCACACTCCTGGTAGAGGCCCTACAGTTCTGGGGGGAGTCTCTGCTCTTGTGGTGGAGGCCCTGCAATCTTGAGGACGTCTCCACAACTCGTGGTGGAGGGAGGTCCAGCAGTCTTGTGGGAGTCTCCACAATTGTGGCAGAAGCCCCGCAGTTGTGGGGAGTCTCCACAGTCGTGGCAGAGGACTCGTAGTCTTGGGGGACTCTCCACACTCGTGGCGGAGGCCCCACAGTCTTGTGTGAGTCTCCACACTCATGGCAGAGGACCAACAGTAGTGGGGAATCTCCACACTCATGGCAGAGGCCAACAGTTCTGGGGTGAGTCTCCACACTTGTGGCGGAGGCCCCTTAATTCTTGGGGGGGTCTCAACACTTGTGGCAGTGGCTCTGCAGTCTTGAGAGAGACTACAAACTCATTGTAAATTTCCCAGAGTTCTGAGGGTTGTCTCCACACTCGTGGTAGAGGCCCTGCAATCTTGGGGGAGTCTCTATTCTTGTGGCGGAGGCCCAGCAGTCTTGTGGGAGTCTCCAAACTTTTGATGGAGGCACCACAGTTCTTGGGGGAGTCTCCATAATTATGGCAGAGGCCCTGCAGTCCTTGGTGACCCTCCACACTTGTAGCAGTCTTGTGGGAATGTCCACACTCGTGGTGCAAGACCTGCAGTCTTGAGTAAGTCTCCACACTTGTGGCAGGGGCCCTGCAGTCTTATGGGAGTCTCCACACTTTTGGCAGATGCCCCACAGTTCTTGGAGGAGTATCCACACTTGTGGCAGAGGCCCTGCAGTCTTAGGGGACTCTCCACACTTGTGGCGGAGGAACTCAGTTGGGGGGAGTCTCCACACTTTTGGCGGAGTCCCCGCAGTCTTGTGGGCATCGCCACACTCATAGCAGAGGCCCCACAGTTCTGGGGGCATCTCCACGCTCGTGACGTAATTCCTGCAATCTTTGGGGAGTCTCCACACTAGTGGAGGAGGACCAGCAGACTTGCGGGAGCCTCCACACTTGACAGAGTCCAACAGTTCTGGGGCGAATCTCCACACTTGTGGTGGAGGCCCCATAATTCTTGGGGGGCCTCAACACTTGTGGCAGTGGCTCTGCAGTTTTGAGAGAGACTACAATCTCATTGTGAATGCCCCAGAATTCTGAGGGTAGTCTCCACACTCATGGTAGAGGCCCTGCAACCTTGGGGGAGTCTCCATTCTTGTGGCGGAGGCCCAGCAGTCTTGTGGGAGTCTCCACACTTGTGGTAGAGGCCCCACAGTTCTTGGGGGAGTCTCCACAATTATGGCAGAGGTCCTGCAGTCTTTAGTGACTCTCCACACTTGTAGCAGTCTTGTGGGAATCTCCACACTCGTGGTGCAAGACCTGCAGTCTTGAGTAAGTCTCCACACTTGTGGAGGGGGCCCTGCAGTCTTATGGGAGTCTCCACACTTTTGGCAGATGCCCCACAGTTCTTGGGGGAGTATCCACACTTGTGGCAGAGGCCCTGCAGTCTTAGGGGACCCTCCACACTTGTGGCGGAGGAACTCAGTTGCGGGGGAGTCTCCACACTTTTGGCGGAGTCCCCGCAGTCTTGTGGGCATCGCCACTCATAGCAGAGGCCCCACAGTTCTGGGGGCATCTCCACGCTCATGACGTAATACCTGCAGTCTTTGGGGAGTCTCCACACTAGTGGAGGAGGACCAGCAGATTTGAGGGAGCCTCCACACTTGGCAGAGTCCAACAGTTCTGGGGTGAGTCTCCACACTTGTGGCGGAGGTCCCATAATTCTTGGGGGAGACTCAACACTTATGGCAGTGGCTCTGTAGTCTTGAGAGAGACTACAAACTCATTGTGAATGCCCCAGAGTTCTGAGGGTAGTCTCCACACTCGCGGTAGAGGCCCTGCAATCTTGGGGGAGTCTCCATTCTTGTGGCGGAGGCCCAGCAGTCTTGTGGGAGTCTCCACACTTGTGGTGGAGGCCCCACATTTCTTGGGGGAGTCTCCACAATGATGGCAGAGGTCTTGCAGTCTATGGTGACTCTCCACACTTGTAGCAGTCTTGTGGGAATCTTCACACTTGTGGTGCTAGACCTGCAGTCTTGAGTAAGTCTCCACACTTGTGGAGGGGGCCCTGCAGTCTCATGGGAGTCTCCACACTTCTGGCAGATGCCCCACAGTTCCTGGGCGAGTATCCACACTTGTGGCAGAGGCCCTGCAGTCTTAGGGGACTCTCCACACTTTTAGCGGAGGAACTCAGTTGTGGGGGAGTCTCCACACTCTTGGCGGAGTCCCCGCAGTCTTGTGGGCATTGCCACACTCATAGCAGAGGCCCCACAGTTCTGGGGGCATCTCCACGCTTGTGACGTAATTCCTGCAGTCTTTGGGGAGTCTCCAAACTAGTGGGGGAGGATCAGCAGACTGGAGGGAGCCTCCACACTCATGATGGAGGCTGGGCAGTCTTGGGGGAGTCTCCACACTCCTGGTAGAGGCCCTACAGTTCTGGGGGGAGTCTGCACTTGTGGTGGAGGCCCCGCAATCTTGAGGACGTCTCCACAACTCGTGGAGGAGGGAGGTCCAGCAGTCTTGTGGGAGTCTCCACAATCGTGGCAGAAGCCCCGCAGTTGTGGGGCGTCTCCACACTCATGGCAGAGGCCCAACAATCTTGGGTGAGTTTCCACTCTCGTGGCGGAGGCCCTACAGTCTTATGTGATTCTCCACACTTATGGCAGAGGACCAACAGTAGTCGGGAATCTCCACACTCATGGCAGAGGCCAACAGTTCTGGGGCGAGTCTCCACACTTGTGGCGGAGGCCCCATAATTCTTGGGGGGTCTCAACACTTGTGGCAGTGGCTCTGCAGTCTTGAGAGACACTACAAACTCATTGTGAATGCCCTAGAGTTCTGAGGGTGGTCTCCACACTCGTGGCAGAGGCCCTGCAATCTTGGGGGAGTCTCCATTCTTGTGGTGGAGGCCCAGCAGTCTTGTGGGAGTCTCCACACTTGAGGTGAAGGCCCCACAGTTCTTGGGGGAGTCTCCACAATTATGGCAGAGGCCCTGCAGTCTTTGGTGACTCTCCACACTTGTAGCAGTCATATGGGAATCTCCACACTCGTGGTACAAGACCTGCAGTCTTGAGTAAGTCTCCACACTTGTGGAGGGGGCCCTGCAGTCTTATGGGAGTCTCCAAACTTCTGGCAGATGCCCCATAGTTCTTTGGGGAGTATCCACACTTGTGGCAGAGGCCCTGCAGTCTTAGGGGTCTCTCCACACTTGTGGCGGAGGAACTCAGTTGCGGGGGAGTCTCCACTCTCTTGGCAGAGTCCCCGCAGTCTTGTGGGCATCGCCACACTCATAGCAGAGGCCCCACAGTTCTGGGGGCATCTCCACGCTCGTGACTTAATTCCTGCAGTCTTTGGGGAGTCTACACACTAGTGGGGGAGGACCAACAGACTGGAGGGAGCCTCCATACTCATTATGGAGGCCGGGCAGTCTTGGGGGAGTCTCCACACTCCTGGTAGAGGACCTACAGTTCTGGGGGGAGTCTCTGCACTTGTGGTGGAGGCCCCACAATCTTGAGGACGTCTCCACAACTCGTGGTGGAGGGAGGTCCAGCAGTCTTGTGGGAGTCTCCACAATTTTGGCAGAAGCCCCACAGTTATGGGGAGTCTCCACACTCGTGGCAGAGGACTCAGAGTCTTGGGGGACTCTACACACTCGTGGTGGAGGCCCCACAGTCTTGTGTGAGTCTCCACACTCATGGCAGAGGACCAACAGTAGTTGGGAATCTTCACACTCATGGCAGAGGCCCACAGTTCTGGGGCGAGTCTCCACACTTGTGGCGGAGGCCCCATAATTCCTGGGGGGTCTCAACACTTGTGGCAGTGGCTCTGCAGTCTTGAGAGAGACTACAAACTCATTGTGAATGCTCAGAGGTCTGAGGGTTGTCTCCACACTCGTGGTAGAGAACCTGCAATCTTGGGGGAGTCTCCATTCTTGTGGTGGAGGCCCAGCAGTCTTGTGGGAGTCTCCACACTTGTGGTGGAAGCCCCACAGTTCTTGGGGGAGTCTCCACAATTATGGCAGAGGCCCTGCAATCTTTGGTGACTCTCCACATTTGTAGCAGTCTTGTGGGAATCTCCAAACTCATGGTGCAAGACCTGCAGTCTTGAGTAAGTCTCCACACTTGTGGAGGGGGCCCTGCAGTCTCATGGGAGTCTCCACACTTTTGGCAGATGCCCCACAGTTCTTGGGGGAGTATCCACACTTGTGGCAGAGGCCCTGCAATCTTAGGGGACTCTCCACACTTGTGGCGGAAGAACTCAGCTGCGGGGGAGTCTCCACACTTTTGGCGGAGTCCCAGCAGTCTTGCGGGCATCGCCACACTCATAGCAGAGGCCCCACAGTTCTGGGGGCATCTCCATGCTCGTGACGTAATTCCTGCAGTCTTTGGGGAGTCTCCACAGTAGTGGAGGAGGACCAGCAGACTTGAGGGAGCCTCCACACTCATGATGGAGGCAGGGCAGTCTTGGGGGAGTCTCCACACTCCTGGTAGAGGCCCTACAGTTCTGGGGAGTCTCTGCACTTGTGGTGGAGGCCCAGCAATCTTCAGAACGTCTCCACAACTCATGGTGGAGGGAGGTCCAGCAGTCTTGTGGGAGTCTCCACAATCATTGCAGAAGCCCTGCAGTTGTGGGGATTCTCCACACTCGTGGCAGAGGCCTCAGAGTCTTGGGGGACTCTCCACACTCGTGGTGGAGGCCCTGCAGTCTTGTGTGAGTCTCCACACTCATGGCAGAGGCCCCACAGTTGTAGGGAATCTCCACCCTTGTGGCAGAGTCCCCACAATTCTTGGGGGAGTCTATGCACTCATGGCAAAGGTCCTGCCGTCGTGAGGGAGTCTCCAAACTCATGGCAAAGGCCCCACAGATCTGGGTGAGTCTAAACACTTTTAGCAGAGGCCCGCAGTTATGGGGGAGTCTCCACACTTGTGGCAGAGGCCCCGCAGTCGTGGGGAGTCTCCGCACTCGAGCAGAGGCCTCACAGTTTTAGGGGAATTCTCCACACTTCTGGCAGCGGCCCCACAGTCCTGGGGGAGTCTCCACACTCATGGCAGAGGCCTGCAGTCTCCACACTTTAGGCGGAGGCCCCACAGTTCGCGGGGAAATCTGCACACTCATGGCGAAGACCCTGCAGTCTTGGGGAAATCTCCACTCTTGTGGTGGAGGCCCGCAGTCTTGAGGGCGTCTCCACAACTTGTGGTGGAGGGAGGTCCTGCAGTCTTGTGGTAGTCTCCACAATTGTGGCAGTAGCCCCGCAGTTGTGGGGAGTCTCCACACTCGTGGCAGAGGCCTCGGACTCTTGGGGACTCTCCACACTCGTGGTCGAGGCCCTGCAGTCCTTATGTGAGTCTCCACACTCATGGCAGAAATGAAATGAAAATGGGATTTATAAAGCGCATGGCTACCCGTAAGTGTCCCAGCGCTGGTGAGAGAGGTAGGGGAGGAAAGGAGAAGGTTATGGGAACAACCATGTTTTCAGAAGCTTGCGAAAGGTGGACAGGTTAGGTTCCGCGTGCAGTGTGGGGGGTAGCGCATTCCACAGTTTGGGGGCATTATAGGAAAAGATACGGCCCCCTGTGTGAGCCTTTTTAATCCTGGGTATGTGCGCCAGATGTAGATGTGCTGAGCAGAGGTTTCTGGATGTTTCAGGGCGTCTTACCAGATTTTTCAGGATCTGAGGTCCCTTTCCATGGAGGATCTTATGGGTCGTACAGAGGGATTTAAAGTGTATTCGCTCCTGGATGGGCAGCCAATGGAGCAGTCTGAGGGCCGGTTTTCCAAACTCCGACTCTTGGTACCAGTTAAGAGTCTGGCTGCAGAGTTTTGCACCACCTGGAGTTTGGCGATGACATTCTTAGGGGCACCAAGATACAAAGCATTGCCATAGTCCAGTCTAGATAATAAAAGGCTCTGGACAAGAATCTTCCTGGAGTCTTGGGGAAGCAGAGGGAGAATTTTCCAGGTAGATCTGAGAATGCCATAGCAGACCCCTGCTGACTTCCTGGCTTGGGTAGTAAACGAGAGGTCCTGGTCGAGCCACATACCCAGGCTTTTAATGGCTTGTTTTGGGACCGGGGCAGGCCCCATGCAAGACGGCCACAGAGTCTTTGGGATGAAATGGGATTGGTTCCCTAGTACCAGCACCTCCGTTTTGTCTCTGTTAAGTTTAAGATGGGAACCGTCCATCCAGTGTGATATGTCTTGGAGGCAGGAGTGAAGGTTATTAGGGGGCTGGTTGACATGGCTAAGAGAGACGACAAGTTGAGTGTCGTCAGCGTACCTCACAAATTTGACCCCATGGGGGGTGACTATTTTCTCCAGGGGGACCATGTACACATTAAAAAGAGTAAGGCTCAGAGACGAGCCCTGAGGAACCCCACAATGTACAGGGGTGGCACGAGATTTAGAAGTTCCCTTGAGGATTTGAAAGGAGCGGTCATGGAGGAAGGATTTCAACCAAGCCAGTGCGGACCCCGAGATTCCCAGTTCCCTGAGTCGGTGAATCAGAATGGTATAATTCACTGTGTCAAAGGCTGCGCTCAAATCCAGGAGGATCACTGCCACTGATCCTCCTGCATCAAGGATCTTTCTAGCCTCCTCAACAACCGCAATCATGGCTGTTTCCATACCCTGACCCGGGCGGAAACCCGTCTGAGACGGATACAGGAGTCCATTGGATTCTAAGTGGGCTGAAAGCTGCTGATTGACCAGTTTTTCAGCAATTTTGCTGACTA
Source organism: Lissotriton helveticus (assembly GCF_964261635.1). Taxonomy (NCBI): domain Eukaryota; kingdom Metazoa; phylum Chordata; class Amphibia; order Caudata; family Salamandridae; genus Lissotriton; species Lissotriton helveticus. Next base: position 19,786,849 of record NC_136059.1, read on the forward strand.
TGGGCAGCAACGAGATGGGGCGGTAAATCCCCAAATCTGCCGGGTTGAGATTTGGTTTCTTTAGATGGGGCTTTACTATGGCCCTTTTCCAACCAGGAGGCACAAGGCCTTGTCGTAGAGAGGTGTTAATAAGTTTGACCAGCGGGGGGAGAATGGTAGGGGCAACTGACTTTAACGTGTTAGGTGGTGCTGGGTCGAGTGGGGAGCCTCTTTTGATGGAAAGGAAGATGGGAAGGAGAGACTCCAGTGTAGTGGGGGAAAAGGAGTTTAGGCCTGGACTGTTTTGTTGCTGTGTATAAATGAGGGGATCTGAAGGGGTTTCTCCTGTGGGAAGAGGGAGGGAATTTAGGATGGTTTGGATTTTTGCATTGAAAAATTCAGCGAAGTCGTTGCAGCGGTCGCCGATAAGGTCAGCCGGCGAGGAAGGATCTAGAGTTTTCATAAGCTTATTTACTATCCGGAAAATTTCCTTGGATGAACAAGCAGAGGTTCTGATTTTTTCCTCGAAGAAAACAGCTTGAGCTGTTTTAAGGGCCTTTTTATAGGATAGAAATGATTGGCTATATTCTCTCTTTTTTTGGGGGGCAAATTCTTTCCTCCAGGCTCTTTCATTTTTTTTTCAGAGCTTTTTTAGCAAGCGGAGGTCATTATTAAACCAGGGAGACTTAGGCTTCCCGCAGGGGGAATGAGCCGGTGTCTTGGGGAGAATTAAGTCTAGAGAATCCTCAATCCAAGCAGAGAACTTAGTGTCTGCTGCATGGGTACAGGGATCGTGAGGTGGAAGAGTGCATTCTAGAAGCTGCCTCCACTCTTCTATAGCCAGTTTCGACCAGCGACGTTCAAGGATGTTAGGGCACAATTTGGGCCGATAGGACGCTGGGATGTGCCAACTAAAAGGAATTAGGGTATGGTCTGTCCAGGGAAGGGGGACAGAGTTTTGCACCTTCAAATCCAGGATATTTGAGAAGAGGGGGTCGAGGAGATGACCCTTGATATGTGTAGGCTGGTCATTAATCAGATGAATTTGATATGCTGCAAGGTCAAGTAGCAACTCAGACACCCCTTTAATCTCAGGGTTGTCAAAGTGAAGGTTTAGGTCGCCTAATATAGTGAAGTTGGGGGAAATGCTGGCCATAGCGAATGAGGCTTCTAAGAGAGAGCTACAAAATTGCCGTAATGGGCACGGGGGACGACAGACAAGAAACCCTGATAAAGATTTCAAGGGGGAGATTAGAATAAGGAACAGGACGTTTTCGCAATCCGAGATCGGGCTCTCGGTGAGTCTGCAGGACAGGTGATCTTTGTGTATTATTGCGATACCTCCTCCCTTCCTGAGGATCTGTCCAGACGTTGGATCTGATAGCCAGATGGCAGGGCTTGAAAAATATCTTAGTTGGAATTAGGTGTGAGCCAGGTTTCTGTGAGGAACAAGATTTCCAGGTAGCCATCTTGTAAAAGCATGTTAATTTCAAGGGCATTTTTTGGCAGGGAGTGACAGTTAAGCAAGGCCGTGTTAAGTGGGACCTCTGAAAGTACAGGGGTATCATGTCCTACAAATTGAAAGAGGCAGCTGGGACAACGAGTGGGGGATCAATGATGGCAGAGTGAGTGAGAAGTCTGCCTACGTTGCATAAGAGAATCCCTAGTGTAGAAACGAGGTGAGAAGTCTGCCTAAGTTGCACAAGAGAATCCCTAGTGTAGAAAAGAGGTTGGGAGGTATTGGTGGTGGTAATGCCAGGGCAAGGGCTTGGTCTGGCGCGGACGGGCGCAGACGGGCTTGCCTCTGGCGCGCCATTGGCGCGCCCCTGCGCTCGTCCGCTGCGCGTAAGGGTGGAGTGGTTCATTTGAAGGGTGAGGCGAGCGTCCGGCGCAACACTAGCCCACCGACCTCCCTCACCTGAGATGGTGACCGTGGAAAGGCGTCCGTGAGAGGGATCCCGCATCCAGGTAAGCCCAAAATCAGCTGCCTGGGAGTGCTTGACCCTCGGGGAGAGCAAGTGGGGTAGGTAGGGCGGAGTATATAATTTTTAATAAAATTGCATGCCAAGCATAAAAAGTGTTACTGTGCAGAACGAGCGTTTCGCCAAGTTTCTAAAATAAGCAATAGGTCACACACAGGCTGCTATCCTCTAGTTCCTGGCTTTTCACCTCTGGAACATCTACCTCTACCACAGTCATGGTTTAAGTTTAAGTTTATTAGCATAGTTAATTAAAACCATTGCAAAAGTAGCACTACAAAATTCATGTAACATAGTTAAAATCATTTTAAAAGTTAAAATAGAAAATACATTGTAATAAACCAGGATTGGATTACGGTATTTGGAACAGTCGATGGATCTCAGGATACTGTGACTTTTGTTTGATTCGGAAATCTGGGCAGCAGCCATGCTGTAGTGTAGTTCCTATATTCCCAATAGGCATTGGAATAACACCAACGATAGTTTAGACGTAGGACTTAGGTCGACTAGGTCTCTATTGAATATGTTAGACTTAATTATGAATGCCAGCTAGCTCAGAGGTCACTAGAAACTTTCTCGAGTAAACAGGAAGGTGTTTACTTTCCTGAATAGACAAGAAGGGATTAGTTTCTGACAACCGCATAAACATGACAACTTTGCTCCCTCCAGAATAAGGAGTATATCTCCAGAGCCGCGGAAACAATAGATAACTATTTCACTCAGTCAATCGTGCATACTTAGTTTCACCAGAAGCGCAGAGAAATAGAGAGACGGGCATTTTCAATAAAAGTGGTTATTTATTGAGCAGTCTTCTTTCTCATGCAAGAGAAATGAGTTGCCACAATTGCAATACTTATCATGCAGTAAAGTGCGTACAGTAAAAGGAGTATTATAAAATAATACTGTAAATGCATGTTATGGTTTCTAAGCCATAAGGTATCTAAAATAGATAAAATATATACATAGATAAAACCATGACTAAACGTACTCAACTGGTGCTTCTAAGATATGCCTACCCCAGTGTACCTAACCTAAGCCTAGTACGTGGGAAGGAGTACGTGAGCTGCAGTTTAAGTTAAGATAGTTTTTGCCAAGAATCTGAATCAAGAATCCTCCAAGGATCTTATCTGCTCCGTACCTTGGTTATAGAATGAAGGAGGTCTTGTATCTCTCTCTCAGAACTCGATCTCCCAGCAACCCGCAAGGGTGACTGGAAACACTGGAGCTGGATTTCCCGGCAGGAGAAAAGACAGCGTCTCTCTCAGTGCGTCATTGGGAGAGTCTGCTTCCTTCGGAACTTTCCACAGCAGGAGGTCGGGCAAGTAGATAGCTGATCTGCTCCAAACCACCATGTGTTTTGCTAGGGCAGCTGCTGGTATATTTATACCTGGAAGGTGCCGAATGTGACGTAAGGTTGGACATAAGACGTCACTAAGAACTCGCAGTTCTTTCAGGACTCCAGGAGTTCTAGGACAAATCAATACCGAAGCAGGGGGAATTCCCGGGCTGCTGGAGGCTTGGTTTGTTTAAGAACACGTTGTGCTTTCTAGGAGTCTATGGGAGTAGCCTTGCCATATTTGGACTGCATTGGCTATGACTTAATATGGATATGATTCTTATGCCTTTATAAGGATATGATTTTATATAACCACATAAGGGCATAAATCGGGAATATTTAAATAGGGTCCTAGATACGTTCACAACATGCTCAGATATCCTAGTGAGATTGTCTCTGCTTGTTACAATTAAGTTCCCGCCGTTACTCCTTATCCACTTCCAATAGCTGTTTCACACAGTTGGGCTTTGAGAGCAAACTTTAGCTGCATTTTTTTGTTCGGCCATCCTCAGAAATTTCACCAGTCTGCAGTTTAATTGAATGGTCGCCGGGTTTAAGCAGGCCAGCACTGCTTGCCTTCTGGTGCGGATACCTTTCTGTTTAAATGAATCTTTTAGAAGTTGTGTCCGTGCTTGGTGCAGTTCTTCACATAGGCAAATTAAGTGCAGAGTATCACCATTCTTGTTGTTACACAACCTACAAGTATCTTGGCCTTTGGTCCTCAACCATGGTGGTAGATGTTGGGAACATGGAAGGATCCCCAGTCTATACCTTAGGAAATTCATTTTTATCACCCGAGGGTAGGCCTGATTGAAATATGGTTGTGGGGTAAGTGATTTATAGGAGCTGAGGGTCATCCAGGCATGTGATCTTTTCGAGAAGGCTGCCTTGTCCTCCAATAGGGAGGATAGTTTTATGTTTTTCCAGACCAATTTTTTTTAATTAAGTTGGCCGAGTTGCGCCTCCTATAGTCCAGACAATTTGGTGGAATCTAAGGCTAGTTTGAGGTTGTTTCTCGCTTGGGAAAACTCCCTGTGTTGTATGTCATGCCACAACAGATAGTTAAGCGTGTCAGGATTGGCCTTACTTATCTTATGCCAACATATGATATAAGCACCATATCTAGCCAAGACTTGTTTTGAAGGCCAAACTCCAGCCTTATTTGTGCTGCTGACGTGTAAGACGGAAGACAAAACATAGTTCGATAGGCTTTGATCAACGTCCTATCCAGCTCTTTAGCATCTCTTCCCCGCATTGCCTCGCTGCCTTAAGTTATCAAGGCGAGAAGTTTCGCCTGAACTATCTTCAATAGGGGAATCAATGTCGGTCCCAACAGTTTGTTTGCAAGATTTTTCATCGTTAAGGCAGTTAACAGACCTTTCCTTTTTATTTCCTCTTTTTGGCGCCAGAAGGAGCCTTCCTTGTCAAATACAACCCCATGATACTTATACTCCCTGGCATGGTCGATTTTGATGCCACCAAGGACCCAATGTTTCTGTATGCTCTTTTGCTGTTGATTGATATTGTCTTTGTTTTGGACAAGTTTAATTTTAAGTTATTTTCTTTTGCGTAGATTTGCATTTCAATTAGTAGATGTTGCAGGCCAACATAAGTATGACTTAGCAAAACTACGTCATCTGCGTACATGAGATTGGTTAGAGTTTTCCCTCCCAACCTGGGAGCATGGGAGTTACAGGCATCCAGCCTATTAGGAAGGTCAGCCATAAATAAATTAAACAGGGTTGGGGCAAGCACACAACCTTGCTTCAATCCTTTTGTGGTTGGTACTTTCGAGGAAAGATGAGTCCCTCCACCTAGTTTCACCTGTACCCCGGTGTCCGAATGTAGGAGCATCAGCATGTTTAAAATAGACTGGGGAATACCCCATCGTGCCAATTTCTCCCATAGTCTGCCTCTCTCGATGTTATCAAAAGCAACACTAAAACCAATATAACATAGGTATAGTGGTAAGTTGGAAGTATTTGCTGCATCAATTATTAGTGAAATTGCAAGGATATTTGTAGCTGTGCTGGTCGCTTTACAGAAACCGGTCTGATTCAATGGCATCATATGGATCGTCTCTGCCCAGAGTGTGAGCTCCTCTAAAATAATCCCTGCAAAATACTTCGCTTCGTTGTCAATTAGCGCAACTAGGCGGTAGTTGTTGGGCTCGGCCTTGTCACCTGTTTTGTGTATTGGGACTATTGTTGAGCCCTTCCAGGCTTCTGGTATTCTATTTTGCAACCTAATTTCCAAAAACAGAGGTTGTAGAATATCTGCCCATTCTTTGCACTTTGCTTTGAACAAGCTGGTGGTATGCCATTTGGTCTGGGGCACCTTCTTTCCTCCCTTTAGCAATCTGTTTTTGTATTTGGAGTGACTGCGGATGGTTTGTTATGCCCAGTGGTTTGCTTCCTATGACTGGACATTGCTGTACCCTTAGCTCAGGTATACTAGCTACAGATATACTAGCTACAGCTGTTCCCTTTGAGGGGCCTCGGTTGGCCGTTCGTTCTCCTGTGTTTTCCGTACAGTTGTTAAAATGGCTGGTAAGATATTTTACCCAGGCTCCTTCTAAGATATGTGACCCAATATCCTCAGATTTTGTGCACAATACCCCATTCGTAGTTTTCCAAAAACGGGCGCTATCATTGCTGTTTATATCATATAAGTGTTTTGCCCAGATTCCGTTCTCATAGTCTCTCTTGATGTCCCATTTTAATCTTTTTAGGGCTGCCCTCTGTTGATACAGGGAAGCTCGTGCATTGACATTTCCTGGCGAACTTCTCAGCCTGCGCATGCTTGAGTTTATTGATCTTTTCAATGTCTTGAGCTGTACTCTATGCTTTTTCTGTATTTTGTTTTTCCCCCTTTTACCTGAAAGTTAACTTTAGTGGGGGTAGTGTAAGCATGGGCGTAAAATCCGTTCCGCTCGCGGATTTTGCGGATTTTCGGCAAATTCGCAATCCGCGATCTCTCGCGAACTTGCCGAAAATTCGTAAATCCGTGCGAAGCGGATTTTTTGCTTGGTCGCACTTGCCAACTAGAATACTATACAATTTCGCGGGAGTAAACACTTGCGAACACATAGAGGCGGCGGGCAACGACAATCTCGCAATTGCGAGATTGCAAAATTTGCAATTTCGCACAAGAAATCCACCAGCAGGCAGCATAAACCTTGAAAATTATGATTTTTATCAGAATAACTCCTCAGGTTGACATTTGCCTGCACTTTTTTTTTGCAAGGAGTCCATTTTGGGGGGGGGGGTGGGAGGAAGGAAGTGCCCCACAGTCTCCAACTTCCTGTTCCTGTCCAGCAGGCTCCTCCCAGTGCTTTCTTCATGTGCTGGTCACTTTGATTTGGATCTTGACCTGCAAGGATTACTTTTTGTGGATGCTGCTGGATATTTGGATTTTTGCAAAACTGAAAGCACTCAGCAGGTGCAAAAGTTCAATCTTATCATTAGTAACCATTCCCTGTAGTGCCTGGAAGGATTACTTTTTGTGGATGCTGCTGGATATTTGGATTTTTGCAAAACTGAAAGCACTCAGCAGGTGCAAAAGTTCAATCTTATCATTAGTAACCATTCCCTGTAGTGCTTCCTGAGGGGCCCCTTCAGAGTTCAGTTGCCTACTTGCAACTATTCTATGACCCTGCTCTGACCCTCACAGCAGCATCAGAGAATAGCTACAAGTATACTGTTAAAAAAATTACACTGCAACAGAAAGCAATTACAGATAAGGAAGCAGGTGCCAGCCTGGAAGTTCAAATTCAGTGACACATTAATCAGCCCCTAATTCATTCATGTCAGTTGAGGCAGGGCAGGTGTACTTTTCCCCCATAATCTACAGTGATGAACTCGAGGGTGGCATGGGTGAGCCAGAGGGTGACATGGGTGAGGCAGAGGGTGGCAGTGGTGAAACAGAGGGTGGTAGTGGTGAAAATGAGGGTTCTGTGATGAACCAGACATTGAAAAAACATGGTCGCGACCGTTGCTACCCGACAAGTAAGTTCGCGTTTGCGAACTGGTAAAAAACCCTTGCGAAATGGCAGAAACACTTGCGAACACAAAAAAAAAGGAATCCGCAAAATTCGCGAGAATTCGCGGATTTTGCGGATTGCGAATCCGTAAATACGCAATTTCGCGGATTGCCAATGCGCAAAATCCGCCCATGCTTAGGGTAGTGCCTGCAAGTTTTTGTGGCAGTGTGGCTGTGAAGTCCTCCCAGTGGGCTATTGAGTCAACTGAGCTCAGAGTTTGCAAGTTGAAGAGATTTATTGCGGCTTCCGACAACAAATTGGAGTTGTACATTGTGCATTTGATCCTTTTTTGATCTTGGGTGTGAACGAGCCCCAGGGATATGTCTGGCCTTATTGAAGTAGGTACAGTAGCTGTTATCTGAATTTCCTGGGGGCGTTGGTGGTCACTATTACCCTTATCCCCCATTCTGAACCCAAGAATATAAGGGAACAGCTCGAAACTAACAAAAGTATAATCCAGAATAGAACATGCAGAGATGGAATAGAAGGATTCGACTGGAGGGCAGTCTTCCGGAAATCTTCCGTTCAATGGTCGGAGATTGTGATGTTCTAGATCATCAAGGAAGCGGCTACGGTGGTCTTTCTTCTTTACATGCAATGGATCCGATTGCTTAGGAATATTAAAAATTCTAGTTAGAGCTGCTACCTCCTCCCCTTCAGAGGAGCAAGGAGATGTTGATTTAGGTCCCCTGACAGAATGAATATTGGGTTTTCCATCTCTGCTGCATACTCAGACAAAAGATTGATTATTTTAGTAGAGTCCTTTGCTTTTCATTTAGGATGGATATATGAATTAATTATGCAGACCTCCTTTTCCTCTTTGTCCAGCTTGATCCTAATTCTGATTGCTAATGTTGTGCTTAGCATCGAGTCCATGGGGGTTGCTGAGGGTATGCCTGTTGCAGAGATGTAGGTAATCAGCCCGCCCGAGCAGTGGCCATTTCTTCCGATCTTTACTGCTGGGATGGCGGAACATGTAAAGCCCTTAATGTGCTGTGGCTCTGTTAGCCATGTTTCTTGCAGCAGAATTATGTCAAAGGTGGTAACATAATTCAAAAAGTCAAGGTCCTCTATTTTTGTTGCTAGTCAGTTGATATTCCATGAGCATAAGCTAAGGGGCAATTCCATAGGCCTACTATGAGCTCTATCTCGTATGTTGCGTCAATCGTCCTGTAGATGCATGGTTATTGTGCGGGATATTGTTTCCCTGCTTGAGCCTTGATTTGGATAGGAAGCTACTTCCAGCCGTGCATCTGATAGATCCCTCTGGCTGCTTGTATTTACTTGACCCATTCTTTCCTGTGCTCCTCTAAGCACACTCTTTGCATATACTTTGTGTTTGTCAATGCCGGGCTTGTAGTACTCAGTAGCGGAAATGGATAGGGTGGTTTTTGTAGGGGGGTAATATCAATACCCCAGTTTTGGAATTCCTCTAGTTCAGCTAGAATTATATCTGTAGTTCTAGTTGTGGACCATATTGTCTTTGTAGATTAGTAGAAATGGTAGGGGATATAAATTCTACAGACAGTAGATCCTTTGAAGTTATACTAGCCAAGTTTGGAATGGACTTCATTAGTCTTAGAATATTTCCTCGATTTAATGAGTCCTGGTGACCCTTTGAGGTAAATAGCGGATAAAAGACCAAGGTCTCTATTTCATGTTGTCTGGTTCCTGATACTTGTGTTGACAGTACATTTGTAGTATCAGATAATTCTAGTGAGGATGTAAAGATATTTGCTTTTGCTGGTTGGATCTCCAGCTGGTTTCTTGTTCCTTCTACCATGTGGTTCATTTTAGTCGGTTTTAGTTTTGTGAGTGTATTAATTATTTGTTTTGATTCTTGGCCCCCAGTCTGGGCCCTTTTTTCCAGTAGTTTGTATCTGGGGCTCAGCTTAGTTGGTGTGCAGTCAATCAATCAATCAATCATACCACTTGTATAGCGCGCTACTCATCCGGAAGGGTCTCAAGGCGCTTGGGGGAAGGGGGCAGCTACTGCTCGAACAGCCAGGTCTTGAGTTGTCTCCTGAAGGCGAGGTGGTCCTGGGTCAGCCGAAGGTGGATGGGGAGGAAGTTCCATGTCTTGGCCACCAGGTAGGAGAAGGATCTGCCCCCGGCCGTGGCTCTTTGGATGCGTGGTACGGCGGCGAGGGCGAGGCTAGCGGACCGTAGCTGGCGGGTGGGCGTGTGGAAGGTCAGGCGGCTGTTGAGGTACTTGGGGCCTAGGTTGTGGAGAGACTTGTGTGCGTGGGTGAGGAGCCTGAACGTGATCCTCTTGTTGACGGGGAGCCAGTGCAGGTTCCTTAGGTGGCCAGAGATGTGGCTGCGTCGAGGGATGTCCAGGATGAGTCGGGCGGAGGCGTTCTGGATGCGCTGGAGTCTTTTCTGTAGCTTGGCTGTGGTTCCGGCGTAGAGGGTGTTTCCGTAGTCCAGCCGGCTGGTGACGAGGGCCTCGGTGACCGCCTTCCTGGTTTCGATCGGGATCCATCGAAAGATCTTGCGGAGCATGCGTAGGATGTGAAAGCATGAAGAGGAGATGGCGTTGACTTGTCTGGTCATCGAGAGGGAGGAGTCCAGGATGAAGCCCAGGTTGCGTGCGTGGTCTGTCGGCTTGGGGGCGGTGCCCAGGGCTGGGGCCCACCAGGAGTCGTCCCAGGCGGTGGGTGATGGTCCTAGGATGAGGACTTCCGTTTTGTCTGAGTTCAGTTTCAGGCGGCTGTTCTTCATCCACTCGGCGACGTCTTTCATCCCTTCGTGGAGGCTGGTTCTGGCGGTGTCGGGGTCTCTGGTGAGGGAGAGGATCAGCTGGGTGTCGTGGGCGTAGGAGATGATGTTGAGGTTGTGTTGGCGTGCGATGGCTGTGAGAGGTCTCATGTAGACGTTGAAGAGGGTGGGGCTGAGTGATGATCCTTGCGGGACGCCGCAGATGACTTCGGTGGACTCGGAACGAAACGGGGGGAGACGGACTCTCTGTGTTCTTCCAGCGAGGAACGAGATGATCCACTTCAATGCCTTCTCTTGGATGCCGGTGTTGCTGAGGCGTTGGACTAGGCTGCGGTGGCAGACAGTGTCGAACACAGCGGAGAGGTCCAGGAGGATGAGTGCCGCTGTTTCCCCGTTGTCGAGAAGGGCTCTGATGTCGTCAGTGGCTGCGATGAGGGCGGTCTCGGTGCTGTGGTTGGCTCTAAAACCGGACTGCGAAGGGTCGAGGGATCCATTCGTCTCGAGGAAGGCGGCAAGCTGTCTGTTGGCGACCTTCTCAATGACTTTGGCAGGAAAAGGGAGGAGCGAGATGGGGCGGAAGTTTTTGAGGTCGGTGGGGTCCGCTGTTGTTTTCTTCAGTAGGGCGCTGAGCTCGGCATGCTTCCAGCGGTGGCGGTGTCGAAGAAGGTGTTGATGATGTCTCGGAGTTGGGGTGCGATGGTGGAGTCGGCCTTGTTGAAGACGTGGTGGGGGCAGGGGTCAGTCGGAGATCCGGAGTGGATGGTGTTCATCGTGCGGGCTGTGTCTTCAGTGGTCACTGCGGACCAGGTGCGGAGGGTGGCGGTGGGGTGCGTTGGTTCACCGGTTGGGTGCGGGAATGGTGCGCCGAAGCTGTTGTGGATGTCGGCAATCTTGCGGTGGAAGAACGAGGCGAGGGAGTCGCAGAGATCTTGTGATGGGGTGATGTTGTTGTTGCTGGTGCTGGGGTTGGAGAACTCCTTGACGATGCTGAAGAGTTCCTTGCTGTCGCGGGCGTTGTTGTCCAGTCGATCCTTCAGTGATTTCTTCTTGGTGGCGCGGATGATCTGGTGGTGCTTGCGGGTGGCGTGTTTGAGGGCGGTCATGTTGTCAGTGGTCTGGTCGAGGAGCCAGGCTTTCTCGAGGGTGCGGCAGGTCTTCTTGGAGTCCTTGAGTTCGTCGGTGAACCAGGGGGCCTTCTTGCTTCTGGGTTTGCTGGGAGGGTTCTTCAGTGGTGCGAGGTCATTGGCGCAGGTGGTCAGCCACTGCGTGAAGTTGAGGGCTGTTTCGTTGGGGTCCGGTGTGCTGGCCGGTGGGTTCTGGCTGAGGGAGGTGGTGAGTTGGTCGGCGGTGATCTTGCTCCAGCTTCTGTGAGGAACCTGCTGCGGGTGGTGGTGGGTAGTGTTTTTTCTGAAGCTGAAGTGGACGCAGCTGTGGTCTGTCCAGTGAAGTCCGGTGGAGTGGCTGAAGGCGATGTGCTTGCTGGAAGAGAAGACGGGATCCAGCGTGTGGCCGTAGTGGGTGGGGGTGTTGACCAGTTGCTTGAGTCCGAGGTTGGCGAGGTTGTCCAGCAGGGTGACGGTGTTGCGGTCCTTGTTGTTCTCCAGGTGGAAGTTGAGGTCCCCCAGGAGGATGTAGTCGGCAGAGGGGAGGGCGTGTGGGCTGATGAAGTCCGTGATGTCTTCGCTGAATTGTGTGCGTGGTCCCGGGGGTCTGTAGATGAGGGTGCCTCTGAGGGTCGTCTTTGGGTCGGTGTGAATCTGGAAGTGGAGGTGCTCGGCGGCGGTGTAGGTGTCGTCGGCATCGGTCATGATGCGGATGGTGTTCTTGTGGACGATGGCGATGCCTCCTCCGGTCTGGTTGACGGTCCTGGTGATCTTGTATCCACCCGGGATGGCGATGGCGATGTCGGGGGCTGAGGAGGCGTTCATCCATGTTTCAGTGAGGAACGCGACGTCTGGTGATGTTGTGTCGAGCAGGTAGAGAAGTGTGGCTCAATGGTTAGAGCGGCAGACCCTGATGCAGAGATCTAGCCCGGGACCAGGGTTCAATTCCCCGCCTCGGCAGGTCTTGGGCTCAAAATTCCACGGACCTGATAATTCTCGCCTCGGTGCCTATTCCAATCATGGAGTCCCACTCTGCAACTCTGGGCAATAGCTTGCTTAATCTCCACAACGGCCCCCTCAACGCTAAGGATGCCTGGCCTCCACCTTGGGGGTGCCCAGGAGTGGACACCTCACAGGGAAAGCCAGGATGGGTTCCACAGCGGTATTCGTACAAGCGCCTTGAGACCCTTGCGGGTAAGTAGTGCGCTATACAAGTTTCAATTTTACAGGTTCCAGAGTTCGACGGCTTGTCTGTGGAGGACGGAGCGGGTGTTGAGCAGGATGCACTTGAGGTCGCTGCTGGGGTTTGGCTTGACGGGCGCTGTGCATGGTCGGAGGCAGGTGAACTTGCAGGTTGTGCAGGTGAAGGGTCCGTGGAAGCGTTTCGGGGCGGCCCGGCAGCAGGCGGGGTTCCGGCCGGCATTGAGTGCGTTGAGGGCGGCGGCGCCGTGGTCTGTCAGGTTGTCTTGCGTCAGTGGGGGCCAGGGGTCCTGGCGCTGGGCACGGTCCAGGCGCAGACGGGCTTACCTTTGGCGCGCCTTCGGGGCACAATCGGCGCGCCCGCTGCGCGTGACCGCTGCGCGTCCGCGCGGTCACCATTTATGGCGAAGTGGGAGGGAGGGAGGAGCAGCTGGGAGGCGGGAGCGGGGAGGGCACAGAAGGAAAAAGGTGGCGTGGCCGCTAGCACGGCGGCGGGAAGCGGGGAGCAGGGCGGGCAGGCACAGGGGGCTAATAACAATACAGACACAGCACTGTGATAACAAAAATGCTAAGGCCAATAACTCAAATGGGGAACAAAGAATAAACAGCACAATGGGAAACAGAAAATATGAAACGGCACAAATGGGGAGAAAGATTAGACAGCACACGCAGATGCGGCGGAGGGTCGGGATCAGCGAGTCAGAGGGTCGGGATCAGCGAGGCGGGCTCTGCGGGCAGCAGCGAGGCGAGGAGCACACGCAGCAGCTGGTGGCCGTGCGGCGCGGGGGTGCAGAGCTTTTTAGTCTCCCTGGCCGGTGAGGCCTTGTCTAGCAAATCTGTCATTCCGCAATCTTTTCTCCAGGGCTCGATAATAGGGCTCGTGTTGATGGATATTTGTTTCCTTGCTGTAAAACTTGAGGCCCTTGAGTCACAACCTGCTCCACAAGCCTTTTGTGGTGTTATAGGTTCACACCTCAGATCTGATCTGCTTATTGGCTGACCGTTAGCACCTCTTACAGATAGTCTAGATGGCGCAGTGATGGTAGGCTCTTGTTTTTTTATTTCTGTTTGGTCTGTGTTATCCCTTTGTAGAGTTGTTTGACTGGATCCTACTCCTGTGTCGGGATGTGTCTTTATTCGATATAACTGTTTTGTAACTATTACCTGTGCCATAATCTGATTGGGATTGACTGGTAGCGGTTGAGCCTGATTTGTTGGGTTTAAGTCTGTGTCTTTGAAATTGTTATCCTGTCTGCGGCAATGCGGTGGAGCTGAGCGGCGTCCTCCTCACGCTTACTCCTCGTGCTGCTGCGGATGCCGGCTGGAGGTTTGCAAAACACGGAGCAGAATCCCAGCATCATGGGGAGTCTCCACGCTTGTGGCAGAGTCCCCACAGTTCTGGGGGGAGTCTGCACACATGGCAGAGGCCCCACAGTTTTGAGGGAAGTCTCCACACTTGTGGCAGAGATCCTGCCGTCTTAGGGGAGTCTCCACACTCTTGGCAGAGGTCCCACAGTTCAGGGGGAGTCTCCAAACTCATGTCAAGGGCCCCACAGATCTGGGTGAGTCTAAACACTTGTAGCAGAGGCCCCGCAGTTATGGGGGAGTCTCCACACTTGTGGCAGAGGCCCCGCAGTCGTAGGGAGTCTCCGCACTAGAGCAGAGGCCTCACAGTTCTAGGGGAAGTCTCCACACTTGTGGCAGTGGCCCCACAGTACTGCGGGAGTGTCCACACTCATGGCAGAGGCCCGCAGTCTTGGGGGAGACTCCATACTTGTGGTGGAGGCCCCACAGTTCCGGGCAAGTCCCCACACTTGTGGCAGAGGTCCTGCAGTCATGGGGGAGTCTCCACACTTGAGGCGGAGGCCCCGCAGTCTTGGGGGAGTCTACACACTCATTGCGGATGCCCCACAGTCTTCGGGTAGTCTCCACACTTGTGACAGAGGCCCCGCAGTCTCGTGTGTATCTCCACATGCATGGCAGAGGCCGTGCAGTCCTGGGGAATAGCTGTACTAATGGCAGAGGGCCCACAGTTCTGGGGCAAGCCTCCATACTCCTGTTAGAGGCCCCACAGTTCTGGGGGAGTCTAAACACTTGTAGCAGAGGCCCCACAGTTATGGGGGAGACTCCACACTTGTGGAAGAGGCCCCGTAATCATGGGGAGTCTCAGCACTCGAGCAGAGACCTCACAGTTCTGGAGGAAGTCTCCACACTTGTGGCAGCAGCCCCACAGTACTGGAGGGAGTCTCCAAACTCGTGGCAGAGGCCCCTCAGTTTTGGGGGAGTCTCCAAATTTGTGGCAGAGGCCCACATCTTGTGGTAGTCACAGCACTTGTGGAAGAGGCCCAGCAGTCTTGTGGGAGTCTCTACACTTGTGGCAGAGACCCGAAGTCTTGGGGGACTCGCCATACTCATGGCGGAGGCCCCAGAGTCTTGTCAAGTCACCACACTTGTAGCAGAGGCCATGTAGTCTTATGGGAGCTGTCACACTTGTATCGGAGGCTCTGCAGTCTTGATGGAGTTTCCACACTCATGGTGGTTGTCCTGCACTCTTGTGTGCATCTCCACACTCATGGGAGAGGACCTGCAGTTGTGGGGAATCTCTGCACTTGTGGCAGAGGCCCCACAGTTCGGGGTGCGAGTCTCCACATACCTGGTAGAGTCCCCACAGTGTTTGGGGAAGTCACTGCACTCGTGGCTGAGGCCCCACAGTCTTGGGGAGCCTCCACACCTGTGGTGGATGCCCCACAGTTCTGGGAGAGTCTCAACATTCGTGGCAGAGGCCCCAAAGTAGTGGGGAATCTCCACACTCTTGGTGGAGGCCCCACAGTCTTGGGGTAGTCTCCACACTCATGGCAGAGGCCCTGCATTCTTGTGTGAGTCTCCACACTCATGGCAGTGGCCCAGCAGTCGTGGGGAATCTCTGTACTAGTGGCAGAGGACCCGCAGTTCTGGGTGGCGTCTCCACATTCATGGCAGAGGCCCCACAGAAGTCTTGAGGGACTCTCCACGTTTGTGGTGGAGGCCTTGCAGTCTTGTGGAAGTCACTGCATTTGTGGCAGAGGCTCTGCAGTCTTGAGGGAGTCTCCAATCTTGCTGTGGAGGGCTCACAGGCTTGGGGGCATCTCCACACTTACGGCAGGGGCCCCGTAGTCTTGTGAGAGTCTCCAAATTTGGGGCTGAGGCCCGGCAGTACTAGGGGGCTCTCCACCCTTGTGGCAGAGGCCCCGCTTTCTTGTGGGAGTCTCCACACTCATGGTAGAGCCTCACGGTTCTAGGGGGAGTTTTGTCACTCATGGCAGAGACCAGGGGCCCGATTCACAGAATGAACTTAAGACTAAATCCTAAACTTACTACTATTTGGTATTCACAGAATGCACTTACTATTTTCGGGATTCACAGAGTGAACTTACTACTTTCGGGATTCACAGAATAAACTTACTACTTTCGGTATTCACAGAATAGATTTAAGAATACTAACTCTAAGTCCGAAATCGGGGAGTAAATTCCGACCCGGAGGCGGAGCTTACGGCCCGGAGGCGGGGCTTACGGCCCAGAGGCGGAGCTTACGGCCCAGAGGCGGAGCTTCCGGCCCGGAGACGGAGCTTGCGGCCCGGAGTTGGAGATTTCAGCATGGCAAAAATCCCCACCTCTGGGCCGGAAGCTCCGCCTCCGGGCAGTAAGCTCCGCCTCTGGGCCGTAAGCTCCGCCTCCGGGCCGTAAGCCCCGCCTCCGGGCCGGAATTTACTCCCCGATTTCGGACTTAGAGTTAGTAGTCTTAAATCTATTCTGTGAATACCGAAAGTAGTAAGTTTATTCTGTGAATCCCGAAAGTAGTAAGTGCATTCTGTGAATACCAAATAGTAGTAAGTTTAGGATTTAGTCTTAAGTTCATTCTGTGAATCGGGCCCCAGACATCTTGAGGGACTCTCCACACTCGTGGCAGAGGCCCCGCAGTCTTGATGGAGTCTTGACAATCATGGCCGAGGCCCCACATTCTTATGGGAGTTTCCACACTCATGGTGGAGGCCCCGCAGTTCTAGGGGTTTTCTTGTCACTCGTGGAAGAGACCCGCAGTCTTGGGGGACTCACCAAACTCAAGGTGGAGGGCCCCCAGCCTTGGGTGAGTCTCCACACTCATGGCAGAAGCCCTACAGTTTGGGGGGAGTCTCCACACTCATTGTGGTTGCCCTGCAGTCTTGTGGGTGTCTCCACACTCATGGCAGAAGCCCCACAGTCTTTGGGTAGTCTCCACATACATGACAGAGGCCCGCACTCTTGTGTGACTCTCGACACTCATGGCAGAGGCCCTGGATAATCTCTGCACTAGTGGCAGAGGCCCCACAGTTCTCGGGCATGTCTCCACATTCCCATCAGAGGCCCCACAGTTTTGGGGGGAACCTCCACACCCATGAAGGAGGGCTCACAGTCTTGGGGGCATCTCCACACTTGTTGCAGAGGCCCACAGTCTTGTCAGAGTTTCTAAATTCGTGGCAGTCTTGGGGAACTCTCCGCACTTGTTGGGGAGGCCCTGCAGTCTTGGAGGACTCTCCACACTTGTGGCAGAGATCCCGCAGTCGTGTGGGCATTGCTGCACTCATGGCAGAGACCCTGCAGTCTTGGAGGAGTCTCCAAATGTGCGGTGGAGGCCCTGCAGTCTTGGGGTATCTCCACACTCTTGACAGAGGCCTAGCTGTCTTGAATGAGTCTCTACACTGTGACTGAGGCTCTGCAGTCTTGTGGGAGTAACAGCACTTGTGGCGAAGGCTTCACAGTTATTGGCGGCGTCTCGACACTCATGGTGGAGGCCCACAGTCTTGAGGGAGTCTCCACACTTGTGGCATCAGGTCATGCAGTCTTGGGGGAGTCTCCATTCTCGTGGCAGAATCACCACAGTTTCGGGGGACTCTCCCCACTCTGGGGGATGTCCTGCAGTCTTGGGGCTTTTCCACATTTTCGGCAGCGACCCTGCAGTTTTGGGTAGTCTCCACACTTATGGCCGAGGCCCGTCTGACTTAGAGGAGTCTCCACACTTTTGGTGGAGGCCATGCAGACTTTTGGGTGTCTCTTTTGGGTGTCTCTACACCCGTGGGGGAGGCACTTCAGTGTTGGGGGAATTGCTGCACTCGTGGCAGAAGCTCTGCCATCTTAGGGTGGCGGAGGCCATGCAGTCTTGTGGGGAGTCTCCACACTTGTGGGGGAGGCTCCTCAGACTTGCGGGAGTCACAACACTTGTGGCAGAGGCCCCGCATTCTTGTGTGAGACTCCACACTCATGGCAGACGCCCCACAGCTCTGGGTGGTTTCTCCACACCAGAAGTATTGGGGGACTCTCCACACTTGTGGCAGAGGCCCCACAGTCTTGAGGGAGTCTTGATACTCATGCAGAGGCCCCGCGGTTCTAGGTGGAGTCTTGTCACACGTGGCAGAGGCATGCAGTCTTGGGGGACTCTCCAAACTCATGGTGGTGGCCCCGCAGGCTTGTGAGAGTCTATACACTTGTGGGGGAAGCCATGCAGTCTTTTGGAAGTCTCCATACTTGCGGGGGCAGCACGCAGACTTATGGAAGTCTCCACAATTGTGTCAGAGGCCCCGCAGTCTTGGGTGAGTATCCACACTCATGGTGGTTACCCTGCAGTCTTGTGGGAATCTCCACACTCATGGGGAGGCCCCACAGTCTTGGGGAAGTCTCCAAACTCATGGCAGAGGCCCGCAGTCATGGGGAATCTCTGCACTAGTGGCAGAGGCACCACAGTTCTGGGGTGAGTCTCCACATTCTTGGTGGAGGCCCCACAGTTTTTGGGGATGTCTCCACACTCGTGACTGAGGCCCCGCAGTCTTGGGGGAGCCTCTACACCCGTGGCGGATGCCCCACAGTTCTGGGTGGCGTCTCCACACTCGTGGTGGAGGCCCCGCAGTCATGGGGAATCACTGCACTAATGGCAGAGGACCCACAGTTCGGGGCCGAGTCTCCACATTCATGGCAGAGGCCCCACAGAAGTCTTGGGGGACTCTCCACATTCGTGGTGGAGGCCCTGCAATCTTGTGGATGTAGTCACATTTGCGTTGGCGGGACGTTTTGGTCTATTTCCTTTTGAAGGAACCTCTGAATAAGGCTTAGGTCCTGAATATAATCGCTCCTACACACTTTTACTTTTTGGTGATTTTCGTACATTGCTTAAAGCGAAAAAGACGTATTGCCGATTTGACTACCCAGGACTTCAGCACATACTTGTTGGGCAAATAGCATTGCCACTTCCGGTTTTACCGGACGGGGTGGCCTCAACGAATAGCTTTGTGACTTCCCTGCATTTGCTCTAGAAACCTGCCTTTAGAATATACCGATCCTTTTATTGAGTTTAAGGAATCCAAGTCTTTTAGGATGCTTATCGTACGCCTTTGAATCTCCAGGTTTAGGAGGTACCTGTACCACTAGAATTGTAAGACAGTCTCTTCCGCCCTGTTGTGCACACTATAAGATGGCCGCCGTTTACACAGTCCTTTTTTTATGTTGGTAACACACGGGTGAATTCACTTCCGCATATATTGAGATACTTTCTGCACTCGGTAGCGAAGGGCGAACGAGGTAGACGCTTGGGTCTACATTATCACACAAGTAAGTTTTTGAACGAATATGCATATGCATGTTACTGGCTCTTTTTGAGTCGCATAATTCGACCGTAACTTAATCTTTATACACTCTGCCACGTGAAATGAGCACCTGAAGGGTTGGGCTACTGAAACTATGGGCTGTATTCTTTTTGTTGAGACACGTAACTGGGTTCGTCACTTTTTATAAACACTCGAACACCGTACAGAGCACATTAAATAACCACTGAGCATGTCTTGGGATATAAGAAGCAATTTGAATGCACTTTCAAAACTCGTTGCACCTATGTTGGATACATATGTTATTAGGCATTCTCGTGAGGATTTGATACATAGAATGTTTATTTTGTTTACAGAATACCCCTGACGAAGGACAGTCGTCCGAAATGCATTGGGTAGTGATGTACCTATATGTGTTATACCAACGTTAAAACATGAAACCTGTTGATTATAATCAAATGAGAAATCGTTTTCATGTGAAGACAACATGAAATAAATGAAAAGAAAAAATTTGAAACAATAACTTGAGTGAAAATTTTTCTTTAATTTTGGGATAACAAAAAGGAACAGATTCTTAAAGGTTGTGCCCAAGGAGTTGGCACTTACGTTAAGTGCCACGGACATTGATTTGATTACTACACTTCTGATGTCAGGGAGTGAAATCCTTGGAGCACACCACACCTTTTTCAGTTTGGAAAAAATAGAGGAGTGCGCAATCCGCATACTTATTTGCACACTGTAGCTTACACATATATAGTTTGATGACCACCACTGGGTCACGAACATGGACTAAAGCATGAAATGCACGCCCTGAGGAAGGAATATGTATAAAACTTGTTTTGGGGTACTTTTCGATACGCGCGTTGGTGATTTTGTTTTTTTTGTGCTTTTGTATTGTGCATTTGTGATTTTTTTTGTTTTTGTCTTTTTGTAATGTTTGTTTTTTTCACTTTTTATTAAGTTAAAGTGCTTTGGATTTATTGCATGTGTTTCATGTACTCATTTCTTGGTTGTCGGATATATAGTGTGTATGATGTTTATCTTTGAATCTCGCTAATTGTGGGCTGGG
Source organism: Lissotriton helveticus (assembly GCF_964261635.1). NCBI lineage: Eukaryota > Metazoa > Chordata > Amphibia > Caudata > Salamandridae > Lissotriton > Lissotriton helveticus. The sequence continues at coordinate 19,806,886 of NC_136059.1, forward strand.
TTTTGTTTTGTCCTATGAATATCTGCATAAAGTATATTGGAATATAATGTAACAAAACAAAGAGCGTAAATAATGCTAAAGGTTCACATAATAACGTATCCCCTGAAATTAAGAGTTCCCTCCTTGAATTAAACTCCACTGTAAAATCGCTAATTGGACTGCATGAGATTAGATTAAACCAATTAGAAGCAGGTCAAGTGCTAATAATGAGCAGATTAAATTAAATAGTTTCAAGATTACCTAAGATAGGCGGGGATGAGGATGGAGAAAAAATCTGTGGGCAGATCCGATGTAGTCTTAACCAGGGAGAAAGTAATAACGCCAGCCCCCAGAAGGAAAATACATCCAACATAAAAGGTGTATCAACAGGTGGCCTGGGGTTAAATAGGAAAGATGCCAAAAGTGGAGCAGCATGCAGTGATAAAGAGAATGGGGGGTTGTTACCCATTGCGAAAGCTCATGCACCTCATATGCTTATAGGAGCACCCACTAAGGAGGCTCCTCTGGAGCCTATTACTTTAAACAACCCTCCAGCTACGGCCCCTGACACCATCGTCCTAGCAAACGTCCCCCCGTTAAAAAAGTATGTTAAAGAAATGTGGGCTTCTTTACCGAATAAGATCATACACCATCTGGGCCCTAAGACAGGACTAGCGCAGGAGATGCTTAATACATTTAAGATGGTGAGACATGTCTCATGGATTGGTAATGATAAAAAAACCTTAGGGGGGGACTGTGTGGTTTTGACTCTTAGTTCCCCAATGCTGGTTCAAGCAATTCTATTTCTCTCTAGCACCGTAGAGGTGAGAAAGGATAGTATCAACATTCTCCCCCTGGGCTATTTTTACCGCCCGTGTCTCCCAGGAAAGCAACATCCATACCATGGCATTACTCACCCCATTAATAACTTGAGGTATAACTTAAGGGTGAGAAATAGGTTTGAACCTTTAGAATATCTTGAAGATATGGATTGACATTATAGTCATGGCCATAATAAGGGGAAACCTGTGAGGACATGGAACACGGGAAACCTGGAGTGGGAGTCTAAAAATGATCAATGTCCATGTATTGGGGCAACCACTGCTAAGTTCTTCAAGACCTTGGAGATTCGATGAGAAGAGAAGCACTAAGTGTAGTACCACCTAACCAGCAAAAATTAGAAAGTCACCCAGAGCCACGTAGTGAGATTGACCCACTCCTTATAGCAACCATGGTAACTACCCTGCCTAAATTGACAAATAGTGGAACTATAGAACCTGTTGACCTTTTACCTGTAGTTAATGATTGTGGGGAAAATCCGTCACAGGAAAGTGTACCCAGTGCTTTGTTAGACAAAGTCTGTGAGACAGACTGTCAATCATCTCTAGTGCTAGGGATGATTAGAATTTCTTCCTGGAATATTTGTGGCCTTCATTCGAAGGTTCCGGGTGAAACATGGGGCGATTTTATCCATAATTTTGACATACTCTGTTTCCAAGAGACGTGGTCAATAAATGAGATACATCTGGATGGATATAAAACATTCCACATCCCTGCAATTTGGTCACCTCTTGGGAGACACAAGGGGGCATTTGTGTTTATATATCTAACATGCTGAGGTTAATGGATATTAAGATGTTGAAAAGTACTGCTTATTATCAAATGGTCACCATCTGTTTGCCCTCATTGGATAAGTTGTTGGTTGTAAATTTCTACAATAATATCGATACAGTTAACTTTGTGGGTGTTATGAACAGTTTCATTATGGATTTAAATAGCCAGAGTCCTTCTAAAGGGAGTGATGTGATTTTAATATGGGGATGGGATTTTAATACTAGTGTGTGTAACAACTTTGATTGTGAATATGGGGACAATGAACAAGAAGAAAACGGCCGCTCAAAGCACTTTATTCATACTGATAGAGGGGAAAAGTTTAACGAAATGATGGTCATACATGACCTGGGTTTCGCTAATATGATGTGTTCCCCAATGGTGAATTTTGATCCAACATACATAGGACGAGGATTCAAATCAGTGATTGATTGTATTAATATTCCTACACAATATGCAGATAGGGTAACAAAGTTTACGAATCATTTACCACTCAGTATTATTTTAACTGTATTTGACGAAAATGCCCCTACCGCCATAGAGAGTCTGGCGTGGTCTCAAGAGATCGTGCTGGCCCGCCAAAATGGCTATTCCCTGCGGTGGGGCAAAAAAGATCAGAGAACCTTGAATAGAAAAATCATATCTAGGGCCCTAACACCGATCTTAATGTGTTTAGGAGAAGATACTCCCTATGATTCTATTTTATATGCTTTTATGCAGGTTACATATGAGGTACAGAATATACTGTCCGTCCCAAATAGGAAACAGCAGAATAGGAGTAACGGGTGGTTTGACAGCAAAATGTACAAAGACCTATGCCCGCCTTAAGGTCGCCCTCAGCAAGCCATTAAGAGATTATATAGAAATTAAAAACTGTAGGAAGGCCTATAGCCTAGCCAGGAAAAACCGCAAAAAGGAAATAAAGGAGCAGGCATGGGATAATCTCCATGAGGTCGCTCAGCGTAGACACTCACAGTCTTTCTGGCATGCCCCTTTTTTTACTAATAAGGTGAGGGTGAAGGTAGAAGTTGTGATTGATGACAATACATGGGTCAACTTCTTTTCTAAAGTCTATAGCATTGTAAATGTAAATGTAAATTGATACTTGTATAGCGCACTACTCACCCGCAAGGGTCTCAAGGCGCTTGTACGAATACCGCTGTGGAACCTATCCTGGCTTTCCCTGTGAGGTGTCCACTCCTGGGCACCCCCAAGGTGGAGGCCAGGCATCCTTAGCGTTGTGGGGGCCGTTGTGGAGATTAAGCAAACTATTGCCCAGAGTTGCAGAGTGAGACTCCATGATTGGAATAGGCACCGAGGCGAGAATTATCAGGTCCGTGGAATTTTTGAGCACAAGACCCGCCGAGGCGGGGAATTGAACCCTGGTCCCGGGCTAGACCTCTGCATCAGGGTCTGCCGCTCTAACCATTGAGCCACACTTCTCCACTATGATTCTCCACTAGCATTGAGGTGGAAGAACCCATAAGCAACTAAGACCCAGTGGAGGAGCTTGGAGGCCAACTACCGTAATTTCCGATTGACATAGAGATCACACAAGATGAAGTTTTGATGGCTATTAATTTGAGTAAAGGAAGTAAAGCCCCGGGCCCGGATGGTGTTGGAATTGGGGGTCTCTACTTGGCACAGGTAGGTACTCCTGGCAAATAGGGACCCTCTCCTCTAGTCAGGGTAAGGGGGTACACTTCCAAAATAACCCCTACTCACCCCCTTGGTAGCTTGGCACGAGCTGTAGGCTTATCTCAGAGGCAGTGTGTAAAGCATTTGTGAACACATACAGTAATGAAATGAAATGAAATGAAAGCAAATGTATAACGCGCAGACTCAGCCCGTCGGGCATCAAGGCGCCTAACCAAAAATATTTCCATGTCCCAAGAGTTGAATTACTGGTAGGCTTTCTTGAAACACCATGTTTTTAGAGCCTTTTTAAAAAGAGGCAGAGAGGATAGGGACTTAAGTTCCAATGGAAGTACATTCCAAAGACGCGGGGCAACTATGGAAAAGGCTCTTCCTCCCCATCTGGACTTCTTAGTCCGAGGGATCACCAACAGATTATGTTGTGATGAACGTAGACATCTGCTAGAGTTATAGCCAGAAAGAAGAGAACCCAGCCCATCAGATGTTCCAGCTTTCAGAGCCCTGTGCACCAGACAAATGATTTTAAAGGAGATACGATGCTCTATAGGAATCCAATGAAGGCTCTCTCTGGCTAGTATCGCAGAGGAGGAGCGGGGAATTTCTAATACAAATCTTGCGGCCGCGTTCTGTACTGTTTGGAGGCATTGGATCAGTCCCTTATTAATCTCTGCATATAGTGAGTTGCAGTAATCCAATCTTGACCCGACCAGCGCAACTACTGTCTGTTTCCTAGCTTGGGGAGAAAGGTAGTGCACTATTCGTCGGAGAATTTTGATAATTCCCCAGCAAGTAGCCACCGTTCTGTTGACCTGAAGGGTCATTGCCAGCGAGGTGTCAAAGATAACCCCTAAATTTCTGGCTGAATGAGAGGGGACCGGGCATGTTCCCAGGTAAGGCGGCCACCATTCATTCGACCATACATCCTGGTCCCTTCCAAAGATCAGCACCTCGGTCTTATCGCCATTCAGCCTCAAGGAGTATAGTATCATCCAGTCAGAGACTGATTGCATGCAACTCCTGAAGCTTGACGCAGAGGTGCTGACCGGTTGGGCCAGTGACACCATGATCTGAGTGTCGTCTGCATATGACGCTACTTCCATACCATGTGCTTTTACTAGTCTCGCTAGTGGGGCCACATAAATGTTAAATAGGGTGGGGCTTAGAGCCGACCCCTGTGGTACCCCACATTGCAATGATGTAGCAGGGGAGAGGTATTCTCCAAGCTTGACCCTCTGTTCTCTAAGATCTAAGAAGGAGGACAGAAGGCTCAGAGCGGGCCCCTCCACTCCTATCTCCCTCAAACGAGATGTTAGGATTGAGGGAGATAGGGTGTCAAATGCTGCGGTCAGATCGAGTAAAACCAGCAGCGTTGTCTGTCCCTGATCCACCTTCATTCTGATGTTATTTGTCACCATGGTAAGTGCAGACTCCGTACTATGCAGCTTCCTAAACCCATGCTGGGTCTGATCTAAGAACCCAGTAGAGTCAAGGAAATCAGACACGTGTGAATTCAGGTGGATCTCAAGCATTTTGGAGGGAGCAGGAAGTAGAGATATGGGTCTGAGATTTTTTAAGATGGTGGGGTCTAAAGAGGGTTTCTTCAGTAGTGGCTTAACAATCGCTTTCTTCCAGGCTGACGGTAAAACCCCATGCAACAGGGCACTATTCATTACCTCCAACAATGGGGGAAGTAGTGTGTCCCTACACTCCTTCATTACTCTAAGAGGACAGGGGTCCAGAGGGGAGGAAGATTTGATCCTATTTAGCAAAGAGTTGAGGTTGTCAAGTGTGATCAGCGGAAAGTTAGATAAAGTCTTGGTAGGATCTTTATGCCAGGCTTCTGAATTGGTAAGAGCCTGAATAGTGTGATACCCTAGGGATTGTTTCTGCGTTTCCAAATGAGAAGCAATTTCATCGATTTTAGTGTAGAAAAAGGTTGAAATCTTGTCGCAGAGCTCCTGTGATCCAGTGACTGGGTCTGGAACTTGTAATGAACAGAGGGAGTCCACTACTTTGAACAGCTCCTTTGATGAAGTGAGGGAGGTAGTAAGGTCGGAGAAGTATTGTTGCTTTGTCTTAATGACAGTGGACTTATATTCCCCTAACAGTCGTTTGTGAATCTCTCTGTCCATAGTGTCCCACGATTTCCTCCATTTTCTCTCCTGTCTCCTGCACCCCTGTCTCATCAACCTAAGAGGCTCAGTGAACCTCGCTGAATATCGGCGTGTGACTGGAGCTAGGGTATCTATAGCCCCAGAGATGGAGTTGGCAAGATTTTGTGCTGCCTTCTCTGGGTCTGATGGCATGGGTCATTGGTAATGTTTTTATAGTTCCTTTTGCCCTCTCCTTGAGTCTGACCTTTCATGGATGGATCTAAACGAGGAAGGGTCAGTACTAAAGGAACTGCCAGATGGTCTGACCAGACCAGCGGTTCTGGAGTGCCAGTCATAACCCTGGGGTCGTTGGAGAAAACTCCGTCAAGTGTGTGGCCTGCCTGGTGAGTTGAGCCTTTTACCAGTTGGGAAAAGCCACAGGCTTCAAGGGGATCGACCAAGGAGGAGGTATCTTTAGAGGTGGGGTCATCTAAGTGGAACTTTAAGTCACCTAGAATAGTGAAGTGGGGATGGCCAACATATGGCTCCATGATTCTAAACAGGTCACTGCTGAATTTGGATCTGGGGCCTGGAGGCCTATACACAAGAAGGCCAACAAAGGAAGCTGAAGGAGATGAAGAGATAAAGAAATGTAGGACCTGGAAGGGGTCGGATGGTGCCGACAGGGCATTAATGCGGCAGATAAGATGCGACTGATAGAGAATAGCTAATCCTCCTCCCCTTCGCTTAACTCTGTCAAATCTGTGTATTGCATAACCCTCTGGAATAGCCATTAGGAGGTCGTGTCCTGAGGTCTCTGAGGCCCAAGTTTCCGTGACAAAGACCCAGGCAGGCCTTCTAGCCAACACAAAATCATGAAAGGCTACATTGTTTTTGATTATAGAGCGAACATTGATAAGGTATCCTTTCTCCGAGCAAATATTTTTAGGTGAGGAGTGTAAATTAATAGGTGAATGGTTAATCGTGGGGAATGTGTCAGGGCTCCGGGTACGTATATTATGTGGGGCTATGAGCAGTAGTTCCTCAGGGGTATACCTATGGTGGCACAGGGAGTCAATCGGTTTCCAAGCCAGCATTTCCTCCAAGGTATAGGAGTGTGATACCTGAGGGAAAGAGTCAGGGAACCCGGTATGCAGCCCGTCCTGTAGCCCGTCCTCAGCGCGGATGGGCGCAGACGGGCTGAACTCTGGCGTAACTCCGGCGCTAAAACGGCGCGACCGCTGAGCGCGTCAGCTGCGCGGAGCCATGGCCGTATGCTTTTATGTTGTTGACTCACCCAAGATGGCCGCCGCTAGCCCTCCGCCCGAGTCCCCGGTATCTCAGCCCTAATATCGGCCGGACACTCTGTGGGGAGACAGCGCTGACTTTAGTGAGTGCCAAATGTATATTTAAAAACTACCAATTAAAAGATGCCTTCACCATAAACTCGATGAAGCAACAAACGACACCCTAAATCGGCGCGCTAGTGCTGGGGGGGAGAGGACACATGGGGCAAGTGCTAACGAGTAAAAGAATTCAATGAGGACAGGGAAGATACCGCCCGGCTCAAGCCTCAGGCGTTTACAGCTACAATCTCGCGAGTAGGGCGCTCAGCCTGCTTTTATCAAGTGACAACACTACAAATGCACACCACACTGGTAGTACATCAAACATAGTTAGCTTTTATATAAAGGTGTCAAGATCAGGTTGTCCCACATGCATTCTGCCGAGTTTTTAACGCCGACAACACTGAGAGTCAGTGTCCAATGGCTCAGGTTCCATTTCAGTGTGGGCGTGGTCTCTGGTACTCTTCTGGTAGCTGTGAGGACCGCCATGCCTGTTGACTGTTTGTTAGGGAACAATTTGGAGAGTTCACCTTGGGAAAAGGTGGAGAAGAGTACTCACCTGAGGATGGAGAGTCTGCCTGACTGGGCGTGCGTGACCACCCAGTCAATGGCAGCCTGTAGGGGTGCTCAGGAGGTCCTGGAGCCTGAGAGAGAGGCGCAGGGACCGGCCTTAGAGAGAAGAGGCAGGGGGCGCGGGAAAGTGGCCCCTGTAGTTTCCACAGTCCAGGAGGAAGCAGCCCTTGAGGGGGATGCCCTGGAACCTACAGGGGAGCAGATAGCTGGACTGCCTGCCTGAGCTAACCCATTGGCAGCAGGAAGGAGGCCCCTCCAGGGAGGAATTCTGTAGAGGGCAGAGAAAATGTCCTTCTTTCATGGGTCTGCGGCAGCAGGCTGCAGACCAGGCCAACAGTGATCAGTCTGGAACAATTTTCATTTACTGGGAGAACAACCTCCTGTATTCAGAGCCTAAGGTTGCTGAGCCTGGATCAGCCTGTGTGCTGGTGGTACCCCAGAGCTTCAGAGCCTTCCTGGCTCACAATGTGCCATTGGCAGGACTTTTGGGCCAGGACAAAACCTTTGAGGGGCATTCTCATTTTGGTAGATGCCTTACTGGTGTTTTTGGTACTCCACTGAGCTTGTTTTTCTGATGACTAATCGCCTGTGGACAATTGTCATTTGCTGAGGCTTAATGCACTGGTTTCATCTGCCTTTATCTCTATGGGAAAATTGCGCAAACCAAAATTAATTTTTGTTTCTTCTAAGAGTGCTCAAGTTCCGACTTCTTCTTCAACTTCCCACATTTCTACTGCTGTGACGCAAATGGCTGGTGCTACACCCAACCGTTTTCCTCAGTGCAGTCCATAACATCCAAGTCGTCTCCTCCTCTATCTTCAACCAAAAGACTGAAACATGATCCTCCTTCACCAGATAGGCCGTCTTCTCCTATTTCTATGGAATTCATTCTGTAAGAGATCCGCGCTTCGCGACCATTTGTTTAGGAAACCAATAATGAGATGCTTCTCCTGAAGGAAAAATGGTCAACAGTGGACTCAAGAATCACATCTGTGGAGCAACATGTTTCAGAGATACAATCTAATTCCCAACGTATCTCAACATTGGAAAAGTCGGTCCTGACCCTCCAGCAACACACTGAAGATTTGGAAAATAGAAACAGGAGGAATAACCTTCGTATTTACGGTTTGCCAGAATCCCTGGAAGGTGATGATCCTGTTCCTTTCTTCACCTCTTTTCTTCCGAAACTACTGGACATGCCTCCTACTACCTCTCTTTCCATCCAGCGGGCACATCAGCTGGGTCCGCGTGCACCTGCTTCTACTAAGCCACGAGAAGTTATTATCTTATTCTTGAAATTTACAGATCTTCTCTCAGTCCTTTCCGCAGCGAGATCCAAACATCAAGTCCTATTGTTAGGCCAGAAAGTATACCTCTCTCAAGACGTTTCCAATGCCACTGCATCAAGAAGAAAAGAGTTTTTCAACCTTCGAGCACCTTAACGTTTTCTTGGAACTAGATATGGACTGTTTCATCCATGTATATTCAAGGTCACTTACCAAAATCGAACATGGACCTTTCAAGATCATGGTGAACTTAAGCATTTTATTCACCTTCAATCCACTAGTTGCATGGACACTTCTACTTCTTCTAGTGGATGAATGACTTAATATGTGCTTTGGGGTTTATTTCTTCACAGCACCTAGGTGCGCCCCTGTTAGTCCTTAATATTTATGGTTACCTTTGGAGGTTTGCATTTATATTATTACCAAAGTTTGCGTTGCCATGGATGCCTTCATGTCGTCTAGTGGTTGATTAAGTATTTCACTTGTGCATGTTTATCTTTTTCTTTTTTTGTGTTCCTATTGATGTTATATATTTAGGTTTCACTGTCGGCCCTGGTCACAGGCCAGGTCGCTCCCCCACCGCGTTAGCACCACCCCTGCTGCCCCCTTGCTGCCTCTACCTTCCCGCCGTTTTTTCTCCCGCCTCCCGCGCCCGCCGCTGCCTCCCATACGGCCCCGCCCCCCTCGGCTGATTGGACCCCCGCTCCCCCTCCCACCTGCTCCTTCCTCCCTCGGCCCTTCTTAATGGAGGCCACTGCGCGGCTGTGCAGCGGATGCGCGCAGCGGGTGCGCCGCTGGTGCACCAAAGGCAAGCCCGTCTGCGCCCGTCCGTGCCTGGACCGCGCCCAGCGCCGGAACCCCTGGCCCCTGCCGAAGCCAAGCTGCCCGACTGAGATACGACTCCGCCTCCCTCAACGCACTCAACACCGGACGACCGCCCGCCTGCTACCAAGCCACCCCAAAGCGCACCCATGGACCCTTCACCTGCCAAGCCTGCAAATTCACCTACTCCGTACCTGCACCCCACCCACCATACACAGCAACGACAACAACAACCACCTCAAGTGCATCCTGCTCAACACCCGCTCCGTCCACAAACACGCCGTCGACTCTGGGAACTACTCGACACAACAGCTCCAGACGTCGCCTTCCTCACAGAAACCTGGATGAACGCCTCCTCGGCCCCCAACATCGGCATAGCCATCCCGGACGGCTAAAAAATCACCCGGAAGGACCGCGTCAACAAAACCAGAGGAGGAGTCACCATCATCTACAGGACCACCATCAGCGTCACGACCAATGCCGAAGACACACTCACCGCCGCCGAACACCTACACTTCCAGAACCACACTGACTCCCAGACCACCCTCAGAGGAACCTTTATCAGCCCGCATGCCCTAGCCTCTCCAGAGTACATCCTCCTAGGGGACCTGAACTTCCACCTGGAGAAAAACAACAACAGCAACACCACCACCCTGCTCGACATCCTCACCAACCTCGGACTCAAGCAACTGGTGGACACGCCCACCACCTCACCAGCCACACACTCGACCCCATCTTTTCCGCCAGCAACCACGTCTCCTTCAGCCACTCTTCCATACTACCGAGAGACGGCGACCGGGAACCTAAAGAGGAGGGAGACCAAAATACGGCGCACCGCCTGACTAGAAACGCACCCGTTTCCAGTGTTCTTGCGACCAGAAGGATCCCCTCCCGGTTTCTGCCTGACGCACACCAATAGTCAGAGAGTCCAAGATTCCTGACAATCAACCAGGCAGACTGCCTAAAACATTAGTACTTTCTTCGTGACTACCCTCAAAGAACGCACAGTTTCTATTTAGTCACTGTTACACTAAACATCGTCTCTCTATGACATAATCCTCTAACAATTGAATACCAGTCCAGACCTAATCGCCAAGATTATACTGAGCTTTAAGCCCTGAGGAGTCGTGTTGACTCAACTGCACACGACGAAACACGTGTCGGCTGGCTTTGTATGAAATTTCAAGAGTCTGGAGAAAATAAACATCTTCTTGCTGTAACCAAGAACACACCAAAGAATCTGCTTCTGTCTCTACGAATAACTACCAGTCATTGTACTGTACTGTCTGTGTGATAAATTACTGTAGTAGCGAGAGCGTAACTGTATATATTTGCTTAGTCCCTTGACTTTTTAGACGGTTAAGGGTGTTTTTCCGTCTGCTCTTCACGCACTACATACCTACATGTCAATCCAAACCCTGTAACGTATAACTGAGGTAGCGCGCCTCGATAATCTGATTCTCTAAAAACCCCTTTCGAGTGTTTCACTCTTCCATACTACACTGGACCAACCACAGCTGCATCCACTTCACCTTCAAAAAGACCACCTCCCACCACCAGACACCACAGATCCCCGCAGATGCTGGAGCAAAGTCACCACAGACCAACTGACCGCATCGCTGAGCCAGAACCCACCTGCCGACACCAACAATGCAGCGCACAACCTCGCACAGTGGATCACCAACTGCGCCGACGACCTCGCCCCTCTGAAGAGACGCCCAGGCAAGACTAGCAACAGAAAAACCGCATTGTTCACAGACACCCTCAAAATCGCAAAGAAATCGTGCAGAACCCTCGAAAAAGCCTGGCGCCACAAGCGGACACAAGAAAACATGACAGCCCTCAAGAACGCCACCCGCGAATACCACCAGATGATCCGCACCACCAAAAGGACATCATTCAAAGAGTGGCTGGTCAACAACGCCCACAACAGCAAGGAACTCTTCAGCATCGTCAAAGAGCTCTCCAATCCCAGCGCCAGAAACAACAACATCTCACCGTCGCAAGACCTCTGCAACTCCCTCGCCACATTATTCCACCGCAAGATCACAGACATACATGACAGCTTCGGACCCCATACCCCACCCCCAACCACCAAACCAACGACATCCACCTCCAGCCTCAACGCATGAACCCCCATCAGCACCGAAGACACCACCCGCGTCATGAACAGCATCCACTCCGGCTCCCCCTCCGACCCATGCCCTCATCATATCTTCAACAAAGCCGACACCATCATCACACCCCACCTCCGGAACATCATTAACAACTCCCTCACGTCAGCCACATTCCCTGAAAGCTGGAAACACGCAGAAATCAACGCCCTACTGAAGAAACCAACAGCGGACCCCAAAGACCTCAAGAACCTCCGCCCCATCTCTCTCCTCCCCTTCCTGGCTAAAGTCAGCGAGAAGACCGTCAACAAACAGCTGACAGCACTCCTCGAAGAAAACAACTCGCTCGACCCATCCCAGTCCGGATTCCGAGCCAACCACAGCTCCGAGACAGCCCTCATCGCAGCCACCGATGACATCAGGACCCTGATGGACAACGGAGAGACAGCCGCCCTCATCCTCTTTGACCTCTCTGCAGCCTTTGACACCGTCTGCCACCACACCCTAATAACCCGCCTCTACAACACTGGGATCCAAGGAAAGGCCCTAGACTGGATCACATCGTTCCTCTCCGACAGAACCCAAAGAGTCCGCCTCCTACCCTCCTGCTCCGAGGCCTCCAAGATCATCTGCGGCGTACCCCAGGGCTCCTCACTCAGCCCTACCCTCTTCAACATCTACTTGAGCCCCCTCGCTGCCATCGCACTCAAACACAACATCAACATCATCTCTTACGCCGACGACACCCAACTGATACTCTCCCTCACCAAAGACCCCCTCACCGCCAAAGCCAACTTCCAGGACGGAATGAAAGATGTCGCAGAATGGATGAAGCTCAGCCGTCTGAAGCTCAACTTGGACAAGACGGAAGTCCTCATCCTCGGCAAACCCCATCCGCCTGGGACAACTCCTGGTGGCCCACGACGCTGGGCACCGCACCGATACCCACGGACCACGCACGCAACCTGGGATTCATCCTGGACTCCTCCTTTACGATCACCAAGCAAGTCAACGCAGTCTCGTCCTCATGTTTCAACACCCTGCGCATGCTCCGAAATATCTTCCGGTGGATCCCCACTAAAACCAGGAAGACGGTCACCCAGACCCTCGTCACCAAACGCCCTGTATGCAGGAACCACAGCCAAACTTCAGAAACGCCTTCAATGCATACAGAACGCCTCCGCACGACTCATCCTCGACATCCCTCGCCACAGCCATTTATCTGCCCACCTGAGAAACCTACACTGGCTCCCCGTCAGCAAGAGGATCACGTTCAGGCTGCTCACCCACGAACACAAAGCGCTCCACGACTCGGGCCCCGAATACCTCAACAACCGCCTGTCGTTCTACACTCCCACCTGCCAGCTCCGCTCCACCAGCCTCGCACTCGCCACCGTCCCTCTGATTCGCAGAACCACCACCGGAGGAAGATCGTTCTCCTACTTGGCAGCCAAGACATGGAACTCCCTCCCCGCACACCTACGACTGACCCATCTCACCTTCAGGAAACACCTCAAGACCTGGCTATTCGAGCAGTAGCGGCACCCCCCCCCCCCCTTCAGTGCCTTGAGATCCTCAAGGGTGAGTAGCGAGCTTTACAAATTGATTGATTGATTGATTGATTGATTGATTGATTGGTCGGTCAATTGGCGTCTCTTGTGGGAATCCTCCCCGCTCATATTTTGTTTTCTTGTTACCATGTTAATTTTTTTTTATAGGTATTTTACAATATATGTCCCTATTGATCTCTCTCTAGTTATTTACCTTCTTATATCCACCACAAGTTCGCGTCGCTCTTACCCTATTCCATGTGACTCCTTTTCTTCAATTTTGTCCTTGTGCGAATAGGAGTCCCGTCCGTCGAGCAGTTCCTCTTGTTGAGTGTCGCCATTATCCCACCCATCCTTTGTATGTTCCCCTCAGGTACGTTATTTTCAGTCATCCATCTGGATATGTACTGTCTCGTCCTCTCTTTTCTCCTTTTTCCCCCTTCCTTTTCTCTTCTTCCCCTTTTACCTCTTCACTGGTTTACCTCCTTTAATCTTTGGTTCTATGTATTTTTCTTCCAGTGTTATTTTCTTATCATTATTTCTGCTACTTGTACAGACCTCTCTCTCTCTTCTCTTCTCTTCTTTGCTCTAAATCTATTTTTATTACATTTCTTCTTATTCACTTCCTTTCATATTTTCTTTTACACTTCGGCTATTTGTTATGTATATACGTTATTGCAATTTTTGTTTTTATTAATCTTGTATTTTATTTGCATTCAGAGTTATCTCTTGGAATGTAAACTGTTTTAATAGTCCTATTAAATGGCAGAGAGTCCTTTCCCATTTAGCATCTTACAATCCTAATTTAGTCCTCTTACAAGAAACTCATCTTACTGAAAATGAATCCCTTAAATTAAAAAGACATTGGGTAGAAGCGGTCTTATTTTCCCCTTCTATCAACAAAAAGAACGGTGTTGCCATTTTATGTCATAAAAAACTGAAATGTAAAGTTTTAACACAAGAGAACGACGACAATGGTGGATGGATTTTGACTAAGCTGCTCATCAACTCCATTCCTTTAACTATTTTTTATGTTTATGGCCCAACTCAACCTGACTGTTCTTTTTGGCCTCTAATTACACATAAATGTACTCAACATAAGGATGATTTTTTCATTTTAGGTGGAGATTGTAACCAGGTTATGGATCCATTTCTTGATCGCAAATCCTCAGTGTAGGAGAGTAGGGTCTGCAATCCTATAATCACCCAGATTTTTTGCTTTTTGCTTCACTGGTTTACGACTTCCCTGGTTGTGGGCCTGCTAATCAGACCCACAGCCTAGCTGTTCTCTCTATTCCAAATTGTACCCAGGTACTGAATTGGCACTGGGCCCTCTCTAAGTCCCTGTACCCAGGGCTGAGGTGCACCCAGAAGTCTCCCAGGGGCTGGAGCATGTATTATGCCACCCCTGGGCTGACTAACTAAACTGACACAACTGGCTGCTTGACAGCTGGGGCAAGGTGGTGTAATCACCCTTTGCTTTAAATATAGTATACCTATATTTAAACCTAAATGACACACAGATCTCCTATCAGTCACTCCTATGGCAGGCCTTGACAATCCTGAAGGCAGAGTGCTTGGAATCGTGTGAGATGGTGCTCTGGCATGAGCTGAGCCTGTCTGCGGCTTTCGGGATCCATCCCTTAGCCGTTTCCATGATATCGCATACCATATACTCTTAAGTGCATTATAATCCTCGCGGTTATATGCCAACTCTGGTATCGCTTTATCAAAACATGTCGAGTAAGGTGTCACACGAATTGGAATACTAACTTCTCGCCAATTCTGGCGACGGGGTTAGCATTCCACCCTTCTAGAGGGACACGACATGTATGTAACCTATAACCCCGGTTAAAGTCAGACAGAGCCTTAGCTCCACAAAATGGATGCTGCCACCGAGACACAAGTCTGCCCTCCTGCTGCTGGGAGTCCTCCCAGAGCAGGAGGCAAGGACAAAGGGTTTCCTGCCAGGGGCGGTGCCAGCACCGCCCCAGACAGGGTTTTGTGTATTCTAGGTAGGCAGGGCTTTAGAGGAAGGTGACTGCAAGTGGCACCCCGGTGCTCACTGTGCATAGGCCGGCTTGAACCAGTTCCAGGGGCACACCAGACCCTGAGCTGGGGAAAGCCCGCCAAAGGAGAGGGGTGTAACCACCCCCCTCCTGGTCCCACCCATAGGGCAGGACTTAGTCGCGTGCCAGCCCCCTTTTTCAGGATAAAGGTAGGAGCAGGCCCCCTTCCAAATTAGATCAATCTTTGAATCGTGAACCGACCTTCTACCCGAAGAACTCAAGACTCTTCTCAAGATTTTCTCCCTTGTGACTAAGGAGTAGTCACCCTGCAGCAGCAGGCACCAACCAAGCATCGCGGTTTGTTGCCAGTCTCTCCTTCGGATCAAGACTGCTCCAGCATGACGAGAACCGGCTTCCCTGGCACCTCTGACCTCAACCTACATCATCAGCCCAGCTGTTATCCGTGGGTGCGACGAGACCTCGAGGGACCGGCCATCTTCAGAACTGCACGACGCTTGTCCAGCACGACCACCGAGTGACCCTCGACCGAGTGCTTTGGGGTGAGAGAAGCCCCGACCCTGAGCAGCTCAAGCACCGAAGATCAGCCCCCCTGCATCCACGAGATCTGCGTGGGGCCCTTCTGCTCTTTGCTGCTCACCGCGTTGTCCCGGTCACTTGCCCGTTGGCTAGTGGACGTTTTACGACGCTCCACGACGACAAAGACTGCTGGTCTGGTTGCTCCAGACTGGCCATTGCTTCCCTTCTTCAGAGAAGCACCCTGGACCCTCCTGGTCCACTCAAGACGCCATTTTAGGTCCACCGCATGGGCCTTGCATTTGCCAAGACTTGTTGCCCCAATCCTGGGTCCAGCGACGTCGACAGCAAGTACCTACGTGGGACAGCTCGCACCTCCATCCTGGTCGCTGACAACGCCTCCTGGTCCGAGAGACTGCAGAGCCCAGCAGCGCCCACTCACCTGGCTGAGGTGACTTCATCCGGTGCCATCCTGGTGCCCACTCAAATCACCGGCTAGTGATTCAGAACTTGGTCCCCTCTGCTTACAGGTTTCTTCTTCCCTGATCCAGGCTTGGATCTCCACGAACTTTCTTCACTGGCCGCCTGCCAGCAACTCTTTCTTCAGGCTCCTGGTTCTTCAACGAGGGTTTCCGACGCAACTTCAACCTTATGCAGCCGCAGCCCTTGGGCTAGGTAAACTGAGTACTCCAGTGCTCCAGCATAGTCCAACACCCTAGGTGTTCGGATCCACTCCCGTTTTCGACCCACCTAGTCGGGTTCGCCCGAGAACAGTAACTTTGCAATTGCTAGCATCCATAGACTTTTTCCCGCCTTACGCGTGAGAGTTCCCACTCTGCACACGACGTCCACAGGCCTCCTGCTCCTAACCTAAGTGTTTAGTATTGTAGGCCTAGCGATTCTAAAGTCTAGAAAAGTATTACTTACCTGCTAGTAATTTCGCATTCCACTTTCATAGTATATGGTTTTTCGTGCCCCTCGGGCATCTGTGTAAATTGTGCGACTTTCAGTGTTTCTTTAAGAGTTTTGTTGTGTGCTTAGCTCCCTGTCTCATAAAGAGCCAGGGTAGTCCTGTTATAAATAAATACACTTTATTTTTGATAACAACTTGTGTGGTGTCCTTTCACTTGGTGTTCAAGGGGTAATGTGATGGTAAAACAGCTGGCTTAACACGCCCTCTAGAGTCTTAGCCTTAGACTGCTCGTATCCATACTACTAGGATAGCTGGTCTATAAGGTTGACTTACAACCAATCATCAATAAGGGTTGTTTGGACTGATACATAGTGATCACTAGAATAGTGAGCACTGCATATCAGGCCAACTTCTCACATTGGTGAGCAGCGGTTGGGATTTGAGCTTGCTGTTGTTTTGCCACACATATCCTAAGAATATCATTTGAAAGATCACATAAGTACTGAGGTACATATAACTTAGCTTAGAATACTCTGAGTTCTACTGAACCAGCTGTTGTAGCTCCTAGGGCCTAGCACACCCTAAACTACAACTCTAGCAAGGGATCAGTAGGCAAACATATAGTGTAGGTAAGTGCACCACTTACACCTCACTAGAAAAGCATGTCTACCCAGGGAGAGTCTACTGAGACCCCCCTTGTGGTTATTGACCCTCCACAGGTCACTTCAAGATATGCAGCTCTCAGTTTCCAGGAGATGAGACAAGTGTGTACCTCCAGGAAACTGAAACAGGGGTCTAACCCCACCATTCCCTTTCTGATAGGTCTCTTAGAGACTTATGATGCGAGAAAGATTTCTCAGCTAGATGGGAATATGCCAGCCTTAGAGGGTACCTCTGGGGATCCAGACCTCCCCAACACTGCAAATGCAGTTGAGGAGGAGGATCAAGAGGAACTCTCTGGGGATGAGGTAGACAAAGGTCTTGAGGTAGTCAGAAGGCTAACTAGGGCCAACTTAGACTTACTTGGGCTAGGATCTGGGGCACCCCCAGTACTGACCCGAAGTGGGCCTAACCTTGGAGTTAGGAGAGATAGATCTCTTTCTAGGGACTCCAATAGATCTCTGCACTCTAATGTCTCTTCTCAGAGGAGAAGGAACTCTCCCCAGAGGAGATTGACTTCCCCCCAGAGAATAAAGCATGAAGCTAGAATGAGACAGGCTGCTCTGAGGATTGAAAGGGAAGAACTTGCCCTGGCCAAAGAAAAGCTTGCCTTTGCTAGAGAGCAGCAGATGAGTGGGATAGTTCCCACTGGTGGCAGCAATCTCCCAAGAGATAGAGAGAAGGGTTTAGATACTAAACACCTGACAAAAATAGTGCCCCCCTTTAAACAATGGGATGACATCCAGAAATGGATGGCTGCTTTGGAGAGGGCCTGCACTGTGCAGTGCATTCCCCAGAGTCAGTGGGCAGCTATACTGTGGCTCTCCTTTGATGGTAAAGGTAGAGATAAGCTCCTCACTACAAGAGTGGAGGATGCTAACAATTACCAGGTCCTGAAAAATACACTGGTTGATGGGTTTGGTTTAACCACTGAGCAGTACAGGTTGCTGTTCAGAGACACCCAGAAAACTCAGTCTCAGGACTGGTCTGACTTTGTGGATTGTGCCACTAAGGCTTTGGAGGGCTGGTTGCTGGGTAGCAAGGTTACTGATTACACAGGATTGTATAATCTGATGATGAGAGAACACATTTTAAACAATTGTCAGAACCAGTTGTTGCACCAGCACCTTGTTGATTCAGATCAGACCTCTCCCCAAGAATTGGGAAAGAAGGCAGACAAATGGGTCAGAACAAGGATCAAGCAGAACCAGAACCAGAACCAGGGTGGTCAGAAGAAAGCAGACCAGAAGGGTAATACTAAGAATGAACAAAATGACCAGAAGTCTTCACCAGGTCCCCAACAAACCAAAGAGGGTGGGGGTCAGGCTTCCCAGAAGAAGAAGACTCAAGAAGGCCAGTCAAAAAGGTGGTGCCAGTACTGTAAAAGTAAGTCTCACTGGTTTAGTGAGTGCACCAAAAGAGGAGGGCAAACTCCTACCACTACAGCCCCTAAGGCAACTGCACCCCCTAGTACAGTCAGTAGTGGTAGTGCACCTCCCAAGGCATTAGTTGGGTTAACCTTGGGAACTGAGGGGTCTGACAACTTAGTTGGCACACTCACTCAGGCTGTCCTTGTCTGTAGAGGGGATATGGATATATCCCCTGACACAAGTCCCAATACTTTGGGCAAATACAGGCAGACACCCTTGATCAATGGCAAAATGGCTCAGGCCTATAGGGACACTTGTGCCAGTGTCACCATGGTGACACCAAACTTTGTGGACCCTGGACAGATCATGCCAGGTACAGATTTCCTGGTGACCAATGCCAGCAACGTCACTACCAGTCATAGTATGGCGATTGTTGCTTTCTCCTGGGGAGGGGTAAGTGGCCAAAAGAAAGTTGTGGTTAGTTCAGACCTCCCAGTGGATTGTTTGTTGGGCAATGATTTGGAGTCATCACTATGGTCAGAAGTGGAGCAGAGGACTCACATGGAAATGTTAGGCTTGCCAGCACATGTGCTTGCTGTGACTAGGTCACAGGCCAGAAGATGCCCCACTGAACAGGTGCTGGATACTGGAAGAATGGACCAGACACCTTCCAAGAAGAAGAGCAGTAGGGTTAAGGCTTTGCCTTCCCCCTTGCCCCAGGTTGAGGATCAAGTCTCTGAGGAGGCTGATCTGAGAGAGCTGAGGGAAACTGAGCCTAAAGAGCTTGAACTTGATCAAGTTGAGTTTCTGGGCTCAGGGGGACCCTCCAGAGAAGACCTGGGGAAGGCACAGTTAGACTGCCCTTCCCTTGAACCCCTCAGACAGCAGGCTGCTGCTGAGGCTGCAGGGGATTCAGAAAAGGGGGTGGTGATGAACAGAGTGCCTGAATTAAGCAGACCACTCTTACCCAGTCCAAAGATCAGGGCTTGATCCATCACCGTTTTTTAGCTCACTGCACCATCCCAGCTCAGAACTTGGCTATATGCAAATTAGTCTGTTCCTGTCCCAGTGCATGATGGGAACAGGGCAAACCAAACTACCAAGCCAATTCTTGTACTGGGAAGGAAACAAGCTTCCGGGGACCGGTTTCTGCCATTTCAGGCGTCTTCGGCCCGGCTTGCTTGAATCCTGATGGTGCAATGAGCAAGGGACTCACATCTGAGTATACCCTTCCACGCTTATGGTGGACAAAATGATTCAGAAAAGGGGGTGGTGATGAACAGAGTGCCTGAATTAAGCAGACCACTCTTACCCAGTCCAAAGATCAGGGCTTGATCCATCACCGTTTTTTAGCTCACTGCACCATCCCAGCTCAGAACTTGGCTATATGCAAATTAGTCTGTTCCTGTCCCAGTGCATGATGGGAACAGGGCAAACCAAACTACCAAGCCAATTCTTGTACTGGGAAGGAAACAAGCTTCCGGGGACCGGTTTCTGCCATTTCAGGCGTCTTCGGCCCGGCTTGCTTGAATCCTGATGGTGCAATGAGCAAGGGACTCACATCTGAGTATACCCTTCCACGCTTATGGTGGACAAAATGATTCAGAAAAGGGGGTGGTGATGAACAGAGTGCCTGAATTAAGCAGACCACTCTTACCCAGTCCAAAGATCAGGGCTTGATCCATCACCGTTTTTTAGCTCACTGCACCATCCCAGCTCAGAACTTGGCTATATGCAAATTAGTCTGTTCCTGTCCCAGTGCATGATGGGAACAGGGCAAACCAAACTACCAAGCCAATTCTTGTACTGGGGAGGAAACAAGCTTCCGGGGACCGGTTTCTGCCATTTCAGGCGTCTTCGGCCCGGCTTGCTTGAATCCTGATGGTGCAATGAGCAAGGGACTCACATCTGAGTATACCCTTCCACGCTTATGGTGGACAAAATGATTCAGAAAAGGGGGTGGTGATGAACAGAGTGCCTGAATTAAGCAGACCACTCTTACCCAGTCCAAAGATCAGGGCTTGATCCATCACCGTTTTTTAGCTCACTGCACCATCCCAGCTCAGAACTTGGCTATATGCAAATTAGTCTGTTCCTGTCCCAGTGCATGATGGGAACAGGGCAAACCAAACTACCAAGCCAATTCTTGTACTGGGAAGGAAACAAGCTTCCGGGGACCGGTTTCTGCCATTTCAGGCGTCTTCGGCCCGGCTTGCTTGAATCCTGATGGTGCAATGAGCAAGGGACTCACATCTGAGTATACCCTTCCACGCTTATGGTGGACAAAATGATTCAGAAAAGGGGGTGGTGATGAACAGAGTGCCTGAATTAAGCAGACCACTCTTACCCAGTCCAAAGATCAGGGCTTGATCCATCACCGTTTTTTAGCTCACTGCACCATCCCAGCTCAGAACTTGGCTATATGCAAATTAGTCTGTTCCTGTCCCAGTGCATGATGGGAACAGGGCAAACCAAACTACCAAGCCAATTCTTGTACTGGGAAGGAAACAAGCTTCCGGGGACCGGTTTCTGCCATTTCAGGCGTCTTCGGCCCGGCTTGCTTGAATCCTGATGGTGCAATGAGCAAGGGACTCACATCTGAGTATACCCTTCCACGCTTATGGTGGACAAAATGATTCAGAAAAGGGGGTGGTGATGAACAGAGTGCCTGAATTAAGCAGACCACTCTTACCCAGTCCAAAGATCAGGGCTTGATCCATCACCGTTTTTTAGCTCACTGCACCATCCCAGCTCAGAACTTGGCTATATGCAAATTAGTCTGTTCCTGTCCCAGTGCATGATGGGAACAGGGCAAACCAAACTACCAAGCCAATTCTTGTACTGGGAAGGAAACAAGCTTCCGGGGACCGGTTTCTGCCATTTCAGGCGTCTTCGGCCCGGCTTGCTTGAATCCTGATGGTGCAATGAGCAAGGGACTCACATCTGAGTATACCCTTCCACGCTTATGGTGGACAAAATGATTCAGAAAAGGGGGTGGTGATGAACAGAGTGCCTGAATTAAGCAGACCACTCTTACCCAGTCCAAAGATCAGGGCTTGATCCATCACCGTTTTTTAGCTCACTGCACCATCCCAGCTCAGAACTTGGCTATATGCAAATTAGTCTGTTCCTGTCCCAGTGCATGATGGGAACAGGGCAAACCAAACTACCAAGCCAATTCTTGTACTGGGGAGGAAACAAGCTTCCGGGGACCGGTTTCTGCCATTTCAGGCGTCTTCGGCCCGGCTTGCTTGAATCCTGATGGTGCAATGAGCAAGGGACTCACATCTGAGTATACCCTTCCACGCTTATGGTGGACAAAATGATTCAGAAAAGGGGGTGGTGATGAACAGAGTGCCTGAATTAAGCAGACCACTCTTACCCAGTCCAAAGATCAGGGCTTGATCCATCACCGTTTTTTAGCTCACTGCACCATCCCAGCTCAGAACTTGGCTATATGCAAATTAGTCTGTTCCTGTCCCAGTGCATGATGGGAACAGGGCAAACCAAACTACCAAGCCAATTCTTGTACTGGGAAGGAAACAAGCTTCCGGGGACCGGTTTCTGCCATTTCAGGCGTCTTCGGCCCGGCTTGCTTGAATCCTGATGGTGCAATGAGCAAGGGACTCACATCTGAGTATACCCTTCCACGCTTATGGTGGACAAAATGATTCAGAAAAGGGGGTGGTGATGAACAGAGTGCCTGAATTAAGCAGACCACTCTTACCCAGTCCAAAGATCAGGGCTTGATCCATCACCGTTTTTTAGCTCACTGCACCATCCCAGCTCAGAACTTGGCTATATGCAAATTAGTCTGTTCCTGTCCCAGTGCATGATGGGAACAGGGCAAACCAAACTACCAAGCCAATTCTTGTACTGGGAAGGAAACAAGCTTCCGGGGACCGGTTTCTGCCATTTCAGGCGTCTTCGGCCCGGCTTGCTTGAATCCTGATGGTGCAATGAGCAAGGGACTCACATCTGAGTATACCCTTCCACGCTTATGGTGGACAAAATGATTCAGAAAAGGGGGTGGTGATGAACAGAGTGCCTGAATTAAGCAGACCACTCTTACCCAGTCCAAAGATCAGGGCTTGATCCATCACCGTTTTTTAGCTCACTGCACCATCCCAGCTCAGAACTTGGCTATATGCAAATTAGTCTGTTCCTGTCCCAGTGCATGATGGGAACAGGGCAAACCAAACTACCAAGCCAATTCTTGTACTGGGGAGGAAACAAGCTTCCGGGGACCGGTTTCTGCCATTTCAGGCGTCTTCGGCCCGGCTTGCTTGAATCCTGATGGTGCAATGAGCAAGGGACTCACATCTGAGTATACCCTTCCACGCTTATGGTGGACAAAATGATTCAGAAAAGGGGGTGGTGATGAACAGAGTGCCTGAATTAAGCAGACCACTCTTACCCAGTCCAAAGATCAGGGCTTGATCCATCACCGTTTTTTAGCTCACTGCACCATCCCAGCTCAGAACTTGGCTATATGCAAATTAGTCTGTTCCTGTCCCAGTGCATGATGGGAACAGGGCAAACCAAACTACCAAGCCAATTCTTGTACTGGGAAGGAAACAAGCTTCCGGGGACCGGTTTCTGCCATTTCAGGCGTCTTCGGCCCGGCTTGCTTGAATCCTGATGGTGCAATGAGCAAGGGACTCACATCTGAGTATACCCTTCCACGCTTATGGTGGACAAAATGATTCAGAAAAGGGGGTGGTGATGAACAGAGTGCCTGAATTAAGCAGACCACTCTTACCCAGTCCAAAGATCAGGGCTTGATCCATCACCGTTTTTTAGCTCACTGCACCATCCCAGCTCAGAACTTGGCTATATGCAAATTAGTCTGTTCCTGTCCCAGTGCATGATGGGAACAGGGCAAACCAAACTACCAAGCCAATTCTTGTACTGGGAAGGAAACAAGCTTCCGGGGACCGGTTTCTGCCATTTCAGGCGTCTTCGGCCCGGCTTGCTTGAATCCTGATGGTGCAATGAGCAAGGGACTCACATCTGAGTATACCCTTCCACGCTTATGGTGGACAAAATGATTCAGAAAAGGGGGTGGTGATGAACAGAGTGCCTGAATTAAGCAGACCACTCTTACCCAGTCCAAAGATCAGGGCTTGATCCATCACCGTTTTTTAGCTCACTGCACCATCCCAGCTCAGAACTTGGCTATATGCAAATTAGTCTGTTCCTGTCCCAGTGCATGATGGGAACAGGGCAAACCAAACTACCAAGCCAATTCTTGTACTGGGAAGGAAACAAGCTTCCGGGGACCGGTTTCTGCCATTTCAGGCGTCTTCGGCCCGGCTTGCTTGAATCCTGATGGTGCAATGAGCAAGGGACTCACATCTGAGTATACCCTTCCACGCTTATGGTGGACAAAATGATTCAGAAAAGGGGGTGGTGATGAACAGAGTGCCTGAATTAAGCAGACCACTCTTACCCAGTCCAAAGATCAGGGCTTGATCCATCACCGTTTTTTAGCTCACTGCACCATCCCAGCTCAGAACTTGGCTATATGCAAATTAGTCTGTTCCTGTCCCAGTGCATGATGGGAACAGGGCAAACCAAACTACCAAGCCAATTCTTGTACTGGGAAGGAAACAAGCTTCCGGGGACCGGTTTCTGCCATTTCAGGCGTCTTCGGCCCGGCTTGCTTGAATCCTGATGGTGCAATGAGCAAGGGACTCACATCTGAGTATACCCTTCCACGCTTATGGTGGACAAAATGATTCAGAAAAGGGGGTGGTGATGAACAGAGTGCCTGAATTAAGCAGACCACTCTTACCCAGTCCAAAGATCAGGGCTTGATCCATCACCGTTTTTTAGCTCACTGCACCATCCCAGCTCAGAACTTGGCTATATGCAAATTAGTCTGTTCCTGTCCCAGTGCATGATGGGAACAGGGCAAACCAAACTACCAAGCCAATTCTTGTACTGGGAAGGAAACAAGCTTCCGGGGACCGGTTTCTGCCATTTCAGGCGTCTTCGGCCCGGCTTGCTTGAATCCTGATGGTGCAATGAGCAAGGGACTCACATCTGAGTATACCCTTCCACGCTTATGGTGGACAAAATGATTCAGAAAAGGGGGTGGTGATGAACAGAGTGCCTGAATTAAGCAGACCACTCTTACCCAGTCCAAAGATCAGGGCTTGATCCATCACCGTTTTTTAGCTCACTGCACCATCCCAGCTCAGAACTTGGCTATATGCAAATTAGTCTGTTCCTGTCCCAGTGCATGATGGGAACAGGGCAAACCAAACTACCAAGCCAATTCTTGTACTGGGAAGGAAACAAGCTTCCGGGGACCGGTTTCTGCCATTTCAGGCGTCTTCGGCCCGGCTTGCTTGAATCCTGATGGTGCAATGAGCAAGGGACTCACATCTGAGTATACCCTTCCACGCTTATGGTGGACAAAATGATTCAGAAAAGGGGGTGGTGATGAACAGAGTGCCTGAATTAAGCAGACCACTCTTACCCAGTCCAAAGATCAGGGCTTGATCCATCACCGTTTTTTAGCTCACTGCACCATCCCAGCTCAGAACTTGGCTATATGCAAATTAGTCTGTTCCTGTCCCAGTGCATGATGGGAACAGGGCAAACCAAACTACCAAGCCAATTCTTGTACTGGGAAGGAAACAAGCTTCCGGGGACCGGTTTCTGCCATTTCAGGCGTCTTCGGCCCGGCTTGCTTGAATCCTGATGGTGCAATGAGCAAGGGACTCACATCTGAGTATACCCTTCCACGCTTATGGTGGACAAAATGATTCAGAAAAGGGGGTGGTGATGAACAGAGTGCCTGAATTAAGCAGACCACTCTTACCCAGTCCAAAGATCAGGGCTTGATCCATCACCGTTTTTTAGCTCACTGCACCATCCCAGCTCAGAACTTGGCTATATGCAAATTAGTCTGTTCCTGTCCCAGTGCATGATGGGAACAGGGCAAACCAAACTACCAAGCCAATTCTTGTACTGGGAAGGAAACAAGCTTCCGGGGACCGGTTTCTGCCATTTCAGGCGTCTTCGGCCCGGCTTGCTTGAATCCTGATGGTGCAATGAGCAAGGGACTCACATCTGAGTATACCCTTCCACGCTTATGGTGGACAAAATGATTCAGAAAAGGAGTCCCTTTCTCACTGCTCCATCAGGATTCAAGCAAGCCGGGCCGAAGAGGCTGAAATGCCAGAAACCGGTCCCCGGTAGCTTGTCTCCTTTCTGGTGAAGAATTGGCTTGGTAGTTTGGTCTGCCCTGTTCCCATGATGCACTGGGCCAGGGACAGACTAATTTGCATATAGCCAGGTTCTGAGCTGGGATGGTGCAGTGAGATAAATAACGGTGATGGATCAAGCCCTGATCTTTGGACTGGGTAAGAGTGGTCTGCTTAATTCAGACACTCTGTTCATCACCACCCCCTTTTCTGTATCGATTTTGGCCACTATAGGTGTGGCAGGGTATACTCAGACATGAGTCCCTTTCTCACTGCTCCATCAGGATTCAAGCAAGCCGGGCCGAAGAGGCTGAAATGCCAGAAACCGGTCCCCGGTAGCTTGTCTCCTTTCTGGTGAAGAATTGGCTTGGTAGTTTGGTCTGCCCTGTTCCCATGATGCACTGGGCCAGGGACAGACTAATTTGCATATAGCCAGGTTCTGAGCTGGGATGGTGCAGTGAGATAAATAACGGTGATGGATCAAGCCCTGATCTTTGGACTGGGTAAGAGTGGTCTGCTTAATTCAGACACTCTGTTCATCACCACCCCCTTTTCTGTATCGATTTTGGCCACTATAGGTGTGGCAGGGTATACTCAGACATGAGTCCCTTTCTCACTGCTCCATCAGGATTCAAGCAAGCCGGGCCGAAGAGGCTGAAATGCCAGAAACCGGTCCCCGGTAGCTTGTCTCCTTTCTGGTGAAGAATTGGCTTGGTAGTTTGGTCTGCCCTGTTCCCATGATGCACTGGGCCAGGGACAGACTAATTTGCATATAGCCAGGTTCTGAGCTGGGATGGTGCAGTGAGATAAATAACGGTGATGGATCAAGCCCTGATCTTTGGACTGGGTAAGAGTGGTCTGCTTAATTCAGACACTCTGTTCATCACCACCCCCTTTTCTGTATCGATTTTGGCCACTATAGGTGTGGCAGGGTATACTCAGACATGAGTCCCTTTCTCACTGCTCCATCAGGATTCAAGCAAGCCGGGCCGAAGAGGCTGAAATGCCAGAAACCGGTCCCCGGTAGCTTGTCTCCTTTCTGGAAAAGAATTGGCTTGGTAGTTTGGTCTGCCCTGTTCCCATGATGCACTGGGCCAGGGACAGACTAATTTGCATATAGCCAGGTTGTGAGCTGGGATGGTGCAGTGAGATAAATAACGGTGATGGATCAAGCCCTGATCTTTGGACTGGGTAAGAGTGGTCTGCTTAATTCAGACACTCTGTTCATCACCACCCCCTTTTCTGTATCGATTTTGGCCACTATAGGTGTGGCAGGGTATACTCAGACATGAGTCCCTTTCTCACTGCTCCATCAGGATTCAAGCAAGCCGGGCCGAAGAGGCTGAAATGCCAGAAACCGGTCCCCGGTAGCTTGTCTCCTTTCTGGTGAAGAATTGGCTTGGTAGTTTGGTCTGCCCTGTTCCCATGATGCACTGGGCCAGGGACAGACTAATTTGCATATAGCCAGGTTCTGAGCTGGGATGGTGCAGTGAGATAAATAACGGTGATGGATCAAGCCCTGATCTTTGGACTGGGTAAGAGTGGTCTGCTTAATTCAGACACTCTGTTCATCACCACCCCCTTTTCTGTATCGAGGCTGCAGGGGATGCCACAGGTGCCCACAGGGTATACTGGGAAGATGGACTCCTGTACTCTGAGTCAAGAGATCCCCAAGCCTGGTGCAACCAGGAGGCTGGTCATCCCCTTGTCTCTGAGAGGTTTCCTTCTCACCTTGGCCCATGAGATTCCCCTTGCAGGTCATTTAGGTCAGACAAAGACGTGGGACAGGCTTGTCTCACACTTTCACTGGCCCCACATGAATGAGAATACCAAGGAGTTTTGTCGCTCCTGTGTCACTTGCCAAGCCAGTGGTAAGTCAGGTGGCACAACAAAGGCCCCCCTCATACCACTACCTGTGGTGGGGGTTCCCTTTGAAAGAGTGGGGATTGACATTGTTGGTCCAATGGAACCCCAGACAGCATCAGGGCACAAGTTTATACTGGTGGTGGTGGACCATGCCACCAGGTATCCTGAAGCTATTCCACTTAGGACCACTACAGCACCTGTAGTGGCAAGGGCCCTAGTTGGAGTGTTCTCCAGAGTGGGCTTCCCTAAGGAGGTTGTTTCTGACCGAGGTGCAAACTTCATGTCAGGATATCTGACTGCAATGTGGAAGGAGTGTGGTGTAAACTACAAGTTCACCACACCCTATCATCCACAGTGCAATGGGCTTGTTGAGAGATTCAACGGGACCCTCAAAGGGATGATTCATGGACTACCTGAAAAGCTCAGGCGTAGATGGGATGTCCTGATACCCTGCCTCCTGTTTGCTTACAGAGAGGTCCCACAGAAGGGGGTTGGCTACAGCCCTTTTGAACTTCTGTATGGGCATCCTGTAAGAGGACCCCTGTGTTTGGTGAAGGAAGGATGGGAGAAACCTCTCAAAAAGCCTGCAACCATCATAGTGGATTATGTACTTGGTCTCCGCTCCAGGATGGCTGAATACATGGAGAAGGCATCTAAAAACCTAGAGGCCAGCCAAGAACTCCAAAAAGCTTGGCATGACCAGAAGGCTGTCCTGACTGTGTACCAGCCTGGACAGAAGGTGTGGGTGCTGGAGCCAGTGGCCCCAGCAGCACTCAAAGACAAATGGTCTGGGCCCCACACCATCATTGAGCAAAAGGGAGAGGCCACCTACCTGGTGGACCTTGGAACTCCCAGGAGCCCTCTCAGAGTGCTCCATGTGAACAGGCTCAAGGCATATGTCGATAGGAAGGACATGACTTTGCTCATGGCCACAGATGAGGGACAGGAGGAAGAGAGTGACCCTCTCCCAGACCTGCTCACTCAGAATCCTGATGATGGATCAGTAGATGGTGTTGTCTTTTGTGGCAGCCTCTCTGAACATCAGCAACAGGATTGTAGACAAGTTCTGCAATCCTTTAGACATATGTTCTCTCTGACACCCAGCCAAACTGATTGGTGTACCCATGAGGTTGACACTGGGGACAGTCTGCCTGTCAAGAGTAAAATCTACAGACAGCCTGATCATGTTAGAGACTGCATCAAAACTGAAGTGCAGAAAATGGTAGAGCTGGGAGTCATTGAGCCCTCAGATAGCCCTTGGGCTAGCCCAGTAGTACTAGTGCCAAAGCCTCACACCCAGGGTGGTAAGAAAGAGATGAGGTTTTGCGTAGACTACAGAGTCCTCAATGCAGTCACTAAGACTGATGCCCACCCAATACCAAGGGCAGATGAACTTATAGATAGATTGGCTTCTGCCAACTACTTAAGTACATTTGATTTGACAGCTGGGTATTGGCAAATCAGGTTAGCTGAGGAGGCCAAACCCAAGACAGCATTTTCTACCCCTGGTGGGCATTATCAATTTGTGGTAATGCCCTTTTTGGTTTGAAAAATGCCCCTGCCACCTTCCAAAGGTTGGTGAATCAAGTCCTCACTGGGTTGGATGACTTCTGTGCAGCTTATCTTGACGATATTGCTGTCTTTAGCTCCACCTGGGAGGATCACCTGGTCCACCTGAGGAAAGTGTTAGAGGCTCCGCAAAAGGCAGGCCTCACTATCAAGGCCACTAAGTGCCAGATAGGGCAGACATAGGTTGTATACCTGGGCCACCTTGTAGGTGGAGGCCAGGTTCAGCCATTGGAGAGTAAAATACAGGCCATCAAGGACTGGGCTCCTCCAATCACCCAGACTCAGGTTCGAGCTTTCTTGGGCCTGACTGGTTACTATAGGAAGTTTGTCAGAAATTATGGGTCCATAGTGACCCCCCTTAATGACCTGACAAGTAAGAAGATGCCAAAGAAAGTTCAGTGGACAGAAGGCTGTCAAAAGGCATTCAATGACCTAAAACAGGCCATGTGCACAGCACCTATCCTAAAGAGTCCAGACTACTCCAAGCCATTCATTGTCCAAACAGATGCTTCTGAGTTGGGTGTGGGAGCTGTTCTATCTCAACTGAATTTTGATCGCAGCCTTGGGACCATTTGTGGATCTTTGTTTTTTTAATTGAAGAACGCTTTTATTTGCTGCCCTGCACCCTGCTTCCTGAAGATACTAGGACCCAGGACACAAGCGGACGCTGCCGGGGCCGGGACTGCGAGACCCAGGTTGCTCAGCGCTTCTACAACCCAGCGCACCTGGTGTCTCTTCCCGCCCCCAGCCCTCCGCCCCTTGCTGCTTACTCGCATTTAAGGCTCGCGGCCCCCGCTTCGCGGGAGCCGCTCGCAGCCTTGGGACCATTTGTGGATCTTTGTTTTTTTAATTGAAGAACGCTTTTATTTGCTGCCCTGCACCCTGCTTCCTGAAGATACTAGGACCCAGGACACAAGCGGACGCTGCCGGGGCCGGGACTGCGAGACCCAGGTTGCTCAGCGCTTCTACAACCCAGCGCACCTGGTGTCTCTTCCCGCCCACAGCCCTCCTATTTAAGCTTAGAGGTGAGCGCGCACGCGGGACGCGCGCGGGACATAGCCCGGGGCTAAGCCCGGGCAAAGGGCGGGCCCTCTGAGGCCCTCCGAGGACCGAGAGGACTGGACTGGCCATACCCCCTCGTAAATTTTTCTAAATTTGTAATTGTTTCTATTGTGATCCCTTTTTGTACTGGATTTTATTGTTTGGCTATTGGTATTACTGAGTTGATTAGTTTTTTTCCTTGTTTGTCAGTACTTATAGGGTTGTTAATTAAGTTACGCCCTTTTATCATCAATTATAGTATTCTGTGTTAGTTATTGCTGGTGCCATATAATGTCTACAAGGAAAACGAGAAGCCAGGCGGTAGCGGGGATAAAAAACACAAAAACCAAAAAACTTACTAGTACTCTGGATAGTTTTATCCTTCGTACAAACACCCTAATTGATGAGGGTATTATATTGATGGAACGGAGGGTTTCTCAAGATCTGCTCCAGGCTAAAAGGTCATCACTGGGTAATATAGCCATGGCTCGTACTCCGATTAAACAAACGCGTTTATCGGACACGTCCCATTTACCAACTACTCTTATGACCCCTGTATTGTCCACGGTATCTCCATTACCAGTACCCACAATTGAGTCTGTAACTCTTATAACACCTATGGCTACTACAGCTATTATACACTCAGACCCCCTGGAGTTAGAGGGGCCCTCTATTGTGGGGAAAACACCCCCTCCAATACCATCTGCTACAGAAGGGCTTGGTGTTGTTGTAGTTAGTCAAAATATCTCAGCTAGTATGGGCTATACGGTTGGTGGGGGAAATGGTTTACAGGAGGGAGATTTAAGTGTGGATGCCCCAGTAACCACTGTTAGGCAATCTCGTGCTTCACACCCCCTACCCTTAGAGTTACCAGATGTATCTGTTTCCGACACAAGTCTGGCTAGCATTCTTGATAATGGTAGTCTTGATGAGTCTGGAGAGAGTGAAGAGGATGTGGATGCGCCCTTTTTTGATACCCTAGCAACCCTAATTAGGTCCTTGCTCTCGCCCTTGGAAGCTAGACTCCAGGGTATAGAAAACCAATTGGGAATTATATCAAATGATTTAAACTGTAAGGGGGTTAAAGCAAATCAAGAAACTAAGAAGAATACCCCTGGTACAATGGGAAGCCCACACCAATTAGTTAAGATCCCTCCAATAGTACCCACTCCGCAAACTAAGACTTGTCCAACCGTTACTATGGTGCAGAAGGTTGGTAAAGTGACTACTAATCAAGTTATTGTAGATGGTAATAAACAAACAGGAACTGCCAGCGCAACTGCGTCTGGTATTATTCAGCGCCAACCCGTTGTGAAGACTCCTCGGGTACGGCGGAATATTAATTTACCATCTGACGCCTGCCCATTCGTGGTAGTCTTAACAGGTGTCCCTGAGCTCACTACAGATATCCCCGAAACATTCTGGGGGCTTAAAAATAAAGTTTGTCATTGGTTGGACAGAAACCTCCCATCCCCACCCAATTTGAATAAGAATATTCTGATGGTAGAGAGAACACCATGGGTGGGAGAGAAAAAGAAACATCTTAAAGGAGATTGTGTGGTAATTACATTTGAAGACCCTTGTATTGTTGAGTTTATTTGCTCTGGGCCTAGCCGCATTAATGACTCCGAGATTCAAATTAAACCTTTGTCATACTTTTATATGCCCACGGGGAACCATGATAATAGATGGAGCTGGCTAAGACCCACCCCGCATATACAAGGTTGGAGGAGATCTGAATCCCAGGGAAATCATCGTTTCGACAATTGGGGAAATGATGGAAAAGGAGATTGGCAAGAAGTGCGTAGAGGTAGAGGTAGAACCTACCATGGTGGTAATAGGCCTAAGGAGGGATGGCTGGGCCCACAGTTGGACTACCCGATTCAATGTTATAATCGTTTCAATGGTCTGGAGGAAGTCGATTGACTTACAAAGCAGCCTATTGATCGATTAAGTAGTAGGGTGGTGCAGGCTTTACCTGTAGATGAAGTTAATGTACCGGTAGATAGTGTGGTTATGGTAGGCTCAACCGGTGTTGGTACAGATTCTGTTGCATCAACAGCTATAGTCGGTAGCTGTATGCAAGATATAGTACCCGCAGGTCAATTGGATCCCAAGCCCCCGGGTCCCCTCATTAATATTTTATCATGGAACATTGCAGGTCTAA
Organism: Lissotriton helveticus; assembly: GCF_964261635.1. NCBI lineage: Eukaryota > Metazoa > Chordata > Amphibia > Caudata > Salamandridae > Lissotriton > Lissotriton helveticus. The sequence continues at coordinate 19,839,262 of NC_136059.1, forward strand.
AGAAAAACTTAGTAAATCCTGATTGGAACAATTTTATTAACACCTTTGATATCTGTATGTTTCAAGAAACGTGGTGCCTATCCCCCGAATATATGAATGGTTATTCCACATTCTATGTTCCAGCTGTCTCACTGGGAAGAGGCCGCCCTTCGGGTGGGTTACAGATTTGGGTGAAAATATCTCTGAATTGCCGTGTTATTTTTAATAAACCCATTTCTAATGACATCTTGCACATCACTCTAAAGAATAGTATAGGGGGCTATACATATGAAATTTTTTGTATTTATGCTAGAGGTCTTCAGGGAGGGCTTATTTCCCCGATACTGGAATTATTGGATGTGGAATTGTCAAAACTCCCGACCAGTGCTAAAATACTGGTCGGGGGGGATTTCAACTGCACATTCGAACCCCTAGATGTGGAAGAGGTATTGGGTCCGAACGTTGGGGAAGGTAGACAAGGTATACCCCTGCTAAATCTTAACCCAATTAAGAAATGGTCATCAAGAGTTATCCAGCTGAATGCCCTGGTGCTAGATCATAATCTCTGGGCCTTAAATGGTCGTACAAAATCAGATAGCGCAGGTGCTATGACCTTTAATAGGGTGGGATGCCCCTCACGCATCGACTACATCCTTTTAGATGCGCACTCATGGCCCGACGTAATAGACATGGTGGTCAGGGAGTCTTCATATAGTGACCACAACCCCCTATGTATGCAGCTCAGGTGGGTATGTGGCCGTGAACCTAGCCGGGTAACAGAGATGTTAACCAAAGAAATTTTCCCTGTAAATAATAACAGGAGGTTAAAATGGAATGTAGTCAAACGTGATGAGGGGAAGCTTCAAAATATCACGGATTTAGTATCCAAAGAGATTAGTAGTTTGACTGCTTCGCCCCACTTTGAAGTTAATGTAGCTGGTCCCAGTTTATCGGTATCCTACAGTAACTTAATAAGTAAAATAGGAGCCCATTTTTGTAAAAAGCAACCAGCAAAATCAGGTCTTATTGGTTTTAAAACCACAAGTAACCCTTGGTATACAAGTAATTGTAGAATCAAGAGGAAAGCAATAACTAAAGCAATACGAAGCAAGGATTCTGTGTCCGTTAGGGCTGCCAGGAAAGATTATACAAGAAGTATAAATTTGGCTAAACGAGCCTGGGAGGAAGAGCACTGGCAACAGCTCAAGGAAGCAGCATGTGGGAAAAATGCTGTAATTTTCTAGAAATTAATTAATATCTTAGATAGCAAGGGAGCAGGATTGATTTTAAATCATATAACGGAGCAGGAATGGTACTCCCATTTTTTAAAGTTGTACTGTGATGATAACGTGGATAGTTTGCTACTACAACCAGCTAATACCCCTGGAAATATGCTCTGTGAAACTTTGATCCACAATTTAGATCCATTTTCGCAGAGAGAAGTATTAGATGCTATCTCTAAATTACTGCCCGGGAAGGCCCCTGGTCAAGATGGTCTCCCAGGGGATTTGTTAAAACATGATCCATATGTATGGTCCAAATATATTGTGTGTCTGATGAACTCGATCCAGGCTGGTCACCCTGTTCCAGACTCCTGGAAAGGCGCTGAGGTGATAACTATTTTTAAAAAGGGCGAAAGGGATGACCCCTCCAATTATAGACCAATAAGTCTGATAGACACCATTCAGAAGGTGGTAGGAAGGGTGATCATAAATCGCACAGAATCGTGGCTCATGGATAATGACATCTTGTCCCATTTTCAGGCCGGGTTCAGAAGTAATATAGGTGCAATAGATCAGGTCTTCAGATTTTGTGCAGTCTGTTGGAAGTCAGTGCTAATTATGAAGGGTAGTCTATACTTGGCCTTTATAGACTTGAAGACAGCATTTGACGTCATCCCACGGACTAAACTCTGGTCGGTCTTATCCGATATGGGATTTCCTAGTTACCTTTTACAATTTATTGTTAAACTTCATGAAGGAAATTATGCCAGGATCCGCTGGGGATCTCAGGGCCAATTGACTGAGAAGATTCCGGTAAATAGGGGAGTGAGACAGGGGTGTGTGATGGCCCCAACCTTGTTCTCCCTCTTCATTAATGGGGTGGTAGACCATTTGAGGGAGGACCAGGCTGATGCCCCCACCCTTGCGGGTGAGAAAACACCTACTCTCCTCTTTGCCGACGATACTCTTCTCATGTCTAAATCCCCTATGGGTCTGCAGAAACTGCTTGATCGGTTTTGCAGTTTTTGTAAAGAAAGAGGGTTGACAATAAATACCTCTAAAACAAAGTTGATGGTGTTAACATCGAAAAAGCAACATAGGAAGGTTAACCTCTTGTTGAATGGCACCGCGTTGGAGGTGGTACAAGAATTTGACTACCTAGGAGTAAGACTTTGTAACAATCTGAGTTGGTCCGCCCATATTACTAAAATGGTTTTAAACCTTAAAAGGGTGGCAGGAGTGATTCTTAAAAACCAGCGATGTTCTATTAGTAGACCCATAGCCCCTACCCTGGCAGTATATGAAGGGAAAGCACTGGCGGCGGCAGTTTATGGTTCAGAACTTTGGGGTGCGGAAAATACAAAAGTTTTATTAGTGGCGGAAAATAAGTTTATTAGAGATATGGTTTCGCTACCTTTATCGTCCCCCTTGAAACCTTTATTTTTAGACCTGGGCAAAAAATCAATAGTAGATCTGGTGCAAATTCGCCCCTTGTTATTCTGGGTTCGTCTTAGAAGGACCCCAGAACTCTCTAATTATGCCAAGGTTTTGGATGAGCTTATTGGCCTGAATGTAGCCAACAAAATTAAATGGTTGAATAACCTAAAGAGGCTCGTGAAATCCATAGGTCTGGAGGAGAGCTGGTCTTCTCAAATGCCACCCCCAAAAACAATTGTAAAAAAACTATATTGGGATTGGGTTACTGCAAAAGATCTTAGGAACCAAAATTGGGGTAAATTAACCAGCAACTTTCTTGACCATAAGCCCCTTGGAAAATTGGAGCCCTTTTTGGATTTTATCCAGGTCCCTCGAGATAGAACACTGTTTCTGGAATTCAGATACGGTATTTTACCTCTCAACACATTCAAAGAAGGTTGGAAGGGATATAGTGGAACAGGGGTTAAATGTCCAGGTTGTCCCTGTCCGAAAGAATCATTAGGACATTTCCTTTTTGCTTGTGTAGCCTACAAAAAACCAAGAGATAGGTGGTTGAAACCGGTTTGTAGGAATTTAGGGGTGAGGGAACATAGATTGGCCATGCGTATTTTACAAACAAATGTCATTTCAATGAATATGATTTGTGGGGTGGCTAAATATGTGGCGAATGCTTGGTTCATCAGGTCGAAATTCTTGCCCACTGTCTGAATTATTTTTATGTTAAAATTGTTTATTGCTGGAATATTTTATTTTTGTGTATAGCTTATTTTTGTTATTGTGTGTTGTACTTTTATGAAACTTGTTTCGAATAAAGTATTTTCAGAATTTTGATGGTAACGACCAGCCCATTGCTTTTATTAGCAGAAGGCTGACCCCCAGAGAGAAAAATTGGTCAGCTATTGAGAGGGAGGCCTTTGCTGTGGTTTGGGCCCTGAAGAAGCTGAGGTCCTACTTGTTTGGAACTCACTTCACAGTTCAGACCGACCATAAGCCCCTCTTATGGCTAAGTCAGATGAAGGGTGAAAACCCCAAACTACTTAGGTGGTCCATTTCCCTACAGGGGATGGATTTTACAGTGGAGCACAGACCTGGTACTGATCATGGCAATGCTGATGGGCTCTCCAGGTATTTCCACTTAGAGCAAGAAGATTCACCTGGTCAAGGTTAGTTTATTGTCCCAAAGTTTGGGGGGGGGGGTCATGTAGGAGTAGGAGAGTAGGGTCTACAATCCTATGATCACCCAGATTTTTTGCTTTTTGCTTCACTGGTTTACGACTTCCCTGGCTGTGGGCCTGCTAATCAGACCCACAGCCTAGCTGTTCTCTCTATTCCAAATTGTACCCAGGTACTGAATTGGCACTGGGCCCTCTCTAAGTCCCTGTACCCAGGGCTGAGGTGCACCCAGAAGTCTCCCAGGGGCTGCAGAATGTATTATGCCACCCCTGGGCTGACTAACTAAACAGACACAACTGGCTGCTTGACAGCTGGGGCAAGGTGGTGTAATCACCCTTTGCTTTAGATATAGTATACCTATATCTAAACCTAAATGGACACACAGATCTCCTATCAGTCACTCCTATGGCAGGCCTTGACAATCCTGAAGGCAGAGTGCTTGGAATCGTGTGAGATGGTGCTCTGGCATGAGCTGAGCCTGTCTGCGGCTTTCGGGATCCATCCCTTAGCCGTTTCCATGATATCGCATACATATACTCTTAAGTGCATTATAATCCTCGCGGTTATATGCCAACTCTGGTATCGCTTTATCAAAACATGTCGAGTAAGGTGTCATACGAATTGGAATACTAACCCCTCGCCAATTCTGGCGACGGGGTTAGCATTCCACCCTTCTAGAGGGACACGACATGTATGTAACCTATAACCCCGGTTAAAGTCAGACAGAGCCTTAGCTCCACAAAATGGATGCTGCCACCGAGACACAAGTCTGCCCTCCTGCTGCTGGGAGTCCTCCCAGAGCAGGAGGCAAGGACAAAGGGTTTCCTGCCAGGGGCGGTGCCAGCACCGTCCCAGACAGGATTTTGTGTATTCTAGGTAGGCAGGGCTTTAGAGGAAGGTGACTGCAAGTGGCACCCCGGTGCTCACTGTGCATAGGCCGGCTTGAACCAGTTCCAGGGGCACACCAGACCCTGAGCTGGGGAAAGCCCGCCAAAGGAGAGGGGTGTAACCACCCCCCTCCTGGTCCCACCCATAGGGCAGGACTTAGTCGCGTGCCAGCCCCCTTTTTCAGGATAAAGGTAGGAGCAGGCCCCCTTCCAAATTAGATCAATCTTTGAATCCTGAACCGACCTTCTACCCGAAGAACTCAAGACTCTTCTCAAGATTTTCTCCCTTGTGACTAAGGAGTAGTCACCCTGCAGCAGCAGGCACCAACCAAGCATCGCGGTTTGTTGCCAGTCTCTCCTTCGGATCAAGACTGCTCCAGCACGACGAGAACTGGCTTCCCTGGCACCTCTGACCTCAACCTACATCATCAGCCCAGCTGTGATCCGTGGGTGCGACGAGACCTCGAGGGACCGGCCATCTTCAGAACTGCACGACGCTTGTCCAGCACGACCACCGAGTGACCCTCGACCGAGTGCTTTGGGGTGAGAGAAGCCCCGACCCTGAGCAGCTCCAGCACCGAAGTTCAGCCCCCCTGCATCCACGAGATCTGCGTGGGGCCCTTCTGCTCTTTGCTGCTCACCGCGTTGTCCCGGTCACTTGCCCGTTGTCTAGTGGCCCTTTTACGACGCTCCACGACGACAAAGACTTCAGAGAAGCACCCTGGACCCTCCTGGTCCACTCAAGACGCCATTTTAGGTCCACCGCGTGGGCCTTGCATTTGCCAAGACTTGTTGCCCCAATCCTGGGTCCAGCGACGTCGACAGCAAGTACCTACGTGGGACAGCTCGCACCTCCATCCTGGTCGCCGACAACGCCTCCTGGTCCGAGAGACTGCAGAGCCCAGCAGCGCCCACTCACCTGGCTGAGGTGACTTCGTCCGGTGCCATCCTGGTGCCCACTCAAATCACTGGCTAGTGATTCAGAACTTGGTCCCCTCTGCTTACAGGTTTCTTCTTCCCTGATCCAGGCTTGGATCTCCACGAACTTTCTTCACTGGCCGCCTGCCAGCAACTCTTTCTTCTTCAGGCTCCTGGTTCTTCAACGAGGGTTTCCGATGCAACTTCAACCTTATGCAGCCGCAGCCTCTGGGCTAGGTAAACTGAGTACTCCGGTGCTCCAGCATAGTCCAACACCCTAGGTGTTCGGATCCACTCCCGTTTTCGACCCACCTAGTCGGGTTCGCCCGAGAACAGTAACTTTGCAATTGCTAGCATCCATAGACTTTTTCCTGCCTTACGCGTGAGAGTTCCCACTCTGCACACGATGTCCACAGGCCTCCTGCTCCTAACCTAAGTGTTTAGTATTGTAGGCCTAGCGATTCTAAAGTCTAGAAAAGTATTACTTACCTGCTAGTAATTTCGCATTCCACTTTCATAGTATATGGTTTTTCGTGCCCCTCGGGCATCTGTGTAAATTGTGCGACTTTCGGTGTTTCTTTAAGAGTTTTGTTGTGTGCTTAGCTCCCTGTCTCATAAAGAGCCAGGGTAGTCCTGTTATAAATAAATACACTTTATTTTTGATAACAACTTGTGTGGTGTCCTTTCACTTGGTGTTCAAGGGGTAATGTGATGGTAAAACAGCTGGCTTAACACGCCCTCTAGAGTCTTAGCCTTAGACTGCTCGTATCCATGCTACTAGGATAGCTGGTCTATAAGGTTGACTTACAACCAATCATCAATAAGGGTTGTTTGGACTGATACATAGTGATCACTAGAATAGTGAGCACTGCATATCAGGCCAACTTCTCACACTCAGTACGTTTCATTCCTCACAAAACACATAAACAGTTTCTTGACACTATTTCACAATCACATCTTACTGACTGTTGGAGACTTTCCCATCCTGATATTTTGGATTATTCCTTTTTCTCTCCTCCTCACACATCTTTCTCTCGACTGTAGAACATTTTCCTTTCTCAAACTCTATCTCAAAACTTACTTTCTTCTTCTATTGAACCAATTGTTATTTCGGACCATGCTCCCATTGTAATGGATCTTGATTTGCTTCCACCGCGTCCCAGGCCATCTCGCTGGCGTTTTAATAGCACGCTTCACACTGATCCTAATTTCTCCTCTTCATTTCATTCCTTTACTAATTACTTTTTTCTATTTAATTCCGACCTTAGAACTCCTCCTTATATCCTCTGGGATTCCTTTAAAGCCTCTGCAAGGGGATTCATTATTGACTTTGTATCTAAGAAAAAGAAATATTATCTTCAGAAACGCAAATCTTCTCTAACACATATTGAAGCCCTGCAACATACGTTTTATACTTCATCAGACAATCATATTTCACCAGACCTTTTGCGTGCAAAATTAGAATTTAATACATTTACCACTGATAATGCCTCTTCAATCGTCCTCCGCAGTAGTGCTCGCTATCATGGCATACAGATCAAAAATGTAGACTTCTTTTGATGGACAGTACATCACTGGTTTGCATGTGTGTGTGTTTGTACATTCATGTGTGTATTTTTGTGTCTACATGCATGGATATGTGTGTATGCATGTGTGTTTTTTGGCTACATGCATGCATGTGTTTGTATGCTTGCATGTGTTTTTGTGTCTAGATGCATGCATGTGTGTGTATGCATGCATGTGTTTTTGTGTCTACATTGCTACATGTGTATGCATGCATGTGTTTTGTGCCTCTATGCATACATGTGTGTTTTTGTGTCTACATGCATGCATGTGTTTGTGTGTGTATATGCTTGCATGTGTTTTTTGTCTACATGCATGCATGTGTGTGTATGCATGCATGTGTTTTGTGCCTACATGCATGCATGTGTGTGTGTTTTTGTGTGTTCATGCATGCATGTGTGTGTACGATTGTATGTGTTCTTGTGTCTACATGCATGCATGTGTGTGTGTGCATGCATGCGTGTGTTTTGAGTCTGCATGTGTGTGTGTGTTTGTGTATGTGTTTGCATTCACTGGAATAGGATGGAGTCACGACTGAGTAGTGAGGGACGTGAAGCATGATGTGGTCGAAGTCTTTGAAGATTCCCCACCTGACGTCACCAGCTCCTGAGGCAGGCTCCCATGAGCCTCCGGTGGGGAAAGAGTTCAATATGAGATGGCTTTGTGAACTTGATGCAAGTGTGGAAACTGATTTACAACAGAAGTAGACAGTAGTATATATCATCCACGAAGAAGGTCTGGGTACAGCCCCAGCACAGAGCTCTACTAGAACATCTGGAGTCCCCTCAGAAAGTCTTCAAGGAGTATGACAGCCATTCTAAGCAAGGAAGGCAGACTCGATAGACTCCAGAAGAAGAACAAAGCAACAGCAGCAGCCCCCTGCTAGAAGGAGTGACCTGGAAGACATTAGACTGCAGAGGGAAGAGGAAGAGGAGCGAGGCTCAGGCTCCTCCTCAAACCGTCATGGGTGACAGTGACTCCACTACAGGCTCACCTCCTATCGCCGTGCACCAGACATGTCGATGGAGCAACACGCCCTCCGCTAGCATGTTGTTCGCCACTCCTTGGTTGTGGCACTGAGGAGATGACTGCAGCCATGGGCGCGAGCTGTCCCTACCGGCTCTGGACCCTGAGGATAGTGAGCGAGGCTGTGCACAGTGGTCCTACAATGGCATCTAAGTCACATGTGGAGGACTCAGCGGGCACTGGTGCAACGCTGACAGGAGGGACCTGCGTGTGCTCCTGAGCAGCCGTGAGAGGACGGTCCAGAGACACTGAGGGGCGGAGTGACCGAAATCCCACCAAGCCCAGCACAGTACCCTGGGCTGCGCGACAGGGAGAGCGCAGGAGAGCGCCATATATCAGAGCTGCGCGAGAGCTAGCACACAGGACAGCACTGTATGTGAGTACAGCTGCTCAGTACCTAAGCGCTAGTGCACAACTTGGCTGCCTTGTTCCAAGCACACACCTTTGTATCATAGTGTAAAAGTGTCAATGTGAGTCTAACAAAGGATGTGTTCTGGAATCGTAGAAAACACTATCCTTAGACTTTCTTGTAAATATTTCCCACTTTGTGTTTGTGTTGTACAGAGCAGCACACAAGCAAAGTTAGAAAGGTTTGGAGAAAAGAAAACATTTCTCTTTCAAACATTAGTGAAAAAGAGTTTGATGTAAAAAACTGTGGGTGGTCACATGAGCGCTGAGTAACATCTGTCACTACTTTGAGTTACTTTCAGAAACATTTCCAGCATGAAGCTGGTTTTGTCTGTACAGAATCCCATGTCAGCTCCCTGAATAGCTGTGCATCACTTTTGGTGACTTTGCACCGGCACACAATGTTGAAAGATCAGGACCTGAGTACAGATGGCCTTCCCCTGGGTGTCTCATTTATTCAGTACCTTGTGCACTCTTGCTAATTTCAAGGTTTGCAATAGTGCAAGTAGTGATGGCCAAGGGGCTACAAGAGATAAGACAAAGATGAGTGAAAGCATTTACCTGGTCTACATTAGCGTTCGTGTTCAGTGTTGAAATGTCCAGGGTCTTCCATCTGAGCCTCAAACCCTCACTTCTAAGTCAGTGATGCCCTTTATGGGAGGCCTCTGGATGTCCTCTGGTATCCCAAGTCCCATCTCGTTGGGGTTGTGATCATTATTTCCAGTTTCCCTACTTCTCCAAGACTGGACAAGAATATATATGCACCGCAAGACCGAAAAATAGAATCAATTACTGTCCCATGACTTCATCCTAAAAAAGGTTGCAGTTTAGTGACTTCATCCTAAAAAAGGTTGCAGTTTAGTGACTTCATCCTAAAAAAGGTTGCAGTTTAGTTCGGTGACTAAGTGTGACAAAGTGCCATCTTTCGTGCATGGTATGCCCCCACTTTTTCCTGAATTGCTAATGTACTTTGACTGAGTGTGCCCAGGGCTCCTGCCAATCAGGTGCCCAGGGCATGTGTTCCTTCCCTAAAACTGTGTTGAAACTAAAACCCAATTGGCATCTCTGGCCACAGGTAAGCTCCTGGTAAATGGTACCCTAGATACCCAGGGCCCTTGACCAGAGAAGGCCCCTAAGGGCTGCAGCACGTATTGGGGGCCCTGTACCCTGACACACACACACTGCCTTTGCAGGCTGAGTGTCTTGGTGCAGAACTAAACAGAGAGCCGACACGGCTCACATCCCTGTGTCAAAGGATGTGGGTACAAGACACACTGTCAAGATCGGACCAAGGGCACAGCTTGGGTGAATCTACTTAAGACTTCTTGCACAAGTGTTTTTGTAAAAATTCTACTTCTTACATACAAAAGAACGCTCATTACAAATAATCTTTGGGTTTCTGAATGATTTTGTCATTTCAATTTTCATTGATAATTATTTTTTCATATATTTCATATTTACATATTGTTCAATCAAGTCATTCCTGCATGACTAACTTAATACATGACTCAATGATTCATAAACATAGTACAATAGTAACATCAGTTTTGTTGACATGGATACACCAATGACAGCTATTGGTGATGGTTGGTCCGATACATTTCGGGACGTGTAGTCCCTTCCTCAGGGGCCTCTGTAAATGAACGATTAGGAACAAGATTTCATGAAAGAGATTATCCCCAGACTGCATTGACAAAGCTGAATCTCGGGTACCAGTAATTGAGTGCAAAGACCTGTTAGTGACAAAACCTAAACAAACTACTATCAATCAGATTGTTTTTGTGTCTAAATTTTCAACTAGATCTATGAATATTGAAAGAATCACCCTGAAGAGGTGGGAGCTGCTCCAAAAAGATGAAGACTTTAACAACATTTTCAGAGAGACACCCATTTTTGCATATACTAGGAGTCTCAACCTTAAGGAAAAATTGTCCTTCACCAAATCCATCGACAATACTCAACATAAAGGCATGAGGAAGTGCAACAATTGCACTCACTGCAACAATTTAATGCAGCAAAATTTCATAACCCACCCAAGGACTGGAGAAAAGATGGTCTTATGTTTTACAGCGGACTGTAATTCAAGTTTCGTAATTTACAGCATTAAGTGTCCCTGTGGACCTGTGTAAATAGGGAAAACAGAAAGGGAAATACAAGTAAGAATTGGAGAACACAAGAGTATGATACGCAACCAAAACACAAATTCCAATCTTGTAGAACATTGGCTTAATCACCAACATAAAATCTCTCAAGTTCGATTCATGGTGATTGAAAAGTTAGTAAGGGAAGGACTCCAGCCAGCATCTATCACAACGCGAAGTGATAATGTTATGTTAATCAAAAAATACCAAACAATGGAACCCCTTGGATTGAATGATAAAATGGATCTGAGTTGTTTCCTCTAACTTAGCCGCAGGCACATCTACCTTAGTGACACTCATATATATGTTGTACCTATCTCATGAGTTTTACTCCACTTTAACATCTGACCTTCCTGCAGGCAATAGTTGATTCCTTACATGATGAGTTTTGTTGATACATTCACTAAGAGTTTAGTCTCTTTCTGTCATTGTAGATACATAGATCATGTTTACTTTATGAAGAAGTTGGCAGAATGTACGCGACGGTGAAAACCTGGTATCGCTTCATGCTAAACTCTGCTACATCAAAAATCAACGAGGCCATCTGGTCTGAACTAAACCAAGACAAATCTTCTCCTTTCAATCAATACCTTTGCAAATCCCTTTCGGCCACATGTACGACGGAAATATGGAACCAAAACTTGCCGTACCAATCGTTTAAACAAGCTGTAAATAAAGCATCAAAAACCCATTCACTGCTACTGGACAAAAATATCCTAAGATCAAGGTCGCACGCCTGGATGGTGATAAACCACTATAAGTCCCTTGCACCGGCGGCTTATTTATGCGAAACTTACTCAATTAACGTAAATAAACAACTTATGGCACTGCGTTTTGGAACGCTACCATCCCAGGCTGAGAAGCCAGCTTGGCTGTACACAGGCCCTAAATCGTGCCGGCTGTGCAATCATCACAAAGAAGACTTTATCCATATAATTTGCACATGTAAAAAACTGCGGGCTGAACGTGTAATCTTTCTAAAGACAAGTTTCTACAAAGGAGGTATTAGAACCTGCAGAGCCGCAATAGTGGCGTGCCTAAGCCCCTCAGACCCCCCACTGCATGGCAGACTGATCAAATTTCTTAAAGCCTTTAAAAAGCTTTTTTAAAAGGGTCGGAAGCTGGGCAAACGAGTTCTAACTTTCTGCATTGAACTTTTAAGAAACAAAATGATTTTATACTTAAATTTCTGCTTTTAACTGTTTATCGTAATGTTGTGCTTTTGCTACTTGTTTTAAATTGTTATGGTTTTAACTAACTAAACAATAAACATTACTTACTTACTTACTCATGTATCGAGGTTCCATAGCTGGTAATATGAGTCAATTGTTTCACTCCACTGTTTATCTATAACCTGTATAGTACTGTTTTAATTTGGACTGTTAAAACATTTTTCTCATACTAGTCGTAGCTTGAGTATTCGTTTAAACCTACACCCAAATTTACACCTAATTCACTTCACCCAGATGGCCACCGCGTATCTACCATCATCCTGTACTCCTTTCTTTTATGTTTAGCACTTCCCACATGATCAGTAACAAGTTTATAGTTTGCGGGTAATTCACCCGCACCCGAACACCGGATTGATCAAGCTAGGAGTACTTTTCTGAACATTTCCATGAGCCTCATCAGTACAGGTGAGTGTCTTTGCCGAGCCTCCTCCATGTTTTCATACTCACGCTTTCTACCGCATGCAGTAATCACCCCGTCTTATGCCTTTCTGGCAGATTTGTCACTTCGAGCCAAGACCTGCACAGGTACCTTCATTACATGTTTTATCGACCTCCTTTTACATCTTTTTGGGCAGCATGTTGTAATATCTTCTATTTGTATTTGCTTATCCTTGATTATTCCTTACTTGTAGTTGTTCTGTTTTAGAACCTAATACTTGTGTGTTCTGAAATATGAGGTAATACCTTCAGAATGTTATTTGCGACAGTTACTCATATGATGCTGTGTGGATAGGACGTTACTTTACCTTAGATCTAATTGAAGAATAAATATATTACTTCCTTCAATCAACATTTGATGTTCCCAGCTTTATTACACATGTCTTTCAATCCGACGATCTATTTTCCCTTTTAGACAGTTTGGCAATATTCTTTTTACCGTGTGGTTCCACCACGTTAAACGTCTATATAGCAGGTCAGCCCCTGTTGGCTTTATTTATGAATTCCTTCATGGTCCCTTCGGTTGTATTTCAACACGTTGTTCTCACCCACATGCTTACTCTTTGTATACTCACACACTTGTGATTCTTCTACGTTTATGGGGGTTCACTCGCATGTTGACCGAAAACGTTTCGTTTTCGCCTTGACTTCCGTATAATCTATTTTTTTACTGAAGTACCGCTGCCTTTTCACCCGTCGTTACACACAGTAGCTTCCTCATAGATGTAACTTTATAAGCAACCCAATCTCTCTCTGATGTGCGTTTAACGTTTGCAGCGTCACAATCACTTTTTGTATAACAGTCCAGCATAGTTAAACTATTACGTTGGTTTTATGCCTTCTAGATTGAAGGGGTAGAAAAAAGAAAATTCACTAGCTTTGTCTTGTTACACAGATTCAGCCCGTTTAATTTGTGAGACTCGATTGTTTAATGTTGGCTGTGTATAACTTTATCCAGCAGATATTTAGAAGCAAAATAATGTTATCATGGAATTTGTAATTGAATTGTTTTTCAATATTATTTCATTTACAGTGGCCCCTGAGGAAGGGACTACACGTCCTGAAATGCATCGGGCCAACCATCACCAATAGCTGTCATCGGTGTATTCATGTCAACAAAACTGATGTTACTATTGTACTATGTTTATGAATCATTGAGTCATGTATTAAGTTAGTCATGAAGGAGTGACTTGATTGAACAATATCTAAATATGAAATATATGAAAAAATAATTATCAATGAAAATCGGAATTACAAAATCATTGAGAACCCCAAAGATTATTTGTAATGTGCGTTCTTTTGTATGTAAGAAGTTGAATTTTTACAAAAATACTTGTGCAAGAAGTGTTATGTAGATTCACCCAAGCTGTGCTCTTGTACCCACATCCTTTGATTTAGATACCTTAGGGACAGGCAGCCCTATGACACCAAGAAGCACGCTAAAGACAGAATATTAGCTTGACCTCACTATAAGTTTGATTATCACCTATTAAGAGGTGTGCTAGTGACTACCCCCTTGTTCACTACACATCCCTGTGTGCCATGACCACAAACACACTGCCCTAGCATACCTCAGTCAGCCCTCTAGCTGGGTGCCCTATGCCAGCGGTGTGGGCTCAGGTGCATGAGCCCTGTGCCCCTACAGTACCCAAGGCCATTCCTGGGCACTGTAAGTGCAGTGAAGCCATTAAGAGTATATGGTGCTGGGAGGTTGTCATTACGAACTCCACAGCACCATAATGGCTACACTGCAAACTGAGAAGTTTGATATCAAACTTCTCAGCACATTAAACCCTCACTGATGCGAGTATGGTATTCAATGTAAAATGCAATACAGAGGGGATCTTAGAGATACCCCCTGAAACCTAACCACCTCCCAGTGTCCTGACTGCGTGGCTACCGAGAATGCCACCACCAGACACCACCAGACATGTTTCTGGACCCCTGGCTTGCTTGGAGGGCCTGAAACAATGCACATCCTGGGACGAGATGCCGAGCCTCCTCCCCCAGGATGGGCAGGTGAAGCTTCAAAGGCATGCTGCCTTTTGTGAGCTTTCTCCAAGCCAATTTCTGTACTAAGCAACTGGCCCCCACCGGTTCTGATCCCCACTCTGGTGGGAAGACAGGAGAGAAACCCTAAGTGAGGAAAGGGGGTGTGCCAGCCTCTGCCAACCCCACACCTCAGGTGAGAAAGGCGAGGTGAAGTACAACTCCGGGCTCCCTTCATCTTGAGGATGAGGAGCCCTGCCCAATCAGAGATCGGCTCCTGCCCCCTCCCACAGGACAGGAGGAGGACAGGGGGTGTGCTCAGGGGGTGTGCTCACCCGAGGACAGGGACCTATTGTTATTTAGGGGCACCCTCAACCTTCCACCCTCAGATCGCAATTTCAAAACTACAAGAAGAACAAGAAGAAAGAAGACCTGCTGTGCAGCTGCTAACAAGAGGATGACACCAACTGACTTGGCCCCAGCCCTACTGGCCTGTTAATCCTTGAACCTGCTCCTGCTAAATCCCGGAGTCTCCTGCGGACAGCAACCTCGAAAACCCCAGAGGACCTGCCTGCCTTGCTCATCTAAAGACTTGGACTCCCATGAGCAGTGGTTCTGCTCAAACAGCAACATCCCCTGGTGTCAGCCAGGAACCGCAAATCCAGAACACTCTGCACCCGCCGAGCCCGGCCTGTGCCTGAGTGAACAAAGACCACAAGGATATCCCTCCGGTCATTGTGACCACGAATCCAGAGCCCAAAGACCCTCCTCGATGCTCCTGATGACGCCTGCAGCTTCACAACAAGGGACTCCTCCAACTGTGACCAGCTGAGGGTAAGATTTCCCGATGTAAAAAGACACCCCACACCCAGCCGCTCGAAGTGGTGATCGCACCTGAAGAATCTCTGTCTTTGTTCAACTTCCAGCTTTACCTTTGAATAACATTGGGCGCCCGAAGGCCCAAAAGCACTCTGCACCCAGCTGCCCGAGTGCCACTGGGAGTGCAACAACTATCCTACTCTACTTCCCCCTTGCCCTGTATACATGAACAGGAGCTCTGCTCCCACAGCCGCGTGGCCTGCCTGATAGCAGCCACCAACCGAAGGCCCCCTACCCTCCATAGAATAACATTGGGCTTCTGCACTCTGCACCCGGCTGCCCCTGTGCCGCTGAGGGTGTAACCACTGTACTTACATGACCCTGGGAGATGCTGAGTCTACCCCCAGAACCTTAACTCTGCCAGCCGAGTACATACCCCAAGACCGATAACTTGCTTTTCTCCGTAGGGTAACATTGACTGGTTTCACTTGGAATTTCTTCTAAGTGTCGATTTTCACAACTTTGAAATATTCCTTAAAAATCGTCGGAACATCAAAAATGAGATTACTCACCTGCAATCAGGAGAGATCCCAGTGCTGTGTCTTTGAGCCCAGCACTGAACCTAAAAAGTAATTATAACGGATTTACTGTTAACCCAATTTTCTCCCGTAGGGATACATTGCTTGGTTTTTACCAGAAGTTCTTCTAAGTGTCGATTTTCAAAACATACACATTTTTCTTAAAAATCGCCTGTGTAACAAAAACGATTTCTTTCAACTGTTGACAGGAAATGCACCAGGGTTGGATCCAGGATCCAGACCGGAGTAAGAAAAACATTCGGAAAGTGATTTTATTGCATTTACTTAAAACTTCCCATTGAGCTCAAAGTTATTTTGTGCTTAACTTGTGTTGCATTTTGCAAAAAGTAACTATTGCATTCAAAAGTCTATTGCTACTTGAAAGTATTCAATTGCAACATGTCATTCTGAGAAAGTATTTATGATACCTACTGTGGTTCTAAAATAAAGTAACTATATCTTTTTATATACAAAATAATTAGCCTAGAGTTTAGTCTTTGAGTGTGTGAGACCATTTGCTGACTGAGTGTGTACAACAAATGCTTTACACTGTCCTCTGTTCCTGCCTTACTGCTCGACCAAGCTACCTCTTTAGAGAGTAAGGTCATATCTATCTTTAGCCTCTGCAAAAACTCTGGGGCCTGTGGACTCTGTGCACACTGTACCTCACTTTGGTCCAGTATATACAGAGACACTTGCTTATACCAACAGCTACGATTTCTGCCTGAAACTGAGCTGAAAAATTGGACACAAAGTCCACTTTATCTGTAAACTCACTCCTTAAAATAACATTAAAATAACTCAAAACTAAGTTAGAGGTATGCCTTGGCACCTCTAATGCAGAAAATAAACCATAGATAGTGCATTGTGTATGCCTAGCGTGTAAATCATTATAGAAATGGATAATAAAAAAATTGAAATGTTTGGAAAAAGTATTTTAATATCTAAGTGGGAAAGTGGTGTTGTAATAAACCTAAAAAGAGTTGAAATCACCAGTTGCTGTATCCTTGGGTGGGAGTAACATGCAGACAGGAAATAGTTTTTTATCAATGGTCCAGGTTTCTTGCATCAAGGGTCGCAACTAAATCTGAACTTTAGGTGGGGCAGTTCTTTAAGCCACACTGGTAGGGCACACTTTTCACACAATGTGCGTAGAAACATCATCAGAGCCTGTATGAGAGCACACACTGCCAATATTTGTGGTTTTAATATGCTAACACAAGCAAACAACATATGTGCATGAATGTTGTGGGAAAGTTGGTTCTGGTTGCAGCACCCCCACACACACTTTTTGCCTGTTTTTTGATGAAACGTGAACTGAGGTATACTGGGTCCCTGCTAACCAGGTTCCCAGTGCCAGTGTTCTTTCCCTAAAACTGTACCACTAATGGCAGAAATTCAGCCTCCATCTAAGACCCTAGTAGGTGGTTCCCTGGTACCTAGGACCTTGGAACTGAAGCAGGTCCTCAAGGACTGCAGCACAAATGGGCCACCCTTGGGACCCCTCAGCAAGACCATGACAACTGTCCATGCTGCGTGTCTTGGTGCGAAGAAAAATGAAGAGTCGCCATGGCCATGCCCACTGACATTGCATAGGTATAGGCAGGGCCACTGGAATTATGCAGCCAAGGAGGGCCAAATTATGCAGCAAGGTTGAGTATATTATGTCACAAGAAAAGCCAAATTATGTGGCATTATGTGGCACATTTTAAACTTGTTAACATAGTCGGGGCATTAGTTGCACCTTTTTAGTGCCCATGTAACACCCAAAAATAGCAATAAGATACAGAAATGTAACTAGTCCAACTTTGCAAACCGCCTTTCTCTGAGTGGCAACATGTGTCGCTGTGTTTTTAGTAGCGTTTGAACCATTTGAGCTAGAAACAATTTTTTTGGGGTAAAATCTGCAGATTATGTAGCAGATGATGGATTATCTAGCAAATGCGGCAAATCTATAATTATGTGAAAATTGCAGCAATCGCATAATTCCAGTGGCCATAGATAAGTCACCCCTAATGCAGGCTTTACAGCCCTATGGCAGGGTGCACTCTATCCCTTCTGTGGAAATATCTGAACAGATATGGCCCTGCAATGTGAAAGTCTATTCTTGGACATTGCAAGTGACCGGGGTAGCCACAGAGAGTACATGGGCTGGACGCCCATCATTACAAGTTTCCCAGCACCATGATGGCATCAATGCACCCAGGGATGTTTGGTACCAAGCATCTTGTCTTAATAAATCCTCACTGATGTCAGTGGCATATTTATTCTATTAATGAGTGCACACTGGGAACACTTCAGAGGGTTCCATGAAAACCTACCCGGGACTGGTGTGGTCTCTGACAAGGCTTAGCTAGCCTGCCACCACCAGACATGTTTCTGTCCTCATGTGGTCAGAATCTTCGCTCTAAGGGGCCAAGAATAAAACCTGCTTTGGGCGGCGGTGCTTCAAACCTCCTCCAGGCCTGAAAAAAGACAAACTTCTAGTGTGTTGGTTGACTGGTGCCTGCCATCCACCACCAAACAGGTTTCTGACCTCATGAGTGGAGGAGTGTGGCTCAATGGTTAGAGCGACAGACCCTGATGCAGAGTTCTGGCGAGCGACCAGGGTTCGATTCCCACCTCGGCGGGGTCTCGGGCTCAATTTCCTCGGACCTGCTAATTCTCGCCTCAGTGCCTATTCTAATCACGGGCCCCACGCTGCAACTCTGGGCAATAGCTTGCTTAGCCTCCACACCGGCCCCAACAGCGCGAGGATGCCTGGCTTCACCCTGGGGGTGCCCAGGAGTGGACACTTCACAGGGAAAGCCAGGAGGGGTTCCACAGCTGTATGAGTATCAGCACCCGGAAGCCGAATAGGCGACACCGCAAGGTGACCGTCTGGTGACAGTGCGCTCTATAAGTACCATGACATTTACATTTACATGAGCTGAGAGCCAGTGCTCCCAGAGGCCAGAAACAGAGCCTGCTCTGGGCGTAGGTGCTTCCCGCCTCCACAGGCAGGAATGGAATTCCAACATGGGAAGCTTTAAAGTTGATGCTGCCTTTGGAATGCAACCCAGCCATCTCCAGATAGTGTAGGATGCCAGTCCCCCTGTTCTGCTCTCTGCTTGCCGGTAGGACAGCCGGGAACATTAGTTAAATTCAGAGTTGGGCCCACCCTCAGCCAGGACCACCCCTAAGGTGGCCCGATGATGTGGACCTCCCTTTTCAGTTCTCTCCATCTTGCTTTAGAGGGAACTAGCCAATTAGGGTCAGGGTTGAACCACGCCCCAAAGAAAGTGGTCACATAGGTGTTGTTAGCCCATTGGATACTACCCATCTTTCCCTGTAGTGCCCCATAATTTGTATTTAGGAGGGCCCCTGGACCCTGAACTTCAGATTCGATGGAAATAAGAATAAAATGGAAAAAGATGAGCTGCTGACACAAGAACAGAGGACCTGATGTTGGCAGAAAACCCTGCTTGCTGCCCTAAGGACACGGCCATCATGGTGAGCTGTCTCATCCTGCTGCCTGAGGCCTCTATTGACTCTGTAATCACCAGAGAACTCATGTGGATTGGAAGACCTACTCTCCTTCAGTCCGCAGGCACCAATATCGCAGAATCCGGTTTATTGACTTGATGTGGAGAAGTGTGGCTCACTGGTTAGAGGAGGCAGACCCTGAAGCAAAGGTCATACCCGGGACCAGGGTTCAATTCCCGACGCAGCAGGGTCTTGAGCCCAAATGTCCACAGACTCGATAATTCTCGCTTCGGTGCCTACTCGAATCATGGGTTCACACTCTGCAACTCTGGGCAATAGCTTGCTTAATCTCCACTACTTCCCCCCGCGGCGGGATGCCTGGCTTTCACCTTGGAGATGCCCAGTACGGGTTATCTCACAGGGAAAAAGCCAGGACGGGTTCCCAAAGCAAGCGCCTTGAGACCTTGCGGTGATAAGGCGCTATATAAGAACCTTTGAAATTTGACATTTGACATGCTCCCTGGTGACTCTGACACAGCATCCAAGCCAGATGAGGTACACCAACTCCAGAAGGTCAGATCTGACCATCTACCAAGTGAGAGGACACCAGGCCCTTCAGGAGGCATGCCATATCAAAACCCTAGGCACCGAACTCTCTGCAACAGGCACTGAGACAAAGAGTTTAATCACGCCTCCAGCAGCCCAGGATGCAAGCACCAGTTGAGGGACATCAAAACACCTGAGACCTACTCAGTGAGGAGCCCAGCTGTCCTGGAATAGTCCCTGAAACCTGCCTGCTCATGACTGCGAGGACCATATTGGCGCACAGAGCCTGGCTGACCTAACTGCACTGCACTCGTCCTCCACAGTTTGGGTAATGATGAACCATCCATGCTCCCGTGATCCCGAGGCCCTTGATCCCTCATTTGGGCTCCCCCAGATTTACCTCTGAGTCTCTTTTTTCAGGCTGTTTTCGGGTGGTCCCCGTCTCCGTAGTGCCTGCTACAAATAGCCTCAGCACCTTGCTCTTGGCAGAATCCAGGACACTCCTGACAGTCCACTGGTGGAATATTGGATCTGGCCTTCGTACTTACCTAAATCCAGAAGCACAACCCCGACAATTAACTGTAAGATTTTCTATTGATATTTGCTATTTGCTCCAAAGATTTTTAATGTGCATAATTTCGCACAACTGGAGTTATTTTCTGAACTTTAAAAATTCAGAACAAAATAAGTACTTACCTATGAACGAAGTACTTGGTCTTAAAAAGTATTTATAAATCAGTGTTATTTTTGGTCTTGGATTTATTTTTGAGTGTTTGCCTCATTTATCACCTCTGTGAGTCCAACAAATGCGTAGCACTACTCTCTCATAAGCCTAACTGCTCACCCACACTACCACAAATAGAGTGTTAGCATTATCTACTTTGGTCTCAGTATACCAATCTGGGACACAGTGGACTATCTGTGCAGTGTACATTTTTGTGCGCTATTTGGAGAGCCAGCTTCCTATATTGGTGGAGCAGCGGTGGAATCTATGTCGTGGATAGTGGAAGTAGTACCAAAAATCGAGGGACAGGACAATAGTTTAAGACTACTCCAAAGAGAAGCATACTGGATAGATCATTTGCAAACGTTAATGCCATCTGGATTGAATGACAGGCTAGATCTCAGCTGTTTCTTGTAACCAAAACTATCATTTATCTCATAATGCACTAGATACTTAAGCACTCTTGACTCAATGCGAACAGACAGGAACATACAGAGGCATAGTGAAGATAATCGAAGCGAGAAGCTTTTCACATTTTTATTTTACACTGCACCTAGCTTTTTGATTTCTACAGATTGTATATAACCCTGATTATTGTAATGTACTCACGAGTGGACAATATCCACAGGATTTCATGTATTTGTACATTGTTCGAGTAAATTCTGTACAACTGAAGTAATTACATTGCACCTAGTTTTTTTATTTCCACAGATTGTACATAACCCTGACAATTGTAATGTATTCACGAGTAGACAATATCCACAGGATTTCATGTATTTGTACATTGTTCGAGTATATTCTGTACAACTGAAGTAATTATGTGTTGGCTAGAACCACTTTCATATATTCCATATTGACCACTTCGTATATATACCAACTGCTTGGACATTATTAAGACTGGGTCTCTAAACATATAAGGGCGCACATATTTTTTCCATCTTTATGGCACGCGGTGATCTCAATTTATCCATGAGATACTATTATATTTGATAGGATCATTTGCAGCGATTATTAACATTTTGTTGTAGTAGAACACCTTTTGCTCTTCACTTTTGTCAGTGGGAGTTTCACGAATTTGAGTACCATATATCCCGTAAACTTACTACTCGCGTTCTGGATAGTTAGCATCTTGTTTACAGATTTCAGGCACATGATTGTGGTAGAAGTTGGTACTGGCCAGTATATGGTTTGTATTGATAAGGTTTTTGTTAAGGGAAGTTGATTTGAAGTTACGCTTACTGAACACATACTAAAACTACATTTCCCACAATTCACTCACTGGATCTTGTTAGCACTTATTTATTCTTGTATGGTATCCTTCCACGATGTTTGGTTTAAACATTGGATATCGGGTTTCCAGGATACTGTGGTCGTCTTTTTATACAGAGAATACACACAAAGGGTATCTTCACCTTTTATTTTATTTCTTAGCTACATGTACTTGATTGTTTGGTTGCACATTGCACTGGCAACAGACAGTAATGGTATTTTTTACCAATAGGAGAACTTAGTTCATCGCTGATGTGTAACCTAGGTCACCAGCCTCCACTCAAGTTGTGCATCAAGGTACTGAGCAGGTATGCACATTTAACAGCAGCTTAACACTAGCCACACGTTTATTATCATAACAGTGATGTAACGCTATTTTTTTGTAGATTACCTTCTTGTCTGGACATTGCCGCTAGAGGATTATTCATCTTTTTTGGGTTCCAAGGGATAGCGTTGTTGTGTGCTTTTTGTGAATGTTTATTATGAAAAGATGGTAGAGTCATGACATGAAGGTGGGATTCATCGGGTTGATTTACATTGTGGAAGTGTCACCATCGCAAGAGTATTGATTAGCTAGGTTGCAAGTATTCCATTTTGCAAAGTTTACGTAGAATACATTTATTAGGGGGTCTAGTCAACTTCTTATTTCTAGCTATACAGTGTTTTGGCAACAGTAATATATATTGTAGATAAGTAGTACATATGTACTCGTAGCTATTTATACTTTGTTTGCATTTCACTACAGGAGCACATTGCTGTATGCATTAGCAATTTTGAAACCAGAGTATTATAAGAGGACTGTCTATTGCTGCATCAAGTTCAGGTACAAAGGGTGCACAGTTTTCAACACCACAGGCAGCACGGGAACTGGTTTTCTTAACACGAGAACACCATTCACATGAAATTCTAAATACCAGCACCCAGATCCACTTTTATGGTAACACTTATTGGCTTCTTTATTCGCGACTTACTTCTTTTGTGTTCTATACACGTCTATATCACGATTCCTGTTTTCCTTCTATGACGCATTTGCATGTGAGATTCTTACTCACAGTCAGTAACGGCACCCCCCCGCAGTGTCTTGTTTCTAATAAGTTTCACTCTCTTACCTACATAGATACAAATTTGATTTCATTCTTGTTTTTAGGAAATCGCCCCTGACATATCAAACATGAAGATTTTTTCACAAACATGATTTTCGTGATAAAATGCTGTTTTATGTTTCGTAATGTCAAATCATACAAATGTATTAATTTAGATAGATAGATATTCAGTATCCACGATTGTATGTACACAAAATGTACTGTATATTTAGAAATAATGAAGAATTTGTTTTGTGATGACTGAATTGTGATGACTTTTTGCAGTAAAAAGGTTATACTGAGTAAAGATTTATCACCTTTGTTAATTTTAGTGTAAAATTGTTTTTTCCAGGGAACAGTGCACATTGCTTGCAGACTGCTGCCTGCATTCTTTTCTGTTCAAGCTGCACAACCACAATTGCCTACCCCGGGCATCAGCTCACAAACACTAAATATAGTCTTGGGAAAAGTTCCTGTCAGACAGGAGGAGATCCTGTTCTGGATTGCACAAAAAACGAAGAGGCAGATTTACAAGAAGCGAAAGCAGCGCAGTGTCGCAAGTCGTTTTGCTGGGCCACACTCTGTTAGTTTCAAAGCACAGGGATGAAACATATTTACAACAATGTTGGATTTGTTTCTCCGAAAATGCTTTGCGTACAGATTCTGCTTCAGATAACATTATCACAATTCCTTGTACAAGAGATACAATGTCCCAACATATATTGTGCAAATGTCATTCTATTTTTCATCCACGGGGCCTCTATATCTATAGACCAAAACAATGCTGGCATGCCCAAAACTCTCAAGGATGCATTTTGTTTTAAATAAACACGCGGCTCTGGATTTTAGCTAAAGGAGCGCTTTTGCTGACATTGGCGAGGTTTCTCTCTCCATGCTGACTCTTCAGCCAAGCAACTTGCAGAATCTCTCCAGAGGGTGTCCAGCTCCAGACCCAGACAAGACTTACATTCTTTTCCATCAGGTAACCGGGGTTGGATCATTCAGTGTGTGGATTCTTATCAATACACACACTACAATAATATGTTGCATCTCTGTGCTTCCCCCTGCGCCGTCGCACAAACTTCTGCCATGCGCCGGCACAGGCACCCTTGGTGCTCGGTAGGGATAATTTAGGAGCTAGACCTGGGAAACCTCAAGTAAAGGTTAATTCTGAGAAGGATAACTCTAAGCAAGAACCTGACTCTTCAACAAAGAAGAAGTAGGACAATGAACAAAAAAATAATAAAGACAAGATTTAATCACAGGGAGAGAATAGGCAACAGTAAGCCACTGAAAAAAAATATAATCTTCGTAACCGTGATAATCTTACACCACCCGACAGGTATCAAAATACTGATACACGTTTGCCTCGTTCCTTTCAGGAATCACCCAATAAACGTTCGGAGGGAGGAGGACCTTTAGAGGACAGTTTGGAGGAGCATGAGACACCAACTCGAATACCAAGTGTAATAGGAAGTTGCACGTCTTGTATGAACAATTTTCAGTAATGAAACCGGACCATTTATACCATCTAGTATTAGATTACAGACAATTAAAAACAGTTACTCTCACATTTGCAGTACAACATGTACACTGTGTCACACTAATGGAAAACATTGTGCTGGAAAAAATAGAAAACAACAATAGATATCTCGAATTGATTTTGCTCCCATCATTTAGTGCCTGGAAGCAGATATTTGGCCCCCTTGAGTGTGCTAAGCTCTCAGAGGCATATCTGTTGATTTCCCCAGAGGTATCAGAATAGCCTTCAGCTGTTTTCAGCCAGGGTAACACAGCTGTTACAAAGGTTGGCTGATCAGGTATTGTCCTATGTCGACAACATTTATTTAACAGATAATGACCTTAAGGGAAACATAACAGAGTAGATTGCATAATTGTGGGAATTATTGATATGGGCTACAAATTCAACTTTAAACATTTTTAAATTGCCCACCTCAGTGCCCTTTTTCTGCAATATATTGCAGCACACTTCTTAGAGAAATGTGTGTTCCTTCAACCACCTACAACATTGAAAATATTACAATCTATATTGGGATTCCTACGTTTTGGCAGAACATAAACTCCAGATTACGCAGAATGAGTTAAACCATTCTACAACTTAATATGTCCTGACTTCTCAAGTACACAATGGATACAGGGATACATAAATATTGTTAGTTCTGTACAAGCTGATACGATAGTTTCAAAACACTGACACACGAGTGTAAATGCCACAAACCTGGTGATCCGCATCATCGCAGGAACATACGGGAATCCATATGTCACGCTACCTATAGCATATAAAGCAAATTTAGACACCAATGCTGAAATACATTTTACATCTACTGAAAAAATTGTCACAGCAGTACAGACTGCTGTAGTGAGAGAGAGAGCCCTGGCTCAGGGTAAACGCATAATTGTCATGACCCCAGTGCCGATCTTAGAGGCTGTCATCAAAGCAAGAATTCCAAATGCTAAAGCTACATTCAAGATGGATAAGGTAGGCTAATTCTCTCACTGCAACAGATGTAGACTACAAATGTGATTCTACACTTCAAACGGAAGCATTTCTGCAATATGAACAAGAATATCCTCTGCCTACTTAAATATTGCCTCTAAACAACCATGATTCATCATTTATACTGATGGGTCAGCCCAGCCTCCTTAGCAACAAAGCATCAATGCTCTGCGATGTGCTCAATTTTAAAAGGGTGAATGCACGATGGAGAATTCCATCCTGAAAAGACCTACACACAGTCACTAGGCGACTGCACATTGAACATGGCAGAACTGTTCTGCTGGCACTGGAGAATACGGATAATGGATTCCCCACACTCACAGTGTGTGATACGTATGACTGTGTGCAGCCCCAAAATGAACATCTGCATTATTGCAGCCAGAATGGATTCAGAGATTCAGAGGGTTGCACAATAAAGCACTAGTTGATTTGAAAAAGAGTGGCAAAGCTGAATGAAGGCTTGCGACAAACTCATGTCATTCACATTGAGTCATCAATATGTTGGCATTCACGTTGTAGGTAATTCCATGGCTGATGAAGCCACAAAGCTAAAAAAAATGTAGAGTTTTATATTAGGCGAACTAGACCCAAGACATCAGGTATCAGAGCGCTTTACATAGCACCAGTTTTGTTACAGAAAGACACTTTCATGTTTGTTAGGCACAGGGAGATTAAGTGAATTGCCCAGAATCACAGGATGATTCTCATTGCAGAGACTCGAGCCCGGTTCCTCAGCTTCGAGGTCGACCGCTCTAGCTGTAAGGCTTCATGCTCTCACAGTTCATACTGCTGTGGTAGCTACAATCACTTGTTCTAGCACCAGGGCAGACAGAGACATTATGGTAGCCGTCAGTACTGCTCTCAATGATGCTCACCTGCCAAAAGGTTTTCGATTTGAGTAATACTACAAGTTAGATTACCAAAATATACCATACGGATGTATGACATTACAACGCATGCATTTACATCGCATGCCTTTGCAACGCATTTATTACAACGCAGTCCATTACAACGCATAGTGCTTTGGGGGCTGGATAGTGAATAGTTTAATTTACTATTCCAACTCCAGTCCCCGTGGACACTAGGGAAGGTTATTGGATAGTAAATTAACCTATTCCCTATGCTAGAGCGCCCCCCAGAGCAATGCGTTGTAATAGTTTTCGTTGTAATGGTTGCGTTGTAAAGGCTCTGCGATGTAAAAGTTGCTTTGTAAGTGTTGTTCACCATACCATACACTCATATTACAGGAGTGAGGGTAGAGTAATACCAAACATGGATTGCAGACTGGGATGGATTCTAGCTGCACACGAGGATCTGTGTTCTGTACATGTGGGGTGGGGGCTACAATTTCACTATTACAGCAGCACTATTGGTGGCCTGATCTCCATAAACAGACCAAGGACTTTGTCCTTAAATGCAACATCTGCCAGCAGATGATGTGCTCTACCATGGCGCGCCCATCACAGACATCTCTACTGATTTCAAACAAGCCATTGGCTTGCGTCTATTTGGATCACTCTGGCCCCTACAATCAGCTGGTGTTTACAAGTACATCTTGGTGGCAGTGGATTCCTGTGCTCGATTCCTGTGTGTATGGTCACAGCAGTTGGCTGACACCAGAACTGTTATAAAGGATCTGCGAGTCTTCATCGTGACATATGCAATTGGCAATTGAATTACAATCAGGGTCCGGAGATTAGCACGCTGGATCACCAAAAAGTCCAAGGGAAGTTTGGGTGGGACCTTTTGTTATTTTTCACCTTATCATCCTGAGGGAAATTTGGTGGTGGAGAAGAAATACTGTGTCTTAAAGCAGGCTTTAATAGCAAGGGTACTAGGCTCAGGTCTCAGTTGGGTCTATCACCTACAAGGGGCCCAGAGAGCTTTCATTAACATAACAATAAAATCTCTGGGTGGTCGGACTCCCTATGAACTCCTATTTGGGGTAAAGGTGTGGGTCCCAGACCTCGCCACTTTAAGCACAGTGTGGGCAGAAACAACATTTGACATCAATGAATATTTGGCTGTTTTACAGAGAAATTAATGATTTCCAGGCCAAACAAAGCAATGTCCAAGTGAAACACAGCACAACTGGGGAAGTGAAGCTAGTACCGGCAAGACCTGGCTGGGTCCTCAATGTTGTGCCGCCCTACAGAGAGCCTGTACCTGTCTTGGATGTTGAAGGTACCAGAACTATACTACTTCTGCCCCTTGCCGCCCACCGAGTCAAAAGGTTTAGCTCCATTGATCTGATCAAACCACACTATATGGCCAATTATCAATAGTAAGCCTTGTGGGCTCCTGGATAGCTACCTGCCTCCTCTCACTATAGTTCAGGAAGTTCAGATGGAAAATTTGATATAGTGAGAAGCTTCCTCTCTCCAACGAGAGACAACAACCAACAACAGCAAAGATTATCTTCTACCTATTGGAACACAAACAACTGTACAGTCAACTAGTACAGAAACACAAATTCCAATTTGAAAACCAGACAAAATTAAAGTCTATGTCAAGGTACCACAAATAGAACCATCTCCCAGTTCTACAAAACCTGCGGAAATGCCAAAAAGGAGATTGGACCGCCTCTAGCTATCTTATCGACCTTAAATAACTTCTCATCAGATTTAATTGAGCCACCACTGCCACCGCCCCTCCCCTTCAGACTGAAAGTGTGTGCTTTCTGTCTTTGGCTGAAAAGGACATATTTTGTTCCTCCTTGGTTAAATCTTTAGATTACATTTGGGTTACTTTGCCTGCTCCTATGGATTGGTTTGGTGACAGTCTTTTTCTTGCTTTGAAATGGACACTATTTTCCAGAATACTCTGCAGTACAACTGGTGAAATTGGTATTTGTCCACATGCATCATCACACTGTGAACAAAGAGACCTTTCCCTGTTGTTTGGGACAGGGTACCGTATGATATATACGGCCCAAATGAACTTTTACCAATTCCCTATTTGCTCAGAATTTCTTTTGTAAGATGCCATTACTCCCAGTGCTGTTTCTGAAGATTGGGACATTAATACAGTGCATGGGCTGCTAGAACATCTAAAGCATTCAAATGTGGTTTCCTCTGATGAATTGCACGAGCATACATCTATTTATGATGACATGTTTTGCTTTCAACATTATAGTCATAATTTCCTGCATAAAGCCAGTGTTCCCAGTGCTGTTTGCAATTACACTCAATGGGAACATTGCCTTACATCACCATGGGGTCGTTCACAAACTTTTGCACTGAAATCTGCTTATTTTTCTGGGTATGACACATCTGACCCAGCCCCATATTTTTATTGCCGTGCACCAACACCTGCAAAGAAAAACATGCTAACTAACACCAGGCTGATGTATTCTTCTTCTTTTCTTTCCCAATTGTCTGTCAAGGTTTTGACTTTTGGAAAGAAACTATAGAAGTAAAATATGTTTAGGGGACAAGAGACGGGCAGGTTCAGGGAACTGAGGCTTTGTGTAGAGCATGTCTAATACCACAACAAATGATTTTCCTTAACAAAACTGTGCAGCAAACATCATCTCTGGGAATAGCCAAGATGAAAGATTTGATCACACCCCAAATTTCCACATTCGCATGTTTTGAAAATTGGCAACAATGTACACACTACAATGAGGATACACTGGATGCCATGCTACGTAATGGCACACGCAGTTCCTCTGACTCAAACTTGAAGGGAAGGTTAGTTTGGCCACTGGACTCTAACAGGTGGTAGGCACGATTCCTGGGTAACACCAAGGGTTTCATGCTTAATAGACCTGATGTGTGTTATATGCAGTCTGAACACTTTGGAGTTGCGACAACTTACAGTGCTGGGAAGTTGTGCCTTGATTGGCTACATACCTCACCACTGTCTCTGGTGAAACAACACTTATCCCTTTAGTCTGATGACCTGGATCTCAGGTACTTTCTATTGGGTCCCCCAAAGCCACATCAAAAGGGCTTCCTGCATGTAATATTCAACAACATATGGAAGGATTCTCAGCAGGATGCTGCTGAGAGACTGCAAAAAATGGAGTTAATTTACACTAGGCATTGCCATGGTGAACAATGGTACTACAACCTTATCCTCTATTAGAACATTGGAATGTTGGGAGCTCCATTGCAGACCATGGAGTGCTCCCTGCTTCTACGGGCCGGTAAAGGCCTGCAGAGCAACATTCCAATATTCTACAAAGGCTTATCGAAGTTCGAGGGGATTTATATCCCCTCGAGCTTCGAGAACCCTTTGTTTAATTTGTTAGAACATTCTGCCCTCTAGTGGCAGAATGTTCTAATAGCCTTATATCCCTTCGTAGCAGGGCTATACCGGCTATTAAAGTCCCTCTGTCTCTTTAAAGTCCCTCGCCTTCGGCTCGGGCCTTTAACGATTCAGCGGGCCTTTAATAGCCGGTATAGCCCGCTACGGCGGGCTATAAGGCTATAGAATATACTCTTTGGGATACACAGTGTCATCTGCAAAAGACATGTCCGCTTTGCAACAAGGGCAGTCACATGTGAGGTCTATTATGCTTTTGAGCTGGACACTTCTAACACTATGTGCCTACAGCTATTTTCAGCTCTTTCCTGCTTCCCATCGCACCACATAAACTGAAAGAACTCAGGAACCATGCATCTTCTGGAATAAAAGTATTTAATAATGAATTAATATCTGAATAAAGTGGGCGTGACAGCGCACATGTGCGGACAGTAAATACAGGCTCGAGGCGGAGACGACAGGCAGGCGAGGCACAGGGTTGTGGTTTCTAGCCTGGATTGTGAGGTGACTGCTCGCCTCTGCAGCGCCTTCTTCTGCTGGTAGCCCGTCTTCTAGGCGCCCTCCAGATCTTCATGCAACATAGATTCTGGTGAAGTTTACTGCGGTGGCCCTGGGAGAGAGAGAAAGCAAAAAAAGACATGACGAATGCAACTCTCAGTCCAACTATCAATGGGACGTGAACAAGTGCAGAGCACTTACAATGATGCATGTCAGCCTCACAGGTGCATCCTGAAAAGACAAGCATTGTCAAAGCCAACATGTCTTGCTTTTATGTGGTAACTCGTGCAAACACAGGCACGCAATAATGACGTGTGCACGCACCATCAGGTTAAAGCCCGACCTCTTGGTTTTGCCATTGTTTGTGTGTATATTTCTTCCACATGCTTTACTCAACAAAGCAAGGTTTTCAGCTGCTCTACTTAAACATACACAGCATGAGAAGACAACAGCAGTCTCACCGAAGTGTTCTATTATTTACTCTCTATAGGGCTGTAAACAGTGAAACGTCATCAAGAAAAGACAAGGTTATGTTTGCCAGTAAAAGCATGCAAACAATTGAGATTTTTCAAAGCAATACTAACACATGTCATTTATGCAGAAATGCAATACTTCTCTTTAAATGCTCGTATTAATAACATAAAAATCTGAAAAAAATCTGCAGAATAGAAAAATGCACAGCTGCAGAGAGCGCAAGAGGTAGGAAGACAGATAGAGGGCTGTGAGACAGAGGGGGTGAGCTAGAAGGAATGAGATTGAGAAAGAGACAGACATGAGGGGGAGAGTGGGAGGGAGAAAGAGACAGAAGGAGAGAGAGGGTGCTGTAAGAAACCTCGCTTCATCGAACATAAGCCCGCGTGTCCACTGTCCTCCATCTTGACCCACGTGACAATCGTTATTGTTGTTTACCTGTTCTAAATAAGGAGTTTCAAACTACAAAAAGTAACAAACTGAGAGCTTTCCCAGAGACTTTACCCACAGTGTTCCTAATGAAGGACACGTGGCAGAAGCGTGGCTCAGGGGTTAGAGGCGGCAGACCCGGAAGCTGAGATCGGCCGTGGACCAGGGTTCGATTCCCCGCTTCGGTGGGTCTCGGGCTCAAAAATTCCACGGATTCGACAATTCTCGCACTGGTGCCTACTCAACTCACGGGGTCACACTCTGCGACTCTGGGCAATAGCTTGCTTAATCTCCACAACGGCCCCTCGCGGTGGGATGCCTGGCTTTCACCTTGTGGATACCCTGCCGGGGGTATCTCACAGGGGAATACCAGGACGGGTTCCCTAAGCAAGCGCTTAGATACTGTGTGAAATCAGTGATTTGCGCTATATAAATACATTTACATTTACATTTACCCCAACTGTCCCAGGCAAATATTGAACAATGTCATGTCATGGCATGTGATGCCATTATGGATAATCACGCAGGGGGTATCCACGCGCGAAGGGAGGAAGCAGACAGCATGCCTGTTTTGTCTGGAAGCGCCTTGTCTTGAGCTTCCTTTGGATGTCCATGATGGGGCGGGGGGGCTTCTGAGGTGATTCAGGGAGTCATTCCCGGTCTTGGCTGTGAAGAATGAAGAGAAGCGTCCTCTGCTTTAACCCGTTTACTGCGCCCACGATTTTGCAGAAGTACAGCACTTACGCAAAACAGACGGGGCCGCGTCGGCCATTGGCCAACGGCAGCATGGAAGGGGTTAAGTCTTCTTGATGTGAGGGAGGTGTGCTCTCGCCTGGGAGATCAAAGGTGTCTGGTGGTTGGTAGAAGTTTAGGTGGTGGATGAGGTAAGCTGGACTGGTGCTGTGGAGAGCTTTGTAGGCGTGGGTGAGTAGTAGGGGTGGTGGCAAACTCCTCTCTGCCTGCAGACTTAATAGAGTTTTGGACAGCTTGGAGCACAGAGTTCAGCAAAAAAAACTCTGACAACCGGACAGAGTTTCCAGACACGCTCAGCTCACCCTAGTGTGTTTGTGTGTTTCACTTGCACTCTCTTAGTAGAGACCTGCAAACAGACAATAGACTCAGCTAGGTGTTTTTGGGAAGTTTACCATGCAACATCTCATACAGAGCAGGGGCAGCTCCTTCCAGTGGGCAGAGGGCGTCACCTCATTGCTTTCCTGCAGTGCGAGAAGCAGAAACATAAAATATATTATGAATACCATTTTATGTTTCTGCTTCTCGCACTGCAGGAAAGCAGAATGGTTTGGTTGGGGGTGGGCAGGTAGGTGGTCCTGCTCCAGGCAGGGCAGGAGTGGCTTGCCCACTGTTGTTGGCGCTGACCAAACCAGTCATGTACTCTCTCCATTTTCTCCATGTTAGCTGCATGCACCCTGCATAGAGAAAACAGCCTCCGCATAGACGCCTGTGCGGTCAGAGTTGCCAGCCAATCACAACGCTGCCATTGCAGCATTGCGATTGGCTTAGGGGAGGGGACTGATGCTGCCTGCTTGACTGCTTCCTGTGTGGAGGAGAAGACGCAGGATGAGACCGAAGCAGGCCACTAAGGTTATTTACACTAAAAAACGATATATATTTGTATTACGACATGCGGTCAGCCTCCTCACATTCACAACTGAGAACAATGAAGCCGGCGCGGGCCAGAGTCATTGCGTGTTGTTCTGTTTCCACAGAGCTTTGCTGCTGACTTTGGTGGTTCATAAATGGTATTATTGTAATGTAGAACACGGCAGTAAACCTCTCTGGAAACAACAAATCTAGAAAGAGCCGCAATGCAGCTGAAAGCCAAGGTACAGGCTGGGGCAGGGGACTGTGGCTGGCACTGTAGGCACAGCCAGCTGGCACTGACAGCCCTGCGCTTCTCCAAGTCCCCACCCAGGTTCATCCATGTTCACCCAGTAGCCGCTTTGCCCCACCTACAGTGATAGGCCTGCAGGCTGAAGAGTCCGGCCCAGTGGCGGATTTCGAGGTTAGTCACAAATTCTGAATTCCACAAGGAGCCCGAGACATGAGCTGAAAAGCCACCCACCGCAAATGCAGCCTTGTGGGTGCACCTTTTACACCCCCCTCAAATGCAGCCTTGTGGGTGCACCTTTTACAGACACCATCAAATGCAGCCTTGTGGGTGCACCTTTTACACCCCCCCTTGTGGGTGCATTTTGGACTTGACCCTTTTGGCATGTCCACCCCTGAAATTTTTGCCTTTAATAAGGACATGATGTTAGTTCTGGTCTCTGTGCACTTTAGCACTCTTGCCCAGTGTAAAGTGCGTGCACTCTCTGAGTGTATGTGGTGAGATTGACCTGCCCTCCCATTGGAATGCATGGGGAATATGTGTGTCCATGGTAGTTCCTGATGTGTGGGGAGTGCAGGGGCGAGTTTGGTATGTGCAAACTCGTGAGATTAAATGCTTCGCGATGGTGTGCGTAGATTTAATGTGTCTAATGGAGAAGTGACACTTTTATAACTTGGCATGGCTGTGCAGTGAATGTAAATTGACTGTCTAGCTTGTGATTGGCTGGAGCTGGCTGGTGTGCTTGGCTGGAGGAGTCAGGATGGGTCTGCCCGGTGGTGAATGGGGAGATCTGCATGTAGATGGCAGAGAGGAGTTGCACCTCGGACCTGAATAGGGCTGGGCCTTCCCTCCACAATGCTGGCTCCACCCCCTGTGGTGCGTCTGATGTCCCTGGCCTGTACTGTGAATAGGGAGAGGGGCTGAGCACAAAAAAGTGCTCCAGAACCAGTTGCATCTGGTTCGCCACTTGCCTGCACCTTTCGAAACAAAGGAAATATGTGTATAAAAAGGGGGTGTGACCCCATGGCAAATGTTCTTGTTTTTTGCAACTTAAAACTACCAGGGGCGTGCTGCTGCTGAGGCCCAGGGGAAGGCTTGCCTCCCTGGGCCCTGTCCTGCCCCTGGATGCCTTGGGACCCTTCTGCTTTGCCCAGGATCCCTTCTTTACCTTTGAGGACCTTTTGTTGTAGCACCCTGGGAGTGCTTTATTTTCCCTACCGCCAATCACTGTAATTGCCAGGAGGAGTGTTTTGTATTTGCTTATGGGCAGAGCGCTGTCATATCCCTGGAGGGAAGCGCTCCTGCCTTTTGTTCGCAGTGCCGGGCTGCCATCACTTTTGGAGGATTCCCTGCCCTTCTGCCCATTGCGGGTGCCACTCCGGTTATGTAATTATGTACCTGCACGGGTGCCCACCACGCGACTTTGCTTCTGTTTTATTTTAAAAAAGAGCGGGTGCCCACCCCGCAATGTGACTCTGATTCCGAGGGAGCCTACCTCTCATTTCCTTCCATGAAGGAATTGCCGCGGTCCGCCGCCCGCCTGACTGTGGGCGGGGTCGCCGGACAGAAGAGGAAGTGCGAACGGGGGAGGAAGTCCCAGAGCCTCGTAGGCTCCATTTGAAAAGTCCCGGTCCCGAGACGGGGGACCGGGTGAAGACTGGCGCATCATAATGGCGGGGCTATCGTGGGAAGAGAGAGCCTTGCAAAGCCCCATCGCCTGTGTCCTGCGGAAGGGGGGCGCGAGGCACATTGCTGGAGCCTGCCCCCCCGCCGCATTATGTGAAGAGGAAGGCAGGGCTCTCGTACGGAGAGAGAGTCCCACACGCACCGCCGCCCGGAGGAGCCCCCGCCAGACGAAAAGCAGCCCGTGAGTGAGAAGGGTTGGGGGGCTCTGTAGGGGTTAATGTTGGTGCCTGAGAAAGGCATAGTGGCAGGGGCATTCAGGGTGGCCCAGGATGGCATTGCACCACCCCAACGTTTCATTATTGATTTTCTGAGCCCCGTGGCTCCCACATTTGGAGGTACGTTTTTTGATAGAGCCAGATGGCTCCAAAGCTCTTAAGTTGTTCTAGGAGCCTGTGTGCTCCACCAAGGAGGCAAGTTCCTCGTTATTCGGGGGCATGATTATTTGCAGAGCGATAGTGCGCTCCATAAGGGCATTATTTGTTTCAGAGCCAGATGGCTCCAACAATGGCCCAAATTGCTTCCAGAGCCCTGAGTGGCTCCACCAATGGGCATGTCCTGTTTTGAAGAGCCAGATGGTTCCAGGGGCCACAATCAGTTGTTCCTATGGGCTAGTGAGAGCCCACTTGCCTTTGCTGATTTACAGCTGCCCAGCAAGTAGTGGGCAGCTGCACCGTTTAGGCTTTTCTTTCAGGGGATATGTCCTTTTTAAACTTAGGAGTGAGACTCACTCCTTCACTCTATCTTGGCCTTCCACAGCTGCGCAGTACTTAGTGCCAGCGGCAGCGTTTAGGCCTCCAGTTTATTGTTCTCAGCTGGCCAGCAAGTAGTGGGCAGCTGCAACGTTTAGGTTTTGGTGCAGTGGCGCAACCATGACTTTCGTTGCCTAGGCAGCAGCCCTGACTTTATGGACATAGGGCATTTGAGCCCCCCTATCTGAGATGCCCAGTTGGCCAGGGGGATGTTTACATTTATAGTGCGCAGGCCCTAATGTGATTTATGTGATAAAGTGATTTGTGTGCTAGTGCTTTTGGGTGCTAGGAAATGTCTTGTGTATAGTATGTTTTGCGCACCCTTCTTGATACCTCTACATATGGTTTACGCATAGGAGGCTGTTTAACCTGTTTAGGTTTGTGTTAGGGACATTATACTTCCCTGTGTGCTTTACCCCCCTAGTGTAAGTTTTACTTAGGTAGTAAGGGTCTAAGGTATTTAGATTTATGGGATACTATGTATGATGATGTGTACGTTTTATGGCCTTTTACCAAGTTATCTATTTTACTATGTCTTTTCCAAGTGCGAATTCTGACAGTCGTCCAGGAGGCCCTGTCAGATGTAAATAATCCCTTGTAAATATTGCCCAGTGCCTGTTGGCACAGTGTACATAATGTGTTTACTATTCTAATGTGTTTTGAGAATACAAAGGCTATTTGTGATATAACCTTGTGTGGAGTTCCTTTTTTGGGGGGCCTGGGATGTTGTTGCTGGTGGGTGCGTGCGCAAATGCTTTACACATTGCCTCCAGGATAAGCCTTACTGCTTGTGTCACGTTACCAAGGGGGTGAACAGGGGTTATTCTTGGCGTGTAACTCCCTTGCCCTGACTAGAGTGGTGGTTTCTGCCTGGCTTTGGCGCAAGCCTCAGCCAGCCAGAAATCCCATTTCAAACAGTGCACCTTTTACACCCCCCCTAAAATGCAGCCTTGTGGGTGCACCTTTTACACCCCCCCTTCAATGCAGCCTTGTGGGTGCACCTTTTACACACCCCTCAAATGCAGCCTTGCGGGTTCACCTTTTACATCCCTCTCAAATGCAGCCTTGCGGGTGCACCTTTTACACCCCCCTCAAATGCAGCCTTCTGGGTGCACCTTTTACACCCCCCCTCAAATGCAGCCAGTGAACCTTGCACCCCCTTGTGTGCACCATTTACCCATGCCAGGCGCTAGCAGAATTAGCTCCTCATTACAAGACTACCGCTGTGCAGCGCATCACAGGGCTCTCGGTAAGATTCTGCGCCTTGGGCGAGGTGCATGTGGCAGGCACTATTCAGGGGCAGGGGTGAGCTTCATGCAGCTCAACAGATGGATGTGTACGGATGAGACATTATAGGGTGAGTGCCATGCCAGGTGCTAGCGATTCAGAAAAGGGGGTGGTGATGAACAGAGTGTCTGAATTAAGCAGACCACTCTTACCCAGTCCAAAGATCAGGGCTTGATCCATCACCGTTATTTAGCTCACTGCCCCATCCCAGCTCAGAACCTGGCTATATGCAAATTAGTCTGTCCCTGGCCCAGTGCATCATGGGAACAGGGCAGACCAAACTACCAAGCCAATTCTTCACCAGAAAGGAGACAAGCTACCAGGGACCGGTTTCTTGCATTTCAGCCGTCGTCGGCCCGGCTTGCTTGAATCCTGATGGAGCAGTGAGCAAGGGACTCATGTCTGAGTATACCCTGCCACACCTATAGTGGCCAAAAATGATTCAGAAAAGGGGGTGGTGATGAACAGAGTGTCTGAATTAAGCAGACCACTCTTACCCAGTCCAAAGATCAGGGCTTGATCCATCACCG
Organism: Lissotriton helveticus; assembly: GCF_964261635.1. Lineage (NCBI taxonomy): Eukaryota > Metazoa > Chordata > Amphibia > Caudata > Salamandridae > Lissotriton > Lissotriton helveticus. The sequence goes on from NC_136059.1 coordinate 19,876,445, forward strand.
TTATTTAGCTCACTGCCCCATCCCAGCTCAGAACCTGGCTATATGCAAATTAGTCTGTCCCTGGCCCAGTGCATCATGGGAACAGGGCAGACCAAACTACCAAGCCAATTCTTCACCAGAAAGGAGACAAGCTACCGGGGACCGGTTTCTGGCATTTCAGCCTCGTCGGCCCGGCTTGCTTGAATCCTGATGGAGCAGTGAGCAAGGGACTCATGTCTGAGTATACCCTGCCACACCTATAGTGGCCAAAAACGATTCAGAAAAGGGGGTGGTGATGAACAGAGTGTCTGAATTAAGCAGACCACTCTTACCCAGTCCAAAGATCAGGGCTTGATCCATCACCGTTATTTAGCTCACTGCCCTATCCCAGCTCAGAACCTGGCTATATGCAAATTAGTCTGTCCCTGGCCCAGTGCATCATGGGAACAGGGCAGACCAAACTACCAAGCCAATTCTTCACCAGAAAGGAGACAAGCTACCGGGGACCGGTTTCTGGCATTTCAGCCTCGTCGGCCCGGCTTGCTTGAATCCTGATGGAGCAGTGAGCAAGGGACTCATGTCTGAGTATACCCTGCCACACCTATAGTGGCCAAAAACGATTCAGAAAAGGGGGTGGTGATGAACAGAGTGTCTGAATTAAGCAGACCACTCTTACCCAGTCCAAAGATCAGGGCTTGATCCATCACCGTTATTTAGCTCACTGCCCCATCCCAGCTCAGAACCTGGCTATATGCAAATTAGTCTGTCCCTGGCCCAGTGCATCATGGGAACAGGGCAGACCAAACTACCAAGCCAATTCTTCACCAGAAAGGAGACAAGCTACCGGGGACCGGTTTCTGGAATTTCAGCCTCGTCGGCCCGGCTTGCTTGAATCCTGATGGAGCAGTGAGCAAGGGACTCATGTCTGAGTATACCCTGCCACACCTATAGTGGCCAAAAACGATTCAGAAAAGGGGGTGGTGATGAACAGAGTGTCTGAATTAAGCAGACCACTCTTACCCAGTCCAAAGATCAGGGCTTGATCCATCACCGTTATTTAGCTCACTGCCCCATCCCAGCTCAGAACCTGGCTATATGCAAATTAGTCTGTCCCTGGCCCAGTGCATCATGGGAACAGGGCAGACCAAACTACCAAGCCAATTCTTCACCAGAAAGGAGACAAGCTACCGGGGACCGGTTTCTGGCATTTCAGCCTCATCGGCCCGGCTTGCTTGAATCCTGATGGAGCAGTGAGCAAGGGACTCATGTCTGAGTATACCCTGCCACACCTATAGTGGCCAAAAACGATTCAGAAAAGGGGGTGGTGATGAACAGAGTGTCTGAATTAAGCAGACCACTCTTACCCAGTCCAAAGATCAGGGCTTGATCCATCACCGTTATTTAGCTCACTGCCCCATCCCAGCTCAGAACCTGGCTATATGCAAATTAGTCTGTCCCTGGCCCAGTGCATCATGGGAACAGGGCAGACCAAACTACCAAGCCAATTCTTCACCAGAAAGGAGACAAGCTACCGGGGACCGGTTTCTGGAATTTCAGCCTCGTCGGCCCGGCTTGCTTGAATCCTGATGGAGCAGTGAGCAAGGGACTCATGTCTGAGTATACCCTGCCACACCTATAGTGGCCAAAAACGATTCAGAAAAGGGGGTGGTGATGAACAGAGTGTCTGAATTAAGCAGACCACTCTTACCCAGTCCAAAGATCAGGGCTTGATCCATCACCGTTATTTAGCTCACTGCCCCATCCCAGCTCAGAACCTGGCTATATGCAAATTAGTCTGTCCCTGGCCCAGTGCATCATGGGAACAGGGCAGACCAAACTACCAAGCCAATTCTTCACCAGAAAGGAGACAAGCTACCGGGGACCGGTTTCTGGCATTTCAGCCTCATCGGCCCGGCTTGCTTGAATCCTGATGGAGCAGTGAGCAAGGGACTCATGTCTGAGTATACCCTGCCACACCTATAGTGGCCAAAAACGATTCAGAAAAGGGGGTGGTGATGAACAAAGTGCTAGCAGCATCAGCTCCTCATTACTAGACTACCGTCGTGCAGCGCAGGGCTCTCAGCCAGATTCTGAGCCTTTGAGGCGCTGTGGAAAGTTCAAGGGCCAAAAAGCCTGGCTGCATGTGACCTGCATCTCTCCTGTCAGCGCACAGTGACATGGCACTGTGAGGCATATTAGCAAGGAATTGCGATATTTATCGCAAAACACGTTTAGCGTGTTTATTGTTATCGCTGCCTATCGCTGGATATGTTAGCGGCGAAAACATGATATTAGCAACGTTTATCTCCATTGTGCTCATATATCCAGCGATAGCGGCGAAATACCTGAATATGGCTGGAAATCCAGCAATATTCACGCAATAACGCCAATGGGGACTTAACCTGACAATCCACCTCAAATTGGATAAACAGGTAAGTCATGTTTTTGGCAGGTGTTAGATTCTAGCGATAATCGCACACATTTTTTATCGCTTCGCCTGCGTTGCTAATAGGAGATAGCTGTGTTAGCGACTGCTTTCAGTCGCTAACATGTTGGGTACGCCCACTTTGCATCTCATTAGCGATAAATGTCGCTGACATGAACCGGTCGCTATCGCCTTAAAGCTGTCGCTAACTGCTGTTAGCGACAGCTTGCTGATAGGGCGATAAAAATATTGCCGCTTTAGTGGCAAAAAGTGCCGCTAAAGTGGCGATATTGCCCTTGCTAATATGCCCCCGTGTTTTCCATGCAGGGCAAAGCAGTCAACGGGAAAGGAGAGTTTGCCTGTCTGATGGGGAGCTGAGAGACTTGGCCATTCCACACGCAGTGTTTGTTTGGATACTTGTTCAGCAGGTTCAAGGGTCAGCATTACTTGAGCTCTGGTGTTTTGATTTGTTGGCCACCTGGGAAGATGTATCTAGTTGTATCCCTTAAATTCACACAGCAGAGCAAGGTGGCTTTTTCCGGGTAATATTTAAAACAAGCCGCTTTGTTCCTGGCTCTCACACATTCACCGCTTGGGGCACGCTTTCCAAGATATTGTATCTTTTTTTGTAGATTGATGCCAAATCAATATTTGATTTTGGATTAAGAAACACTTAAAAGCCATTGCTTTGCCACAAGTTTTAATTTTGATCAAGAATTCAGAATGTATGTCCAGTGTAACACTGCCACCTGGTGGAGTACCAAAGTAACTGTTACATTTCTTTTGCAACTTCATTTGTGTAAATAAAACATTACAAACATGCAATGCTCCGCCTGCTCACGGAACTCTGCGGAATTTGCCAGAGCTTTCCAGAAACTCCCTGGAGCTCCTCCCAGATCCAGTGAGAAACTTGAAATTACATCTTTCCTGGACTGGGAGCCAGAGGAAATTGTTGAGGTGTGGAGAGATGTGGTTATTTTATGGTATGTTCAGGATGAGTCTGGCGGCGGCGTTCTGGGTGGTTTGGAGTTGGCGTAAGACACGTGCTGGGATTCCGATGTAGAGGGCTGTGCTGTAATCTAGTCTACGTGCGACAAGAGCCTGGGTGACCGTGCGCCTGGCGTTTAGTGGGATCCAACTGAAATCTTGTGCGGCATTCACAGAAAGTGGAAACATGATGAGGATGGATCAGCTTTTATGCTCAGATAACCGTGAGATCAGTTGTGAAGGTAGAGGTGGACACTTTTACGAGGTTTTAATTTTTTTTTTATTTAGAAATTTTAGGTGGTGACACTTTTCGACCCTTTTTAAAATGTAAGTCATTTACTCTCTGTTTTTACCCTCATTTGCAGTGAAAGCACAGATGATTGGCTGACTCCAGTATCCCAGGCACCAGTTTTAATTCACACCAGTTTGGCAAAAGAGTGGGGTACCCCCTGCAACAGCAGACAGACAGGGATCATAGGGGCCGATTCACAGAATTAACTTAAGACAAAATCCTAAACTTACTACTTTTGGTATTCACAGAATGAACTTACTACTTTTGGTATTCACAGAAGTTAGGATTTTGTCTTAAGTTTATCTTAAGACAGACTTAAGACAGACTTAAGACAAAATCCTAACTTAAGTCTGTCTTAAGTCTGTCTTAAGTTTGTCTTAGGACAAACTTAAGACAAAATCCTAACTTCTGTGAATACCAAAAGTAGTAAGTTCATTCTGTGAATACCAAAAGTAGTAAGTTTAAGATTTTGTCTTAAGTTAGTTCTGTGAATCAGGCCCATAGAGTGCGGTAGAGAGGTAAAGTTACCCCTTTCTACCATAGAGTGGACTCGGAGGCAGCAACACTGGTCAGCAGCCTAGTCGTTGGCCCAACACCATTACATGTAGTCCGGGCAGCGGGCGCACGGCTGGCGCGTCAAAGTCAAGCCTGTCTGCACCCAAACGGGCCCAGGGGCCAGGAACTCTGGCCAAACCACACAGCTGACGTACTCTGGTAAACGACTATACAGTTTCAGCCCCCACATAGCAGGATGTAGAAAGGCCTGGCAACTTCAGCAAACGCAAGCCCAGTTCTGCAGACATTTTAACTTCGAGTTCAGAGCACCGGTCACACCCATGAAATCCAAGCACAGCGTGTACAGGAAAGCGCAAGCATGGAAGCTAGGCCTAATCAATAGCCGCTCACTACCATTGTATGGGATTTAAATTTACTCTTTGAGGACAAGGACCTCCGTAGTGTCAAAAGGCTGCAGCTGGATCTTGAGGGCCTTCAACTCTCACAGCTGGCTCCATCTGCCACACACATCAAGGGCCATATACTTGACGCAGTTATATCAAATTACCCTGATATCGCAGACGCCCTGCCAATACCAGTGCCCTGGTCAGATCACCACCTTATTCTATTCAAATAAGATAACAGACAAAGACAGAAGGGAAAGGGCAGGGAACATCGCTAGAAAAACAGCGATGTTCCGTGCAAAACGCCGATAACCTCGCTATCTCTGGAATTCTTATCGCCCTGGAGTAACTCGTTGTTAATAAAGCGCTACCAGAGCTATAAATTCCAGAGATAGCCTGCGATAATATAATTATCGCTAAGCATGCCCAGCAATAATTATCGCTGGCCGTTGTTATTATGCCCCAAAGTAAGTGAGTGACGCAGAGGAGGGTAGAGAGATGGAGAACGAGGCAACATGGGAGCAGTAGATTGGGAAAGAGAAATGCAGAAAGAAACAGTGAGATGGGAAAATAAAAAGGAGAAAGAGAAAAAGAGGGAGTGCTGCAAATCCAAATATATATATATGAGCTATATCAATTTATAGGGGTGAAGTTATGTAAGGTTGTTGTTATTGAGTTACTCAATATGAATAAGAAAAGCCAATATGTCTGGCATTTTTGTTGCCAATCCACATCTATTGGTTTTACCATTGCTTGTTGCTGCTGCTCTTCATCATCAGCAAAAAGTAATGTTTTGCCAATGCTGCAGAACATTAGAAGTGCATTGATGTGAATGTGTGCATGCTTCCTCGCTCGTGCACGTCGATGCATCGTGACGCTATGCTGGGCAAGTGTGATGACGAATACACACCACGCATGCGCCCACACACAGCATGATGCTGGGGCCTCTTCATTTTTTATTTTTTTATATTTTATTTAATGTATCGGGATGGCAGCAGTCTTGGAACGGTAAATAAGAAAACAATAAATTGTGTACTGAAGGAATGGTCTATCAGCAAATTACAGGTACCAGGTCACCCAAAAAATATCGAACATATATTATTTTTGTATAGAAGACCACACCTGGATCGGTGGGGAGAAATTACGGGGGAGGTGGTGGAACAGCCAATCAAGGGGAGCAATGAAGGGGGAGGTGGGGACCAGCCAATCAAGGGGATCAATGAAGGGGGGGTGGGGAAAAGCCAATCAAGGGGATCAATGAAGGGGGGGTGGGGACCAGCCAATCAAGGGGATCAATGAAGGAGGAGGTGGGGGAACAGCCAATCAATGAAAGGGGAGATGGGGGACCAGCCAATCAAAGGGATCAATGAAGGGGGAGGTGGGGGTGCAGCCAATGCAAGTGGAGCAATGAAGATGGAGGTTGTGGAGCTGCCAATGCAAGGGGAGCAATAAAGGGGGAGGTTGGGGAGCAGCCAATGCAAAGGGAGCAATGAAGGGGGAGGTTGGGGAGCAGCCAATGCAAAGGGAGCAATGAAGGGGGAGGTTGGGGAGCAGCCAATGCAAAGGGAGCAATGAAGGGGGAGGTTGGGGAGCAGCCAATGCAAAGGGAGCAATGACGGGGAGGTTGGGGAGGAGCCAATGCAAAGGGAGCAATGAAGGGGGAGGTTGGGGAGCAGCCAATGCAAAGGGAGCAATAAAGGGGGAGGTGGGGGAACAGCCAATCAAGGGGAGCAATGAAGGGGGAGGTTGGGGAACAGCCAATGCAAGGGGAGCAATGAAGGGGGAGGTTGGGGAGCAGCCAATGCAAAGGGAGCAATAAAGGGGGAGGTGGGGGAACAGCCAATCAAGGGGAGCAATGAAGGGGGAGGTTGGGGAGCAGCCAATGCAAAGGGAGCAATGAATTTGGAGGCGTGGGAACAGCCAATCAAGGGGAGCGATGAAGGGGGAGGTAGGAGAACAGCCAATACAAAGGGAGCAATGAAGGGGAAGGTGTGGGAATAGCCAATCATGGGAAGCAATGAAGGGGGAGGTCGGAGAGCAGCCAATACAAAGGGAGTAATGAAGGGGGAGGTTGGGGAGCAGCCAATGCAAAGGGAGCAATGAAGGGGGAGGTTGGGGAACAGCCAATGAAGGGGAGCAATGAAGGGGGAGGTTGGGGAACAGCCAATGAAGGGGAGCAATGAAGGGGGAGGTTGAGGAGCAGCCAATGCAAAGGGAGCAATGAAGGGGGCGGTTGGGGAGCAGCCAATGCAAAGGGAGCAATGAAGGGGGAGATTGGGGAGCAGCCAATGCAAAGGGAGCAATAAAGGGGGAGGTTGGGGAGCAGCCAATGCAAAGGGAGCAATGAAGGGGGAGGTGGGGGAATAGCCAATCAAGGGGAGCAATGAAGGGGGAGGTTGGGGAGCAGCCAATGCAAAGGGAGCAATGAAGGGGGAGGTGGGGGAATAGCCAATCAAGGGGAGCAATGAAGGGGGCGGTTGGGGAGCAGCCAATGCAAAGGGAGCAATGATGGGGGAGGTTGTGGATCAGCCAATGCAAAGGGATCAATGAAGGGGGAGGTCGGAGAGCCGCCAATGCAAAGGGAACAATGACGGGGAAGGTGTGGGAACAGCCAATCATGAGAAGCAATGAAGGGGGAGGTTGGGGAGCAGCCAATGCAAGGGGAGCAATGAAGGGGAAGGTGTGGGAACAGCCAATCATGAGAAGCAATGAAGGGGGAGGTCGGAGAGCAGCCAATACAAAGGGAGCAATGACGGGGAGGTTGGGGAGCAGCCAATGCGAAGGGAGCAATGAAGGGGGAGGTTGGGGAACAGCCAATGAAGGGGAGCAATGAAGGGGGAGGTTGGGGAACAGCCAATGAAGGGGAGCAATGAAGGGGGAGGTTGGGGAACAGCCAATCATGAGAAGCAATGAAGGGGTGAGGTGAGGGAGCAGCCAATGCAAGGGGAGCAATGAAGGTGGAGGTTGGGGAGCAGCCAATGCAAAGGGAGCAGTGAAGGGGGAGGTTGGGGAGCAGCCAATACAAAGAGAGCAATGAAGGGGGCGGTTGGGGAGCAGCCAATGCAAAGGGAGCAATGAAGAGGGAGGTGGAAGAACATCCAATCAAGGGGAGCAATGAAGGGGGAGGTTGGGGAGCAGCCAATTTAAGGAGAACAAACAGGAGTGGGGTTAGTAGAGCAACATAATAGCTTGAGATGGGAAGGGAATATTAAAAAAAAAGCCAGGCAGGGAGGAGTAAAGGAAGCAATGGACGAGGTGTGGGGGAGAGAGGGAGCAACACAGAGCCCTTGGCAGTTTTGAAGCAACACGAGAGAGAGCAAGAAAAATCACGCACCCCCGTGGAGTAATATCGGCAAAAAGTAGTTCCATGAGAGAGCACTGGAAAGATAGAAGCCATCCAATCAAAAAGATGATAAAGAATTTGTGCTAAAGCTGAGGGATAAACACATAAAGAGAATAAAAGACATCACATAAAAAATAAGCAAATTATGCTGTCAAGAAAGGAAACCAATAACGCCAGCGCTGGGCACTGTTACGGTGAAGCCCACTATTAGGTTTGGGATTGCCCACTAGAGGTGCCTGACAACAGGGAGCTAAAAGCTGTCTGCTAATAAGCCCTAAATAAAACTGGGGAATCTCAGCAAACCACAAACCCTAAAATCAGGTCCCGGTTCTGTGTTCTGAATGTGGCCTTCACGATGTGCAGTAAAGACTGCACGCGCCAGGGCAGGCCGGACACAGCACGTGACCACAGATGGAAGCGCCAGTTCTGCCACGGGCACCTCTGGAGAGGTAAGAGGCAGTTCTAGTGGCCACTCTGACTACAAACAACAGACGTAGCTTTCAAAATGCCTCCTAATGGAATGAACAAGGCCAGCCAGCATTGCAAAGCAAACTCCAAGCAACAAGCACTTCTGGCTCCAGCTCCACCTGTGTCACTGCATGAGAAGCACCAGATCAGCTATTTCAACGTACACACATACGCCAAAAGGCACAACACCTGAATGACACCAAAATATATACCGACTCACAAGATACAGGTAAATATACCAATTACATAACATAAGTGCTTCATTTGTTACAGGGTGAGTGCCCGGGCAGTTCACGGGAGCCTGCACCACGCATCCCCCCTGCCAGCACCGCCAATAGCAGAACCATTGCAACTACTAACCACCGCACGACGGCACGTGTGAAGGGTCACTCTTTTCTAGGCCGTCTACAGCTATGATATTGTGAGTGGCCAGCAAGTCTCTTCTTTAATGTATATTGACTTATTAAACCCTGCTGTTGTGCTCATCTCAATATCAGGCAGACAGCTCCACCATGTGGTAAACTGTCACTAGAGCCGGGGCTGACAGTTAAGTGCCGGTGCCAAGGACCGGAAGCCACTGGCTCAAATTAAGCACTGCATAACATGCGGTCATCACTAAAAGCTGTAGCCATTATACCAAATGCAAATTAGAGATGTAAGTCTGCCAGCCACTTATGGAGAAAGAGGAATTATCAACTCTCCTAACAAGACAGCAGAAGGACAGTGCACTAAATCAACAGAAGTGCTGGGGGTTCCAGGTCACTGGGACTATTCGACTACAAGCACCTGAAGATTGTAAAACCAAAAAACACAAACAACCAATTGATTATCCAACTATAAGCAGCAAGTAATAGGAGATACCAAGCATTGCCAAAGCAAATAGTTGTGCCCTTTGCAAATTAGTGCAATGGTTAAATAATTTTTTGGGTTTTTTGCAAGCATATAATATGAAAAGAAAAGAAATAGATTGCAGCTTAAATACGGTAGTCATATGTTTGCAAACAAAACATGTAAGTTTCAAAATAAATTAACCATCACATGTATTTTTAATGGAGCCGTTTACATGCTTCCCAGCAGGCAGGTGTATCCAGAACACATGTAGGAATTATTTTAGCTTTAATGCAGATCACAGGAAAATATGATTCTTACAGGTACAAATGAGGGACTATTGGATTTGAATAATTCTAACTTGAACACATAGTTCATACACATAACGGTTACTATAAAAAAATATTTTAAAATGATGTAAAATCGAAACAAAACAAACCTTGGCAAAGTCAAGCATTTGCCCCACCATCCAAGGTACTAAAGTGCACTTCCTTTTAGGCAGCGTTTTGATTTGTAATGTACCCTAATATAGTCCTGGGTAGTCACCTAACCTTTCTCCTACATTTATCGTGCAATTGTACTACATAACGGGTTTGTGCTGAACTTTTACCTAGTTAGGTGCAGCATAAATGTTGTGTGGTTATCTCCGAAAACTAGCCTCATTTATTATGCATGAGGATTTTCAGAAAAGCAGCAGGACCACCGTCTACTGCATAATAATTATATATAAGAGTTATCCCTTTCATCATCTTCGGCCAACATGACACAGCAAGATAGAACCCCTGAGGGTACCTTTTGGGTATATAAACACCATATCTTTACTGGGGCAGGCGGAGGAGGAAACTTCCATGCTGACACACTGACCCGAGCTGCTGAGGTTCCTGCTCGCAGACATCCCAGCATGCAGTGGTCTGTCATCCCTCATTGTGTGTCCATCTCAAGACCAAGACAGGGTCCTTCATTCTCTCACACAAAGTAATGTGGTTGGTTATATCCTAGGGGGATTCTTGGCTATACGCATACATACATGCTAGCTACATTTACATACTTCTAGTTAGGGTTAGCATCCTAGGAGTATGCATCATCACTGTCATATGCCTTCATATGTTCATTGTTTTAGCACTATGGTAGGAATCTACCATCCATTTACTCTGTTGGTGCTTATAATATATATCTGTTTCTGTCTTATGGTTGTTGCAGCACACATATTTTATACTAGAACGACGCTGGTTCAATAAATGCTTATTGAAAACGTCCCACCGTTCATTCTGTTGATCTCTTTGAGACAAAGTGAGCACGAGTGACTGAGCGGAGAGTCCTGAACTGTTTCCACGATCCCTGAGGGGACAGGGTTGTCCTGTTCGATAGTTGCCAGAAACTATTTGCTCCCTGGTAAGTGGAGTTCATAGTAGCTCTGTGAGCCAGCTGGTATACAGGTGGACATATCTGGTGGGGGAGTCTGTAATGAGTCTGGACACCACTTCCACAGTATATGTTGTCTTAATGCGCAGGTCCTATACAGGTTGAAAGAAACTACATGACAGCAGAGGTGCACAAGCGATCAGGCCAAATCCTTTTACTGACAAAGGTCAGTGGCTGGAGTGGACTGACCCATTTCTCCATACTGTACACTGTGGCGGGCAAAAACAAAACATGACTGCAAGCTGAATGGAACTATGGATAAAGCGGATTGACCTAAAAATACTCCATCCATGCATTAACATAAGCATTTTATTGATCATTTTTTATCACATGAGACTTGCGTGTAATTACCTGAAAACATCACAAAAATCTCTACCCGCGACACAATACAAAAAGGTTAAGAACGATTTTCAAAACAGGTAAATGCCATGAACTCCAATAACAACCACACCACATCACAGGTAAATGTTGTGAAGTCCAGTACCAGCAATAATATACAACAGGTGAATGACATGCACTCCACTACCAACCACACCGCAGGTGAATGACATGCACTCCACTACCAACCACACCGCAGGTGAATGTCATGAACTTCTTTACCTCCCACACCACATCACAGGTAAATGTCATGAACTCAAGTACCAACAATACTACAACACAGGTGAATGACATGCACTCCACTACCAACCACACCACAGGTGATTGACAAGAATTTCAATATCAACCACACCACACCACATAAGAATGACATGAACTCCACTACCAACCACACCACTGCACAGGTGGATGACATGAACTCCACTACACACCATACCACAGCATGGGTGACTGCTATGAACTCCAATACTGACTACACTCACACTACATGTGAATGCCAAGAACACACTACCAACCACACCACACCACAGGTGAATTATATGAACTCTGCTACAAACCACACCACGCCACAAGTAAATGTCATGAACTCTATAACCATCTACACCACAGGTGAATGACTTGAACTCCAGAACCAATCACACCACAGGTGAATGCCATGAACACCACTACCAACCACACCACAGGTGAATGCCATGAACACCACTACCAACCACACCACAGGTGAATGACATGAAGTCAACTACCAACCACACCATACAATATCACAGGTAAATGCCTTAAACTCCATTACCAACCACCCCGCAGGTGAATGGCATGAACTGCACTATCAACCACACCACCGATGAATTACATGAACACTACCAACCACACCCAAGATGAATTACAGAAACTTCACTACTAAAAACACCACACTACAGTTAAATGACAGGAGCATCTTTCCCAATAAAAGAAAAGGAGCAACTATAACAACCACCTGCATTACAAGAACCGGACTCATTCTCCTCCTTCACTAATTGTAGGATTCACTCTGTCAATCATGTCAGATGAAAATTGTGAGCAGTATCGCAAACTATCAACCACATTTTAAGTACACCACAATAAGCCCCCGTAATCTACGCCCAGGGAAAGCCCTTCCCACTACATCAGAACGAAGACTAGACAAAATGCAAAGGATATAGTTTGTTCCTCATGATCACCAAATGAAGGTCTGTAGATACATTGAGTGCAAAACATGTCCAAAACGTTTAGCTGACCGATCAAATGCACACGCACAAATATAACAGCTTTGCCTACACAGCACATGCATAACACACCAAAAGACCATTAATAACTTCACATAAATCCCTGCATTGAAGTAAAGAGTGTGCAATATGCAACCTCGGATTGTGCAATTCAACAATACCACACACAATTTGAAATGGCACCTCTTGTAAGAAGACCACAATCATGTGACCGAGAAGAACGCAATAGAACAAAGAGGCAAGGATGGGTTGGTCATCTATAGTAAACACGCACAATGAAGGAAGGTGGGCAAAACCCAGTGGCTGGATTGAGCATATACATGGATGTTATCCAACCACAACATAGAGCCAGAAACAGTGTTGGCCAATGCGCACATGAATGTTATCCAACCACAGCACACAGCTAGTAGCTTTGCTGGACAATGCACTAGGATACTATCAACCTCTTCATGAAGCCATAAGCAGTGCTGACCAATGTACAATGATGTTATCCAACTGCAGCATAGAGCCAGAAACAGAGTTACACCAATGCCAAGGCACGTCCAATGTCAGTCCAAGTCTATAGAGTAGGCACTAACCATCATCATAAAAAAGGATGTCCTCAAGATGAGTGGACTTCCTTTTTTATGATAACGGTAAATGCCTGCTCTACAGACTTGACTGACATTGGATATGCCTCGGCATTTGTGTAACATATTTGGGGACATCAAAGGGGATTTTGTCTCCTTGGAGAATCAGTTTGGTCTCCTAAAGGCGGAGGGAGACTTAATGCTTGGAGAGCACCAAAATGTACTAAGTAACTGTAAATTATTTTCCGACGGATGAAATGTGTGGATGTGCATTCGCAATTTGGCAGCTCTACCTTGGTTCTTTGTGCAATAATTCTAGAGCCAGAAACAGTGGGCCCGATTCACAGAACTAACTAAAGACAAAATCCTAAACTTACTACCATTTTGGTATTCACAAAAGGCACTTACTCATTTTGGTATTCACAGAAGGCACTAACTCATTTCGGTATTCACTGAAGGCACTTACTCATTTCGGTATTCACAGAAGGTAGGAGTCCTAACTTTAGGACTCCTAAATGCCTTCTGTGAATACCAAAAGTCTTAAAATTAGTATTTCAAGTTCAAGTTCAGAAATTTATATAGCCACTACTCACCCAGAGGGTCTCAAGGCGCTTGGGGGATGGTGGGGAGCTTTACTTATCGAATATCCAAGTTTTTAGCTGCTTCTGAAGGAGAGATGGTTCTGTGTAAGGCGGATGTGGGTGGAGAGGGAATTCCAGGTTTTGGCCGCTAGGTAGGAGAAGGATCTTCCTCCCATGGTGGATCTATGGATGCGTGGGATTGCTGCGAGGGCTTGGTTGGACGATCGTAATTGGCGGGTGGGGGTGTAGAAGGACAGTCGCGTGTTGAGGCATTCGGGTCCTAGGTCGTAGAGGGCTTTGTGCGCGTGGGTGAGGAGACGGAACGTTATTCTCTTGTTGACGGGGAGCCAGTGGAGGTCTTTCAGGTGAGCGGAAATGTGAGCTTGACGGGGGATCTCCAGTATGAGTCTGGCCGAGGCGTTTTGGATACGTTGGAGTTTTTCTGTAATTTGGCTGTGGTTCCGGCGTAAAGGGTGTTTCCGTAATCCAGTCGGCTTGTGACTAGTGCGTGGGTGACAGTCTTTCTTGTTTCGATGGGGATCCAGCGGAAGATTTTTTTGAGCATGCGTAGGATGTTGAAGCATGATGATGAGACGGCGTTGACTTGTCTGGTCATCGAAAGGGAGGAGTCCAGGATGAAGCCCAGGTTGCGTGCGTGATCCGTGGGTATGGGTGCGGTTCCCAGGGCTGGAGGCCACCATGAGTCGTCCCAGGCAGAGGGGGATGAACCTAAGATGAGTACTTCCGTTTTGTCCGAGTTTAGTTTTAGACGGCTGTTCTTCATCCACTCGGCTACTTCTTTCATTCCTTCATGTAGGTTGGTTTTGGCGGTGTTTGGGTCTTTGGTGAGGGAGAGGATCAGTTGGGTGTCGTCTGCGTAGGAGATAATGTTGAGGTTGTGTTGGCGCACGATGGATGCGAGGGGACTCATGTATACGTTGAAGAGGGTGGGACTGAGTGATGATCCTTGAGGTACTCCGCAGGTGACTTCGGTGGCTTCTGAACTAAAAGGGGGGAGGCGGACTCTCTGGGTTCTTCCGGCGAGGAATGAGATGATCCAGTCCAGTGCTTTTCCTTGTATTCCGACATTGCTGAGGCGTTGTATTAGGGTGCTATGACAGACTGTGTCGAAGGCAGCGGAGAGGTCAAGTAGGATGAGGGCTGCTGTTTCTCCGTTGTCAAATAGAGTTTGAATGTCATCTGTTGCTGCGATGAGGGCGGTTTCGGTGCTGTGTTTGGCTCGGAAGCCGGACTGTGAAGGGTCGAGGGATTTGTTGGATTCAAGGAAGGTGGCAAGCTGAATATTGATGGCTTTCTCAATGACTTTGGCTGGGAATGGGAGGAGCGAGATGGGGCGGTAGTTCTTAAGTTCAGAGGGGTCTGCTGTGGGCTTCTTCAGAAGGGCGCTGAGTTTGGCGTGTTTCCAGCTTTCCGGGAAGGTGGCGGAGTTGAAGGAGCAATTGATGATGTCGCGGAGATGGGGTGCGATAATGGAGTCTGCTTTGTTGAAAATGTGGTGGGGACATGGGTCGGTTGGCGATCCTGAATGGATGGAGTTCATCAGACGGATGGTGTCTTCAGTGGTGATTGGGTTTCAGTCGCAAAGGTTGTTCGAGTGTGGTTTTGGTTCGGTGGTGGGTGGAGTGGGCTAGTCTTCGGACTGGTTTTTAAAGCTGTTATGTATGTCGGCGATTTTGTTGTGGATGAAAGAGCATAGAGAGTCACAGAGGTCTTGGGAGGGAGTGATGTCGTTGGTGCCGGAGGTTGGGTTGGTAAATTCTTTGACGATGTTGAATAGTTCCTTGCTGTTTTGGGCGTTGTTATTAAGGCGATCCTTGAATGCTGATTTCTTGGTGGATCGGATCAGTTGGTGGTGTTTGCGGGTGGCGTTCTTGAAGGTGACCATGTTGTCGGTGGTTGGGTTTTTTCTCCAGGCTTTCTCGAGGGTGCGACAGAGCTTCTTTGATTTCTTAAGCTCATCGTTGAACCAGGGGGCTTTTTTGCTACCTTGTTTGATCTGGTGGTTTTTCAGGAGTGCTAGTTCGTCGGCGGTGTTGGTGATCCATTGTGTGAGGTTGGTGGCTGCTTGGTTAGGGTCCGATGATTTATCAGGAGGGTTCTGATGGAGCGATGTGAAGAGCTGGTCAGTGGTAATTTTGTTCCAATTTCTTCGGGGAATAGGTTGTGGGGGGTTGTGAGTCGTGGTCTTTTTGCAGTTGAAGTGAACGCAGCTGTGGTCCATCCAATGGAGAGCTGTGGTGTGATCGAAGGATATGTGCTTGCTGGAGGTAAAGATTGGGTCGAGCGTGTGTTCGGCAACGTGGGTGGGGGTATCAACCAGTTGTTCGAGTCCGAGGTTGGCCTGGTTGTCTAGGAGGGTGGTGGTGTTGCTGTCGTTTTTCTTTTCCAGGTGGAAGTTGAGGTCTCCTAGTAGAATGTAGTCCTCGGAGGGGAGGGCGTGTGGGCTGATGAAGTCGGTGATGTCTTCGCTGAATTGTGTGCGGGGACCTGGTGGTCTGTAGATGAGGGTGCCTCTGAGTGTGGTCTTGGGGTCGGTGTGGATTTGGAAGTGAAGGTGTTCGGCGTTAGCGAGGTTATCGTCGAAACTGGTCGTGATGCGGATGGTGTTCTTATGGACGATGGCGATGCCTCCTCCTATTTGGTTGGTGCGATCCTTTCGGATGATTTTGTAGGCGTCCGGGATGGCTATGGCGATGGCAGGCGCTGATGAAGCGTTCATCCAGGTTTCTGTAAGGAAGGCGACGTCCGGTGACGTAGTGTCGAGTAGATCCCAGAGTTCAATGGAGTGTCTGTGGACCGAACGGGTGTTGAGTAGGATGCACTTTAGGTGGTTGGTGTCAGAGTTCTGTTTGGAGTTCGTGGATTTGGTGTGGGGTCTGATGCAGTCGAACTTGCAGTAGTGGCATGTGAAGGGACCATGGGTTTGTCCTGGGGCGGCTAGGTAGCAGTTTTGGAGTCTGCCGGGATTAAGTGCTGATAGGGATGCGGCGGCGTACGTGCAGCGGGGGAAGTGGGGTTTGCGGAGGCCAGAGGGTCTGGCGCTGGGTGCGGTCCAGGCGCGGACGGGCGTAGACGGGCTTACCTTAGGCGCACCCTCGGCGCGCATAGGGCGCGTCCGCTGCGCGTGGACGCTGCGCGCGACGGCATCTGTCATATGTGGATAGTCGAGGGGGGAGGGGCGAGGGAGGGTCAGCTGGGAGGCGGGAGGCGGGATGGAGAGGCTGTGAGGCAACAAACAACAACAAAATGGCAGCAGAACTAGATCGAAGCAGGACGAGATTGGGGCACAGGCAGAAATATTGCCAGCAATGCAAGCCTTCACACAAAGCGCCACGAAGTCACAGAGGCACAAACACACAGTGCGCGCGATGTGGGATATGCGCTAACAGCGTTACAGAAAATACAATCAGGCAAATAAATGGTATTGATGCGATCAGATGTCGAAATCAGCAGAGGGAATCAAAGCGCTACGATACCACAGTGCAGCAAAGCACCACGAAACCAGAGAGCAGCAAAGCGCCACGACACCAGTAGTGGAGCAGGGAGCGTGGGGAGCGACCGCTTCAGAGCGAGTCAGGACGGTCACTCAATTTTCAATATTTCTCTCAATTTAGGAGTAGTGAAGTTAGTACTCCTAACTTTAGGACTCCTAAATGCCTTCTGTGAATACCGAAAGTCTTAAAATGAGGATTTTTCTCAGTTTAGGAGTAGTAAAGTTAGGGCTCCTAAATGCCTTCTGTGAATACCGAAAGTCTTAAAATTTTGATTTTCTCAATTTAGTATTAGTACAGTTAGGACTCCTAACTTTAGGACTCCTAAATTCCTTATGTGAATACCGAAAGTCTTAAAATTAGGATTTTTCTCAGTTTTTTCTCAGTTTAGGAGTAGTAAAGTTAAGACTCCAAACTGTAGGACTCCTAAATGCCTTCTGTGAATACCGAAAGTCTTAAAATTAGGATTTTTCCCAGTTTAGTAGTAGTAAAGTTAGGACTCCTAATCTCTTAACTTAACGACTTCTACACTGAGAAAAATCCTAATTTTAAGAATTTCGGTATTCACATAAGGAATTTAGGATTCCTAAAATTAGGAGTCCTAACTTTACTACTACTAAACTGGGAAAATCCTAATGTTAAGACTTTCGGTACTCACAGAAGGCATTTAGGAGTCCTACAGTTAGGAGTTCTAACTTTACTACTCCTAAACTGAAAAAAATCCTAATTGTAAGACTTTTGGTATTTACAGAAGGCATTTAGGAGTCATAAAGTTAGTATTCCTAATTTAACAACTACTACACTGAGAAAAATCCTAATTTTAAGACTTTCGGTATTCTCATAAGGAATTTAGGAGTCCTAAAGTTAAGAGTCCTAATTGTACTAATACTAAACTGAGAAAATCGAAATTTTAAGACTTTCGGTATTCACAGAAGGCATTTAGGAGTCCTAAAGTTAGGAGTACTAACTTCACTACTAATAAACTGAGAAAAATCCAAATGTTATGACTTTCGGTATTCACAGAAGGCATTTAGGAGTCATAAAGTTAGGACTCCTAACGTCTGTGAATACCGAAACGAGTAAGTGCCTTCTGTGAATACCGAAATGGTAGTACGTTTAGGACTTTGTCTTAAGTTAGTTCTGTGAATAGGGCCCAGTGTTAGCTAAATCACATTGATGTTGGCTAGCCGCAGCATTGAGCCAGAAACAGTGCTGCCCAATGAACATGGATGTTATCCAACTGCAGCATAGAGCCAGAAGCAGTGCTGGCCAATGAGCATGGATGTTATCCAACTGCTGCATAGAGCCAGATGCAGTGCTGGCCAATGAACATGGATGTTATCCAACTGCAGCATAGAGCCAGAAGCAGTGCAGACCAATGAACATGGATGTTATCCAACTGCAGCATAGAGCCAGAAGCAGTGCTGGCCAATGAACATGGATGTTATCCAACTGCAGCATAGAGCCAGAAGCAGTGCTGACCAATGAACATGGATGTTATCCAATTGCAGCATAGAGCCAGAAGCAGTGCTGGCCAAAGAACATGGATGTTATCCAACTGCAGCATAGAGCCAGAAGCAGTGCTGGCCAATGAACATGGATGTTATCCTACTGCAGCATAGAGCCAGAAGCAGTGCTGGCCAATGAACATGGATGTTATCCAACTGCAGCATAGAGCCAGAAGCAGTGCAGACCAATGAACATGGATGTTATCCAACTGCAGCATAGAGCCAGAAGCAGTGCAGACCAATGAACATGGATGTTATCCAACTGCAGCATAGAGCCAGAAGCAGTGCAGACCAATGAACATGGACGTTATCCAACTGCAGCATAGAGACAGAAGCAGTGCTGGCCAATGAACATGGATGTTGGCTAGTCACAGCTTAGTGTGACAGCCATGGAGCTAGAAGCTGTGCCAGCCAATGTACAAGGACCTTATACAACTGCAGCATAGAGCCAGAAACAGAGTTACACCAATGCCAAGGCACATCCAATGTCAGTCCAAGTCTATAGAGTAGGCACTAACCATCATCATAAAAAAAGGATGTCCTCAAGATGAGTGGACTTCCTTTTTTATGATAACGGTAAATGCCTGCTCTACAGACTTGACTGACATTGGATATGCCTCGGCATTTGTGTAACATATGTGGGGACATCAACGGGGATTTTGTCTCCTTGGAGAATCAGTTTGGTCTCCTAAAGGCGGAGGGAGACTTAAATTATTTTCCGATGGATGAAATGGGTGGATGTGCATTCACAATTGTGCAGCTCTACCTTGGTTCTTTGTGCAATAATTCTAGAGCCAGAAACAGTGGGCCCGATTCACAGAACTAACTTAAGACAAAATCCTAAATTTACTCATTTTGGTATTCACAGAAGGCACTTACTCATTTCGGTATTCACTGAAGGCAATTACTCATTTCGGTATTCACAGAAGGTAGGAGTCCTAACTTTAGGACTTTCGGTATTTACAGAAGGCATTTAGGAGTCCTAAAGTTAGTATTCCTAACTTTACTACTCCTAAACTGAGAAAAATCCAAATGTTATGACTTTCGGTATTCACAGAAGGCATTTGGGAGTCTTAAAGTTAGGACTCCTAACTTCTGTGAATACCGAAATGAGTAAGTGCCTTCTGTGAATACCAAAATGGTAGTAAGTTTAGGACTTTGTCTTAAGTTAGTTCTGTGAATAGGGCCCAGAGTTAGCTAAAGCATATTGATGTTGGCTAGCCGCAGCATAGAGCCAGAAACAGTGCTGACCAAAGAATATGGGTGTTTGCCAATCACAGCACAGAGCCAGAAACAGTGCTGGTTACTGTACATGGATGTTATCCCACCTCCTCATAGAGCCCAAAGCATTGATGGTCAATGTACATAAATTGTATCCAACCACAGCATAGAGCCAGAAACAGTGCTGGCCAATGCACATTGATGATATCCAACTGCAGCACAGGGCCAGAAATAGTGTTAGCCAAATGACATTGATATTGGATAGCCACAGCATGGAGCAGAATCAATGATGGTTGATACATATTGATGTTTCTACACATAGCATAGAGCAGAAGCAATGATGGCTGACACATATTGATGTTTCTAGACATAGCATAGCCCCAGAAGCAATGACGGCCAATGCACCTTGCTGTTGACTAGCCTCAGACGCAGGGCTGGCCAATGCACATGGACGTTAACCAACTGCAGGATAAAGGCCGAAGCAGTGCTGGCCAGAGCACATGGGAGTTGGCTAACTACAACATAGAGTAAGAGGCAGCACTGGTCACTGCAAATGTATGTTGGCCAACATGCACAGAATGAGGACAGAACAGATGCCCCAATGCCATTCCTTGCAAAGATCAGGGTCAAAACACCAAGAACAGGAAGAATGTGCAAATTACATCACACATCACCACAAGCACCACAATAAAGCCTCCTTCCCTTGTGCTGCAGTGTTTTTTATACTTTCCTCCTGCCACTTACGTGTATTTTGGGAAGTCCTTAGGGTATGTAGAGGGCTCCTTCACAAACTTTGTTGTGATGAGAATGGATTCTCCATCTGGCGACACGTAGCAGTGCCCCATGTGCACAATGGTGGCTGCTGAAAGATAAAGATTAGAAACATAATGTTTATTGATGACACAAAGTGGGATGTGTACTAAGAGGCGATCATGTGTACGATGGGAATGGGAAGCAGCTGCACGTCTGCTGGGAGGCAGTTTGTTGGGGTTTGCAGGGTATCCCTCTTCACAAACAGAAGCCAATTTCCAGAAAACAGTCTACAGTGTCATTTTTGTTAAAGAAACTAACATTTATGCTAACCAGTTTAAAGTTTAAACCTTTATTAACTGATAAAACCCCACTTAATGGGAATTGGAATATAAACACTGACAAACACCTCTTAGATAGCAAGGTTATACTGAGAGAGGTCATGTCTTGTGGTGCACCTCATACTGTGTAAATGCTGCCTCTGATGGTCTCCACTATTTTGTTTTGGTGGAAGGATTACAGTGAAACCTATATTCTGGATACGTTGAAAGACCTTTAAAGCGTCCCATGCACCATATGAGCCTATGCTGGGCACCAGAGGATCCATATTCACAATGTCAGGCTGCACTGGACAGTTGCATCTGCATGCGAGTATCTGCAGCTACAGCTGCACATTTTGAGGGTTCACTTAAAGCTATATATTACCATCACGATTATCGCTGGAGAGTATCCCATGCATTATGAGGCACAGGAGCATTGTGAAACTTCACTGAGTAGTGGATCCTGTGCATGAGTCTCGCAAGACTTCACTGGGCAGTGGAGCCTGTGCATGAGCCTTGCGAGACTTCACTGGGCAGTAGAGCCTGTGCATGAGCCGTGCGAGACTTCACTGGGCAGTAGAGCCTGTGCATGAGCTTTGCGAGACTTTACTGGGCAGTAGAGCCCGTGCATGAGTCTCGCGAGACTTCACTGGGCAGTAGAGCCTGTGCATGAGCCTTGCGAGACTTTACTGGGCAGTAGAGCCTGTGCATGAGCCGTGCGAGACTTCACTGGGCAGTAGAGCCTGTGCATGAGCTTTGCGAGACTTTACTGGGCAGTAGAGCCCGTGCATGAGTCTCGCGAGACTTCACTGGGCAGTAGAGCCTGTGCATGAGCTTTGCGAGACTTTACTGGGCAGTAGAGCCCGTGCATGAGTCTCGCGAGACTTCACTGGGCAGTGGAGCCTGTGCATGAGCCTCACAAGACTTCACTGGGCAGCTGAGCCTGTGCATGAGCCTCGCGAGACTTCACCGGGCAGTGGAGCCTGTGCATAAGCCTCGCAAGACTTCACTGGGCAGCGGAGCCTGTGCAGGAGCCTCGCAAGACTTCACTGGTCAGAGGAGCCTGTGCAGGAGCCTCGCAAGACTTCACTGGGCAGTGGAGCCGGTGCATAAGCCTCGCAAGACTTCACTGGGCAGTAGAGCCCGTGCATAAGCCTCGCAAGACTTCACTGGGCAGCGGAGCCTGTGCAGGAGCCTCGCAAGACTTCACTGGTCAGAGGAGCCTGTGCATGAGCCTTGCGAGACTTCACTGGGCAGTAGAGCCTGTGCATGAGCCTCGCAAGACTTCACTGGGCAGTGGAGCCTGTGCATGAGCCTCACAAGACTTCACTGGGCAGTAGAGCCCGTGCATGAGCCTCGCAAGACTTCACTGGTCAGAGGAGCCTGTGCATGAGCCTTGCGAGACTTCACTGGGCAGCGGAGCCTGTGCATGAGCCTCGCAAGACTTTACTGGGCAGTGGAGACTGTGCATGAGCTTTGTGAGACTTCACCGGGCAGTGGAGCCTGTGCACGAGCCTCGCAAGACTTCACTCCGCAGGCCACACTCAAGGGACCACGGATGCTGCGCCTTTCCAAACAGTAAGACCTCCGTATTCATGTTACTCAGTCGAAGACAGTTCCTGGACAGGAATATCTCTCAATTTGGAAGCAATACTTGGTTTCAAAGTGATGCTTAGCTGAGCCTGACATCTGACTTTAGTCTTTGAAGTGCAGCAAATTTGACAAGAAAAATATTAAATTTAAAAGCATCTTTATAACTTGGACATTCGTGACCCACCAAAAATCGACTTGCGACCAAACCACGGGTTAGGAAACTGCCCTTAACTTGCAAGAAGCACAAACTTCAAAATTCTTAATCTGCACCTAAGGTAACTGGTCCCTGCTCCTTCAAGGCACAAGTTGTGGTGGCTTCCTAAGGCCAGATTGGAGGGCAGATGATGGAGTAAAGACAGTCTGGGTGTTGGAGAAGGTATCTTTGCCACCCTGCCTTTTACTCCAGCTACCAAATTTAGAGTTCACTTTCGGTCCTGCAGTGAAATTTAGAGTTTTAGAGTTTCATGTGCATCCATCATTGGTGACAGAAACTTACACCAAACTTTTCAAAACTTTTTCTTTTCCAAAAGCAAACTCCCAAGGCAGGTGTTCGTTTTTGGAAAAGAAAAAAAGACTAATCGCCCTAACACAGTGGGAGTTTTCTCCCATGATGTGGGTCATTTTTAGGTCTTGCCTACGTGTGTGCATGCGCTATTAGGAGAAAGACCTTCAGTCATCGATTCGCCTTTTCAGACAAAAAGGAGCACTTGTTGCATTGCTTTTAATCGCAATGCGTGCATGTTTGGCGATTCCCTTGCGGAAGCAAGCTTCAAAACCATATGTTTGTAATTAACTTGCAAACATATGGTGCCCCTGCTCGCTCGCGCAATTGTTTTTCTCACCTATCTCTGCTTTCTTCAGTTGCTTCTTGTTCTTTCTTTTGTTACTTATTTATATGATGTATTTTCATTTCCCAGGGCACTTTGTCTTCTCCATGAACCCGGAGAACCAAAAGAAATCCTTAATTGAAGAAATAAAAGGTAAATCCACTCAAAGCCCGGAGCTGCCCTTGAGGTCGCCGGAGCACCGGAGAGCTGTGTGCGCAGTTGTGCGTGGCACCCCTCGCTGCACAGGAAGCTGTCTCGTGCCGACGTGCGCTAGTACCACTCGTCCCGCACCCTCTCACGGCTTACTCTGTGTACGGCTCGTAGGGAGCGTGCTTGCGGTGTGCAACCCTGGGGTGCTTCGTGTGCGCCCCTGGCCTGGACTGTGAGCGCAGGCACCATCAGGATCCTCTGCTTGCTCCCGCAGGCACAGAGTGCTGCCCCATACAGCCCCGGGAGGGCACGTGCGCAGTCCTTCAGATGATTTGTACTGTGTGCCATGCCTCGTGTATAATAGGGTGCTCTCTATTTTATATTTGTTCAAGGGGTGTGAGAGAACGGGTTAGGTTAAGTGGAGGAGCAGTGACCATCGGTCATGTTTATTCAAAATTGTTTGTAGAAGCCTGGCTACCATTGGTCTATAAATACATGTTAATGCTTCTACTGAACATTACCCAAAGACATGATATTTAACGATCTCTTTACATCACACAAGAATTCAAATTAAATATATACACCATGCTATGTGTAAAACATTCAGATACATTTCACAGAGATAAGATTTTAAGTTTCATGCTCTATTTATGGATATTTCAAGAAGGTATTATTAGTCAAACCTCTGCTGATAATAATATTCATGTATGGAGTACCCATTGGTCTTCTTAAATATAACCCATGTTTCTGGAACCCGTTACTATCAAATATTTTTAACAGTTTAGGATAATGTCATGTACCAAGAACATTGGCAACTTCAATAATAGTACCAGTTTTTTAAAAAGGGAAGCCGATTGGAGCCACAATGTTACAGACCTATCTCATTAATTGACACATCACGTAAAATTCTGGGAAGAACCCATTAAAATCGGATTAAAGATTGGGCAACTGGAAAAAAAAATGTTATCCATGTCAATATGGCTTTAGATCAAAAATTGGTATTCGAAAGCTATGTCTCTATCTTAATCTTTTGATTGGCAAATGTACAATAGCACAAAACTCCCCAATATATCTGGCATTCATGGGCCTGACCACAGCGTTCAACAGTAGAAAGCATTCGAAGCTGTGGTCTATTCTTTTAACCCTTGGAATAGATGCAGCACTGGTGCACTTTGTAGCCTATTGGCACAGTGCCATGATAGCTAGACTAAGAATAAATACCAAAGGGGCAGTGTCAGGGGAAATCAGAATCTTCAGGGGCGTAAGACAGGGATGTGCTTTAGCCCCACTTTTAACTTTTTTATATATAAAGGATCTTCATCCATTTTTACTTACAACTACCCCTGACGTCCCCAAAGTTAAGGGATGTTTCCTTCCCTCATTGTTGCATGCTAACAACGCAGGTTTCATGACATGCACCCCAAGGGCTCTATGACAGGTAGTGCTTGCATTTGTACATTTTATGAATCCCTAGATCTACACACCAATTTTAATAAATCTTGTATAGTGTTTTGTGGCCTGAAGAAACTGAGCCTGGAATCACTTAAGTGTCCACCACCACCACGTCCACCATGTACACTACCACCACTTCCACCACCATGTCTACCACCAACACCTCCACCACCACGTCCACCACCACCACGTCCACCATCTCCACCACCACCACATCCACCACCACGTCCACCACCACCACCAATGTCCACCACCTCCATCAATATCTCTACCACCTCCACCATGTCCACCACCACCACCTTCACTGCCACCACTACACATCCACCAAAACTACCACCATGTCCACCACCACATCCACCACCACCACATCCACCACCACCACCAACACCTCCACCACCACCACCACATCCACCACCACCACATCCACCACCACCACATCCACCACCACAACCTCCACCACCACCACGTCCACCAACACCATGTCCACCACCACCACCACCACCACCGTCTACCACCACCACCACTATCACCACCTCCATCACCACAACCGCATCCACCACCATGTCCAGCACCATGTCCACCACATCCACCACCACGCCCACCAGGTACACTACCATGTCCACCACCACATCCACCACCATGTCCACCACAATGTCCACCAAATCCACCATCACGTCCAGCACCACTACCACATCCACCACCACGTCCACCACCATGTTCACCACCAACACCACATCCACCACCATGTCCACCAACATGTCCACTACATCCACCACCATGTCCATCACCACTTCCACTACCACCACCACATCCACCACAATGTCCCTCCATGTCCACCACATCCACCAACACATCCACCACCATATCCACCACCATGTCTACTTCCACCACCACATCCACCACCATGTCCACCTCCATGTCCACCACATCCACCACCATGTCCACCATCATGTCCACCCCATCCACCACCACCACCACCATGTCCACGTCCACCACCACCACCACCACGTCCTCCACCACCACGTCCTCCACCACCTCCACCACCACATCCACCACCACATCTTCCATCAGCACATCCACCACCACATCCACGACCATGTCCACCACCACTACCACATCCACCACTACGTCCACCATCACCAACACATCCACCACCATGTCCACCACCACATCCTCCACCACCACCACCACGTCCACCACCATGTCCACCATCACATCCACCACCACGTCCACCACCACATCCACCACTATCACATCAACCACCACGTCCACCACCACATCAACCACCATGTCCACCACTCCACATCCACCACGTCGTCCACCACCACCACGTCCACCACCACCATGTCCACCACCACCACCATGTCCACCACCACCTCCATATCCACCACATCCACCACTACGTCCACCACCACTACCACATCCACCATCACATGCACCATCATGTCCACCCCATCCACCATCACCACCGCCATGTCCACGTCCACCACCACCACCACCACGTCCTCCACCACCATGTCCTCCACCACCTGCACCACCACATCCACCACCACATCTTCCACCACCACATCCACCACCACATTCATGACAATGTCCACCATCACTACCACATCCACCACTACGTCCACCACCACCAACACATCCACCACCATGTCCACCACCACGTCCTCCACCACCACCACCACATCCACCACCATGTCCACCACCACATCCACCACCATCACGTCCACCACCACGTCCACCACCACATCCACCACCATGTCCACCACTACCACATCCACCACGTCGTCCACCACCACCACGGCCACCACCACCATGTCCGCCACCACCACCATGTCCACCACCACCACCACTTACACCACCACTACGTCCACCACCATGTCCATCACCACCACATCCACGACCACCCCCACCAACCGTGACAGGTAAAGTAGCACTGGAGGGCAGGAGTAATAGGAGTGTCAACCCCGGGTGTACATGGGACATTTAAGGATGCATTGGGTGTGGGAATAGGGGCTAGAAGTATTACACCAGATCCAAGATACATTTTGAAGAGGCGCAATGTCACAGGGGCTCCTGTAAAATCATTCGCAGCATCTCTACCTCACAGTGGCATACCTGCACTAGCCATTCACTCAAAACAAGCATTGGCATAGCCAATAGGTCTCACTTTTGGGACCATTTATGTGTTTAGCCATGCAACACTTGATGTTGTTGAACAATGATATTGTGCTGGATTGTTGTATAGCATTTTAGGACCCTAGTGTAATTTTCCCGATTCATTTCCTCATATAGGTATTGTTGGACTTGGCCCTTTTCACTGATTTTTTTTTGCTTTTCGCTCTCCTAATTCTGGAAGTCCCCCCTTGTAATGTAGTTGTATAGGCCCTGTGAGGTTCAAATGCCCTGGGTAATGTTAAGATCAATGCTAGGTGCAGGTGCTCTCTACCCTCAACATGGCTGCCATAGGCCCCTGCTACTGCAGCGTGGTCTTGTTAAGGTGCATTCTAGTTGCCAGGAGCTGGCAGGAACCCCAAACATTGTTGCAATTCCAGCCTGCCTTGCCTGCCCACAGTTAGAGTACGGAAGCTCCTGGCACCTTCTAGAATAGGGGCGGAGCCTAGTTTTGCCACCTTAGAGGGTGGTCACCTGACCTGGGCCTATAAAAGGAAAGGGAGGGAAACTTTCCAGTCAGTTGGGGCATCACTGACCTGGGGAACCCACGCAGGAGATTTAGGCGGTAGGGCCTAGTCAAGGACTTATGCCACTGGGAGTGACAGGGCTTAGGTGCTGGCTTCCAAGTTGAGTGAGGTACCCTGAGCTAGCCCACTGATCAGGCCCGGCGGGAGGGGAACCCAGGGACCATCTACAGTGACCTGCTGAGGAATACTGTCAGCAGCCCTCAACTCAACCCCCCCTTCAAGAAACAAGAAACTGCTATTTACAAGGGCGCCAAAACCATCAAGCGCCAAGAAGAAACATAACTACCACAGGACTGCTGGGGATCAACCAGGTACTGGGCTGTGTTAGCTCTGCGCACCTTAATTCTGTCCTGGACCCCCTTTGCTGATCTGCCACTGTCGTGTGGCCTGTCCTGTTTGAACTGTGATCTACCTCCAACTTAAATAAACTACCTTTGAAGCGCTATTGCTGAAACTGCCCAAGTGCTAAAATCGCCAAGTGCTGCTCTGCTTTGTGCCCTGGCGTGGAGTACCGGAAGAACTATTAAAGAAGCTGCCTTACAAGCGCTAAAACTGCCCCAGGTGCTGGACTGCCACGAGCTACTGTGGCCTGTACTGTTTTGCCCCCCCCGCACCTGAAGCGCTGTGGCGCCCAAGACTGTGGAGCTCTGTGAAGCGCTGTTCCTGCAAGTGCCGTAATTTCCTCTCAAGCGCTCACCTGTGGTTTTGTGTGAAGCACGGTGATTGCCCCCAGGCGGCCCTCGGTGCCAGGAGAGGGCCACCGCCGTGTCGTGGTGGGCCGCGCCTGGCCCGATTGTGTGCCGTCCTCGCGGCGCCCCCCGGAGCCTTGGGGAGGCCGCCGCGATTTCCAGCAGGCCAGCGCCGTCCATAGTGCCCCCCTCGGCGGCTCCCGGTACCAGGAGGGGGCCGCCGCTACTTCAGTGAGGGCCGCGCTAGGCCCGGTGAAGCCGCCTACCAGCCTCACGTGAAGGGGGGTGCCCGGCCGCATCATTGGCCGCACCCCCGCCTGTCGCCGGGCAGGCATTGGCTGCTGTTGACCCGCCCCTGGGATCCGCTCCATGATTCGTCGCTGAGGGCGGGTCCCTTCACCAGCCTTCTCCCTAGTGGTTCCCGGGCCGGAAAGCCAGTGAAGGCCCGGGAACAGCCTGCCAGCACCGGAGGGCTCTCTGAGGAGAGCGAGAGCCCCTCCCTTCCAACGCCACCGCTGGAGGGCCCCGAATGAAGCCTGGGCCCTTCCCTCACTGGAAACATGTTGAATACTTCCTACGCCAGTGCTTTGTATCCCTGCACAACAAGATGGTTACTCTTGGGTAATGGGAATGGTTTAATGGTTGTGTTGCCTAAGGAAAGGTTGATTAAATGCTCATAGTTCCATAATGAGCGGATTATTCTTGTCTGAGTAAATGCTCATTTTACCTGGACGCATTGGTTATTAATGCCTAAGGGAATACCTAGGGAGGAGCCCTGAAATAGTTGGGAACCTGTGGAAATGGTTATGCCCAAGGAAATGTCCTATGCTCGTTTAATGCCGTACTGATAAAATGAAATGCTAAATGAAAGCCCGCAGTTAGTCCATGAAGTGGTTACCCCATGCATGGCTTTCCGATGCTGAACTAACTGTTCTTCCTGCCCCAGTGTTCTAACTTCTACCTCCCAACAGGATCACTCTTGGGTGCTGAAATGTGTGCGCCTGCGTAGTGTGGGTATGGTAAGGTTGATTCTGACCTACTGACCTGGGGATGGAAAGGCCTACAGTTCTATAACGGAGAAGTTGCCTTCCATAATGAGATGGTCATGTTTGCCTAAGGAGGTGTTCCCTCTGATTGAGGACATGTTTTATCTTCAATGACCTGTTTTACTCCTACTCAGGGAAGTGTATATACTCCTGCCCAATGCAGGGTTTCCAGAGAGCCTCCAGTTGAGCCATGAAAGCTGTATTACCGATTGAGGAGTCATTCATCCTGGCATAAGGAGGTGTCTAGTTCTTTGCAAAGTGTTTACCGAAAGGGTTACTTTTGATTGCTGAAATGTTTTACTCCTGATACAGGGAAAGAGTTATTCTAACCGAAGGCAGAGGCTAAGGAAATGTTCTACATTTAATGAAATGTTTTATCCTCATTTAATGCCCTGCTTATTCCTGCTGAAGGAAATGTTTTACTCTTGCATAAGTAACTTTATTCTTATCTAATGAGATGCTTGTTCTCTTGTAATGAGATGTTGCCGATGAATTAATTACTTATGCTTATTCGGAAAGTTTATTCCTGCTAAAGAGTTGTATGTAATGTTCACCCTTGCTTGGTGAGAAGTTAATTGATTTGCCTACTGAACAGGTTACTTACCTGATGCCATGTGGACCTTTGCTACATGATATGCTCATCCTTGCCTGATGAGCTGGTTGTCCATGCTACTCCTTTAATGAAATGTTTATTGCAACGTGTTAAATTGGATATTGAACTGCTCCCTTTACTCCCCTCCGATGAAATGCTTTGATGAGTAATTGATACTGCAATTTTTGATTACCCTGAACCTTGATCTTACATAAAAGCTAATTCTTTCATGAAATGTTCTATTCTGGTTTAAGCCATGTTGATTTCTAATGCAATGAAATGTTTGTTGTGAAGTAATGGAATGCTAATTCTCTAATTAAATGTTACTGCAACATGTTAAATTGGATATTGAACTGCTCCCTTTACTCCACTTTGATGAAATGCTTTGATGAGTAACTGATACTGTGATTTTCCACTCCTGAACCTTGAGCTTGGATAAAAGTTATTTGATTTTTAATCAAAACTCACTGGAGTGGCGTCAGTCATTGCGTGCATTTTATTGTCTCAGTGGTTGCGTGTGCTGTGTAGTCACTTAACACCTAAGCTTTCGGGTGCCTACCTGCTCGTGCCAGGCTACCCCAGGGGAACTGGTGACCCCAGTTCCTACAGGTATAAATCACCTTGTCCTTATATAGGCATAGAAATCATAACCATATTTAGACATTGCCCATGCAGTCCAAATACAGGCATGGATACTTCCACTAGTTCCGAAAAGCCACAACGATTTCTTGGAAAACTCAGCTTCAGCTGTTAGGGACTTCCCCTTGCTTGAATATTGATTTGTCCAAGAACTCATGGAGTTTTCAAAGAACTGTGACTCTTTGATGACGTTATTATGTCCATCTTTTCGTCAAACTCTGCACCTTCAAGGTATAAATATGCCCACACTTGCCCTAACAAACACACGGCAGTTCGACTATCCACTTGCCCGACTCATCTCCCTACAGCAAGTGCCGAAGGAAGCCACCCTCCAGCTGACGCAATGAGAGAGACGCTCTCTTTTCTCATGCCAAGAAATCCAGCTCCAGTGTTTCCAAGCTCCCCTTGAGGGGTGTTGGGAAATCGAGTCCTGAGACCGAGAGATACCAGACCTCCTTCATTCTAAACCAAGGTACGGAGCTGATTAGACTCTAGGAGAAATCTTGGATAGATTCTTGGCAAACAAATACTTAACTTATGCTACACCGCACTTACTCCTTCCCTCGTACTAGATTAAGGTTAAGTACATCGGGGTAGGCGTATTTTAGAAGCACCAGTTGAGTACGTTTAGTCTTTATATATGTATGTATTTTATGGCTTAGAAACCATACCATGCTTTTACAGTATTATTTTATAATTCTCTTCTTGCTGTATGCATTATACTTTACAGCCAGTATTACGATTGTAGCAGGTCATTTCTTCTGCATGAGAAAGAAGACTGTTCAATAAATACTTTTATTGGAAACGCCCGTCTCTCTATTTCTCTGCACCTCTGGTGAAACAAAGCATGCACGAATGACTGAGTGAAATATCTATCTATTGTTTCCACGACTCTGAAGATACATTTTATCTTGGGGAAACAAAGTTGTCATGTTAATGCGGTTATCAGAAACTAATCCCTTCTTGTTTATTCGAGAAAGTTTCTAGTGACCTCTGAGCTAGCTGGCACTCACAATTAAGTCTAATATATTCAATAGACACCCAGTCGACCTAAGTCCTACGCCACATCTATAGGATATATTATTCCAATGCGCAGAGCCTATTGGGAATATAGGAACTACACTACACTAAACACTTATAAGGTTCCAAAGGCGAGAGCTATTGGCTATGCCAATGCTTGTTTTTATGTTGACTGTCATTCACTGCAAGGATATTCTTGGCGCTGAGTGTGGTAAAAGAGTTGTTCCCACTGCCAACTCAAGATTGAGCTAACAGTTAGGCGCGTTACCTCCGATGGCCCATACTCCCTCGGACATTTACACAGATGGAGTACATTTTATTCCATCAGCATAAACCTACCAATCTGCACGACTCAAAATAGGGACGGCAGACATACTGCATCACCGTTGAAGTGGAATACCCTCTCCACCAAAGTCTTAATTGCCCCCCTAGGCTTTACTTTTTTTTAAAAACTGTTTCGCTTTAACATTTTAACATTGGCTGCTAAGGTCTAGTGAGACGGAGCTGCTTTCCAACCATGTCATATATTTCCAAAAAGCCCATATTTGGATGGCCACATGGCACACTTACCAGGCCATTGGGGCACTCTTTCCACACTCTGACTGCGGGCTTGTCTAAATGTCAAAGAAGCCAATCAGCATTCACCATTTATACCCCAAGATAGAGGAGCAGAGCAAATGCAACGGGGCTCTGTAGCAGCCTCTGAATGCCATGCCTTGTCAGCAGATCCAGAAATCTCATCTCTGAAAAGCAAAGATCCCAAGGAGAGCACACAAGAAGCACAGAGGAGAGCACACGGGAGAGCACACAGGAGAGCACACAGGAGAGCACACAGGAGAGTACACAGGAGAGCAAGCAAGAGAGCACACAGGAGAGCACACAGGAGAGCACACAGGAGAGCAAGCAAGAGAGCACACAGGAGAGCACACAGAAGAGCACACAGGAGAGCACACAGGAGAGCACACAGGAGAGCACACAGGAGAGCATACAGGAGAGCATACAGGAGCGCACACAGGAGAGCACACTGGAGAGCACACTGGAGAGCACACAGAAGTGCACCCAGGTGGCACACAGAAGAGCACACAGGAGAGCACACAGAAGCACACACAGGAGAGCACACAAGAGAGCAAGCAAGAGAGCACACAGGAGAGCACACAGAAGAGCACACAGGAGAGCACACAGGAGAGCACACAGGAGAGCACACAGGAGAGCATACAGGAGAGCATACAGGAGCGCACACAGGAGAGCACACTGGAGAGCACACAGAAGTGCACGCAGGTAGCACACAGAAGAGCACACAGGAGAGCACACAGAAGCACACACAGGAGAGCACACAGGAGAGCAAGCAAGAGAGCACACAGGAGATCACACAGGAGAGCACACAGGAGAGCATACAGGAGAGAAAACAGGATTGCACACAGGAGAGCACACAGGAAGAACACAAGAGCGCACACAGGCGAGCACTCAGGAGAGGAGAGCACACAGAAGAGCACACAGCAGAGTGCACACAGGAGAGCAAACAGAAGAGCACACAGGAAGCACACAGAAGAGCACACAGGAGCGCACACAGAAGAGCACACAGGAACGCACACAGGATGCAAAGATCCTGAATAGATGCAAAGAGGGAGAATGGAAAGGCCAAGGCAAGGGCAGATGGGCAAGGGGAGACCTGAAAGGTGGAGAGGGGAGAAACTAAGAAAGAATACAAGGGCAGGGAGTGTGAGGGTAAACAGTTGAAGAGACAATGGACAGAAAGAGAGAGGAGAACCACAGAGGTGCCTGGTGACTGGATGAGCAGAAGGAAGGCAGAGCAAGAGCCCTATAGACTGAGGTGCATGTGAGGAGGAAGGGGTCAAATAAAAGTTAAAGTAGAGCTAATGTTGTCGGTGCGATACCTGAGGTGCTCGACTTCACAGTGAATCCGAAGGTTGGCTGCTGCCCGGCCTGCTGGTACCCAGTCAGATTGGACTCGGTGCTGGCTCCTGCATCAAAGTAGGTGCCGCTAAATAAGCCATCTTCTTGCGGACGAATGTTGATTCTGATGCCTTTGTTTGAGTTTTTTATTGTCTCCCATGGTCCAGACACCCTGCACTGAAGAAAGAAACACACAACAGATGTTCACACTGAACACTAGACACCTTCAGTGAAGGAAAGAACAGACAACAGATCATAACACTCAACACAAGACGCCTCCAGTGAAGGAAAGAACAGACAACAGATATTCACACTCAACACAAGACACATCCAGAGAAGGAAAGAACAGACATCAGATGTTCACACTCAACACAAGACACCTCCAGTGAAGGAAAGAACAGACAACAGATGTTCACACCAAACACAAGACACATCCAGTGAAGGAAGAACAGACAACAGATGTTCACACTCAACACAAGACACCTCCAGTGAAAGAAAGAACAGACAACAGATGTTCACACTCAACACAAGACACCTCCAGTGAAAGAAAGAACAGACAACAGATGTTCACACCAAACACAAGACACATCCAGTGAAGGAAAGAACAGACAACAGATGCTCACACTAGGCACAAGACACCTTCAGTGAAGGGAAGAACAGACATCAGATGTTCACACTGAACACGTGGCACCACCAGTGAAGGAAAGAACAGACAACAGATGTTCACACCAAACACAAGACACATCCAGTGAAGGAAAGAACAGACAACAGATGTTCACACTCAACACAAGACACCTCCAGTGAAAGAAAGAACAGACAACAGATGTTCACACCAAACACAAGACACATCCAGTGAAGGAAAGAACAGACAACAGATGCTCACACTAGGCACAAGACACCTTCAGTGAAGGGAAGAACAGACATCAGATGTTCACACCAAACACAAGACACATCCAGTGAAGGAAGAACAGACAACAGATGTTCACACTCAACACAAGACACCTCCAGTGAAAGAAAGAACAGACAACAGATGTTCACACCAAACACAAGACACATCCAGTGAAGGAAGAACAGACAACAGATGCTCACACTAGGCACAAGACACCTTCAGTGAAGGGAAGAACAGACATCAGATGTTCACACTGAACACGTGGCACCACCAGTGAAGGAAAGAACAGACAAGGGATGTTCACACTTAACACAAGACACCTCCATTGAAGGAAAAAACAGACAACAGATGTTCAAACTGAATACAAGACACCTGCAGTAAAGGAAATATGACAAGGGATGTTCACAATGAACACAAGACATCTCAAGTGAAGGAAGAACAGACAACAGATGCTCATACTGAACACAAGACATCTCAAGTGAAGGAAGAACAGACAACAGATGCTCATACTGAACACAAGACACCTCCAGTGAAGGAAAGAACAGACAAGGGATGTTCACACTCAATACAAGACATCTCCAGGGAAGGATAGAATAGACAACAGATGTTCATACTGAACACAAGACACCTCCAGTGAAGGAAAGAATAGACAACAGATCCTAACACTAGACACTCATTCACTCATTAATAACATTATTCGGTTATTGAACTCAGAACAACCATAAAAGTACAATTACTAAATCACTTTTAAGATATAGAAAAGAGCAATAGTAACACAATAAAATATGATTATCACATATCGTTAATGAATTGTCTTTCGAGATCTAAAAACATTTTTAAAAAACTCAGAGACAGATGCAACAGGTAATATATTGTCCAGTTTTTGAATAGCTAATAATGCATGGACACACTGATTAAATTCCATGATCTTCAGTATGGGCACAATCAATATTTTCCTAGGAATTGTATAAAATTTACAAATAAACAAGATATGGATGTCTGACTGTTCAGACTGATCATCACAAGGGCATTTACTAAGTTGTTTTGACCAATTATTCATAACAGGGAAACTAAAAAGTCTGAATAAAAGGTTTAACCTAAATGCATTAATATAAACCTTTCAAAATCGCTCATGTGTAGCTTAACGTATGGTTGCATTTTAGTGGGGTTCATTATTAATTGATGAGCAACCACAGTCTTTTTTGTCATGTCTACATTGATTCTCCGCTCTCCCAAATGTCTCATGCAAATATTCCTAAGATCTTTTCTCGTAACGTGGCACAGTGATGCGGGATCATCATAATAAGCATGGTGGTCCATGTTTATGAAAAACAACTTTATATAACTTAGCCATCTTATCTGGGCACCGTTATCGAGACTCATCGCGTCCCTCATAATCGCGCGGTTAAAAACACACTCCTCGTGGTCCAAACCCTATGCCACAAAAGAACCGGTGCAACCATAATGATGTCTTCTATAGATGGTTGCCCTAGTTCAGCATGACAGACATATGTAGAAACAATGTCCACGACCGCTAGGAGATATTTCATAAAAGTGTTTTCCACCACCTGCAGCGATTTCACGTTTACGTTTCCCCATATTCCTGTGCCATATATAGCTATTGCTACACAAGTCGCTCTATACACAGTTAAAAGTTCCCCAATAGGTGTTTTGCCCATCCTCTTACAAAAAATTTTCAGGGCTATTATGGATCTACAAAACAACAGCCTCCTTGTTTTTATTGCACTATTCCATAGGCCTGATTGATCAAACAATACACCAAGATATGGGAAAGTTGGGGTAAAATCTAATGGTTTAGAATCAATGTACATGACTTTTTTCTTTTTGTCTGCCCCAATTCCACAATTCATGCAGAAGGTTTTAGTACAATTGATTCTCAAGTACAGGTTGGTCATAAATTGTGTAAAAGATGTAACCATCCTTTGCAAGGCCAGGGGCGTCCTAGCCATAAGGACCGCGTCATCCGCGTATAACAGAGCAGGAACAGGTCTTTTAGCAATCGGCGGCATGTCCTTGCACTCCCCTAACAATATACTCTCCAGATCGGTAATGTAAATTGTAAAAAGAAAAGGAGCAAGGACACAGCCTTGCCTCACTCCTCTTGCCACAACGAATGACTCGGTACACTCTCCGTTCTTACCGTACCTAACTCTGGCTGAAGCCCCCAAATAAAGCTCCCTAAGGAAAAGAATTATATTTTCATCTACCCCTAGTTTCTCAAGGATCAGCCATAATGTATTGTGGGTGACGCAATCAAAAGCTGACGTTAAGTCAACCAAAGTTAAATATATGCGACTCCTCTTGGCTTTGGTGTATTTTTATAGCAGCATGTGCAAGTTAAGGCACTGGTCAATAGTGCCCAGGCCTTTCCTAAAGCCTTATTGCAGATCACTAATTATTGAATATTCATCAGCCCATAACTGTAATCTATTTAAAATCACACGGGAAAAAATCTTAATGGTTGAGTCTAATAGTGATATAGGGCGATAGCATAAACAGCTAGCTCAAACTGCCTTTTTAAATATTGGTACAATTATAGACTCAAACCATGAGGGTAGCAAACCATTAGAACAGGTTGCATTAAACAGTTGGGTTAGGAGAGGACCCCATAAGTCCATGTTATTTTTGTACAGGTCGACCGGAACCCCATCAGGGCCTGGGGCTTTTCCTCCTGAGCTTGCTTTTATACTTAAGATTACTTCGCTCAGTTTAACACCCAGGTCCATTTTAATGTTAATGTCTGGGGTCTCCTCGAACATTACATTCTCAGATGATGTTAACTCTACTGGGCTCGGGGTACTATATTAATCTGCATAATTATTTATCCAGTCGTTTTCAGAAATGGCTATCTCTACCCCTGCCTTAGTTTTATAGTTTAAAAAAGTAGCATTAACCGCTTGCCAAAAAGCTGCCGTTTCCTTTTTAGGAATGTCCTTCCTCTTTTGCAAGGTCCTCTTATAGACCTTACGTAACTCTCTAATTAAAATCCGATCTTTAAGACGGGCATTTTCTTTCTACCCAAAGGCTATCTTTAACATTTGAGACAATAAACAGAAAATTTTTAATAATGACAAAATCTCCTGCGTTACCGTCCAAGCAAGCGTCAATACTGGGTTTACATTTCCTAATTAAATTGTAAAGA
Organism: Lissotriton helveticus; assembly: GCF_964261635.1. Lineage (NCBI taxonomy): Eukaryota > Metazoa > Chordata > Amphibia > Caudata > Salamandridae > Lissotriton > Lissotriton helveticus. Next base: position 19,913,844 of record NC_136059.1, read on the forward strand.
AAGTCCTCAGGGACCACTTTAGTCCACTTTAGGGAGTAACCATTTTGTCTATTCAAAGCAAAACTTTCTATATTATTCCTTGACGTTCTATTTTTACCATGATTACTGTATAAATCTAAAATTTACAAGCTTAGAGGAAAATGGTCACTTAAAGGAATATCCAAAGTATTAAATGTTTGAACCACTCCTCTATATCTGGCCGATATCAATATAAAATCTATCATTGAATCAGCACCTCTGCCATTAAAGGTGGGGCGAAAAGGAGCTCAGTTCGACAAGTTCTATTCGCGAATCCCATGTCACACGAAAAAATTATTTCATTTAAGAGGTCCCCACATGTAGTATGTTCAAAATGACTTAGACTATTCTCATTGCTCAACATTATAAAACATGTTCCATTTTCTCCTCTTTTACATAAACAACAGTTAAAATCCCCTCCCCAAATAACACAAGCTTCTTTAAATTTCCCTTCCAACAGTGTTTCTACCATAGCCTCTGCAGGAACATTATTATAAAAATTAACAATAATCAAGGAAAACAGTTTATCCATATGCATCCTATTCCTAACCACATGGTAATACCTATTATTAGAACATTGGAATGTTGGAGCTCCATTGAAAACCATGGAGTGCTCTGGGCTTATAATGGCTGGTATAAGCCTGGAGCTTCAACATTCCAATGTTTCTTTGTTCTCAGCTCTGGCTGTGAACAAAGGCTTCAGGGAGCCTGAGGGGATTCCAATCCCCTCGCGCTCCCAAAAGGCTTTGTTCTTATGTTAGAACATTCTGTCCTCTAGTGACAGAATGTTCTAATAGCCTTATAGCCCTTCGTAGATGGGCTATACCGGTAGTAAAGTCCCTCTCCCTTGTTAAAGGCCCTCGCCTTCGGCTCGGGGCCTTTAACGCTGGAGAGGGCCTTTAATAGCCGGTATAGCCCTCTACGGCGGGCTATAAGGCTATATTAAATACTAACTCAATTTTATTATATTTAAGCAGGTTTGATACATATGTACACAACCCCCCTTTGGCCCTACCATGTACTGAGCTTACTGCTGGTGAATACAAAGTTTTAAAACCACGGAAATGATCAGCCTCTTAGCCCAGGTTTCTTGCAAGCTCACTATGTCGTGCTGATTGACACTATTGACCCAGTTTTGATTGGACAGTTTTGTTTTTAAGCCTGCTACCTTCCAAAATATTATAGACCACCTATGCGTATTGGCTGAATTATACACTGTGCCAGTAAGACCAGGAATTTCCTGGTTATTCTCTGCCTATATGTTCACATCAATGCCACTTTCCTTCGTTACACCCAGCTCTCCAGAGTTAATTAACCCCAATTTTACCCCACAATCCACCCGTATACAATGTACTCCTTGATGGTCATTCTCAACTGGCGATCTTACATTTACAGGGGTAGGCACCGAATTAAAAGTAGGAAAACCTACTTCAAGTCAATCAACCCCCTCCAGCCCATAAAGCATATCAAAACGGGTAAAAGTAGGAACATTAAACTTATCTCTATGAGTACCCCTAAACCTGCCGCGCTGTGTCTCAAAGGGATCTAATGGAGCAAGTAGTGCGGACGGATAGAAATAGCCTAAATCAAATGATTGTATTCCGCCATCTCCTCTTCGATAGAACTACTTACAAATGTGCCTTACCACCCATGTATCTCTAAAATTAACAATAATACAGTCACCGGCTAGGTCTTTCAATCTATGACCCACCCAGCTTACCCTTCTCACATGCAAGATTTCACCATGCATGTAAGCCGGGAGGGGCTTATTCTTATTCATCCAGTAGGTGACTTTATTTTTTAGTTCCGGGTAGGTTTCAGTTTTATAATTACACAACTCAGGCACCCCAGTCAACACCACTGTGTATGGTGCAGAATCTGGCGGCAAATCAATGTGTGGGTTAATACTCTTTGATTTAATAGCGTTTAGAATCCCCTTGTCTTCGTATTTAGCTTTTCTATTCCGCCCCACTACCCCAGAATCCTTTACAACCTCCCCCTCACCCCCCCTTCGACCTTCCTCTTCGGGAATTGATATCCTGATATCCTTAATTCTACCATCTTGATTAATTCCATTTATCAACATGGCCGATGTATTCGATATTATTAGGGCCGGTACTGGGGTGATAATGCATGTGGATTCTCTAGTTGCTATATGACCTACTGTACCTTGCTACTGAATACTGGGACGCGTGATTACAGACTGCAGCGGACAGAACTAGGTTATGTAAGTCTGGGTGTGCCTCTCTACTCAGCCGTAATCGCCTAATACCACCTGCTCTCTGAAATTTTGTATTCCTCTTTTAAAAGCTAACCTATTGCTATTTTGGACATTTCTTCTGTGCTGTCACAATTTTATTGTGCTTACTTGCCCTGTCCTGCCGCCTGCACCCCAGTCCACCACGGGTTATACCGATTGTTGTGGAGGGTGCAGGCTGACACTGGCAGCAGTATCTCTTCAGTGGCAGTTGGTGGCGGAGCTCCGCGACTAGCGCCGGGCTTGTAGCCTACATCTCCCTATGTGCTTCCCGTCACGCAGCGGAGGTGCGCACTGGGCCCGCCGGCGTGTCAAGTGCAAGCCGTCTGCGCCAGTCCGCGGCCGACCGGGGCCAGGGGCCACGTACCCTTGCCGTTTTCCCCTACGCTATTCCCGAGCAGACCTACTCTCCTCTTGGTCACCCCAGGCCATCCCCCCCCGGAAATCATCAGGACTCTGAAGACATTCAGGCTGTTCTCCCCCAGGACCACGATTGGGAATACCAATCCCCCTCTCTCTCATCCCCCTCCACCCGCTAAGCCCCAAAAAGATATCCTCCACTCACATTCTCCCTCCCTCAGAACGCAGACCCTTAACGGCTTGTCCATTTGGTATATCAACAGCCGGTCAATGGTCAAGCACCAAGTAGAGATCTTCTACCTCCTAGACACCCACAAGCCTGATATTTCACTCTTATCTGAACCCTAGTTGACAGCCGAATCAACCCCAGATATGCTAGCAGCCATCCCTGATAACTACTATGCCCTTCAGGCCAATAGATCTGAGCCCAAGGCTGGTGGCGGGGTGGTGGCTATAATCTCAAAAGCCCATAAATTCACCTCTCTATCTGCCTCACAAATCCCCTCGGTAGATTGCCTTCTCTTTAAACTCGAGTCCATCTCTTCCCCTTTTGTCTGCGCGTTAGTCTACAGACCCCCCACCCACATGCCCACGTTTCCGCAAGCATTTGCTAACACCATTGCGGAACTTGCCATAAATCATGCCAGGTTGCTAATAATTGGGGACTCCAACTACTGGCCATTTGACGAACTTGAAAGCCCCCTTTCAGTGGCCTGTACGGAATCACTGACTGGGATGAATCTTACCCATCACATTTAAGTAGCCACTCACTCCAAAGGGCACATACTGGACCAGGTCTGGACATCCAACCTGGAGATCTCAAACCTACAGGTCACCCCCTGCACCTGGTCGGACCACCAATTTATCTCCTTCTCCATTCCGATCTCTCCCTTCATTAAACCCCCTCCCCCAGGGACCGGCCAGGCAAGGAACTGGAGTCAGGTTGACATTTCCGAGCTCTGCTCCATCCTAGACACCTCTAAACCCCCCTATCCTCTTCCCGATGATCCACAGGTCTCCCCCCATACTCAGGCAGACAACATCAATACCTGACTGGCCACAGTCAGAGGCAGATTGGCCCCCCTTAGGAAGGTCAAATGTAGAAGACCACATGACGCCCAGTGCTGGTTCACCACAAACCTCAAGGAAATGAAACTTTCCCTGAGTCAATTTGAGCAAAGGTGGAGACAGGATTACTGCCCTGAAAAAAAAGCTATCTTTGTGCTCACACTCAAAGAATATAAAGGTGCCCTTTTAAAAGCCAAAACAGACTACTTTTCATTAAAAGTTCTTAACTCCACCAATAAAGCCAAAGACATTTTCCACATTGTAGACGAACTCGTCAAACCAGATCGCATTACCACCAAACCAATCCCCTCACAACAGCTCTGTGACTCCCTTAACACCTATTTTTTTGACAAAATATCTAAAATAAAAGCCAGCATCCCAAGGAACCTCCCCCCACCAGAGCCTACCCCGATACACCGAAACCCACTTTCCTTTGATCTATTTCCACCTATCACGGAGGAAACTTTTTTTCCCTTCTCAAAAGAGTCCGTTCTGGCTCCCCCACAGACAGCTGTCCCCCCCACATTGCCCGGGAGATCTTCCTTCAGCTTCCCGATCCCCCACTATCCCTCCTTAACAACTCCCTAGCTACTGGCATTGTCCCCAACTGTTTCAAAATGGCAGAAGTCAGACCTATCCTGAAAAAAATAGGGGCTGACCCGCTTGTTCCCAGCAACTTCCGACCTATCTCGCTTTTACCCTATCTGGGTAAAATTTTTGAGGCCCATGTTGCAAGCTGCCTTAGCACTTTCGTGGAACATTCACATTATCTAGACCCACACCAAGCTGGTTTCAGACCAGAACACTCCACTGAATCGATTATGCTGGCAGTTCACGATGAACTTAGAAAGGGAGCAGAGCAGACCGAAACATCTCGCAGGCCCTAGTGCTCCTGGATTTGTCGGCGGCTTTCGACACCGTCGACCACAACCTACTAGTTGAACGGGTCAAGAGCGCGGCATCCAGGGCATCCCCCTAAAATGGATCTCCTCCTTCCTCAGCGATCGCCACCAAGCTGTTCGCCTCTCCGATTTCTACTCCGAAAGAAAGAGACTCACTTGTGGGGTTCCCCAGGGGTCCTCTCTTTCCCTGCTCCTATTCAACCTTTACATCCTTCCATTATTTCTGATCTACAGAAGAGAGACGTAGCTATCTTTAACTACGCCGATGACATCCAGCTGGTCTTAACCATCGACTCATGCTCTCACGCAATTGAAACCTTCTAATCTACCATGACCTACATCAGAAATTGAATGAACCTGAGCCAATTAAAATTAAATCCAGATAAGACCGAGCTGGTTCTCACTAGGTCCTCGGTTAACCCTTGGAATCTCAACTTCTGGACACCCTCTGTGGGTCCTCATCCTTCCCCAGTCAGCGCGGTCAAAAGTCTCGGCGTCACAATTAGCAGCGGTCTCACCCTAAAGACTCAGGTCAACACAGTAGTCTCTTCCTGCTTTTTCCATTTACGCAGGATTCGGAAAATAAGCAGATTTCTCTCCCTTGAGGCCCTTGTTCAGGTCACTTTGGCCTTAGTTATGTCGCGCATAGATTATGCCAAATCACTGTACGCAGGAATCCCCGCCTACCAACTACAAAGGCTTCAAATGGTGCAGAACCAAGCGGCCAGACTGATACACGGGTGTTGGACTTGGCCCTTTTCACTGAAATTTTTGGCTTTTTGCTTCCCCGAATTCAGGATGTCCCCCCTTTATAATGTAGTTGTATAGGCCCTGGGAGGTTAAAATGCCCTGGGTAATGTTAAAACCCATGCTAGCTGCAGGTGCCCTCTACCCTCAATATGGCTGCCCTAGGCCCCTGCTACTGCAGTGTGGTCTTGTTAAGGCGCATTCTAGTTGCCAGGAGCTGGCAGGGACTCCAAACATTGTTGCCATTCCAGCCTGCCTTGCCTGCCCACAGTTAGAGTAGGGAAGCTGCTGGCACCTTCTAGAATAAGGGCGGAGCTTAGTTTTGCCGCCTTAGAGGGTCGTCACCTGACCTCGGCCTATATAGGCAAGGGAGGGAAAACTTTCCAGTCAGTTGGGGCATCACTGACCTGGGGAACCCACGCAGGAGTTTTATGCGGGAGGGCCTAGTTAGGAACCTATGCTACTGGGAGTGACAGGATTTAGGTGCTGCCTCTTAAGCTGGGTGAGGTGTCCTAGACTAGCCCCCTGATCTGGCCCAGCGGTAGGGAACCCCAGGGTCCATCTGCTTTGACTGAGGAAAACTCATCAAGCCTTCAACTCAACCCCCACCCCCCTTTTCAAGAAACAAACACCTAAGGGCGCAGAACCATCCAAGCGCCAAGAACATTACTTGCTTTGACCAGAGACTGCTGAGGGATCGACCAGGTACTGGACTGTGCTTCCCTGCACACTCCCTGCCTTCATCTGGGCCCCTCTGGCCCTACCTGTCTCCCCCTGACTGAACTGCCTGCAGTCCCTGCTGAACTGTGTGAAAAGCGCTATATCCTGCTCCCCCTGTTAAGCGCTGTATTCGAGACTGCCTGTCCTGTCAGGGATTATTAAAATTGCCTTCCCTCCTGCCGGCATTATTTGCTGACTGACTGGCCAAGCGCTGTACTCTGTGCCCCTAACTAGTGCTGTGAAGCATCACCCCCAAGCGCTGGATTGCCCCCTTCAAGCGCTCACCTGATTCGGCGCCGGGCGCTGTGCTGTGCCCCCCCTTGAGGCACCTGAGGAGGCCCCCTCGTCATCGCGGCGTCAGCGCCGCCCACGCGACGCCTCTGAGGCGCTTGTGGAAAAGTAAATTTTGCCATGTTGTATGTGCCTACGTGTTCCCCATCTTATGTCATATGTGCATGATCGATATGCATGTATCCCCCTTATGATCGATTAAAGATGCAATTACAGTTGTGTCCATCTCTAGTATGCCAGTTTCCAGTTCTCGTGAATACAACGAATATTGGGCCCATGTAAACCTACGTTGCCACATTTTACAGTGTGCACGTTAATTCATTGAATTGTCCCCGTTTCTAGGCCTCAAAAGGGCCCGGACTCAGATTCAGCTCCTGTCTCCTGAACCCTCTCCGAGGAGCGATACAGCCCCCACCTGTATCCCTGACCCTTAGCTTACTTTCATGCCTCGCAGTGCCCGGCTCGGCCTGGCTCTGCCTCTTAGTCTGCCAAGAGTATGTTATGATTCTAGTTATCAGTCCAGCCCTCCTTCTCTGCATTCCTAAGCTACTGAATTGCATCAATAGTTTCCGTCATGGTCTAGCCTTTATGTCTCCATGTAAGAGAAATACTGTATTAATATTCATAGAATATTCCTCACACACGTCTCACATATAGAATTATGCATGCACCAGTCTTAATGTCTGTTAGCCTTTGCCCTGATAACTTTTGGATTCTATCAACATGTTCTCTAAACACTAGATACTAGATAGGCTTAGGTACATGTCGCTCTGACACTCCAGACTTTCGTCTCCTCTTCTAGCGCAGAAGTCATAGCCCCCCAGTTCTCCCTAGTAACACGTCATTGTCAGTTTGCGCGCACCACTAGGTTAAAGGTCCCAGCTGCTCAGGTAGCCCCCTCCATGTTTCCGCCCCTTTTTTATGACATATTCTGTTACGTTTGCATCACATGTCAATGTATACGCCCTGTACACACCTCTTGTTACACCTACTTTATGCCTTATCTTTCGCGACTGCTACAAACTCCGCCTACTGCTACGCCTACTGTATTGAATACAATGTATTTGTTTAACTATAAATATTGTGCACTGTTATTAAAGTTTGCTAGCCATTCCCAGATCCTGCCCCGGCAGCTGCCGGGCCCTGCCATCTCATTCCCATGCAGGCTGTCCTGTTCCAGTCCTTTTATGCTTAATTAAAGCCTGTACACTCTAGCTACCTCGTATCTTGACTCTTATTTATTGAGCTAACCATTTATTGAATATAGTCAAAAATAGAACCGGTAATTAATTATTTATTTACCACATAATGGCGCCCGAATAGGGACTTGCCCTTTCCCCACGCGCCGGAGAAGCCACGCAGGCCCCCTGATCCTCTGCAGCCGTGACGGAACCATACCGTGCACGTGCAGATATTTCTGCTTCAAGTATCCCTCAGGCCCACGGAAGAGACGGAGGTTGCGGTCCAGCATCCAGACGAGGCGGTGGAGGAACGCGGCGAGTCCCGACCAGAGCCCAAGCCGAGAGTCCAAGGTCCGAGGTATCCGGAGGCCCACCTGTAACTGAAGTCCGAAGTTCGTCCGTCCGTCGTCGTAGCAGTCCAGTCCAGTCTGAGGCCTTCCGTTCTTGCTGCCCGGTGAGTACCGTTGCTGGGGTAGTATCTAGACAGGGTCAATTAATTTGTCTCTGGTCCGTGGGTTTGGGTACACAGATCCAACACGAAGTGTCCACCTAGGTGGATGCGGGTCCTGACGTGTCTCTTTATGAGACCGGTAAGTTTCGTACTGTTTTAGCAGTGCATCTAGTCATTCCAGTAAGATCTGTTCTGTTCTCGAGAAATTCATGTGTTTCTGTTCTCAGTATTCCAGGTAGTATTTTGTCCGAACCGTTATTTTTAAATGTTATTTCATGTGTTTTCAATGTCGTGGTATGAGTGATTTGTTTTCTTAAAGTTATTATTGTGTTTATTGTGTATTGTATTGTTTCTAGACTCCAGTCTAGTCATGCCTCTGTTCTCTAAGTTACGTCAGTTAAAAACTAGAAAAGGTCTGCTCGAGGAAGCAGTTCCTGTCCCGCCTAGGGACAGTCCAGGTCATTTTATGTATCATAAGCATGGCATAAGTGCCATATTATATCTAGACTTATGGGTCGAGTATACTAAAGATCTAGAAGAGAAATATAGATGGCCTGTATCAGGTACATGGGATGCCGAGTGCATCATGCGAGTAGAAGAAGTATTATGGAAAAAGAAATCCAGACAGTCCCAGAAAGATGCCATCGAGTTATGGCGCAAAGAATCTCACAAAAGAACAGAGAAAGAAATCAGAAAGTCAGAGTTAAGTAGAGAATCCTCAGAAAGAGCCCAAGAAAGGGAATTAATCGAAATAGGTGAACGAGTTAAAGCCGAACAGTCAGACAGACAGAGAAATGCCCTCATTAAGGGTATGTATCCTCTTCTTGCCGAGGGCTTGCCAAAAGCAACCCCGGAAGCACCATGTAATTTTCCGCCGCCATTAGTTCCGATTAAGCTACGTCACAAACCGACCGCAGCTGATATTTTTCTCTCGTCCTACTTGGACGACACAGTCCCAGAATATGCAAATCCTGTTCCGCCAGCTCCCGTAAATAATGTAATTCCTGTTCCTCCAGCCACCGGGGCACCTGTTACAGCACCTGTTACGGTACCCCCAGTCCAGCCCGTAGTACAAGTTCCCGCTACATCAGTCACTCTGCCAGCACGAAGAGTATCAGTCGACGATTCCAGTTTAGGGGCCGCGGGGGGAGGTCCTCCTGGTACCCCGCCGCCACACAAACGTGTAACATTAGTCGAGTTACATGAACGTGCGTTACAGCGTACGCCCAAATATCAGTCCATTGCAGATATCAAGCGAGCTCTTACCGAATGCCGTTATGATCCAGTCCCAGGCGATGATAATATGGTTATATATTCATTGCGCGTAAGACGGGTGACCGAGTATTTGGACACCCTACCGAATATGAAAGAAGATCTAGACAGAATATATCGTTTCATCCGTACAGGAGAAGATTCAGAAAGTATTGGCGAAATCATGTCTCTAAGGAAAGCTGAGACCCAGCTCATGCTATTAAAATTTCTAATTAATTGTTTAATAAGGGAACAAGATTGTCCGACTAAAGATCTGACCGAAATGAAAGTCCTGACAAGGTGGAGTGATAATATAGCCGAGGGTAGACACAGGACACTCAGTAGTATAGAGAGTATGTACAAGAAAATACGTAAGGAAATAATAAGGTTACACGACAATCGTAAAGCAGCACAAGTAAGCGAGAAAGAAAACGACTCTTCTACTGAAGAGGTAGAAGACGAGAATCCCGCCAGAATAGCGTATGTAGGTAGATCTAGACTTCCAGACCGACATTCACGCCTAGAACACAAGAAAGTTTCTCACCTTCCAGCACCAGAACAAGGTTCTCTTGAGCAAGTATTTCAAGCTACCGATCACATTCTGAAATCACGAATCGGTTATAGTGAACTTAGTACCATGCATGAACAAGAACTAGCCCGATCAGCAGTTCGATGGATTACTGATTCTACCACTTTTCCAGACGAAATAGTGGCACAAATGTTTCTGAAACTGCCCCCAGCCGAGCAGCGACTGGTGGGTATGTATATGATCCAGCACCTCATTACACTGTATGAGGGTCAACATTCTGATCCAGGTCCGGTACATGATGTCCTGAACGAGTTACTCCAGTATAAATGGAAAGGTTAAGGTACTGATTTAATTAGCGTCATTCTAGAACAGCGCCACAAATATCGAACGTTTTTGAATCCGCATTTTGTTCACGTCTCACCTCCAGAAAGTAAACCATTTTACATGGATAGACAGCATCCGTTACGAGAAGTACATCCAGTTAGGACACCGGATGGTGAAATGCAACGAGTATTTGTTTACACCCCTATCACCAAGATGGAACTCTTAGAGATGAAGAAATTAATTCCCTGTCACGACAAAGACCCAGCAGGGTTCCATCGAGAATTAAAAGACATGCTCCGTATGGGAGAGTACACGTATCCAGATATCATTAAAATGCTAAAAGTCCTGTTGCCCGCAGGGGTATATGAAAAACTCAAGGAAAAAGAATGGGAGGTGGGAGAGAAAAAGATTGATTGGACAGCTCTAGAAGCTGAAGATAAAATACGAGTACCAGGTACCGGTCTTGGGGAGAAATGTAAAGAATTACCAGAGTTATTGATTCAGGTTTTGCCAAGATTATTAGCCATGAAAAAGGAAGATTGGGATGCAATTTCAGCATGCAAACAGAAACAGGATGAGGACAATAGTGATTTTTATTCTAGATTTGAGAAATGTTTCCTTATCAACAATGGTTTGAAGACAGGTAGCGAGTCATACCCTCATCTTTTTGTTACTAAACTAGTCGAGAATTCAAGTCCACAAGTTAAAAATCGAGTTTTGAAAGTCGAAAGTACCTGGCAAGCTAGTACCCCGTCACAGATGCTCCAGATGCTCCAGTATCACCAGAATAGAATCAGGGAAGAGCAAGAACACGAAAAGAGACGTATGAAATACACGAAAATGAAGGTACTAGTTGCACAATCTGTTCCACAAGACAGTCAGAAGAGAGGTCCGAACCAAGCCAGTCATCCTGCAGCTCCCGTTAAAGGGACATGCAATTATTGTAAACAGCCAGGTCATTTTATAAACGAGTGTGCAGTTCTGAAACACAACATAGCCACTGGTAAGACTAAAGAAAGACCACGTCCGCCTAGACAAGAACAAGTTTCGCAGACTTCTCAGTCACCACAGAATGCACAACAGACAGCTCCAGCACCGCAGCCTATCGCTGCAACACAGCATGTTACACAGCAGATGTACCAGTATGCCCAGTCAGAGTATCCAGAGTATCAACCGTATTCATGAAACAGCCTAGAGAGGGAGGTAGGCTTGCCTCTCATCGAGATACCTGTAGATCAAGAGGGTCCCTATGTACACAGTCAAGTATTAGGGAAAGACAGAAAGTTTCTGATTGATACAGGGGCAAGTAGGACTACTATCAGTCATGACGAGGTTCCAGGGGCTCCGCTCTCAGGCTCAAGAAATGTTTCCCTTGGATTTTCAGGAAAGCCTATTGTAAACGAGATTTCAAAGCCAGTTACTCTAGAAGTAGGTCCATTGTCCCGAACTACTGATTTGTTACTTACGAAGTCATGTCCAGAAAATTTGTTAGGCATTAAAACATTGAAAGAATTAGGTGCAGTAATTTGCTGTACCCCAGAAGGAATACGCTTGTTTTTAAGGGATTTTAAAGGTCACTATGTATTACGTGATTTTGATCCAAGATTGTCCAATGTACCGCAGCATTTATGGGCGCAAGGTCCAACTGATGTAGGTTTTATGCAAATCACACCCCATCGTGTGACTCTCAAGCAAGGTATAGTCTTGCCACGGATCAGACAGTACAGATTGCCACCTGAGGCTGTAGCAGCCTTATCCAAAATTATTGACGAGCTCATTGCTCAAGGAGTGGTTGTAGAAACTGACTCCAATGTATGTAATTCTCCTATCATTCCAGTCATGAAACGTACTGATCCAAATGCACCTCCAGTATATCGATTAGTGATTGACCTTCGAGAACTTAATAAATGTATCATACCCCAGTATCCAGTAGTCCCAGATATTTCATCTCTATTGACAGCTATTGATTCTGAAGCTATATTTTTTAGTGTAATCGACCTCAAGAATGCATTTTTCAGTGTTCCGATTCATCCAGACAGCCAGTACCTTTTTGGTTTTTGATTAAATGGAAGGAGCTATAAATTCACACGAGCTCCTCAAGGTTTCACAGAAAGTCCTAGTATTTACAGTCAAGCACTTAAGAGACAACTAGACAACATTCACATGCCAGCTGACACTGCCCTGCTCCAGTATGTCGATGATCTACTGATCACAGCCCGTTCTGAACGTGATTGCGAACGTGCGTCACTTACAGTTCTGTATTTCCTAGCCGAGATGGGGCACAAGGTGTCCCCTTCGAAGCTTCAGTTCTGTGTCCAGCAAGTGATCTACTTAGGCCACTTACTGTCCAAGTGGGGTAGGCAGTTGACACCAGACCGTATCCAGTTGATAGCGAGTCTTCCACAGCCCAAGACACAGAAGGAGGTACGTGCTTTTATTGGCCTCACTTCTTGCTGCAGACAATGGATTCCTCAGTATGCATTTCTAGCCAAGCCACTGATACAGTTAACGACACAGGAGGCAGCCGTATCGACTGTCCTCCCTTGGACATCTGAACATACACTTAGTTTTAATGAATTAAAGAAAGCCTTATGCCGAGCACCTGTTCTAGCTACACCGAACTACAGTAAGCCTTTTACACTTTTTGTCACAGAACGTAATGGTACTGCATTATCTGTTCTCACACAAGATCAAGCAGGACAGTACAAGCCCTGTGCTTATTTTTCAAGCACACTAGATCCAGTAGCCCAGGCTCTGCCTGCGTGCCTCAAGTCAGTTGCAGCAACAGCTCTAGCAATCAGACAAAGTGATTCCATAGTATTAGGACACTCCCTGACAGTACAAGTTCCACACTCCGTGGAAGTTCTTTTAAACCGAAAAACAGACTCAGCACTTGACCATTGCACGTTTAACAGGTTATGAACTGACACTGTTCCAGCCACACATAGAAATCAGATGCTGCAACGTTTCAAATCCTGCTACTCTGTTACCGTCAGTTACTTCAAATCCTGTCACACATGACTGTGTGGAAGTTGTTAACACCATGACTAAGACAAGACAAGACCTGACAGACATTGCATTACCTAATCCCGACCTGACACTTTATGTGGATGGTTCATGTATGAGAACAAGTACAGGAGATCTAGTAGCCGCGTATGCAGTGACTACTGAAACTGAAGTTATTGAAACACACCGTATTGACACCCTGTCTGCTCAAGCAGCAGAGCTAGTTGCTCTGACCCAAGCCTGCATACGTGCCAAGGACCTGAAAGTAAACATATATACAGACTCACGTTACGCATTCGGAGTTGTACACGACTTCGGAGTGCTCTGGCAGGAGAGAGGTTTCATGACTTCTCATGGAACCAAGAATTAGCATGGTCTCCTCATTCAAGCTCTGTTAGATGCAATACATTTACCGACAGCTATCGCTATCATGAAGTGCAAGGCACATACGAAAGTCACTGATATTATTTCCCAAGGTAATGATCTAGCCGATCGAACAGCCAAGCTTACAGCTCAGACACCAGACATTCCAGTTAACAAGACACAGACATCCATTCCAGAACAGACTACTTGTATGACAGTTAAGGACCCTACACAAGATGTCATAGACATACAGTTACATGCTACTCCCAAAGAAATCAAGAAATGGTCCGAACAAGGAGGGGTCCAGACAGATCAGGGATGGTTGACGAAGGGAAAAGCCACATGGGTTCTCCCCGACTCTATGGTTCAAGTCATTATTAATACCGCACATAGTCCAGCACATCTAGGAGAAAAAGCCATGTTAGACAGTATCCAGAACCTTTGGTTCAACAAGCACTTACGAGCTGCAGCCAAGCAGAAAGTCCGTACTTGTATGATATGTTGTCAGTTCAATCCAGGTAAAAGTGTCCCGGTGGAACAAGGTGGATTCCAGCCCCCTGACCACCCTTTTGAAGTCCTCCAGATGGATTATATTCAGATGGAGCGATGTCGAGGTTTCAAGTATGTCCTTGTAGTTGTATGCGCTTTGTCCAGGTGGACAGAAGCATATCCAGTTCCAGATTACACAGCCGCGACCACTGCCAAACAGCTGGTTCGTGAATTCTTCCCCCGTTATGGACTCCCTAGGGTCGTGTATTCTGATAACGGCCAGCCATTCTCATCTGAGTTAATGAAGCATGTTTCCCTTTTGTTAGGGTACCAGTGGAAGTTCCATTGTGTGCGCCATCCAGAAGCAGCCGGTCTCGTAGAGAGACATAATCAGACCCTGAAAATCCGTATTGCCAAAGTATGCAATGAGAAAGGTGTAGACTGGCTAGTTGCCCTGCCAGTTGCTTTATTCTTTATGCGCATGGTCGCACATTCCAGATCAGGTCTGTCCCCTTATGAGGTCGTATTCGGCCGCCCCCCAAACATGTGGGGTACACCTAGACCCCGCAGTATTACAGATGTTTCCAGCAATATGTTGACAGATTACCTAGCTTCCTTGATGTCTGCCCTACACTCTTGTCGTTCACAGGTTGCCGCTGCATTTCCAGACAATACCGAGGTGAAACCGCATGAAATCGTTCCAGGAAACCTCGTATTGGTCCGGAATTTTGATCGTTCAAGTCCGCTGGAGTCTCGCTGGAAGGAGCCGAGACTAGTCCTTCTGACCACCCGTACGGCCGTGAAGTTGGAAGGCCGCAAGGGTTGGGTCCATCTGTCGCATATCAAGAAATTTCATGGACTCCGTGATAAAACATTTGCCAAGAACATTTCCAAGGACTGTTCCATCATTAAAGACTGCCTGAATCCAGACTCTAAATCAGACATTAACACAAATCCAGAACTGAAAGTTCCTCTGTTTGAGAAAACTCCGCAGCAGGAGTATAAAAAGAAACTCAGGTCTAGTAAAATAAGTCAGCCAGTTTAATTGTCTAAGTCCCTCTCGGGTGAAACGGTTAGACAGGTATCTGACATGTATGAGATAGACCCCCATAGTGAGAGAGTTAGTCAAAACTCTATCCGATGTATCGTTTTTCTAAGTTTCTTATTGTTTCTAAGTTTGATGGTTACCTGCACAAGTTATGCATTACATTTATGTTTTCCAATTTCTCATGTAAATAAGTTTTCTAATGCTACAGTAGAGCACACATTTAGTGATCTGCCTCCTCACGAGCTATCCTATCGTCTTGCTATGCGTAATAATACATTCATCCGAATGTTACACTATTCACACCAGACCAGCAATGCCACTAATTGTTGGGTGTGTGGTCGACTCCCCCCTTTCCAGACACCGAAGGGAGTTCTGCCACTCTTCCCTTATCCGTTTTCACATAATGGTTCGTGTGGAGCATGGTCCATGTTAACATCATCCTCCAATGATATGTCCCTTCTGAATAGAACATGTTTTCCAGACAAGCAAGGTCTCCCCCATAGAACAGGGTTAGATCTAGAAAATGAAGTATATGATTTAGGTAATTATTCTTCGAATTTTATGGTCCTGAATGTTCAGTCCGATACTACTCCAGACTTACCTGCTATTTCAGTTTTACCAGTCAAAGGCGAATTATGTGTCAGAAAGAATGGTTCCGCACATGTAGGACATAGTGATTGCACTACTACTGTCGAGTATAGTGACAGTGGGAAATCTATTTTCAAAGCCTCACGTCATTCTTATTTCGTTTGTGGTCAGACCGCATATGTTCGTCTGCCCCTCGATTGGGATGGAACATGTTACATTGCCTTCCTACTGCCACCAGTTTTTCTAGCCCCATCTGATTATCACAGAAACACACATCTAGTACACGTCAGACATAGAAGGGAGATTGAGTCCCCAATTGTCGATCAAACTGAAACTGCTCTAGAACAGTATACAGATTTCAATAAAGGTTTCTTCTTCTTTATAGGACCTATCCAGAATAGTAAGTTAATACGTAGACTAACCAGAACCCTTGAAGCAGTAGTGAATGAGACTACTTCTGCTCTAGGTAACTTAACCGAAGAGCAATCTGCTATGAGATTTGTCGTGCTCCAAAATCGTCTCGTTCTTGACGTCATACTGGCCGATAGAGGAGGAGCATGTAGAGTCATCGGATCTAGTTGCTGCATTTTCATTCCTAATAACGCGCCGTCTGTTTATTCAGCTATAACCAGACTTCATAAAATTGCCCATCAGTTACACCAGAATCCAGGCACCTGGACATGGTCCGGTTGGCTCTGGAGTATCATATCTGCCTGGGGATGGAAAGTATTGTCATTCCTAGGTATTGCAGTAATGATCATTTTCAGTTGCTGCCTCTGTATACAATGTGGCCCTGCGATTTGCGGCATGTGCGCTACCTCTTGTATTCCTAGTCCTAAGTCCCGTTCCAAGACAATTCGAGACGAGCAAATGATGATATATGAAATGATAGATGGTATCATGAATATAGATGTTTCCTGATGGAAACGTAGGGCACAAGGAGGGAATGTGGAAAAGTAAATTTTGCCATGTTGTATGTGCCTACGTGTTCCCCATCTTATGTCATATGTGCATGATCGATATGCATGTATTCCCCTCTGATCAATTACGGACGCAAATACAGTTGTGTCCATCTCTAGTATGCCAGTTTCCAGTTCTCGTGAATACAACGAATATTGGGCCCATGTAAACCTACGTTGCCACATTTTACAGTGTGCACGTTAATTCATTGAATTGTCCCCGTTTCTAGGCCTCAAAAGGGCCCGGACTCAGATTCAGCTCCTGTCTCCTGAACCTTCTCCAAGGAGCGATACAGCCCCCACCTGTATCCCTGACCCTTAGCTTACTTTCATGCCTCGCAGTGCCCGGCTCGGCCTGGCTCTGCCTCTTAGTCTGCCAAGAGTATGTTATGATTCTAGTTATCAGTCCAGCCCTCCTTCTCTGCATTCCTAAGCTACTGAATCGCATCAATAGTTTCCGTCATGGTCTAGCCTTTATGTCTCCATGTAAGAGAAATACTGTATTAATATTCATAGAATATTCCTCACACACGTCTCACATATAGAATTATGCATGCACCAGTCTTAATGTCTGTTAGCCTTTGCCCTGATAACTTTTGGATTCTATCAACATGTTCTCTAAACACTAGATACTAGATAGGCTTAGGTACATGTCGCTCTGACACTCCAGACTTTCGTCTCCTCTTCTAGCGCAGAAGTCATAGCCCCCCAGTTCTCCCTAGTAACACGTCATTGTCAGTTTGCGCGCACCACTAGGTTAAAGGTCCCAGCTGCTCAGGTAGCCCCCTCCATGTTTCCGCCCCTTTTTTATGACATATTCTGTTACGTTTGCATCACATGTCTATGTATACGCCCTGTACACACCTCTTGTTACACCCACTTTATGCCTTATCTTTCGCGACTGCTACAAACTCCGCCTACTGCTACGCCTACTGTATTGAATACAATGTATTTGTTTAACTATAAATATTGTGCACTGTTATTAAAGTTTGCTAGCCATTCCCAGATCCTGCCCCGGCAGCTGCCGGGCCCTGCCATCTCATTCCCATGCAGGCTGTCCTGTTCCAGTCCTTTTATGCTTAATTAAAGCCTGTACACTCTAGCTACCTCGTATCTTGACTCTTATTTATTGAGCTAACCATTTATTGATTATAGTCAAAAATAGAACCGGTAATTAATTATTTATTTACCACACGCTGCCGGCCTGTCCTGTGGCCGCCTGCCTTCACGCTGTGTCCAGCGCCGTTATTGACCCCCCTCGGCGGCCCCCGATGCCAGGAGAGGGCCACCACATCGAATCCGCCAGGCCGCACTAGGTCTGAAGCCTGCCTGGGCCGGTGTCACGTGACGGGGGGTGCGCCGCCGCGTCATCGGCCGCGCCCCCCGTCCTAGCCGTGCAGCTATTGGCTGCCGGGTACGAGCCTCTGCCCGAGACCCGGCACCCGGGGAAGTTCCGATTTACCGCGGAGGGGGTGGAGGACCACAAGAGCCCCCCTCCGCTTCACCGCACACCGTGCCTGACCCCCTGTGGGCGCCCAAGAGCCACCACTGCCCCGTTGCTGCCGCGGTCCGAGTGAGGCCCCCGAGAGGGTTGGAACCCCTCTCCTTCACCAGTATCTCCGCAAGGGCCCTGATCGGGCCGAAGACGCAAGGTAACCCCCGGGGAGGAGGGCGGAAGGCCGGGTGAGGCCCCGAGGTCGCCCCTCCCCTGGGGAGAACTGAGACTGGGCCCCGTTGGCCCCCCCCTAATGTGCCTCGAGTGTCTGGGAGGTCTGGGGACAGACTTTGTCCATACTTCATCGTACTGCCTTACTGACAGTTTTAGGCCTGAAGCCTGTTAATTGACCTGTGGGTATATTTGGTAATCAGATAATCCACCGCAGTGACGGTTGGTGTTTAGTGGCATCTTAGGTGGCCTGCATTGTTCATGCCTGCATTGTTCTTGCCTGCTAATGGAATGGTGATATTTTTCACCGTACTGAATTTCTTGCAGGGGCGGGCTTCTACAGTTCCTGATGGGGCCGAACTGTGACACTTATTGATTCATTCCAGTATTATTTTGATGGTCTGGTTTTGGTTGCAAGACTGTTGATATTTACAAGAGGAAATGCTTATGATTGCTTCCTACAGGTTAATCCATGGTTTATGAAACTACCTTCTAGCCTCCTAAATAGTATAACGCGACAGGCTGTGTTATTTGGAGTTTTCTGCTGTACTGAAAGTACTTAATTACATGTTTTACCATTTTACAGGAAATGCATTTTGAAAGGCGTTCATGAAATGTTTTAATGAGGTACTTTAATGAAATGCTAATGATTTGCTAATGCATTATTAGCCTTGATCTAAAGCCTACATAAAAGATCTTGATTTTCAAACACAACTACTGGTGTGGTCTCCATTATTGCGCCCACTTCGTGTCTCAGTGGATGCGTGTGTTGAGTAGCTGCTTTACACATAAGCCCCTGGCTGCCTTCCTGCTCGAGCCAAGCTACCCCCCGGAGAACTGGTGGTCCCAGTTCTTACAACGGGCAACCCAGGTCGCATCACGTAAAACCCCTGCTTAAAAGCCTTCACTGGCTCCCAGTCGCCCAACGCTGTCTTTTCAAATTAGGCTGTCTGACTCACAGAGCCATGTCCTCACACGGGCCTGTCTTCATTGCCAACAGAATTCAGCGCTATGTCCCACGCCGCGCCCTTCGCTCTGCCAGTTCTAATCTGTTGACCCCCCACTCCTTCAAACGGAAGAAACTGGGCGGACTCTGTTTTACTTTTTTGCCACCTCAGTTCTGGAATACACTTCCCCCCGAACTACGTCAAATTGACTCATACTCCATGTTCAGAAAATCTCTCAAAACCTGGCTATTCTCTCAGGCCTACGATCAATAGCTCATCCACTGCACCTGTCCACCCACCTCCCGCTCAGCGCCAAAAAACCGTTGGTGAACGAGCGCTCTACAAACACCCGTTATCATATCATATCATATCAATACTGGTAGCAAGTTTTTCCAACGTATCAGAGCTAGCTAATGCTACCTGTTCCAGGATCCCGAGTTTCTCTGTTAGGAGTTTGATTCTCTCCAGTAGCGACAGCATTAGTGATTTCATTAAATGCTCAACTTTCACCATAAGGCCATCTAGATTGTGAGAAATAGGCATCAGAGGCTCGGACACCTGTGCTAACTGTGCGTTTGGGACAGAGATTAGTGTCAGGGGAGGGACACTAGTTGGTAATTGCTGCATTAATAATACTGGATTGTCAGCTTTTTTTGATCTTCTAGTTATTTTTGGGCACCTTCCCTTCTGCGGCCCCCCACCACGTTTCCTCTTACCAGTTGATCCCAATACTGGCAGTTGTTTTTTGGCCTGTAATCTAGCCTCAGGATTAACAGTACTTTTGACTGTGGACCTTTTTGGGAAACGCGGGGGGATTTCTTTAAAAGAATTAGCCGATAGACCATCATCAGTCTCACTGACCTCTGTTGTCATGGATTTCCTGGTCTGCACCTGTGGCTGTCGATCATTACTATCTCCTTCGTTAGTATCACAGTTAGGCATTTGTATTCCTGGCTGTTCTGGTGTAATGGCTAGCATAATTGGACCCAGAAATGAGTGTTTGTTATACAGGGGTTCTAGGGATAGAGGTTGTTCCGTCAG
Organism: Lissotriton helveticus; assembly: GCF_964261635.1. Classification (NCBI taxonomy): domain Eukaryota; kingdom Metazoa; phylum Chordata; class Amphibia; order Caudata; family Salamandridae; genus Lissotriton; species Lissotriton helveticus. The sequence continues at coordinate 19,934,050 of NC_136059.1, forward strand.
GGAAATTTCATGTTCCAGAACTGATGTGGCCCTAGTTATAAATTGGTCCAATGTCCCAGAAACACTTCTAACCTGTTACACATATTGCTCCCTTCCTCCCTTTCCATGCGCAATGCGCCATTGATCTAGGATACTGCAATATGTCACTATTTCCAGACTATGATATTCAAAAGGTTAAACAAATATATCAAATTACAGTATCAAAATAAGAACAACCTAATGGGTAGATGGATAATAGTCTTACAGATACAGCGAGGTTCGAGGGGTGGCCCAGCCCAGCCTCCGTCAATCTCCGATGGGCTCAGACGGGCCCGCCCTTGGCTCAGGCTTTACCCGGCGTGCGCCCGCGCGCGTACCGCCCAGCGGAAATGCTTGAGTTCTTTTACAGGCCACGGGCAATGTAGCTAAGTATTGTCAAAATTCACGCGAAATGGCAAAAAAATTCTGCGAGTTCGCGAATTTTCCCGCGAACTCGTGGATTTTTTTGCCATTTGCACAAATATGTAACCACGTGTGCCTGTAACTTTGCCAGCGCGCCAAAAGGCGCTGAGGTCCCTGAGGTCCCTTGAGTGAGCTGGCCATTATAGTGGGGACAGACGGGAAGACGTTTCATACCGCTAGTGTGTGGTGGATGGGGCCAAACAGGCGGGGCTTCTATGCGAGTTCACATGCATCTTGTTTATAAAGGGTCAGAGACTGAGCAGAGCAGCCGATGAGGAGAAAGCAGCCTCCTTGTCACAGGAGCTACACGGGGATGGCGCTCGGGAAACTCATGGATGCAAAAATACGTTTGGCACAGGACCCCAGAATCCTTCAGGTGTCCAAGATATTTCTGCTGCGTGTGTTGGTGCAAAGCCATTCTGATCCTGCTCAGTGGGGTCAGGCACATGCAGCTGCTGCTGCTGGACAATGTCCCATCTCATATTAAACTGCCCCATACAGGCATATGCTGGCGCAGGGCAGTAGGGTGCAGTGGCATGCGGGTGCTGCACGCCTGGTACATGCGCATACCGGTTCCAGGGGTGACACGTGTTTATTGGTGCTGTGTAGCAAGTTATGACTTTACATTTTGACTGCACCAGACGGCGGTACCACCTACACAGATCAGGAGCATCCAGGCACCAGACTTCAGGGTGCAAGAGCATAATGGTGCTGTTCGGTACAGGTATATATGTACTGGGGGCAGGGGGGCACTTAGCACAATGTGTGCTCACACTCAGAGGGCTCCCAGGCAATTGAGCATGAATGATTTTCACACTGAGAGAGCTCCGGGGCAGTTCAGCAGCGCGGGGGCTCACACCCACTGGGCCCCGGGGCAGTTCAGTAGCGCGGGGGCTCACAACCCCTGGGCAGCTCAGCAGCTCTGGGGCTCACACCCACAGGGCTCCCGGGCAGTTTAGCAGCACTACCCTCCGGTTCATCACTGCCACCCTCTGGTTCATCACTGCCTCCCTCTGGTTCATCACTGTCACCCTCTGGTTCACCACTGCCACCCTCTGGTTCATCACTGCCACCCTCTGGTTCATCACCACCACCCTCTGGTTCATCACTGCCACCCTCTGGTTCACCACTGCCACCCTCTGTTTCACCACTGCCACCCTCTGGTTCATCACTGTCACCCTCTGGTTCATCACTGTCACCCTCTGGTTCATCACTGCCACCCCCTGGTTCATCACAGCACCCTCTGGTTCATCACTGTCACCCTCTGGTTCATCACAGCACCCTCTGGTTCACCACTGCCACCCTCTGGTTCACCACTGCCACCCTCTGGTTCACCACTGCCACCCTCTGGTTCATCACTGCCACCCTCTGGTTCACCACTGCCACCCTCTGGTTCACCACTGCCACCCTCTGGTTCATCACTGCCACCCTCTGGTTCACCACTGCCACCCTCTGGTTCATCACTGCCACCCTCTGGTTCACCACTTCCACCCTCTGGTTCATCACTGCCACCCTCTGGTTCACCACTGCCACCCTCTGGTTTATCACTGCCACCCCCCGGTTCATCACTGCCACCCTCTGGTTCACCACTGCCACCCTCTGGTTCATCACTGCCACACTCTGGTTCACCACTGCCACCCTATGGTTCATCACTGCCACCCTCTGGTTCACCACTGCCACCCTCTGGTTCATCACTGCCACCCTCTGGTTCATCACCGCCACCCTCTGGTTCACCACTGCCACCCTCTGGTTCACCACTGCCACCCTCTGGTTCATCACTGCCACCCTCTGGTTCACCACTGCCACCCTCTGGTTCACCACTGCCACCCTCTGGTTTATCACTGCCACCCTCTGGTTCATCACTGCCACCGTCTGGTTCATCACAGCACCCTGTGGTTCATCACAGCACCCTGTGGTTCACCACTGCTTCACCACTGCCACCATCTGGTTCATCACTGTCACCCTCAGGGTCCCTCCCACGGGTCCTAGGGAGTCAGTAAGTCCCTGAGCCCTGTAATGGCTGCCAGCAACACTTTTCTCATGTTGCTGGCAGACCAATCACCCTTAATTTCTACCTAGTGGTTAAATAAATATATATATATATATATATATAGATATAGATATAGATATATTGCAGCATGTTGTTCGTTACTACTGTTCGTTTAAAGTTTCCATAGGAAGAAAATTTTTTTTTTTTGCTAACAACTTTGAAGCAGCGTTAATTCTGAATGAAAACTTGCAAAGCAAAAGTCATGTGCCTTGGCTCCTTCAGGGAAAGTTTCACGCGGATCTGTCAAGTGTAAGGGCAAAGAAAAAGAGAGGGTTATAAATTTGTTATTTCCCATGATAATTCCATTAGTAAACGTTGTTCTTCGATACAGAAAACAGTTGCTGAATGGAATACACCAAATATGGCAAAAAGTTGGTACTTTAATCAACCAGTGTGTTTTTATGACTTGATGTAAATCCATTCAGCCGTTTTCAAGAAATTGGGGGCATATTAGCAAGGAGTAGCGATATTTATCGCTAAATGCGCTTAGTGCATTAATATTAATTGCTCCCTATCGCCGGATATTATCTCAGAGATAGCGTGCTATTAGCAACGTTCATCTCCAATGCAATAAAATATTCAGCGATAGCGGCTCAATGCGAGAATTTCGCTGGAAATGCAGCGATATTCTCGCATTAACGTCAATGGTGGCTAAATCTGATAATCCATTCCCCATTGACTATACAGGTAAGTCAACTTTTTAGCAGGCGTTAGATTCTAGCGATAATCGCGCTAAGTGCAATTTGTTTTATTGCTTCGCCTGCCTTGCTAATAGGCAATAGCTGTCAGTCGCTAAAAGTTTGGGTACGCCCACTTTGCATGTCATTAGCGATAAATATAGCTGACACGCAAAGCGGGCCCCAAACCGGTCACCGTCCCCTGGAAGCTGTCGCTAACTGCTGTTAGCGACAGCTCGCTAATAGGGCAGTAAAAATATCGCCGCTTTAGCGGTAAAAAGTCCAGCTAAAGCACTGATATCGCCCTTGCTAATATGCCTCCCGGTGTTTAAAAGGGGACTCTGTTAGTGCCGAGATATGTTATGATATGTCATGATTGGCTTCTTCAAAGGGGGCTAGTCATTCCTGATTGGCTGGCCACAACATGAATAATATATAGTAGTAGCCATTACAGGACTCAGGATATGGTACCAATTCCCAGAGAATGAGTAAAAATTTTTTTTAAATGCAGTGTGAGCACACCTTGAACCCCAGGGGCACGTGTAAGGGGTCACAAAGGGACCCCTCCCCCTTGATTGATGGGATACAGCATGGTCACCATGGTGTGGCAGACAACAAGGAACTCAAGGGCACGGTCCCCATTGAAATGCAATGTTTTGAAAGCCTGTTTTTGAGTGTCACAAGTTGGAGCAGCTATTAAGGGAGATAACAGATTTCAGTCACAATATAAATCCTTGTGGGTTGTGGTGCATCTAAGGAGATTTTTCCCTGCATAAAAATGCGGACCCTCTGGAGGGATATGATTACCATGTTTAAGAGAAAACAATTGTTCTCATGATTTTCTCTTAGTTGAAGGTGCTCCAGAGCTAAAGTGAGAGAGTATTTTCCTTGAATTCACACTAGCTTCCCCGGCCATGTGTGAATAAAGTCGGGAAAACTGAGTAAAACATGTACTCTCCGCCATACATGCCAACCCTTACGATTCAGGCAGAAACCCAACTCAGAGTGGCCAAAATTGACATGTTGATGCCGCTCATCGCAATCTCCAAACTCCCCTTGCAGAGGAGATTACAGCGTGTGACCGGCCTCAACGTTTTATTTTTGGCAGTTTTACACAGCACAAACAAAAACAGAGTTTGGATCAATATGGAGGTAAAAGACTGCTGGTACACACGTACCATACATATCATACATGTCAGGCCTATATGGAGGTAAAAGACTGCTGGTGCACACATACCATACATATCATACATGTCAGGCCTATATGGAGGTAAAAGACTGCTGGTACACACATACCATACATGTCATACATGTGGAGCCTATATGGAGGTAAAAGACTGCTGGTGCACACATACCATACATATCATACATGTCAGGCCTATATGGAGGTAAAAGACTGCTGGTACACACATACCATACATGTCATACATGTGGAGCCTATATGGAGGTAAAAGACTGCTGGCACACACGTACCATACATATCATACATGTCAGGCCTATATGGAGGTAAAAGACTGCTGGCACACACATACCATACATATCATACATGTGGAGCCTATATGGAGGTAAAAGACTGCTGGTGCACACATACCATACATATCATACATGTCAGGCCTATATGGAGGTAAAAGACTGCTGGTGCACACATACCATACATATCATACATGTCAGGCCTATATGGAGGTAAAAGACTGCTGGTGCACACATACCATACATATCATACATGTCAGGCCTATATGGAGGTAAAAGACTGCTGGTACACACATACCATACATATCATACATGTCAGGCCTATATGGAGGTAAAAGACTGCTGGTACACACATACCATACATATCATACATGTTGAGCCTATATGGAGGTAAAAGACTGCTGGTGCACACATACCATACATATCATACATGTCAGGCCTATATGGAGGTAAAAGACTGCTGGCACACACGTACCATACATATCATACATGTCAGGCCTATATGGAGGTAAAAGACTGCTGGCACACACGTACCATACATATCATACATGTCAGGCCTATATGGAGGTAAAAGACTGCTGGTGCACACATACCATACATATCATACATGTTGAGCCTATATGGAGGTAAAAGACTGCTGGTACACACATACCATACATATCATACATGTGGAGCCTATATGGAGGTAAAAGACTGCTGGCACACACATACCATACATATCATACATGTGGAGCCTATATGGAGGTAAAAGACTGCTGGCACACACATACCATACATATCATACATGTTGAGCCTATATGGAGGTAAAAGACTGCTGGCACACACATACCATACATATCATACATGTTGAGCCTATATGGAGGTAAAAGACTGCTGGTGCACATATACCATATGTTGGACTTTGGCCCTTAGGGCAGGTTCACCCCTAGACTTTTTGCGTGAAATGGTGACCTGGCAATGGTGATTTTTGGGATTCTGCGCACTTTCACTGTGTCCCAGTGGAAAGTGCGTGCGCACTCTGAGTGCATGTGCTGAGCTAGGCCTGCCCGCCCATAGGAATGCATGGGGAATGTATGTGTCCCTGGTAGTTCCTGATGCGTGGGGTGTACAGGCTTGAGTCTGGTATGTGTGAACTCGTGTGAGTGAATGCTGCGCAACGGTGTATGCAGCATGTATGTGTCTAGTAGAGAAGCGCCATTTCTAGACATGGCTGTACGTGTGCTGTGAGGGTGCTGGCGTGTGATTGGCTGGAGCTGGCTGGCATCCCAGGCTCCAGGAAGTCTGGATGGGTCTGCCCGGTGGTGAGTGGGAGATCTGCATGAGTAATGTGTGGGAGGAGTGTACCTGTGTCCTGGATGGGCTGGGTTTTCCCCACACAATGCTGGCTCCGCCCCCCTGTGGAGAGTCTAATGACCCAAGCCCTGCCAGTGAATAGAATGGGTGGTTGGGCCATCAGAGTACTCAAGAACCAGCTGCGACTGGTTCCGCCCCCACTCTGCACCCTCAGACAAAGGGAAATGGTGTATAAAAATGGGGCTGTGTCCCCACAGAAGCTGTTCTCTTCTAGGATCCTTGCCAGAGGGGGCTGCTGCTGCTGCTGGGGCCAGGAGAACCGCCACTTGGACTGTCTCCCTGCCTGGAGACCCAGTGTGCTGGCTCTGGCCCTGCCTTGCCCCTCTGCCTGCCTCCAGACCTTGCTGGAGCTTTTGCTGTGCTTGGAAGCGCTTTTATTGGATTTATAGCGCTAGGAGCGCTTTCCTGGTGCCCCAGCGCCCAATAGCGCTTTGCTTGTCTTTCTAGCGCTGAGCGCGCTGATCCTGTGCTCCCAGAGCGCTTGGGAGCGCTCTGTCGATATTGCCGGTGCCTACCCGGCATTGGCGCCGATTTGCCGATTTTTGGAGCGAGCGAGTGCCCACCTCGCTTTATTTTTAATTTTAAGGCCGGTGCCACCCGGCATTGCCCCATACTTGGATTTTGTAAATTACCACGAGGGAGCCCACTCCTCGGGTACTTAGAGCCCGCCTGCCTGCCTAGTACGAGCCGCCGCGCTGCCCGCGACGACCCGGAAGTGCCGCCTCCACGTCTCCAGGGCCGCGCTACTACTGGCTGCCCTCAGTAGCGCGACCCGGAAGTGCCCGCGACTCGCCTGGTTGTAGGCGGGGCTTCAGGCAAAGGAAGGAGGAAGCCCGAGGCTGCCGGGAGCCGACCCCGGGATCCGGAAAGCGAGGAGGAGTGAAGCCGGCGTCTGCTACGAGGCTCCCTGAGTGAAGGGAGAGCCCCCCAGCCAGCAAGGAAGCCGAGGAGGAGCCCACACCCCCCAGAGTCCCGGTGAGTGCTGCGCTGTGTCTCCGGTGCTGGGGGGGGGCGTCCTCTGCTTTTCGAGTCCCCCGGAGGGACTCCAACGTGTGGGGCATATCTGTTCTGAGCCCTGAGAGGCTCCATGGGCCCCTTTTGTCACGAGCCCTGAGAGGCTCCAACGTCGTGGGGGCAAGTCTTGCTGCAGAGCCCTGAGAGGCTCTGGGAGGGCCATAATTGCTTCGAGTCCCCAGGAGGGGGGCTCCAACGAAGGGGCAGGCCTTTGGTTTAGAGCCCCGAGGCCCTTGAGTGCCTTTTTATTTGTTGGTTGAGCCAGAGAGGCTCGAGGGGGCAGTCCATTTGTTTAGAGCCACGAGGGCTCTAAGGCCATCAGTATTTTGAGCCCAGAGAGGCTCTGAGGGTGCCATTGGCTTTGAGAGCCCACGAGGGGCTCAAGTGCCACAAGTATCTTTAAGAGCCCAGCGAGGCTCCCCCATTGGCCCCATTGTTGTTCTTGAGCCCTGGCCGGCTCAAACATTGTTGCAACAGTTGCCCAGCACTTTGTGGGCAACTGCCACGTTTAGGACCCTGACACTTTGGACACAGGGCGTCCTAGCCCCAACAAGGCCAGAGGGCCTAGGGACAGTCACAGGTGGTGACTTACGTGAGTTTGGCACAATTGTACTTTCTATGCACCTCTGAATGAATGTCATGCATTGCATCATGTGTATGTTCTTACACCCCTACAGGTATTGTGATACATAGGTGGTTGTTTTCTCCCTAGTACAGGTGGTGCTAGTGAGGTCCTGTTACCAGTAGTGACTGGTTGTGTGCTCTATTTTTATTGTCTGCTACAGTGATTTTTTATGTACTAAGTGCTATTTCTGAAAGTGCTACTTCTGATTCCTGACAGTGGTCCAGGTGGCCCTGTCTTGTACATATCCCCTGTAAATTCTGCCCGTGCCTCTGGCACATTGTAAAGTGTGTGTTTTATCTAATGTGTTTTAGTGTAATACAAAGGCTATTTTTATATAACCTTGTGTGGAGTTTCCTTTGTGGTGGGCCTTTGGTTGTTGTTGCTTGGGTGCGTGCGCAAATGCTTAGCCTACATCGCCTCCAAGTTTAGCCTTGCTGCTCGCGCCACGTTACCTAGAGGGTGAGTAGGGGTTATCTTGGCGTGTAACTCCCTTGCCCTGACTTGGGAGTGGTGGTCTCTGACTGACTTTGGCGAAAGCCCTGGCCAGCCGGGGATCCCATTTCCAACATTGGCGGCAAGCGGCGGGATAAGGATTTGTGTTTGCCTTGTACCTTGGTAGCAGCTGGCTGCACCACAAAACTCTGCATTTTAGATGACCACATTTTAGGGGATTGTTTTTTTGGAAGTTTCATATTTTCTTCTCCTGAAGGTATCATTGTGCAATTGTGTCAGTACATTTGTCCCCTACCCTGCGCCCAGAGTCGGTACCTGTGTCACTTGTGGTCAGGTTGAGGAATCAGGGGTGGTAGAAACTGCCTTACCAGTCCGAGGGGAGGGTTGTGTGTGGATGAATGGTGTGTGGCACTAGGCAAGTGAGTGTGAGTTCTCTGGGGTAGAGAGCTTGCTGAGACCTTGTGAATTGTGTACTCCTGTGTTAGCTCAGACCCCTAGGTTCCCTGTGTGATCTCTTCTCTAGAACGTCTGCCAGAATGGATCCTGTTTTTGATTTCAGTGATCTAGATACCTACAGTACGTGGGAGCTGGTAAGGTTCTGTGAGGAGAGAGACCTAGGGAGGGGTGAGTCAAACTGGTACGACCTTAGGGACCGCCTGGTCAGATGGCAAGAGGGTCACTGGGATCGTGAGCGCAGTGAGGAAAGGGCCTGGGCCCCACACCAGGAGGGTGGTGGGTCTGTGGGGAGCCCTGAAGATTCAGAAGAGGAGGAAGAAGATGACAGCACCTGGACGCCAGTAGAGAGTGAGGACCCCATAGATAGGGAGTCCCTTGCTGGGTCCAGCGTAGGAGGCAGCGCCTCATCCCTTTCCCTGTCCCCAGAGGAGCTGGAAGATAGGAGGAGAGAAAGGGAGCACCAGCTGGCTTTAGAAAAGCTCAGGTTGGAGCATGCCCAGGCTATGGCGCAGCTGGAGCTTAGGAAGCAACAGCTAGAGACCGAGATGGTCTTAGCGCAGGAAAGGATAGAGGAGGCTGAGAGGGCCTCCACCAGAGGCAAAGTAGCTCTGGAGGATAGACTGTCCCCTGCGCGCAGTTTTAATTTTCTGGATTCCCCAGGGAGGGCTGAGTCCAGTGGTGGCAGCTATTTAGACTTCAGTGCAGAAAGTCCCCTACCCCGTGCCCAACGTATGGTCCCTTGTTCCCAAGAGGAGGAGTTAAGGTTAAAGTTCAGGGGCAGTAGGAAACCGCCTCAACAGAAGTGGGGTTTTTTTGTGGACGACTGTTCTGATGCAATGTGGGATTGGCTGGCGGCTAGCTCGGATGATGAGAAAGACGGAGTACTGAATATGTTTCTCAAGGAGCAGTTGCTCAGTGTTGTTTGTCCAGAGTTGCGCCAGCACCTGTTGAAGTCTGAATCCCTTAATCCTTGGGCGCTTGCTGAGGAAGCAGAGCGCTGGGAGAGTGATAAAGGTTCTCTAGGGTCATTAGGGAGTGACTCCAAAAGTAGTGGTTCAGGTATCTTCCAGCCCAGCGTGGTGGAAGAGGCTCAGTGTAGCCCAGCTAGGTCCCAGGATAGCGAGGAGGGTGTAGGGGCTCACTGCCTGGCTCAGTGGAGCAGGAGTGAGGGGGAGACCGAGGTTCCCCGGACGCCCGAAGCCCTGCCTCAGGACTTGGATGGTTTCTGTAGGGAACACCAGGTTGGGGACCTAGGCTGTCCTGTTAGTCCACTTGAGGAAGATCTCCTAGTGAGTAGAGGACCTGGAGCGTCTGTAACCAGAGCTCCTATGGTTCTAGAGTCTGGCAGTACCGCTCCGGTAGGGAGGGTACAGGAGTCCAGAGTGAGGAGTGATTGGGGGAGTTCCCCAGTGGAAGGACCAGTGGGTCAGGGACTACCCAGTTGGGCTAGGTTCCCGTGTAGTGACCATGGTAACACCACTTCTGGTCTGGGGGATCGTCACGCACTGTCAGGTGGACAGAGGGCGGGAGATCTGCGCCAGACAGACAGTCACACAACATATGTCTCATTTGTTAGCCTCAGGGGGATGGAGTGTAAGTCCCCAGAAGTCCTGGAGTGCCAGGCAATTGTTCCACCGAAGGTTGTAGACCAGAGGTTGGAAGGCCAGGTTCAGGATCAGCCTGACCTGAAGGGTAGGACGACTGTAACCAGTGTCCTGACCGGTTCTTCTTCCAGAGGAACTTCTCCAGGTGGGAGAGGGCAGACCTCTGGAAGGGGGTGCAGAGGGTGGGAGAGCCCACCTCTGACCCCGGTGCAACCTGAGTGGATAAGTCCTGGGTTGGAATGGCGTTCTAGGGGTACCCCTCGCAGAGGGAGGAGGAACCCTAGAAGAAGAGGTAAGGGGAGGAGAGCCTTCCCTGAGACTCCTGGTCCGCCTGAGGTTGTAGGCCTTAGGCTGGAGAACCAGTGGCAGTCTAGTCCTGTCTTGCAGACAGGAAGAGTGGAAAATGGCCGCTATGTGCCAGGGGTTACTACCCCCCGCTCTGCGAATTGGCAAGGACCAGTGGCACCTGGGTGGCCCAGGGCCTGGTCCTGGCCGCGGACAGCTCGGGAGTACCAGTGGGGTAGCCCAGTTGGTCCGGATAGTGGTTCTAGAAGGAATCCCATGGGTTCACCGTGGCGTAGAACAGGAGGGTGTCCCTGCAGTTGCGGGCCTGCGTCCGTGTTCTATCGCCCCAAGCAGGGAAGTCCATCACGGTGGTGATTGGTCTCCCCTGCGTTTTGGCTGGAAGGGGGTTATGTTGGACTTTGGCCCTTAGGGCAGGTTCACCCCTAGACTTTTTGCGTGAAATGGTGACCTGGCAATGGTGATTTTTGGGATTCTGCGCACTTTCACTGTGTCCCATTGGAAAGTGCGTGCGCACTCTGAGTGCATGTGCTGAGCTAGGCCTGCCCGCCCATAGGAATGCATGGGGAATGTATGTGTCCCTGGTAGTTCCTGATGCGTGGGGTGTACAGGCTTGAGTCTGATATGTGTGAACTCGTGTGAGTGAATGCTGCGCAACGGTGTATGCAGCATGTATGTGTCTAGTAGAGAAGCGCCATTTCTAGACATGGCTGTACGTGTGCTGTGAGGGTGCTGGCGTGTGATTGGCTGGAGCTGGCTGGCATGCCAGGCTCCAGGAAGTCTGGATGGGTCTGCCCGGTGGTGAGTGGGAGATCTGCATGAGTAATGTGTGGGAGGAGTGTACCTGTGTCCTGGATGGGCTGGGTTTTCCCCACACAATGCTGGCTCCGCCCCCCTGTGGAGAGTCTAATGACCCAAGCCCTGCCAGTGAATAGAATGGGTGGTTGGGCCATCAGAGTACTCAAGAACCAGCTGCGACTGGTTCCGCCCCCACTCTGCACCCTCAGACAAAGGGAAATGGTGTATAAAAATGGGGCTGTGTCCCCACAGAAGCTGTTCTCTTCTAGGATCCTTGCCAGAGGGGGCTGCTGCTGCTGCTGGGGCCAGGAGAACCGCCACTTGGACTGTCTCCCTGCCTGGAGACCCAGTGTGCTGGCTCTGGCCCTGCCTTGCCCCTCTGCCTGCCTCCAGACCTTGCTGGAGCTTTTGCTGTGCTTGGAAGCGCTTTTATTGGATTTATAGCGCTAGGAGCGCTTTCCTGGTGCCCCAGCGCCCAATAGCGCTTTGCTTGTCTTTCTAGCGCTGAGCGCGCTGATCCTGTGCTCCCAGAGCGCTTGGGAGCGCTCTGTCGATATTGCCGGTGCCTACCCGGCATTGGCGCCGATTTGCCGATTTTTGGAGCGAGCGAGTGCCCACCTCGCTTTATTTTTAATTTTAAGGCCGGTGCCACCCGGCATTGCCCCATACTTGGATTTTGTAAATTACCACGAGGGAGCCCACTCCTCGGGTACTTAGAGCCCGCCTGCCTGCCTAGTACGAGCCGCCGCGCTGCCCGCGACGACCCGGAAGTGCCGCCTCCACGTCTCCAGGGCCGCGCTACTACTGGCTGCCCTCAGTAGCGCGACCCGGAAGTGCCCGCGACTCGCCTGGTTGTAGGCGGGGCTTCAGGCAAAGGAAGGAGGAAGCCCGAGGCTGCCGGGAGCCGACCCCGGGATCCGGAAAGCGAGGAGGAGTGAAGCCGGCGTCTGCTACGAGGCTCCCTGAGTGAAGGGAGAGCCCCCCAGCCAGCAAGGAAGCCGAGGAGGAGCCCACACCCCCCAGAGTCCCGGTGAGTGCTGCGCTGTGTCTCCGGTGCTGGGGGGGGGCGTCCTCTGCTTTTCGAGTCCCCCGGAGGGACTCCAACGTGTGGGGCATATCTGTTCTGAGCCCTGAGAGGCTCCACGGGCCCCTTTTGTCACGAGCCCTGAGAGGCTCCAACGTCGTGGGGGCAAGTCTTGCTGCAGAGCCCTGAGAGGCTCTGGGAGGGCCATAATTGCTTCGAGTCCCCAGGAGGGGGGCTCCAACGAAGGGGCAGGCCTTTGGTTTAGAGCCCCGAGGCCCTTGAGTGCCTTTTTATTTGTTGGTTGAGCCAGAGAGGCTCGAGGGGGCAGTCCATTTGTTTAGAGCCACGAGGGCTCTAAGGCCATCAGTATTTTGAGCCCAGAGAGGCTCTGAGGGTGCCATTGGCTTTGAGAGCCCACGAGGGGCTCAAGTGCCACAAGTATCTTTAAGAGCCCAGCGAGGCTCCCCCATTGGCCCCATTGTTGTTCTTGAGCCCTGGCCGGCTCAAACATTGTTGCAACAGTTGCCCAGCACTTTGTGGGCAACTGCCACGTTTAGGACCCTGACACTTTGGACACAGGGCGTCCTAGCCCCAACAAGGCCAGAGGGCCTAGGGACAGTCACAGGTGGTGACTTACGTGAGTTTGGCACAATTGTACTTTCTATGCACCTCTGAATGAATGTCATGCATTGCATCATGTGTATGTTCTTACACCCCTACAGGTATTGTGATACATAGGTGGTTGTTTTCTCCCTAGTACAGGTGGTGCTAGTGAGGTCCTGTTACCAGTAGTGACTGGTTGTGTGCTCTATTTTTATTGTCTGCTACAGTGATTTTTTATGTACTAAGTGCTATTTCTGAAAGTGCTACTTCTGATTCCTGACAGTGGTCCAGGTGGCCCTGTCTTGTACATATCCCCTGTAAATTCTGCCCGTGCCTCTGGCACATTGTAAAGTGTGTGTTTTATCTAATGTGTTTTAGTGTAATACAAAGGCTATTTTTATATAACCTTGTGTGGAGTTTCCTTTGTGGTGGGCCTTTGGTTGTTGTTGCTTGGGTGCGTGCGCAAATGCTTAGCCTACATCGCCTCCAAGTTTAGCCTTGCTGCTCGCGCCACGTTACCTAGAGGGTGAGTAGGGGTTATCTTGGCGTGTAACTCCCTTGCCCTGACTTGGGAGTGGTGGTCTCTGACTGACTTTGGCGAAAGCCCTGGCCAGCCGGGGATCCCATTTCCAACACCATACATATCATACATGTCAGGCCTATATGGAGGTAAAAGACTGCTGGTACACACATACCATACATATCATACATGTCAGGCCTATATGGAGGTAAAAGACTGCTGGTGCACACATACCATACATATCATACATGTCAGGCCTATATGGAGGTAAAAGACTGCTGGTACACACATACCATACATATCATACATGTGGAGCCTATATGGAGGTAAAAGACTGCTGGCACACACGTACCATACATATCATACATGTCAGGCCTATATGGAGGTAAAAGACTGCTGGTACACACATACCATACATATCATACATGTTGAGCCTATATGGAGGTAAAAGACTGCTGGTGCACACATACCATACATATCATACATGTGGAGCCTATATGGAGGTAAAAGACTGCTGGCACACACATACCATACATATCATACATGTTGAGCCTATATGGAGGTAAAAGACTGCTGGCACACACGTACCATACATATCATACATGTCAGGCCTATATGGAGGTAAAAGACTGCTGGTGCACACATACCATACATATCATACATGTCAGGCCTATATGGAGGTAAAAGACTGCTGGTACACACATACCATACATATCATACATGTGGAGCCTATATGGAGGTAAAAGACTGCTGGCACACACGTACCATACATATCATACATGTCAGGCCTATATGGAGGTAAAAGACTGCTGGTACACACATACCATACATATCATACATGTTGAGCCTATATGGAGGTAAAAGACTGCTGGTGCACACATACCATACATATCATACATGTCAGGCCTATATGGAGGTAAAAGACTGCTGGCACACACGTACCATACATATCATACATGTCAGGCCTATATGGAGGTAAAAGACTGCTGGTGCACACATACCATACATATCATACATGTTGAGCCTATATGGAGGTAAAAGACTGCTGGCACACACATACCATACATATCATACATGTTGAGCCTATATGGAGGTAAAAGACTGCTGGCACACACATACCATACATATCATACATGTCAGGCCTATATGGAGGTAAAAGACTGCTGGCACACACATACCATACATATCATACATGTGGAGCCTATATGGAGGTAAAAGACTGCTGGCACACACATACCATACATATCATACATGTTGAGCCTATATGGAGGTAAAAGACTGCTGGCACACACATACCATACATATCATACATGTTGAGCCTATATGGAGGTAAAAGACTGCTGGTGCACACATACCATAAATATCATACATGTCAGGCCTATATGGAGGTAAAAGACTGCTGGTACACACATACCATACATATCATACATGTTGAGCCTATATGGAGGTAAAAGACTGCTGGTGCACACATACCATACATATCATACATGTTGAGCCTATATGGAGGTAAAAGCCTGCTGGCACACACATACCATACATATCATACATGTTGAGCCTATATGGAGGTAAAAGACTGCTGGCACACACATACCATACATATCATACATGTCAGGCCTATATGGAGGTAAAAGACTGCTGGCACACACATACCATACATATCATACATGTGGAGCCTATATGGAGGTAAAAGACTGCTGGCACACACATACCATACATATCATACATGTTGAGCCTATATGGAGGTAAAAGACTGCTGGCACACACATACCATACATATCATACATGTTGAGCCTATATGGAGGTAAAAGACTGCTGGTGCACACATACCATAAATATCATACATGTCAGGCCTATATGGAGGTAAAAGACTGCTGGTACACACATACCATACATATCATACATGTTGAGCCTATATGGAGGTAAAAGACTGCTGGTGCATACATACCATACATATCATACATGTCAGGCCTATATGGAGGTAAAAGACTGCTGGTACACACATACCATACATATCATACATGTCAGGCCTATATGGAGGTAAAAGACTGCTGCTACACACATACCATACATATCATACATGTGGAGCCTATATGGAGGTAAAAGACTGCTGGCACACACGTACCATACATATCATACATGTCAGGCCTATATGGAGGTAAAAGACTGCTGGTACACACATACCATACATATCATACATGTTGAGCCTATATGGAGGTAAAAGACTGCTGGTGCACACATACCATACATATCATACATGTCAGGCCTATATGGAGGTAAAAGACTGCTGGCACACACGTACCATACATATCATACATGTCAGGCCTATATGGAGGTAAAAGACTGCTGGTGCACACATACCATACATATCATACATGTTGAGCCTATATGGAGGTAAAAGACTGCTGGTACACACGTACCATACATATCATACATGTCAGGCCTATATGGAGGTAAAAGACTGCTGGTACACACATACCATACATATCATACATGTTGAGCCTATATGGAGGTAAAAGACTGCTGGTGCACACATACCATACATATCATACATGTCAGGCCTATATGGAGGTAAAAGACTGCTGGTACACACATACCATACATATCATACATGTTGAGCCTATATGGAGGTAAAAGACTGCTGGTGCACACATACCATACATATCATACATGTCAGGCCTATATGGAGGTAAAAGACTGCTGGCACACACGTACCATACATATCATACATGTCAGGCCTATATGGAGGTAAAAGACTGCTGGTACACACATACCATACATATCATACATGTTGAGCCTATATGGAGGTAAAAGACTGCTGGTGCACACATACCATACATATCATACATGTCAGGCCTATATGGAGGTAAAAGACTGCTGGTGCACACATACCATACATATCATACATGTCAGGCCTATATGGAGGTAAAAGACTGCTGGTACACACATACCATACATATCATACATGTTGAGCCTATATGGAGGTAAAAGACTGCTGGCACACACATACCATACATATCATACATGTGGAGCTTATTTGGAGGTAAAAGACTGCTGGCACACACATACCATACATATCATACATGTGGAGCCTATATGGAGGTAAAAGACTGCTGGCACACACATACCATACATATCATACATGTTGAGCCTATATGGAGGTAAAAGACTGCTGGCACACACATACCATACATATCATACATGTTGAGCCTATATGGAGGTAAAAGACTGCTGGTGCACACATACCATACATATCATACATGTCAGGCCTATATGGAGGTAAAAGACTGCTGGTACACACATACCATACATATCATACATGTCAGGCCTATATGGAGGTAAAAGACTGCTGGTACACACATACCATACATATCATACATGTGGAGCCTATATGGAGGTAAAAGACTGCTGGCACACACGTACCATACATATCATACATGTCAGGCCTATATGGAGGTAAAAGACTGCTGGTACACACATACCATACATATCATACATGTTGAGCCTATATGGAGGTAAAAGACTGCTGGTGCACACATACCATACATATCATACATGTCAGGCCTATATGGAGGTAAAAGACTGCTGGCACACACGTACCATACATATCATACATGTCAGGCCTATATGGAGGTAAAAGACTGCTGGTGCACACATACCATACATATCATACATGTTGAGCCTATATGGAGGTAAAAGACTGCTGGCACACACATACCATACATATCATACATGTGGAGCCTATATGGAGGTAAAAGACTGCTGGCACACACATACCATACATATCATACATGTTGAGCCTATATGGAGGTAAAAGACTGCTGGCACACACATACCATACATATCATACATGTTGAGCCTATATGGAGGTAAAAGACTGCTGGTGCACACATACCATACATATCATACATGTCAGGCCTATATGGAGGTAAAAGACTGCTGGTACACACATACCATACATATCATACATGTCAGGCCTATATGGAGGTAAAAGACTGCTGGTGCACACATACCATACATATCATACATGTTGAGCCTATATGGAGGTAAAAGACTGCTGGTACACACATACCATACATATCATACATGTGGAGCCTATATGGAGGTAAAAGACTGCTGGCACACACATACCATACATATCATACATGTGGAGCCTATATGGAGGTAAAAGACTGCTGGCACACACATACCATACATATCATACATGTTGAGCCTATATGGAGGTAAAAGACTGCTGGTGTCGTGTATTTCTATAGGTTCTGAATCGATCCCCCTATTCCTGGCCCTATTCTGGTTAAACTAACTAGCTAGTTAACTAACAGTCAGCCCATGAGGCAAGAAAGCCCCCATGATGCAGATACCGTTATCTGACGCAGTCACACTACGGCACAGGAACGTGTTATCTGATTAGGTCATAACGCTTGAGATCTAATTAGACAAGCGACATTCCTCCAGCCCCTGATAAGGCATACGACGTTCTCATAACAAATCAAACCTATGACAACCTGGACAATCCGTGCGGCCATTGTTTTGATTTCACAGAGAACTTTTGCAAAAGAATGTGCTAACGAGCAAGTCGTATGACATCTTTATTGACGTACCTATGTCCATCCTTACGTCAATCCCGGCACCTTTAAGGTATAAATATTGCCGACCTTGCCCTATGCAAACACACGCGTGGTGACAAGACGGAGCAGCCATACTTGCCGAAGCCGAGAGCAGAAGCAGACCCCGCAGGCAGCAGCCCCGCCTTCCTGACGCGCTGAGAGACGCGCTGCTATCTCAAGCCGAGAGACCCAGCACCGGCGCTTCCGGGTAGCCCTCGCAGGCAGCCTGGAATATCGAGAGCAGAGAAAGAGATACCATTCCTCATCCATCCTAAATTCCAGGTACAGAACTGAATAACCCCTCCTAGAGAATTCTTTAGTTTATTCACTTGGCAAAAACAAACTTAACTTAAACTGTAACTTTCTATTCCCGCCCACGTATTAGACTTAGGTCAGGTACACGGGGTAGGCGTATTTAGAAACACCAGTTGAGCGCGTTTAGTCAAATGTATATGTGTATGTAAATATATTTTAATCATTTTAAAACATCATATGGCTAAGAAACCATATCAATGTTTTTACAGTATTATTTTGTACTATTGCTTTTAACGTATGCACTTTACTTAACTATAAGTATTGCAATAATATCGATCCATTTCTCTTGTACGAGAAAAGAGACTGATCAATAAATAACATCTTTTATTGAACACGCCCGTCTCCTCCTTTTCTCTACATTCTGATGAGACTAAGAATGCACGTACTGACTGAGTAAAATAATTTGCCTTGTGCTCACACGACTCTGGAGATTGACTCTTGATTAGGGGAGAGCAAAGTTGTCATGTTCTATGGTTGTCAGAAACTAAATCCCTTCTTGTCTAATCAGAGGAGTTAATCCTTCCTTGAACATTCGAGAAAGTTTCTAGCGAACTCTGAGCTTAGCTGGCAAACCCAAAAATTAAGTCTAGTAACGACAGTAGTAGACCTAGTTAACGTCTGGCCTAGGCCTTTACTACTGTAGGTACTATTCCAATGCGCAGAGCCTATTGGGAAAATAGGAACTACACTACACTGGCACACACATACCATACATATCATACATGTTGAGCCTATATGGAGGTAAAAGACTGCTGGTGCACATATACCATACATATCATACATGTCAGGCCTATATGGAGGTAAAAGACTGCTGGTACACACATACCATACATATCATACATGTCAGGCCTATATGGAGGTAAAAGACTGCTGGTGCACACATACCATACATATCATACATGTCAGGCCTATATGGAGGTAAAAGACTGCTGGTACACACATACCATACATATCATACATGTGGAGCCTATATGGAGGTAAAAGACTGCTGGCACACACGTACCATACATATCATACATGTCAGGCCTATATGGAGGTAAAAGACTGCTGGTACACACATACCATACATATCATACATGTTGAGCCTATATGGAGGTAAAAGACTGCTGGTGCACACATACCATACATATCATACATGTTGAGCCTATATGGAGGTAAAAGACTGCTGGCACACACATACCATACATATCATACATGTTGAGCCTATATGGAGGTAAAAGACTGCTGGCACACACGTACCATACATATCATACATGTCAGGCCTATATGGAGGTAAAAGACTGCTGGTGCACACATACCATACATATCATACATGTCAGGCCTATATGGAGGTAAAAGACTGCTGGTACACACATACCATACATATCATACATGTGGAGCCTATATGGAGGTAAAAGACTGCTGGCACACACGTACCATACATATCATACATGTCAGGCCTATATGGAGGTAAAAGACTGCTGGTACACACATACCATACATATCATACATGTTGAGCCTATATGGAGGTAAAAGACTGCTGGTGCACACATACCATACATATCATACATGTCAGGCCTATATGGAGGTAAAAGACTGCTGGCACACACGTACCATACATATCATACATGTCAGGCCTATATGGAGGTAAAAGACTGCTGGTGCACACATACCATACATATCATACATGTTGAGCCTATATGGAGGTAAAAGACTGCTGGCACACACATACCATACATATCATACATGTGGAGCCTATATGGAGGTAAAAGACTGCTGGCACACACATACCATACATATCATACATGTTGAGCCTATATGGAGGTAAAAGACTGCTGGCACACACATACCATACATATCATACATGTTGAGCCTATATGGAGGTAAAAGACTGCTGGTGCACACATACCATAAATATCATACATGTCAGGCCTATATGGAGGTAAAAGACTGCTGGTACACACATACCATACATATCATACATGTTGAGCCTATATGGAGGTAAAAGACTGCTGGTGCACACATACCATACATATCATACATGTCAGGCCTATATGGAGGTAAAAGACTGCTGGTACACACATACCATACATATCATACATGTCAGGCCTATATGGAGGTAAAAGACTGCTGGTACACACATACCATACATATCATACATGTAGAGCCTATATGGAGGTAAAAGACTGCTGGCACACACGTACCATACATATCATACATGTCAGGCCTATATGGAGGTAAAAGACTGCTGGTACACACATACCATACATATCATACATGTTGAGCCTATATGGAGGTAAAAGACTGCTGGTGCACACATACCATACATATCATACATGTCAGGCCTATATGGAGGTAAAAGACTGCTGGCACACACGTACCATACATATCATACATGTCAGGCCTATATGGAGGTAAAAGACTGCTGGTGCACACATACCATACATATCATACATGTTGAGCCTATATGGAGGTAAAAGACTGCTGGTACACACGTACCATACATATCATACATGTCAGGCCTATATGGAGGTAAAAGACTGCTGGTACACACATACCATACATATCATACATGTTGAGCCTATATGGAGGTAAAAGACTGCTGGTGCACACATACCATACATATCATACATGTCAGGCCTATATGGAGGTAAAAGACTGCTGGTACACACATACCATACATATCATACATGTTGAGCCTATATGGAGGTAAAAGACTGCTGGTGCACACATACCATACATATCATACATGTCAGGCCTATATGGAGGTAAAAGACTGCTGGCACACACGTACCATACATATCATACATGTCAGGCCTATATGGAGGTAAAAGACTGCTGGTACACACATACCATACATATCATACATGTTGAGCCTATATGGAGGTAAAAGACTGCTGGTGCACACATACCATACATATCATACATGTCAGGCCTATATGGAGGTAAAAGACTGCTGGTGCACACATACCATACATATCATACATGTCAGGCCTATATGGAGGTAAAAGACTGCTGGTACACACATACCATACATATCATACATGTTGAGCCTATATGGAGGTAAAAGACTGCTGGCACACACATACCATACATATCATACATGTGGAGCCTATATGGAGGTAAAAGACTGCTGGCACACACATACCATACATATCATACATGTGGAGCCTATATGGAGGTAAAAGACTGCTGGCACACACATACCATACATATCATACATGTTGAGCCTATATGGAGGTAAAAGACTGCTGGCACACACATACCATACATATCATACATGTTGAGCCTATATGGAGGTAAAAGACTGCTGGTGCACACATACCATACATATCATACATGTCAGGCCTATATGGAGGTAAAAGACTGCTGGTACACACATACCATACATATCATACATGTCAGGCCTATATGGAGGTAAAAGACTGCTGGTACACACATACCATACATATCATACATGTGGAGCCTATATGGAGGTAAAAGACTGCTGGCACACACGTACCATACATATCATACATGTCAGGCCTATATGGAGGTAAAAGACTGCTGGTACACACATACCATACATATCATACATGTTGAGCCTATATGGAGGTAAAAGACTGCTGGTGCACACATACCATACATATCATACATGTCAGGCCTATATGGAGGTAAAAGACTGCTGGCACACACGTACCATACATATCATACATGTCAGGCCTATATGGAGGTAAAAGACTGCTGGTGCACACATACCATACATATCATACATGTTGAGCCTATATGGAGGTAAAAGACTGCTGGCACACACATACCATACATATCATACATGTGGAGCCTATATGGAGGTAAAAGACTGCTGGCACACACATACCATACATATCATACATGTTGAGCCTATATGGAGGTAAAAGACTGCTGGCACACACATACCATACATATCATACATGTTGAGCCTATATGGAGGTAAAAGACTGCTGGTGCACACATACCATACATATCATACATGTCAGGCCTATATGGAGGTAAAAGACTGCTGGTACACACATACCATACATATCATACATGTCAGGCCTATATGGAGGTAAAAGACTGCTGGTACACACATACCATACATATCATACATGTGGAGCCTATATGGAGGTAAAAGACTGCTGGCACACACGTACCATACATATCATACATGTCAGGCCTATATGGAGGTAAAAGACTGCTGGTACACACATACCATACATATCATACATGTTGAGCCTATATGGAGGTAAAAGACTGCTGGTGCACACATACCATACATATCATACATGTCAGGCCTATATGGAGGTAAAAGACTGCTGGCACACACGTACCATACATATCATACATGTCAGGCCTATATGGAGGTAAAAGACTGCTGGTGCACACATACCATACATATCATACATGTTGAGCCTATATGGAGGTAAAAGACTGCTGGCACACACATACCATACATATCATACAGGTGGAGCCTATATGGAGGTAAAAGACTGCTGGCACACACATACCATACATATCATACATGTTGAGCCTATATGGAGGTAAAAGACTGCTGGCACACACATACCATACATATCATACATGTTGAGCCTATATGGAGGTAAAAGACTGCTGGTGCACACATACCATAAATATCATACATGTCAGGCCTATATGGAGGTAAAAGACTGCTGGTACACACATACCATACATATCATACATGTTGAGCCTATATGGAGGTAAAAGACTGCTGGTGCACACATACCATACATATCATACATGTCAGGCCTATATGGAGGTAAAAGACTGCTGGTACACACATACCATACATATCATACATGTCAGGCCTATATGGAGGTAAAAGACTGCTGGTACACACATACCATACATATCATACATGTGGAGCCTATATGGAGGTAAAAGACTGCTGGCACACACGTACCATACATATCATACATGTCAGGCCTATATGGAGGTAAAAGACTGCTGGTACACACATACCATACATATCATACATGTTGAGCCTATATGGAGGTAAAAGACTGCTGGTGCACACATACCATACATATCATACATGTCAGGCCTATATGGAGGTAAAAGACTGCTGGCACACACGTACCATACATATCATACATGTCAGGCCTATATGGAGGTAAAAGACTGCTGGTGCACACATACCATACATATCATACATGTTGAGCCTATATGGAGGTAAAAGACTGCTGGTACACACGTACCATACATATCATACATGTCAGGCCTATATGGAGGTAAAAGACTGCTGGTACACACATACCATACATATCATACATGTTGAGCCTATATGGAGGTAAAAGACTGCTGGTGCACACATACCATACATATCATACATGTCAGGCCTATATGGAGGTAAAAGACTGCTGGTACACACATACCATACATATCATACATGTTGAGCCTATATGGAGGTAAAAGACTGCTGGTGCACACATACCATACATATCATACATGTCAGGCCTATATGGAGGTAAAAGACTGCTGGCACACACGTACCATACATATCATACATGTCAGGCCTATATGGAGGTAAAAGACTGCTGGTACACACATACCATACATATCATACATGTTGAGCCTATATGGAGGTAAAAGACTGCTGGTGCACACATACCATACATATCATACATGTCAGGCCTATATGGAGGTAAAAGACTGCTGGTGCACACATACCATACATATCATACATGTCAGGCCTATATGGAGGTAAAAGACTGCTGGTACACACATACCATACATATCATACATGTTGAGCCTATATGGAGGTAAAAGACTGCTGGCACACACATACCATACATATCATACATGTGGAGCCTATATGGAGGTAAAAGACTGCTGGCACACACATACCATACATATCATACATGTGGAGCCTATATGGAGGTAAAAGACTGCTGGCACACACATACCATACATATCATACATGTTGAGCCTATATGGAGGTAAAAGACTGCTGGCACACACATACCATACATATCATACATGTTGAGCCTATATGGAGGTAAAAGACTGCTGGTGCACACATACCATACATATCATACATGTCAGGCCTATATGGAGGTAAAAGACTGCTGGTACACACATACCATACATATCATACATGTCAGGCCTATATGGAGGTAAAAGACTGCTGGTACACACATACCATACATATCATACATGTGGAGCCTATATGGAGGTAAAAGACTGCTGGCACACACGTACCATACATATCATACATGTCAGGCCTATATGGAGGTAAAAGACTGCTGGTACACACATACCATACATATCATACATGTTGAGCCTATATGGAGGTAAAAGACTGCTGGTGCACACATACCATACATATCATACATGTCAGGCCTATATGGAGGTAAAAGACTGCTGGCACACACGTACCATACATATCATACATGTCAGGCCTATATGGAGGTAAAAGACTGCTGGTGCACACATACCATACATATCATACATGTTGAGCCTATATGGAGGTAAAAGACTGCTGGCACACACATACCATACATATCATACATGTGGAGCCTATATGGAGGTAAAAGACTGCTGGCACACACATACCATACATATCATACATGTTGAGCCTATATGGAGGTAAAAGACTGCTGGCACACACATACCATACATATCATACATGTTGAGCCTATATGGAGGTAAAAGACTGCTGGTGCACACATACCATACATATCATACATGTCAGGCCTATATGGAGGTAAAAGACTGCTGGTACACACATACCATACATATCATACATGTCAGGCCTATATGGAGGTAAAAGACTGCTGGTACACACATACCATACATATCATACATGTGGAGCCTATATGGAGGTAAAAGACTGCTGGCACACACGTACCATACATATCATACATGTCAGGCCTATATGGAGGTAAAAGACTGCTGGTACACACATACCATACATATCATACATGTTGAGCCTATATGGAGGTAAAAGACTGCTGGTGCACACATACCATACATATCATACATGTCAGGCCTATATGGAGGTAAAAGACTGCTGGCACACACGTACCATACATATCATACATGTCAGGCCTATATGGAGGTAAAAGACTGCTGGTGCACACATACCATACATATCATACATGTTGAGCCTATATGGAGGTAAAAGACTGCTGGTACACACGTACCATACATATCATACATGTCAGGCCTATATGGAGGTAAAAGACTGCTGGTACACACATACCATACATATCATACATGTTGAGCCTATATGGAGGTAAAAGACTGCTGGTGCACACATACCATACATATCCTACATGTCAGGCCTATATGGAGGTAAAAGACTGCTGGTACACACATACCATACATATCATACATGTTGAGCCTATATGGAGGTAAAAGACTGCTGGTGCACACATACCATACATATCATACATGTCAGGCCTATATGGAGGTAAAAGACTGCTGGCACACACGTACCATACATATCATACATGTCAGGCCTATATGGAGGTAAAAGACTGCTGGTACACACATACCATACATATCATACATGTTGAGCCTATATGGAGGTAAAAGACTGCTGGTGCACACATACCATACATATCATACATGGCAGGCCTATATGGAGGTAAAAGACTGCTGGTGCACACATACCATACATATCATACATGTCAGGCCTATATGGAGGTAAAAGACTGCTGGTACACACATACCATACATATCATACATGTTGAGCCTATATGGAGGTAAAAGACTGCTGGCACACACATACCATACATATCATACATGTGGAGCTTATATGGAGGTAAAAGACTGCTGGCACACACATACCCTACATATCATACATGTGGAGCCTATATGGAGGTAAAAGACTGCTGGCACACACATACCATACATATCATACATGTTGAGCCTATATGGAGGTAAAAGACTGCTGGCACACACATACCATACATATCATACATGTTGAGCCTATATGGAGGTAAAAGACTGCTGGTGCACACATACCATACATATCATACATGTCAGGCCTATATGGAGGTAAAAGACAGCTGGTACACACATACCATACATATCATACATGTCAGGCCTATATGGAGGTAAAAGACTGCTGGTACACACATACCATACATATCATACATGTGGAGCCTATATGGAGGTAAAAGACTGCTGGCACACACGTACCATACATATCATACATGTCAGGCCTATATGGAGGTAAAAGACTGCTGGTACACACATACCATACATATCATACATGTTGAGCCTATATGGAGGTAAAAGACTGCTGGTGCACACATACCATACATATCATACATGTCAGGCCTATATGGAGGTAAAAGACTGCTGGCACACACGTACCATACATATCATACATGTCAGGCCTATATGGAGGTAAAAGACTGCTGGTGCACACATACCATACATATCATACATGTTGAGCCTATATGGAGGTAAAAGACTGCTGGCACACACATACCATACATATCATACATGTGGAGCCTATATGGAGGTAAAAGACTGCTGGCACACACATACCATACATATCATACATGTTGAGCCTATATGGAGGTAAAAGACTGCTGGCACACACATACCATACATATCATACATGTTGAGCCTATATGGAGGTAAAAGACTGCTGGTGCACACATACCATACATATCATACATGTCAGGCCTATATGGAGGTAAAAGACTGCTGGTACACACATACCATACATATCATACATGTCAGGCCTATATGGAGGTAAAAGACTGCTGGTGCACACATACCATACATATCATACATGTTGAGCCTATATGGAGGTAAAAGACTGCTGGTACACACATACCATACATATCATACATGTGGAGCCTATATGGAGGTAAAAGACTGCTGGCACACACATACCATACATATCATACATGTGGAGCCTATATGGAGGTAAAAGACTGCTGGCACACACATACCATACATATCATACATGTTGAGCCTATATGGAGGTAAAAGACTGCTGGTGTCGTGTATTTCTATAGGTTCTGAATCGATCCCCCTATTCCTGGCCCTATTCTGGTTAAACTAACTAGCTAGTTAACTAACAGTCAGCCCATGAGGCAAGAAAGCCCCCATGATGCAGATACCGTTATCTGACGCAGTCACACTACGGCACAGGAACGTGTTATCTGATTAGGTCATAACGCTTGAGATCTAATTAGACAAGCGACATTCCTCCAGCCCCTGATAAGGCATACGACGTTCTCATAACAAATCAAACCTATGACAACCTGGACAATCCGTGCGGCCATTGTTTTGATTTCACAGAGAACTTTTGCAAAAGAATGTGCTAACGAGCAAGTCGTATGACATCTTTATTGACGTACCTATGTCCATCCTTACGTCAATCCCGGCACCTTTAAGGTATAAATATTGCTGACCTTGCCCTATGCAAACACACGCGTGGTGACAAGACGGAGCAGCCATACTTGCCGAAGCCGAGAGCAGAAGCAGACCCCGCAGGCAGCAGCCCCGCCTTCCTGACGCGCTGAGAGACGCGCTGCTATCTCAAGCCGAGAGACCCAGCACCGGCGCTTCCGGGTCACCCTCGCAGGCAGCCTGGAATATCGAGAGCAGAGAAAGAGATACCATTCCTCATCCATCCTAAATTCCAGGTACAGAACTGAATAACCCCTCCTAGAGAATTCTTTAGTTTATTCACTTGGCAAAAACAAACTTAACTTAAACTGTAACTTTCTATTCCCGCCCACGTATTAGACTTAGGTCAGGTACACGGGGTAGGCGTATTTAGAAACACCAGTTGAGCGCGTTTAGTCAAATGTATATGTGTATGTAAATATATTTTAATCATTTTAAAACATCATATGGCTCAGAAACCATATCAATGTTTTTACAGTATTATTTTGTACTATTGCTTTTAACGTATGCACTTTACTTAACTATAAGTATTGCAATAATATCGATCCATTTCTCTTGTACGAGAAAAGAGACTGATCAATAAATAACATCTTTTTTTGAACACGCCCGTCTCCTCCTTTTCTCTACATTCTGATGAGACTAAGAATGCACGTACTGACTGAGTAAAATAATTTGCCTTGTGCTCACACGACTCTGGAGATTGACTCTTGATTAGGGGAGAGCAAAGTTGTCATGTTCTATGGTTGTCAGAAACTAAATCCCTTCTTGTCTAATCAGGGGAGTTAATCCTTCCTTGAACATTCGAGAAAGTTTCTAGCGAACTCTGAGCTTAGCTGGCAAACCCAAAAATTAAGTCTAGTAACGACAGTAGTAGATCTAGTTAACGTCTGGCCTAGGCCTTTACTGCTGTAGGTACTATTCCAATGCGCAGAGCCTATTGGGAAAATAGGAGCTACACTACACTGGCACACACATACCATACATATCATACATGTTGAGCCTATATGGAGGTAAAAGACTGCTGGTGCACATATACCATACATATCATACATGTCAGGCCTATATGGAGGTAAAAGACTGCTGGTACACACATACCATACATATCATACATGTCAGGCCTATATGGAGGTAAAAGACTGCTGGTGCACACATACCATACATATCATACATGTCAGGCCTATATGGAGGTAAAAGACTGCTGGTACACACATACCATACATATCATACATGTGGAGCCTATATGGAGGTAAAAGACTGCTGGCACACACGTACCATACATATCATACATGTCAGGCCTATATGGAGGTAAAAGACTGCTGGTACACACATACCATACATATCATACATGTTGAGCCTATATGGAGGTAAAAGACTGCTGGTGCACACATACCATACATATCATACATGTTGAGCCTATATGGAGGTAAAAGACTGCTGGCACACACATACCATACATATCATACATGTTGAGCCTATATGGAGGTAAAAGACTGCTGGCACACACGTACCATACATATCATACATGTCAGGCCTATATGGAGGTAAAAGACTGCTGGTGCACACATACCATACATATCATACATGTCAGGCCTATATGGAGGTAAAAGACTGCTGGTACACACATACCATACATATCATACATGTGGAGCCTATATGGAGGTAAAAGACTGCTGGCACACACGTACCATACATATCATACATGTCAGGCCTATATGGAGGTAAAAGACTGCTGGTACACACATACCATACATATCATACATGTTGAGCCTATATGGAGGTAAAAGACTGCTGGTGCACACATACCATACATATCATACATGTCAGGCCTATATGGAGGTAAAAGACTGCTGGCACACACGTACCATACATATCATACATGTCAGGCCTATATGGAGGTAAAAGACTGCTGGTGCACACATACCATACATATCATACATGTTGAGCCTATATGGAGGTAAAAGACTGCTGGCACACACATACCATACATATGATACATGTGGAGCCTATATGGAGGTAAAAGACTGCTGGCACACACATACCATACATATCATACATGTGGAGCCTATATGGAGGTAAAAGACTGCTGGCACACACATACCATACATATCATACATGTTGAGCCTATATGGAGGTAAAAGACTGCTGGCACACACATACCATACATATCATACATGTTGAGCCTATATGGGGGTAAAAGACTGCTGGTGCACACATACCATACATATCATACATGTCAGGCCTATATGGAGGTAAAAGACTGCTGGTACACACATACCATACATATCATACATGTCAGGCCTATATGGAGGTAAAAGACTGCTGGTGCACACATACCATACATATCATACATGTTGAGCCTATATGGAGGTAAAAGACTGCTGGTACACACATACCATACATATCATACATGTGGAGCCTATATGGAGGTAAAAGACTGCTGGCACACACATACCATACATATCATACATGTGGAGCCTATATGGAGGTAAAAGACTGCTGGCACACACATACCATACATATCATACATGTTGAGCCTATATGGAGGTAAAAGACTGCTGGTGTCGTGTATTTCTATAGGTTCTGAATCGATCCCCCTATTCCTGGCCCTATTCTGGTTAAACTAACTAGCTAGTTAACTAACAGTCAGCCCATGAGGCAAGAAAGCCCCCATGATGCAGATACCGTTATCTGACGCAGTCACACTACGGCACAGGAACGTGTTATCTGATTAGGTCATAACGCTTGAGATCTAATTAGACAAGCGACATTCCTCCAGCCCCTGATAAGGCATACGACGTTCTCATAACAAATCAAACCTATGACAACCTGGACAATCCGTGCGGCCATTGTTTTGATTTCACAGAGAACTTTTGCAAAAGAATGTGCTAACGAGCAAGTCGTATGACATCTTTATTGACGTACCTATGTCCATCCTTACGTCAATCCCGGCACCTTTAAGGTATAAATATTGCCGACCTTGCCCTATGCAAACACACGCGTGGTGACAAGACGGAGCAGCCATACTTGCCGAAGCCGAGAGCAGAAGCAGACCCCGCAGGCAGCAGCCCCGCCTTCCTGACGCGCTGAGAGACGCGCTGCTATCTCAAGCCGAGAGACCCAGCACCGGCGCTTCCGGGTAGCCCTCGCAGGCAGCCTGGAATATCGAGAGCAGAGAAAGAGATACCATTCCTCATCCATCCTAAATTCCAGGTACAGAACTGAATAACCCCTCCTAGAGAATTCTTTAGTTTATTCACTTGGCAAAAACAAACTTAACTTAAACTGTAACTTTCTATTCCCGCCCACGTATTAGACTTAGGTCAGGTACACGGGGTAGGCGTATTTAGAAACACCAGTTGAGCGCGTTTAGTCAAATGTATATGTGTATGTAAATATATTTTAATCATTTTAAAACATCATATGGCTCAGAAACCATATCAATGTTTTTACAGTATTATTTTGTACTATTGCTTTTAACGTATGCACTTTACTTAACTATAAGTATTGCAATAATATCGATCCATTTCTCTTGTACGAGAAAAGAGACTGATCAATAAATAACATCTTTTATTGAACACGCCCGTCTCCTCCTTTTCTCTACATTCTGATGAGACTAAGAATGCACGTACTGACTGAGTAAAATAATTTGCCTTGTGCTCACACGACTCTGGAGATTGACTCTTGATTAGGGGAGAGCAAAGTTGTCATGTTCTATGGTTGTCAGAAACTAAATCCCTTCTTGTCTAATCAGGGGAGTTAATCCTTCCTTGAACATTCGAGAAAGTTTCTAGCGAACTCTGAGCTTAGCTGGCAAACCCAAAAATTAAGTCTAGTAACGACAGTAGTAGACCTAGTTAACGTTTGGCCTAGGCCTTTACTACTGTAGGTACTATTCCAATGCGCAGAGCCTATTGGGAAAATAGGAACTACACTACACTGGCACACACATACCATACATATCATACATGTTGAGCCTATATGGAGGTAAAAGACTGCTGGTGCACATATACCATACATATCATACATGTCAGGCCTATATGGAGGTAAAAGACTGCTGGTACACACATACCATACATATCATACATGTCAGGCCTATATGGAGGTAAAAGACTGCTGGTGCACACATACCATACATATCATACATGTCAGGCCTATATGGAGGTAAAAGACTGCTGGTACACACATACCATACATATCATACATGTGGAGCCTATATGGAGGTAAAAGACTGCTGGCACACACGTACCATACATATCATACATGTCAGGCCTATATGGAGGTAAAAGACTGCTGGTACACACATACCATACATATCATACATGTTGAGCCTATATGGAGGTAAAAGACTGCTGGTGCACACATACCATACATATCATACATGTTGAGCCTATATGGAGGTAAAAGACTGCTGGCACACACATACCATACATATCATACATGTTGAGCCTATATGGAGGTAAAAGACTGCTGGCACACACGTACCATACATATCATACATGTCAGGCCTATATGGAGGTAAAAGACTGCTGGTGCACACATACCATACATATCATACATGTCAGGCCTATATGGAGGTAAAAGACTGCTGGTACACACATACCATACATATCATACATGTGGAGCCTATATGGAGGTAAAAGACTGCTGGCACACACGTACCATACATATCATACATGTCAGGCCTATATGGAGGTAAAAGACTGCTGGTACACACATACCATACATATCATACATGTTGAGCCTATATGGAGGTAAAAGACTGCTGGTGCACACATACCATACATATCATACATGTCAGGCCTATATGGAGGTAAAAGACTGCTGGCACACACGTACCATACATATCATACATGTCAGGCCTATATGGAGGTAAAAGACTGCTGGTGCACACATACCATACATATCATACATGTTGAGCCTATATGGAGGTAAAAGACTGCTGGCACACACATACCATACATATGATACATGTGGAGCCTATATGGAGGTAAAAGACTGCTGGCACACACATACCATACATATCATACATGTTGAGCCTATATGGAGGTAAAAGACTGCTGGCACACACATACCATACATATCATACATGTTGAGCCTATATGGAGGTAAAAGACTGCTGGTGCACACATACCATAAATATCATACATGTCAGGCCTATATGGAGGTAAAAGACTGCTGGTACACACATACCATACATATCATACATGTTGAGCCTATATGGAGGTAAAAGACTGCTGGTGCACACATACCATACATATCATACATGTCAGGCCTATATGGAGGTAAAAGACTGCTGGTACACACATACCATACATATCATACATGTCAGGCCTATATGGAGGTAAAAGACTGCTGGTACACACATACCATACATATCATACATGTGGAGCCTATATGGAGGTAAAAGACTGCTGGCACACACGTACCATACATATCATACATGTCAGGCCTATATGGAGGTAAAAGACTGCTGGTACACACATACCATACATATCATACATGTTGAGCCTATATGGAGGTAAAAGACTGCTGGTGCACACATACCATACATATCATACATGTCAGGCCTATATGGAGGTAAAAGACTGCTGGCACACACGTACCATACATATCATACATGTCAGGCCTATATGGAGGTAAAAGACTGCTGGTGCACACATACCATACATATCATACATGTTGAGCCTATATGGAGGTAAAAGACTGCTGGTACACACGTACCATACATATCATACATGTCAGGCCTATATGGAGGTAAAAGACTGCTGGTACACACATACCATACATATCATACATGTTGAGCCTATATGGAGGTAAAAGACTGCTGGTGCACACATACCATACATATCATACATGTCAGGCCTATATGGAGGTAAAAGACTGCTGGTACACACATACCATACATATCATACATGTTGAGCCTATATGGAGGTAAAAGACTGCTGGTGCACACATACCATACATATCATACATGTCAGGCCTATATGGAGGTAAAAGACTGCTGGCACACACGTACCATACATATCATACATGTCAGGCCTATATGGAGGTAAAAGACTGCTGGTACACACATACCATACATATCATACATGTTGAGCCTATATGGAGGTAAAAGACTGCTGGTGCACACATACCATACATATCATACATGTCAGGCCTATATGGAGGTAAAAGACTGCTGGTGCACACATACCATACATATCATACATGTCAGGCCTATATGGAGGTAAAAGACTGCTGGTACACACATACCATACATATCATACATGTTGAGCCTATATGGAGGTAAAAGACTGCTGGCACACACATACCATACATATCATACATGTGGAGCCTATATGGAGGTAAAAGACTGCTGGCACACACATACCATACATATCATACATGTGGAGCCTATATGGAGGTAAAAGACTGCTGGCACACACATACCATACATATCATACATGTTGAGCCTATATGGAGGTAAAAGACTGCTGGCACACACATACCATACATATCATACATGTTGAGCCTATATGGAGGTAAAAGACTGCTGGTGCACACATACCATACATATCATACATGTCAGGCCTATATGGAGGTAAAAGACTGCTGGTACACACATACCATACATATCATACATGTCAGGCCTATATGGAGGTAAAAGACTGCTGGTACACACATACCATACATATCATACATGTGGAGCCTATATGGAGGTAAAAGACTGCTGGCACACACGTACCATACATATCATACATGTCAGGCCTATATGGAGGTAAAAGACTGCTGGTACACACATACCATACATATCATACATGTTGAGCCTATATGGAGGTAAAAGACTGCTGGTGCACACATACCATACATATCATACATGTCAGGCCTATATGGAGGTAAAAGACTGCTGGCACACACGTACCATACATATCATACATGTCAGGCCTATATGGAGGTAAAAGACTGCTGGTGCACACATACCATACATATCATACATGTTGAGCCTATATGGAGGTAAAAGACTGCTGGCACACACATACCATACATATCATACATGTGGAGCCTATATGGAGGTAAAAGACTGCTGGCACACACATACCATACATATCATACATGTTGAGCCTATATGGAGGTAAAAGACTGCTGGCACACACATACCATACATATCATACATGTTGAGCCTATATGGAGGTAAAAGACTGCTGGTGCACACATACCATACATATCATACATGTCAGGCCTATATGGAGGTAAAAGACTGCTGGTACACACATACCATACATATCATACATGTCAGGCCTATATGGAGGTAAAAGACTGCTGGTACACACATACCATACATATCATACATGTGGAGCCTATATGGAGGTAAAAGACTGCTGGCACACACATACCATACATATCATACATGTCAGGCCTATATGGAGGTAAAAGACTGCTGGTACACACATACCATACATATCATACATGTTGAGCCTATATGGAGGTAAAAGACTGCTGGTGCACACATACCATACATATCATACATGTCAGGCCTATATGGAGGTAAAAGACTGCTGGCACACACGTACCATACATATCATACATGTCAGGCCTATATGGAGGTAAAAGACTGCTGGTGCACACATACCATACATATCATACATGTTGAGCCTATATGGAGGTAAAAGACTGCTGGTACACACGTACCATACATATCATACATGTCAGGCCTATATGGAGGTAAAAGACTGCTGGTACACACATACCATACATATCATACATGTTGAGCCTATATGGAGGTAAAAGACTGCTGGTGCACACATACCATACATATCATACATGTCAGGCCTATATGGAGGTAAAAGACTGCTGGTACACACATACCATACATATCATACATGTGGAGCCTATATGGAGGTAAAAGACTGCTGGCACACACGTACCATACATATCATACATGTCAGGCCTATATGGAGGTAAAAGACTGCTGGTACACACATACCATACATATCATACATGTTGAGCCTATATGGAGGTAAAAGACTGCTGGTGCACACATACCATACATATCATACATGTCAGGCCTATATGGAGGTAAAAGACTGCTGGCACACACGTACCATACATATCATACATGTCAGGCCTATATGGAGGTAAAAGACTGCTGGTACACACATACCATACATATCATACATGTTGAGCCTATATGGAGGTAAAAGACTGCTGGTGCACACATACCATACATATCATACATGTCAGGCCTATATGGAGGTAAAAGAATGCTGGTACACACATACCATACATATCATACATGTGGCGCCTATATGGAGGTAAAAGACTGCTGGCACACACGTACCATACATATCATACATGTCAGGCCTATATGGAGGTAAAAGACTGCTGGTACACACATACCATACATATCATACATGTTGAGCCTATATGGAGGTAAAAGACTGCTGGTGCACACATACCATACATATCATACATGTCAGGCCTATATGGAGGTAAAAGACTGCTGGCACACACGTACCATACATATCATACATGTGAGGCCTATATGGAGGTAAAAGACTGCTGGTGCACACATACCATACATATCATACATGTTGAGCCTATATGGAGGTAAAAGACTGCTGGTACACACGTACCATACATATCATACATGTCAGGCCTATATGGAGGTAAAAGACTGCTGGTACACACATACCATACATATCATACATGTTGAGCCTATATGGAGGTAAAAGACTGCTGGTGCACACATACCATACATATCATACATGTCAGGCCTATATGGAGGTAAAAGACTGCTGGTACACACATACCATACATATCATACATGTGGAGCCTATATGGAGGTAAAAGACTGCTGGTGCACACATACCATACATATAATACATGTCAGGCCTATATGGAGGTAAAAGACTGCTGGTACACACATACCATACATATCATACATGTCAGGCCTATATGGAGGTAAAAGACTGCTGGTACACACATACCATACATATCATACATGTCAGGCCTATATGGAGGTAAAAGACTGCTGGTACACACATACCATACATATCATACATGTTGAGCCTATATGGAGGTAAAAGACTGCTGGTACACACGTACCATACATATCATACATGTCAGGCCTATATGGAGGTAAAAGACTGCTGGTGCACACATACCATACATATCATACATGTCAGGCCTATATGGAGGTAAAAGACTGCTGGTACACACATACCATACATATCATACATGTTGAGCCTATATGGAGGTAAAAGACTGCTGGTGCACACATACCATACATGTCATACATGTGGAGCCTATATGGAGGTAAAAGACTGCTGGCACACACGTACCATACATATCATACATGTCAGGCCTATATGGAGGTAAAAGACTGCTGGTACACACATACCATACATATCATACATGTTGAGCCTATATGGAGGTAAAAGACTGCTGGTGCACACATACCATACATATCATACATGTCAGGCCTATATGGAGGTAAAAGACTGCTGGCACACACGTACCATACATATCATACATGTCAGGCCTATATGGAGGTAAAAGACTGCTGGTGCACACATACCATACATATCATACATGTTGAGCCTATATGGAGGTAAAAGACTGCTGGTACACACGTACCATACATATCATACATGTCAGGCCTATATGGAGGTAAAAGACTGCTGGTACACACATACCATACATATCATACATGTTGAGCCTATATGGAGGTAAAAGACTGCTGGTGCACACATACCATACATATCATACATGTCAGGCCTATATGGAGGTAAAAGACTGCTGGTACACACATACCATACATATCATACATGTCAGGCCTATATGGAGGTAAAAGACTGCTGGTGCACACATACCATACATATCATACATGTTGAGCCTATATGGAGGTAAAAGACTGCTGGTACACACGTACCATACATATCATACATGTCAGGCCTATATGGAGGTAAAAGACTGCTGGTACACACATACCATACATATCATACATGTTGAGCCTATATGGAGGTAAAAGACTGCTGGTGCACACATACCATACATATCATACATGTCAGGCCTATATGGAGGTAAAAGACTGCTGGCACACACGTACCATACATATCATACATGTCAGGCCTATATGGAGGTAAAAGACTGCTGGTGCACACATACCATACATATCATACATGTTGAGCCTATATGGAGGTAAAAGACTGCTGGTACACACGTACCATACATATCATACATGTCAGGCCTATATGGAGGTAAAAGACTGCTGGTACACACATACCATACATATCATACATGTTGAGCCTATATGGAGGTAAAAGACTGCTGGTGCACACATACCATACATATCATACATGTCAGGCCTATATGGAGGTAAAAGACTGCTGGTACACACATACCATACATATCATACATGTGGAGCCTATATGGAGGTAAAAGACTGCTGGCACACACGTACCATACATATCATACATGTCAGGCCTATATGGAGGTAAAAGACTGCTGGTACACACATACCATACATATCATACATGTTGAGCCTATATGGAGGTAAAAGACTGCTGGTGCACACATACCATACATATCATACATGTCAGGCCTATATGGAGGTAAAAGACTGCTGGCACACACGTACCATACATATCATACATGTCAGGCCTATATGGAGGTAAAAGACTGCTGGTACACACATACCATACATATCATACATGTTGAGCCTATATGGAGGTAAAAGACTGCTGGTGCACACATACCATACATATCATACATGTCAGGCCTATATGGAGGTAAAAGACTGCTGGTACACACATACCATACATATCATACATGTGGAGCCTATATGGAGGTAAAAGACTGCTGGCACACACGTACCATACATATCATACATGTCAGGCCTATATGGAGGTAAAAGACTGCTGGTACACACATACCATACATATCATACATGTTGAGCCTATATGGAGGTAAAAGACTGCTGGTGCACACATACCATACATATCATACATGTCAGGCCTATATGGAGGTAAAAGACTGCTGGTACACACATACCATACATATCATACATGTTGAGCCTATATGGAGGTAAAAGACTGCTGGTGCACACATACCATACATATCATACATGTCAGGCCTATATGGAGGTAAAAGACTGCTGGTACACACATACCATACATATCATACATGTGGAGCCTATATGGAGGTAAAAGACTGCTGGCACACACGTACCATACATATCATACATGTCAGGCCTATATGGAGGTAAAAGACTGCTGGTGCACACATACCATACATATCATACATGTTGAGCCTATATGGAGGTAAAAGACTGCTGGTACACACGTACCATACATATCATACATGTCAGGCCTATATGGAGGTAAAAGACTGCTGGTACACACATACCATACATATCATACATGTTGAGCCTATATGGAGGTAAAAGACTGCTGGTGCACACATACCATACATATCATACATGTCAGGCCTATATGGAGGTAAAAGACTGCTGGTACACACATACCATACATATCATACATGTGGAGCCTATATGGAGGTAAAAGACTGCTGGCACACACGTACCATACATATCATACATGTTGAGCCTATATGGAGGAAAAAGACTGCTAGTACACACATGCCATACATATCATACATGTCAGGCCTACATGGAGATAAAAGACTGCTAGTACACACATACCATACATGTCATACATGTGGAGCCTATATGGAGGTAAAAGACTGCTGGTGCACACATACCATACATATCATACATGTCAGGCCTATATGGAGGTAAAAGACTGCTGGTACACACATACCATACATGTCATACATGTCAGGCCTATATGGAGGTAAAAGACTCCTGGCACACACGTACCATACATGTCATACATGTCAGGCCTATATGGAGGTAAAAGACTTCTGGCACACACATACCATACATGTCGTACATGTCAGGCCTATATGGAGGTAAAAGACTGCTGGCACACACGTACCATACATGTCATACATGTCAGGCCTATATGGAGGTAAAAGACTTCTGGCACACACATACCATACATGTCGTACATGTCAGGCCTATATGGAGGTAAAAGACTGCTGGTGCACACATACCATACATATCATACATGTCAGGCCTATATGGAGGTAAAAGACTGCTGGTACACACATACCATACATATCATACATGTCAGGCCTATATGGAGGTAAAAGACTGCTGGTACACACATACCATACATATCATACATGTTGAGCCTATATGGAGGTAAAAGACTGCTGGTACACACGTACCATACATATCATACATGTCAGGCCTATATGGAGGTAAAAGACTGCTGGTGCACACATACCATACATATCATACATGTCAGGCCTATATGGAGGTAAAAGACTGCTGGTACACACATACCATACATATCATACATGTTGAGCCTATATGGAGGTAAAAGACTGCTGGTGCACACATACCATACATGTCATACATGTCAGGCCTATATGGAGGTAAAAGACTGCTGGTACACACATACCATACATATCATACATGTTGAGCCTATATGGAGGTAAAAGACTGCTGGTACACACATACCATACATATCATACATGTCAGACCTATATGGAGATAAAAGACTGCTGGCACACACATACCATACATATCATACATGTTGAGCCTATATGGAGGAAAAAGACTGCTAGTACACACATGCCATACATATCATACATGTCAGGCCTACATGGAGATAAAAGACTGCTAGTACACACATACCATACATGTCATACATGTTGAGCCTATATGGAGGTAAAAGACTGCTGGTGCACACATACCATACATATCATACATGTAAGGCCTATATGGAGATAAAAGACTGCTAGTATACACATGCCATACATATCATACATGTCAGGTCTATATGGAGATAAAAGACTGCTGGCACACACATACCATACATATCATACATGTTGAGCCTATATGGAGGAAAAAGACTGCTAGTACACACATGCCATACATATCATACATGTCAGGCCTACATGGAGATAAAAGACTGCTAGTACACACATACCATACATGTCATACATGTTGAGCCTATATGGAGGTAAAGGACTGCTGGTGCACACATACCATACATATCATACATGTCAGGCCTATATGGAGATAAAAGACTGCTAGTATACACATGCCATACATATCATACATGTCAGGCCTATATGGAGATAAAAGACTGCTAGTACACACATACCATACATATCATACATGTGGAGCCTATATGGAGATAAAAGACTGCTGGCACACACATACCATACATATCATACATGTGGAGCCTATATGGAGAAAAAAGACTGCTGGCACACACATACCATACATATCATACATGTTGAGCCTATATGGAGGTAAAAGACTGCTGGTACACACATAACATACATATCATACATGTTGAGCCTATATGGAGGTAAAAGGCTGCTTGTACACACATACCATACATATCATACATGTTAAGCCTATATGGAGATAGAAGACTGCTTTTACACACATACCATACATATCATACATGTTGAGCCTATATGGAGGTAAAAGACTGTTAGTACACACATACCATACATGTCATACATGGTGAGCCTATATGGAGGTAAAAGACTGCTGGTGCACACATACCATACATATCATACATGTCAGGCCTATATGGAGATAAAAGACTGCTGGCACACACATACCATACATATCATACATGTTGAGCCTATATGGAGGAAAAAGACTGCTAGTATACACATGCCATACATATCATACATGTCAGGCCTATATGGAGATAAAAGACTGCTGGCACACACATACCATACATATCATACATGTTGAGCCTATATGGAGGAAAAAGACTGCTAGTACACACATGCCATACATATCATACATGTCAGGCCTACATGGAGATAAAAGACTGCTAGTACACACATACCATACATGTCATACATGTGGAGCCTATATGGAGGTAAAAGACTGCTGGCACACACATACCATACATGTCATACATGTTGATCCTATATGGAGGTAAAAGACTGCTGGTGCACACATACCATACATGTCATACATGTTGATCCTATATGGAGGTAAAAGACTGCTGGTGCACACATACCATACATGTCATACATGTTGATCCTATATGGAGGTAAAAGACTGCTGGTGCACACATACCATACATGTCATACATGTTGAGCCTATATGGAGGTAAAAGACTGCTGGTGCACACATACCATACATGTCATACATGTTGATCCTATATGGAGGTAAAAGACTGCTGGTGCACACATACCATACATATCATACATGTCAGGCCTATATGGAGATAAAAGACTGCTAGTATACACATGCCATACATATCATACATGTCAGGCCTATATGGAGATAGAAGACTGCTAGTACACACATACCATACATGTCATACACGTTGAGCCTATATGGAGGTAAAAGACTGCTGGTGCACACATACCATACATATCATACATGTCAGGCCTATATGGAGATAAAAGACTGCTAGTACACACATACCATACATATCATACATGTCAGGCCTATATGGAGATAAAAGACTGCTAGTACACACATACCATACATGTCATACATGTTGAGCCTATATGGAGGTAAAAGACTGCTAGTACACACATACCATACATATCATACATGTGGAGCCTATATGGAGATAAAAGACTGCTGGCACACACATACCATACATATCATACATGTGGAGCCTATATGGAGGAAAAAGACTGCTAGTACACACATACCATACATATCATACATGTCAGGCCTATATGGAGAAAAAAGACTGCTGGCACACACATACCATACATATCATACATGTTGAGCCTATATGGAGGTAAAAGACTGCTGGTACACACATAACATACATATCATACATGTTGAGCCTATATGGAGGTAAAAGGCTGCTGGTACACACCTACCATACATATCATACATGTTAAGCCTATATGGAGATAGAAGACTGCTAGTACACACATACCATACATATCATACATGTGGAGCCTATATGGAGATAAAAGACTGCTGGCACACACATACCATACATATCATACATGTGGAGCCTATATGGAGGAAAAAGACTGCTAGTACACACATACCATACATATCATACATGTCAGGCATATATGGAGAAAATAAGACTGCTGGCACACACATACCATA
Source organism: Lissotriton helveticus (assembly GCF_964261635.1). Lineage (NCBI taxonomy): Eukaryota > Metazoa > Chordata > Amphibia > Caudata > Salamandridae > Lissotriton > Lissotriton helveticus. The sequence continues at coordinate 19,976,898 of NC_136059.1, forward strand.
CATATCATACATGTTGAGCCTATATGGAGGTAAAAGACTGCTGGTACACACATACCATACATATCATACATGTTGAGCCTATATGGAGGTAAAAGACTGCTGGTACACACATACCATACATATCAAACATGTTAAGCCTATATGGAGATAAAAGACTGCTAGTACACACACACCATACATATCATACATGTTGAGCCTATATGGAGGTAAAAGACTGTTAGTACACACATACCATACATGTCATACATGTTGAGCCTATATGGAGGTAAAAGACTGCTGGTACACACATACCATACATATCATACATGTCAGGCCTATATGGAGATAAAAGACTGCTAGTACACACATACCATACATATCATACATGTTGAGCCTATATGGAGGTAAAAGTCTGCTGGTACACACATACCACACATATCATACATGTTGAGCCTATATGAAGGTAAAAGACTGCTGGTACACACATAACATACTTATCGTTGATGTCACACCCATTTGAAGATAAACTTCTCTGAAAAAGGCGTACCATACATATCACATCAATATAAAGGTAAGACCTTTTTGGAGGTAAAAGATATTTAATATATACCATACGTATCATACATGTAAGACATATTTGCAGGTGAAGGATTGCAGGTAGACACATAACACACGTCATACATGTCAGGCCAATATGATGTTAAAAGATTACTGGTACACACATACCATGTATGTCATACATGTCAAAGCTATGTGGAGGTAAAAGATTACTGGTACACACATACCATGTATGTCATACATGTCAAAGCTATATGGAGGTAAACGACTGCTGGTACACACATACCATACATGTCAAACATGTCAAAACGATATGGAGGTAAAGGGATGTTGGTACACACATACCATGTATGTCATATATGTCTGACCTATTTGGAGGTAAAAGACTGCTGGTAAACACATAGCATACATGGCATATATTTCGGACTTATATGGAAACAAAAGACTACTAGTATACACATACCATGCATGTCATACGTGTTGGACCTATTAGGAGGTAAAAGTCTGCTGTTAAACACATAGCATACATGCCATATATGTCAGACCTATATGGGTGTAAAGACTGCTGGTACACACATACCATAAATGTTATACATCCTAGACCTATATGGAGGTAAAAGACTGCTGGTATACACGTCACATGTGTCGGACCTAAATGGAGGAAAAAGACTGATGGTACATGTTGGACAATATGGAGGTAAAAGACTGTTAGACACACATACATGTCATACGTGTCAGAGCTATATGGAGGTAAAAGACTGTCATAAGACCATACTTGTCATATAAGTTGAACCTATATGGAGGTAATAGACTACTGTATACTCATACCATACAAGTTATACGTGGCAGACTGATATAAAGGTAAAATACTGCTAGTACACACATACCATACATGTCATACGTGTTGGATCTGTTGGGACAGAAAGACTGCTGGTACACACAGAGCATATGTCATACGTGTCAAACCTATATGGAGGTAAAAGGCTGATGTTGCACACATAAAATACGTCATACGTGTTGAACCTATATGGAGATAAAAGACTGCTGGTAAATACATTCAATATATGTCATACGTGCTGGGCTGATATGGAGAAAAAAGAATGCTGGTACACACATAGCATACATGTAAGACTTATAAGGAAGTAAAAGTCTGCCGGTACCCACATACTATACATGTCAAACCTGTATGGAGGTAAAAGACTGCTGGTATATGTTGGGCCAATAAGAAGGGAAAAGTCTGCTGGTACAAAAATACCATACATACCATTGGTGCTTTACCCATTTGAAGATAAACATCTCTGGTACACGCATACCATATGTATCATAAGTTTCACATCCATTTGAAGGAAAGACATATATGGAGGTAAAAGATCTTTGATGCATTCCATACGTATCATACATGTGAGACACATTTGGAGGTAAAAGACTGCTGGTACACACACGCCATGCATATCATACATGTGAGACACATTTGGAGGTAAAAGACTGCTGGTACACACACGCCATGCATATCATACATGTGAGACACATTTGGAGGTCAAAGACTGCTGGTACACACACGCCATGCATATCATACATGTTAGACCCATATAGAAGTAAAGACACACATATCATGCATGTGAGACGTCATATAGAAGTAAAAGATCTCTGACAGGAGTAAACGGACAGGCCTTTTGCACAGTGAGGCCAGCAGGCGGCCCCCCCTGGTAGGACAGTGACATGGACTCACCCGGAAGCCCCAGTCAGGCGCTGCCCTTTCATCAAGCATTGCTACCAGCTCACATTATTCAGGCATTAAGGCCCTCTTACCGCATCAGAGAGGGGGGCGGCGAAGAGCCCCAGGAGAAGGAGGGCGACCCCAGAGACAGCGCCAAGACCCATGGTGCCAGATGCAGGTCCAGAGAGCTCCCAGACGTCTGCCTCTGGGCGCTAGAGCTGCTGATATTTATACCGGGGGCCCCTCCCGCGCAGGGGGGGGGGGGCTGCTGGGAACCGAGATGGGGAAAGAACAGGCTTAGAAGCACAAACGCCCTTCTTCTGGGAATGGAGGGACCTGTCTAACCGGTCCTGACCTACTTCTGGGAGAGCAGCTCTGGCGCCAGCAGCTGTGCAGGGAGACACACCGGAGCACCAGAGGTGCCCCTCACCCCAGCTTTTACACAACCCTTCCATCATTACACAACTGCGACCCGCCCACGCTCCTGGCAAGCCTCTCTACTCATCACTGCAGAGAAGCCCCGGGGGCAGATGTGGAAACACCTGCACGTCCTTTAGAAAGAGTAAACTCCTAGTTAAATGGCAGTAAACTACGTTTTTTTTTGTTATACATTTTTATTAACCCCTTCCGTGCTCATGACGTGAGTTGCGCCGCTCGCATGCTCATGACGTCATGTAACGCGGCTTTTGCAAAAAAAAAAAGCCGCACAGCGCAAAAATAGCGGCCGCATGCATGCGGTTAACAGTCATTGACATATGAGCAATCATAAAATCAGATCAATATCAATATAGCCATGACAATTTCGGGCAATAATCTCTCACATTTTACACAGTAAAGACGTTTCAAGGTGGGAGCCGGTCACCCAGATCAATACCCTGCGGGGGGTACGAATGCCTCCTCGAGACGAGTTCCACGGCACCCGTATGCGGGACCACTTTCTGGGGAAGCCTCGGGCAACATATACTGTCTTTTCCCTGAACATACACCGGTCCATACTCGTCTCCCAGCCCCCAGTGCGGGGGGGGGTTCCGATCCCAGGCCTGAGCGATGTTACTTTCGGCAAGCATGAACCCCAAAGTGGCCCTCTGTGTCTGCTGGGTGGTCAAGTCTGTGGGAGAGGTGTGGCGCCGCGGCCAGGGCGACTGACGTTGGAATCTGGGGACCACGGTTCGATCCCCGGCTCCGGCGGCAGGTTAGCCCAGCACCATGTGACTCTGGGCAATAGCTCGCTTAATCTTCCCGACGGCCCCCAGCGCCTAGAGACCCTTACGGGTGATTGTGCGCTTTACAAATGTGGACTTTCTTTCTTTCTTTCTTTCTGTAGGTTCCCATATGTTCAGCAGGCCTCTACGTGCTTCATGGTGAATACCAATAGTGAGTCCGGCCCCCATTGCTTCATGTATCTCCCCCCAGAATGCCTGCATGTGTGTGCACTCCCATGTGAGGTGCATAAAGGTGCCTTTTTGTCACACCCTCGGCGACAGTCTCCTGTTCCCGCTTTGCCCATCTGTACTAGCCGGCGGCCGGTCGCAATGAACGAAGTTTAGTGGATGAATGAAGCAGTGAAAGAAATGCAAAGTCTCAATACTGCTGGACAGTGCACTTAGAATGAGCACTGTGCTAGTGAACACGTGCCATGCCCAATAAACACATTTGTAAGACAGGCCCCTGCTACCTTCAGGGAGCTCGCCTCCCTCCAGACCATTCAGAGCACTCACTCTAGCACTGGACGTCTGTATGACCGTCTAATGCATTCTGGGACTTGTAGTCCTGTTTAGCTTGCATTGAACTAAATAGACCAGGTGTATCCAATCTATCCTACAGCGAGAGATGCTTTGATTGGGGGAAACCAGCTGCTGTCTAATAGGAAATTTGATGACTATACACAGAGGCCAAACAATTTAAACACTGCTCCTACTGCACCCCAGACCTGCTGCAGGGAGCATACAGCATCAACGGCACATGAGCAGTGTCACAAAACCTTCACATATGGGGTCACTGTGGATAGGTTTGTCCTTTTGCTCTTGAGACATCAAATGGGAGAAAGAGAAAGATAGAGAAATATAGAAAGAGTAAGAAAGATTTTGAACGTGAGAGAAAAGGGGAAGGAAAAGAAAGAACAGAGAAGAAAAGGAAACAAAAGCACAGGAATGTAGAGAAAGAAAGAGAAAACAGCAAAGAGAGAAAGTATAAGGAAAAATAAAAAGGAAAAGAAATTAGCAAAAGAAAGAATATGAAGGAAGGAAGAGGGAAATTAAGATGAAAATAAAAGAGGGAGTAAAAGGGAGAAACAGTGAAAGGAATAAAGGAAAAGAGAGGAAAAAAGAAAGCATAACTGAGAAAAAAGTAAAAATAGAAGGAGGAGCACAACAGAGAAAGTGAATTGAAATAAACTAAGAGAAGGAAAAAGAGAACTAGAAAAGGATGAAAAGTAAGGAAAGGAACACATTGGATAAAGAGGGAAAAAAAGAGTAGAAGAAAAAAGAAAATAATAAAGAAACGTATAGAAGGAGTTACATGACTAAAAGGACAATAGTGGAGGAGAAAAGGAAAGGAAAATGTATAATAAATGAATACAAGACAAAAAAGAATGGATGAATAATGGAGAGGAGGAAAGATAAAGACTGATAAAGAAAGGCGCCAAAGAAAGACAGAAGAATAAAACCAAAAGAAAGAATGAAAGGATAAAGGAAAGAATAATTGAGAAAAAGCAGGAGAAAAAGAAAGTTGAAGAGGAAAAATCTAGAGAGAAAAAGAAAGAAGGGCAAAATTTAGGAGAAATTATCAGAATGAAAGGAGAAGCCAGTAAACAGGAAACAAAAACGGGGAAATGTTGGATAATTACAAAAGTACAAGAAGAAATAAGTAAATAAGTAGGAAAATAAGGAGTAAAATAGAGACAAAAACAAAAAAGAGAAAAAACTGAAAAAGAGCACATACCAAAGAAGGTGAGAACAAAAAAAAGGAGCAGGGAAAGAAGTAAGCAGTTTAAAAAGATTGGGGGAAAAGGAGTAACAAAAAGGAAATGCGAGAAATAGGGGATTAAAAAACTGAGAAAGCGATAAAAGCAACAAACAAAAAAGTAGGAAGGAAAGGTAAAAAAGAGAGGAAAAAAAAGAAATAAAGAAACAATTTCCGAAGATGAAGGCTGCATCATCCTGTACTGTCAGCTTTTGAGCCTCACGGAAGTGGAGAGAGTGTTTTATATAGCTGCCTTATTTGGTGGGCAGCTGTATATTTCCAGGCCTGCAGGCAGGCAGTGGCAGCCTGCGAGCCACTGACAGTCATGATAGAGCAGCCTTCGTACTCACTCTCATCAGTGTTCGGATAGGCACCCTCCAGCTACAGGAATGCAGGTAATACACTTAAACTGTCTGGAAAGCTCTACGCGTCCTCAACTTCTTGCTCTGCTAAAAGCAGGGGACCTCCAACGTCCACCCAAGACCACAGTGCTCAGACTTTCACCCACAGGGAGTTTTACTACCTCACACCTTACACACCACACTCGATATGCATACTGGATGTCAGCGCAATGTTTGGAGTCACTCTGGTGCAAGAATAGACCCTGATTTACAGCAGCATATATCTTCCACGAAGACGGTCAGGGTACAGCCACAGCACAGGGCTGCACTCGAACCTCTGGAGTCCCCTCAGAAAGTCTTCAAGGAGTATTAGAGCCATTCCAAGCAAGGAAGGCAGACTCGGTGGACTCCCAGAAGAAGAACAAAGCAGCAGCAGCAGCCCCCTGCTAGAAGGAGTGACCTGGAAGACATTAGACTGCAGAGGGACGAGGAAGAGGAGAAAGGCTCAGGCTCCTCCTCAAACCGTCATGGGTGACAGTGACGCCACTACAGGCTCACCTCCCACCGCTGTGCCCAGTGTCGGATTGGTAACGCGGGCACTCGGGCAATGCCCAAGGGGCCGGTGTCCAAGTTCCAGCTGTGGGCTGCTTTTTGAGCAGTCTGGGGGCCATTTGGGCGCAGTGTCTATTGTTCGAATACAGCCAGCGGCCGGTGGGTGCCAGAGTGGCCTCCTGGAGGCGGATGGCGCTCATTACCCAGTGCATTTAGCAACAGGCAAAGGTATCACTCCCTTTGTCTCGCGGGTCGGCCCATTACTGTGCGCACATACTGAGCGGGGGCAGGGGGCCGAGCAGAAGCGGCCTCACTTGTTTCCAGGTGTACTTCACCAGTGTGAACTAATCCCTGCATTTTATTGTATCCCCCCTTTTTTTATATACATTTTGCGGAAGCAGTGCTTTGAGTAGGGTGACCAGGCGTCCCCGTTTTGCCAGGACGGTCCCTGTTTTTAACCAGCTGTCCCAGCAAATTTCAAGAAATTTAGCTCATGTCCCCGTTTTTGGAGAGGGTCGACTGAAAACAGTGGGAGGTGTTTTTTATGTTTTACAAAGCAGGAATAGTTAGCAGTTGATTCATGAAAGCAATTTAATTAACAGGCAAGCTACTGGGCTTAAAAATTGCATTTTATGTTTGTTCTTACTGCCTGTTCTGTAATTCTCTGCTGAGGAACGCTCTCATCGCTTTAAGTAAAATTGTAGTCCTTCTTCTATTTTTGTGAAATGTCCCGGTTTTGGCTTTAAAATTCTGGTCACCCTAGCTTTGAGGAAACGCAATATGGAAATGTGGGCCCTTTTTTTAGCGTGCCCGGCCTATTTTTAATCCCAACCCATCCCTGGCAGTGCACTAGGCGCGTCGATGGAAGCGAGCATGTTGTTCGTCACTCCTTGGTTGTGGCAATGAGGCGGTGACTGCAGCCATGGGCTCGAGCTGGCCCCACCTGGCCTGGACCCTGAGGACTGTAAGCGAGGCTGCCGTGGGATGCTTCGAACTCACACGCGACAGTCCCCGCAGCCACTCACACTAGACAGAGGTGGGCCCTGAGTGTGTGCTTGAGCGCTCATGTATGGCCCTTCTGAAGCCCAGCCAATGATGGGCAGATTTACCAATATCTCACGAAATGCAGCAAAGCGTCCTATGCTGCGCGCTGTACTGCACGAGAGGGAGCGCAGGGCAGCGCCATATATAAGTATTGCACGAGAGGGGCAGTGCAGGACAGCGCCATATATAAGTACTGCACGAGAGGGAGAGTGCAGGGCAGCACCTTATATAAGTACTGCACGAGAGGAAGCGCAGGGCAGCGCCATATATAAGTACTGCACAAGAGGGGCAGTGCAGGACAGCGCCATATATAAGTACTGCACGAGAGGGAGAGTGCAGGGCAGCACCTTATATAAGTACTGCACGAGAGGGAGCGCAGGACAGCGCCATATATGAGTACTGCCCAAGAGGGAGCGCAGGACAGCGCCATATGTAATTACTGCACGAGAGGGAGCGCAGGGCAGCGCCATATATGAGTACTGCACGAGAGGGAGAGTGCAGGGCAGTGCCATATATGAGTACTGCACGAGAGGGGCAGTGCAGGACAGCACCTTATATAAGTACTGCACGAGAGGGAGAGTGCAGGGCAGTGCCATATATGAGTACTGCACAAGAGCGAGAGCAGGACAGTGCCTTATATAAGTACTGCACGAGAGGGAGAGTGCAGGACAGCGCCATATATGAGTACTGCACAAGAGCGAGAGCAGGACAGTGCCTTATATAAGTACTGCACGAGAGGGAGAGTAGGACAGCGCCATATATGAGTACTGCACAAGAGCGAGAGCAGGACAGTGCCTTATATAAGTACTGCACGAGAGGGAGAGTGCAGGACAGCGCCATATATAAGTACTGCACGAGAGGGAGAGTGCAGGACAGCGCCATATATAAGTACTGCACGAGAGGGAGAGTGCAGGACAGCGCCATATATAAGTACTGCACGAGAGGGAGAGTGCAGGACAGCGCCATATATAAGTACTGCACGAGAGGGACAGTGCAGGACAGCGCCATATATAAGTACTGCACGAGAGGGACAGTGCAGGGCAGCACCTTATATAAGTACTGCACGAGAGGAAGCGCAGGGCAGCGCCATATATAAGTACTGCACAAGAGGGGCAGTGCAGGACAGCGCCATATATAAGTACTGCACGAGAGGGAGAGTGCAGGGCAGCACCTTATATAAGTACTGCACGAGAGGGAGCGCAGGACAGCGCCATATATGAGTACTGCACGAGAGGGAGCGCAGGGCAGCGCCATATATAAGTACTGCACGAGAGGGACAGTGCAGGACAGCGCCATATATAAGTACTGCACGAGAGGGACAGTGCAGGGCAGCACCTTATATAAGTACTGCACGAGAGGAAGCGCAGGGCAGCGCCATATATAAGTACTGCACGAGAGGGAGAGTGCAGGACAGCGCCATATATAAGTACTGCACGAGAGGGAGAGTGCAGGACAGCGCCATATATAAGTACTGCACGAGAGGGAGAGTGCAGGACAGCGCCATATATAAGTACTGCACGAGAGGGAGAGTGCAGGACAGCGCCATATATAAGTACTGCACGAGAGGGAGAGTGCAGGACAGCGCCATATATAAGTACTGCACGAGAGGGAGAGTGCAGGACAGCGCCATATATAAGTACTGCACGAGAGGGACAGTGCAGGACAGCGCCATATATAAGTACTGCACGAGAGGGACAGTGCAGGGCAGCACCTTATATAAGTACTGCACGAGAGGAAGCGCAGGGCAGCGCCATATATAAGTACTGCACAAGAGGGGCAGTGCAGGACAGCGCCATATATAAGTACTGCACGAGAGGGAGAGTGCAGGGCAGCACCTTATATAAGTACTGCACGAGAGGGAGCGCAGGACAGCGCCATATATGAGTACTGCACGAGAGGGAGCGCAGGGCAGCGCCATATATAAGTACTGCACGAGAGGGACAGTGCAGGACAGCGCCATATATAAGTACTGCACGAGAGGGACAGTGCAGGGCAGCACCTTATATAAGTACTGCACGAGAGGAAGCGCAGGGCAGCGCCATATATAAGTACTGCACAAGAGGGGCAGTGCAGGACAGCGCCATATATAAGTACTGCACGAGAGGGAGAGTGCAGGGCAGCACCTTATATAAGTACTGCACGAGAGGGAGCGCAGGGCAGCGCCATATATAAGTATTGCACGAGAGGGGCAGTGCAGGACAGCACCTTATATAAGTACTGCACGAGAGGGAGCGCAGGACAGCGCCATATATGAGTACTGCACGAGAGGAAGTGCAGGGCAGCGCCATATATGAGTACTGCACGAGAGGGGCAGTGCAGGACAGCACCTTATATAAGTACTGCACGAGAGGGAGCACAGGACAGCGCCATATATGAGTACTGCACGAGAGGGGCAGTGCAGGACAGCACCTTATATAAGTACTGCACGAGAGGAAGCGCAGGGCAGCGCCATATATAAGTACTGCACAAGAGGGGCAGTGCAGGGCAGCGCCATATATGAGTACTGCAGGAGAGGGGCAGTGCAGGACAGCGCCATATATAGGTACTGCACGAGAGGAAGCGCAGGGCAGCGCCATATATGAGTACTGCACGAGAGGAAGTGCAGGGCAGCACCATATATATGTACTGCACGAGAGGGGCAGTGCAGGACAGCACCATATATAAGTACTGCACGAGAGGGAGCGCAGGGCAGCGCCATATATGAGTACTGCACGAGAGGGGCAGTGCAGGACAGCGCCATATATAAGTACTGCACGAGAGGAAGTGCAGGACAGCGCCATATATGAGTACTGCACGAGAGGGGCAGTGCAGGACAGCGCCATATATAAGTACTGCACGAGAGGAAGTGCAGGGCAGCGCCATATATAAGTACTGCACGAGAGGGGCAGTGCAGGACAGCGCCATATATAAGTACTGCACGAGAGGGAGCGCAGGGCAGCGCCATATATGAGTACTGCACAAGAGAGAGAGCAGGACAGCGCCATATATAAGTACTGCACGAGAGGGGCAGTGCAGGACAGCGCCATATATAAGTACTGCACGAGAGGAAGTGCAGGGGAGCGCCATATATGAGTACTGCACGAGAGGGGCAGTGCAGGACAGCGCCATATATGAGTACTGCACGAGAGGGAGCGCAGGGCAGCGCCATATATGAGTACTGCACGAGAGGGGCAGTGCAGGACAGCGCCATATATAAGTACTGCACGAGAGGGAGCGCAGGGCAGCGCCATATATGAGTACTGCACGAGAGGGGCAGTGCAGGACAGCACCATATGTAAGTACTGCACGAGAGGGGCAGTGCAGGACAGCGCCATATATCAGTACTGCACGAGAGGGGCAGTGCAGGACAGCGCCATATATAAGTACTGCACGAGAGGAAGTGCAGGGCAGCGCCATATATGAGTACTGCACGAGAGGGGCAGTGCAGGACAGCACCATATATAAGTACTGCACGAGAGGGGCAGTGCAGGACAGCGCAATATAGGAGTACTGCACGAGAGGGGCAGTGCAGGACAGCGCCATATATAAGTACTGCACGAGAGGAAGTGCAGGGCAGCGCCATATATAAGTACTGCACGAGAGGGAGCGCAGGGCAGCGCCATATATGAGTACTGCACGAGAGGGGCAGTGCAGGACAGCGCCATATATAAGTACTGCACGAGAGGGACAGTGCAGGACAGCGCCATATATAAGTACTGCACGAGAGGGGCAGTGCAGGACAGCGCCATATATAAGTACTGCACGAGAGGGAGCGCAGGGCAGCGCCATATATGAGTACTGCACGAGAGGGGCAGTGCAGGACAGCACCATATATAAGTACTGCACGAGAAGGGCAGTGCAGGACAGCGCCATATATAAGTACTGCACAAGAGGAAGTGCAGGGCAGCGCCATATATGAGTACTGCACGAGAGGGAGCGCAGGGCAGCGCCATATATGAGTACTGCACGAGAGGGGCAGTGCAGGACAGCACCATATATAAGTACTGCACGAGAGGGGCAGTGCAGGACAGCGCTATATATAAGTACTGCACGAGAGGAAGTGCAGGGCAGCGCCATATATGAGTACTGCCCGAGAGGGGCAGTGCAGGACAGCGCCATATATAAGTACTGCACGAGAGGAAGTGCAGCGCAGCGCCATATATGAGTACTGCACAAGAGAGAGAGCAGGACAGCGCCATATATAAGTACTGCACGAGAGGGAGCGCAGGGCAGCGCCACATATAAGTACTGCACGAGATGGGCATTGCAGGACAGCGCCATATATAAGTACTGCACGAGAGGAAGTGCAGGGCAGCGCCATATAGGAGTACTGCACAAGAGAGAGAGCAGGACAGTGCCATATATAAGTACTGCACGAGAGGGAGCGCAGGGCAGCGCCATTGTAGTGTGTTTATCTAGGTACCTGAATCGATATTCCTATTCTCTGCCCTTGTCCGGTTATAAATCAATAATATGCCTACAACGGCATAGAAACACATTTCATAATTCAGTCAGAGCGCATGCTGTCACATTAAGCAAGCACTATACCTCCAGCCCCCTAGAAAGCACACTGAGTTCTTAAACAAATCCAAGCCTCCAGCAACCTGGGAAATCCCCGCCTGCTATTGTTTTGATTTCGTCCAAGAACTCCTGTAAAGCACTGTAAGAACGACCAGTTCTTAGTGACATCTTTATTGACGTCTTATGTCCATCCTTACGTCAAACCCGGCACCTTTCAGGTATAAATATACCAACGCTGCCTTAAGCAAGGACACGGTGGTGGTGAATCTGGAGCAGCGACTACTTGCCCGAGAGCCCAGCTGATGCGAGAGCCCACGGACGCTGCCCCTCCCTTTTGACGCGCTGAGAAAGACGCTGTCTTTTCTCTTGCCGAGAAATCCAGCCTCCGGCGTTTACAGCTTACCCTTGCGGGTGACTGGGATATCGAGTCCTGAGAGAGAGATACCAGCCCCCCTGCCTTCTAATACCCAGGTACTGAACTGACTAAACCCTTACAGAGAATTCTTGAGTCAGATTCTTGGCAAAACAAACTTAACTTAAACTGCTACTTACTTACTCCCTCCCACGTATTAGGCTTAGGTCAGGTACACCGGGGTAGGCATAGTTAGAAGCACCAGTTGAGTACGATTAGTCAATGTATATATGTATGTATCTATTTTATCCATTTTAAAGTATCATATGGCTAAGAAACCATATCCATGCTTTTACAGTATTATTTCATAATCCTGCTTTTACTGTATGCACTTTACTTTACTACAAGTATTGCAACTGTAGCAATTCATTTCTCTTGTATGAGGAAAGAGACTGCTCAATAAATAACATCTTTTATTGAAAACGCCCGTCTCTCTTTTTCTCTGCAATCTGGTGAAACTAAGTACGCACTTATTGACTGAGTGAAATAACTGCCTTATGTTTTCACACGACTCTAGAGATACACTCTTATTCAGGGAGTGCAAAGTTGTCATGTTTTATGGTTGTCAGAAACTAAATCCCTTCTTGTCTATCCAGGGAGGTTAAACCCCTCCTCGCTTATTCGAGAAAGTTTCTAGTGAACTCTGAGCTAGCTGGCAAACACTTAAGTCTAATATAGTCAGTAGAGACCTAGATAACCTCAGTCCTACGTCTACACTACTGAAGATATTATTCCAATGCACAGAGCCTATTGGGACTATAGGAACTACACTACATGGCTCCCAAACGTTTGGTTAGGTGATAAATCTAACTCAAGACATTAGAGTAACTCAGTCGTGCTTTTTCACACAGACCCTTTCTCCCGAAATACTCCAAAGACGTCTGGAGTGGGTCAAAGGTTAAAATCCGCCGGAACTTAGTAGGAGGAGACTTCTATGCACAGTTTTTGGTTTATTCAACGTTGAAGGATACAGTGTTCCAAAATATTGTGCACCTAATCTTTGTTTCCTAGAAACATGATCTGCAATAAAAACCTTCCTGCCAGTAAAATGTCAGACGGTGAAGAAGATAGGGAGGCAGCTAGAATAGCAGCTCGACTCCTAGAGGAGGTCAATAGTCTCCTGCAGACAGATCTGGATGCAATACTCATCCTGGTCAACATAAGAAAAACTATAACTCTTAAACTTATAGAAAATGGACTAACATCGAGAGGTGGTACAGTCATATTCGTAATTGAGGCACATGAATATCGGCAGACAGAGGTATTCTATTCATGGATAAACTTTCCAGCAGCAAACGCTGTCACACGTGAGTTTCACTATTACAAAATAGAGGAACCTCCGGATGACTACACTCCGTTCGAGGAGGTGGAAATCCCATTAAAATACCAAGAGCACCTGCTCTGGTCTAAAGGCGCCCTAAAACATAATGCTCACATCACCAGGCTCGGTCCACTAGGTAGACCAGGAGCAACATGGCCGGTTCTAGCCAGCTACACACCACATCCAGACATCGAAAAAATGTCAATACCAGAACTTTTAGCACAGCTAAAACAACTGATTAAAATACATAGACAATTAGTCCAATATGTAATGCGGACTTCAACAGTCCAACCAGCTATTAACATTCCACAGCTGACCCCTCATCAGGGGAACACAAATAAAATTACACCACAGAACATACAGTCATGTCTGGGTAAAGTACCCATAAAACGGCAACAAATTCCATTCTGGTTAGCACAAAAATAACTCAAATAGAGGCGGTATTTCCGGATACTACCCCTGCTGAGAAACACAGAATTCTGACTATCTGTCTTCCAATGGGGATCGCACCACATGTGGAGGACTGTGACACTTGGGGCACAGTCTTTGCTTCCATTTACACAAAAACGCATGGTGTTCCGTCCATGGCGGTAATACCAGATGTGCTAAGACAGATTCAAAATGAATACGGTCCAGAGCCTGCTTTAACTCTGGGTATAAAACTACTGAAAGACTTCAAGCAGGTCTCAGCTTTATTATTATCAAACATAAAAGGAGAAGCAGCATCTGTGGCGATCCGCCAGAAACTGAAGGAAACAGATATAGCAGAACAACCATTTGAACTTGCCAGAATCATAGAAAAATCCTATGAAGAGCTAGGAAGAGATAGTTTGGGTGGGAAACCAGTAAAACCCCAACTAACTGAAAATCCTGAAAAGATATTTATTAAAAATAATCTAAACACTCCAAAAAAGAGCTGGGATGGAAATAAACAATCCACTCCCAAAGAAAAAAGATTCCAGTCCAGAGGAAGGTCTCCTCGGCGGAGAGAAAGTTTTCCGGACCAAGGACACAAGTCTCCCCAGAGGGAGCCCTCTGAGAAAAGATACAACCTTAGAAATAGGGATAATCTAAAAAAACCTGATAGATATCAAGATATTGATACACGTCCCTCTCGATCTTTTCAGACTTCCTCGCAGAAATCTGAAAGAAGAGGACGGTCAGAACAAAGGGAAGAGCACGTCAAGTCCAAAGACAAGGAACCTGCTCATCAAAGTAAAAAATTACAATTTCCAAAAAAGAAGGTAGCCAGCATTAAAGTAATCAAACATGCCGAGGATCCTGAGGACACAGCTGAAAAACGGAGAGTGAGCTCAGACAATGCTAGACAGCGCAGCAGAAGTGAGCATAGCTCGCAAGATCCTGATGAATCATCTGGAGACAGTGGACACAAATGAATATATTCGGGTGGAAACTGCAGATACCAGAGTTAGCAAACCTCATAAAATATACGAAATAACATTACGTATAGAGGGAGATAAGATTAGGAAAATAAGGGGTCTATTTTGGGATAACCTCTCCAAAGGCTATGACATCCTTTTAGCTGAAAAAGACTGGCCACCAGAGTTTGTCAGGGAGTGCCCTCATGGCGAAGAAATGATTATGCCTGCCTTCTCAAATCACATTCCAATTCATAAAAAATATACACTTGCAAGAAAGTGGGTAGTAGCCCAAGCTCCTGCATTATATAAAAACCATGTAGGATGGGATGAGGACTCTCCTCCTCACAAAATCCAGTTAAAATCTCAACCAACTGCACAGAGGCAGTACCCAATTAAGCAAGAAGCTAAAAAACAGGTCAGGGAGATCTTAGATCAACTTGAATACCAGGGGGTGATTGAAACTTGCACCTCACAAATGAACAATCCTTTGTTTCCTGTCTCCAAGCCAGACAATTCATATCGTCTAGTTTTGGACTACAGTCACCTTAACTCATGCTGCAAGACATTTGCAGTACAAAACTCACACAGTGCAGCACTAATGAATAGCATAGTGCGCAAAAAATACAAAACAACATTAGACATCTCTAATGGATTCTTTTGTCAAAACATAGCACCTGAAAGCAGGTATTTGACCGCTTTCTCAATAATGGGCTCGCAGAAAAAAAAAATTCGACTCCCACAGGGGTTCAAGAACAGCCCAGGATTATTCTCAGCAAGAGTAACAGAGTTACTACAAATGTATGATGACGAGGCATTATCTTATGTCGATGACATCTATCTAACAGATGATGACTTGGATACTCACTTGAAAAGAGTGAATACCATAATACTTGGGTTCGCAGCAGAGGGTTACAAATTCAACTTTAAAAAGTCACGAATTGCCCATCTAACTGTCCTGTTTTTAGAATATGAATTATCAAGTGAAGGCAAAAGCCTGGCAGACAATTTCTTAGAGAAATGTGCTGTAATCCAAGCACCAAGAACGCTGAAAAACTTACAATCAATTCTAGGTTTCCTGAATTTCGGAAGAACTTACATTCTAAATTATGCAGAGAGGGTTAAACCTCTCTATGAACTAATAAAACCAGATTTTAAAACAGTCAATTGGACTCAAAAACACACAGAAATTTTGAGATCATTGCAAACAGACATGTTAGCTAAAACAAAATTGCAAACACGCGATAACACTCGCAACCTTGTGATCCGGGTCATCCCAGGAAGATGCGGATTCACATACCTAACCTCTAATGAGGGAGAAACGGTACCAATAGCATACAAATCACATTTGTACACAGAAGCTGAAAAAACATTCAGTATTAAGGAAAACATAGTACATGCGGTTCAAACAGCTGTAGCAAAAGAAAGAGCCCAGGCCGAAGGCAGACGAATTACTGTTATAACAGCAGAATCAGCCTTTGAGGCATTAACAAGCCCATGTAATTTAACTACCGTGGCATTAAATCCAAAATGGATTTAATGGGAAATTCTCTTGCTACAGACAAAGTGAAATACTATTTTGGTCCAAACTTGAAAAGAGTAAAAAAATCTAGAATATGAAAGAGAATATCCTCTGCCAATCGACATTCTGCCCATACGACAGTACGCCTGTGTAATATATACAAACGGATATGCACAACCCTCAGTTTGGGGAGAACGAGCCTATAACGCCACATGCGAAATTGTTAAAAACGTGTGGTGAGGAGGTAAATTGAGACCTCTGGTAACAATATCACACTCTGTAGAGAACAATTCGGAACAACAAACTGAAATAATAGCGTTAAAAATGGCGCTAGATAATGCCGATCGCGAATTCCCGACACTAATAGTGTGCGATTCGTATTACTGCGTCAAATCATACAATAACGACTTGCAGAAATGGGTTCAAAACGGTTACAAAGATGACACAGGTGCCACAATAAAGCAAAAATCGCTTTGGGAACAAGTAGTTCTCTCACAGAAAGAACTACCAAAGACTCACGTGATATATTCATTGAGTCATGAACGTGATGGCGTTCACGTTTCAGGGAATTCATTGGCTGAGACAGCCACAGCGGAAGCAACTAAACCGGCTTCCATAGCTACAAAAAAGCGTTCAGAAAAATACATAGACGGGGAAACCATGCTGGCAGTAAAAACGTCATCAAAAGGCGACTGTGCAGCGCTACCCGTCAACTATCCACTCAATTATACACACGTAATCGATGCAAACTCCGTTCCTTTTGCTCAAATCCCTGGAGTAGGGGATAGGGTAATTCCAAACACGAACAGGAGAAACTTGTTAATAGCAGACGCACATATGGGTGAGGGTCTAAGACACCTTAAAATTAAGGAATCTCTGAAAGAATTACAATCAATATACTGGTGGCCGGGAATGAGCCTGCAAAACTACAAATTTGCATTTTACTGTCAAAACTGCAACATAGATCGCAGTGGCGAAGTGCCCGGAGTATTACCAATGCCCTTCTTTTAGATATCACAAGAATATCAATAAGAAATACCCAGAAAAAATGCGCCCTATTAATATTAATTAAGAGACTAGTTTCACTTAAAATGTAGACCCCAGCTCTCGGCTGACGCCAGAACTGTTATAAAAAGATTTGCGAGTCTATATCAGCACATACGCAATTGGCTTGCTACACTCTGACCAGGGTCCTGCTTTTAGCTCACGAGCTTGGAGGGAGGCCATGACCAGAATGGGCATTGCATTGCGGTAATCTTGTCACTTCCTTCCTGAGGGAAACGGGATGGTGGAAAGAAAAAACGGAGACATATAGCAATCTATAACGGCAAAGGTATTAGGTTCGGGGGTTGGGTGGGTCAAACATTTAACAAGTGTCCAACGTAGTCGTAATAATCTGCCAAGAAATTCTCTAAAAGGTTTCAGTCCGTACGAACTATTGTTTGGGACTAGAATGCATATCCAGGATCTCGATAGTCAAACTTCAGTGGTGGAAGGAAAATGCTTTGATATCAAAGATCGTTTGGCTATTTTACAGGACTTAAATGAAACAAGAAAAGACCTGAGCAACATAAAGTTGAAATAACAGCCAACAGCCACTGATGAGAAATCACCTGTCCCAGCAAGGCCTGTCTGGATTCCAAAACTTGGGGATCTGGTCAGAGAGAAAATCGCGGTGAAGAAGGAATTTGGGCCTTCTTACAGAAAAGCAGTACCTGTCTTAGCTGTCAACGGAACAAGGTCAGTTGTACTACCGCCCCTTGCTGGTAAAAAGGAGAACCGAGTTGTATCCATTGACCTGGTTAAACCACAATCATGTGGCCATTAATAAGTAGTAGGCCAAGTGGACTCCCAAGAAATAGCAGAACACCAAAGTTTGCTACAAATCAAGAGGTTCAAACTGAGAGATTAATCACATTTGATAAACCTACAGTGATTCAACAAGGACTATGCAACAAAGCCATGGAACTTATGCCTCTTGAAACCCAAATTGCAACAATTCGTCAAGAAACACTAGTCTACAACGATGTAACCACAGACTATGCTAATGAAACAAAGAAAATTCCAAAAGCAAAGAAAAATCCAGAAGCAATTCCAACAATTGACAGAACTGCATCAGGCTACTTCATCAATTTCGATGACTTTTCTGAGGATCCGAGCGAACCTGAAGAACAACCAACAACAAAAACATTTAAAGACAAAGCAAAAGAACTCTTTCGTCAACTACAAGAAACCTATCTGATTTCCCCATGGATTGAATTTTGGGTGTTGCTAGGTGTACTTTTCCTCCTGCTTTGGCTCATCACGGTGCTATGCTTGGGACACTTCATTGAGGGAAAATATATTACAATGGACACAGCAAGTCAGAATATCAACTTGGTCCTAAAGCCACACAACTCTTCACACGTCGAGAAAAGAGAACTTTCTTCAGTAAACTTCACAGCCAATCCAATATCCGGTGGGGTAGCTTGGGACAAAACAGATTACGAAATATATGGCCCGGTCGAGCTCTTGAAGTATCCTCACCAATTTAAGGTTTCATTAAGTGACTTTGTAAAACCGAGTACATTCTCCGATGATTGGGACTTTGGAAGTATTAATGATATGATGTCAGACTTAGTTATGTCAGCAAAATTTAAAGAACATGATTATTTACAAGGTTCATCAAATTATGAACACATGTACTGCTACAACCACTATGCTAACCATTATTTGCATAAATCTGCTCAACCTAGAAATGTTTTAAATTATAATCAATGGGAACATTGTGCAACTCCGCCAAAAGGTTGTTCAAAAATATTTTTGGAGAAATTCCCATACTTCTCAGGGTTTAACACAAGTAAAGCAGAAACATTTTATTTCAAACTGTTAAATAAGACAGGAATGAAAACCATGCTGACAAATACAAAATTAATCTATTCAGAAACATTTTTTGAAAACATGAATACATTTGGTTTTGATTTTTGGAATAACAGCATTGAAACGAAAACCATCTGGGGTACCAGAGACTGGCAAGTCCAAGGTATAGAATCATTATTCAGAGCCTGCATGATCCCAGGACAAATTATATTTTTGAATGACACAATTCAACAAACAACCTGTTTTGGCCTAGCCAAAATTAAAGACTTAAACAAACCGTCTATTCCAAAGCCGACACCTGACAGTAATAGCACTACAGATGTTGAGATAAACGTATCCCATATTTTAAACCAAAACAGAACACATCCTGATTGGTAAAAATGGTTGATCTGGCCCACAGACACAAATAACTGTCAAGACAGATTCCTGAACAAAATACAAGGGTTCAAATTGACCAGGCCAGACCCTAGATACTCCCAGACACAACATCCAGGGATAGTAACAACATACAGTGTAGGAAAACTCTGCCTCGAATGGCTACATACATCCACACTGGCAGAAATTAAGCAACACTTGACTTTACTTAAAGCAGGTGCTGACTTGCGTGATTTCATTATGGGACCGCGCAAACAGCGTCAAAAACGTTTCGTAGCGGCCTCTATATATGCAGCTTATAACGAAGCTTGGAAAGTAACTCAAATTGAAACAGCAGAGAAAATACGGGAAATTGACCGTATTAATTTGGAAAAATCCCTTTCTGTTGTGGACAATGGGTTAATGACTCTGTCTTCCAGAATATATTCACTGGACAGTATTGTATCATCTGCAATCGATATAATAGAGCAGGACTAACTAATGTTACAACATGGTCAGTCCCAATTGCGTTCTATTGTACAGCTTGCTGGACGTTACAAAATCTGCGTTCAGGCTACGTGCCTTGGCGTTTAATCAACACAATGTCACTGTTCTCTATCTTTAACCTTACTGATATATAAATCAGTTTGGCACAAAAAGGAGCGATTATACAATTCTGAGCATTGAAAAACTTGAGAGATTACCATTGACAATGTCAGAACGACCTGTCATTGAATGGATAATACACGGAATCATAACTATTCCGATAACAACTTTCCAATTTCGATACTGCCAAAAGTATATACAGGCAGGCCAGTATGAAAGGTTGGGTAAAGGATACATTAAGTCATCATGGCAATTACCATACACACACACATGTTATAGTGAAAAAGGACAGAATGTATTTCTTAGTGGTGATAATTGTGAAAAATCACTAAGTGGTATACTTCTGTGTCAGGGTATAAATTTGCATGGAGCCTGTGAGGGGACTTCAAATAACCTTTCATGTCACCAGCTTGGCACACCTGCAACTCGAATAGAGCCATTCTTTAGACGGCTTTCTAACGGGAGCTACATTCTAATTGTGGACCACAGATTTTGTGGCTCGGTTCCAGGAAAAGCTTATCTCGTAAGCGTTACGTCCATGGTCACTTGTTGTATGCATGTATTGTATCCGAACGACACTCCAGACAGGGAGGGTAGAATTTGGCCCAGTCTGAAAATCTATTCTATTCGAATTGATACTTTAAGCAGAATGAAGTCTGTTCTTCTACAGACGCCTGTGCCCTTGACGTCATCGAAAGAAACGTATGATCTCCAAGTTGCAAGGACAACGACAGAGATACATGCATTATTATCAACAAATTGCCCCCTACACTTCGCAGAAATGCTAAACGAAATCTTAAACATTTCTGATACGAATGGTATCGCGAGTGTATTTAAGTACATTTTTTCGGGACTGTTGACACCTTTCAAAGCAGTCCTGGGCATTTTTCCTAATTTTGTCCATTCGATCTTTGGTGGCCTTCCACTCCTGTTAGGACTTGTAGCATGGATTTTATTTTTGATTCTCCTGCTTCGCTATGGCAAGCCAAAACGCAGACAAGTCTCCAGCAACAATGGAAGAAACGATCCTGACTATACGCTATCGGGACCGCATAACTAAATTCCTTGGATTAGCCCGGCTAAGAGATCTGAATATGACCTGGTTGCTTTCGTTCAGACCCATCTGGCAGAATTGTATCTTACCTGTGTTAAGATGTATGCTGTGCGGAGAAGAATGCGTGTTAGACGTCTGTCTTACACTACAATCAGAAGTACCAATGGATACAGATACTTTGCTCAGTCCAGTAACGTCTCATGCATCGTGTTGTCCCCAGCGGTTACCCATCCTGATGACGGCATTCGTGGAAACTTCACCACTGCGATTAAAGGGTAGTGAAGTACAAGATGAGAGCAGCATCAACCAGGTACGACCTTCTGTGAGCAATGCTGATCAGTACATCGATGATAGCAATCATTCTCACGACTGCACAGTTGCGGCATTTTCCAACTTGGTCGAACTTTCACCTAAAGCGGTAAACTGCTTTTTTGAAAGTCTGTCTGAAATGATGTTTTCCCCCGAACAAAAAGAATAACTTTAAGCATACGAGCACACAGCGTTCCCTGAACTCTGAATTTGGCCATCAGCTTTGTAAAACAAAAGCTTCTGAAAATATTTGGAACTGTTTTGACTTTTTTCCCCTGAAGAACGAAATTATTTTTCCCAGATTCCATAATATTTACTTTTTTTTGGCACTCATCCTCTGCTTAAAGTAGACCTATTCTTCGAGAACAGAGCTTCTATTTATAGGAACTCTAGAGACAATATATTACCTCAGCCTCTAGCATATTTACAAATAACTGTATTTATATGTGATGGAATGATCTTGCACTTTTCTTTTCTCTATTAAGAGACATTTCATGTGTAATTTTCGCAAATCATTCATGCTGATATATATATGCATCCTCTTAATGAATGATTACACTGCTTGATAGCATACAGTAACTATACTCATTTTCGTGTATTTCGCATATGCCATTTCAGATGCAAAAAATGTATTTTGGGGTGGATCAGTATACACATGCACCGTTTGATATGTTTACTATTGCTTAGTTTAGTAATTATGGACATGAATTCGTGGAGTGGGTGTAGTGTGTTTATCTAGGTACCTGAATCGATATTCCTATTCTCTGCCCTTGTCCGGTTATAAATCAATAATATCCCTACAACGGCATAGAAACCCATTTCAGAATTCAGTCATAGCGCATGCTGTCACATTAAGCAAGCACTATTCCTCCAGCCCCCTAGAAAGCACACCGAGTTCTTAAACAAATCCAAGCCTCCAGCAACCTGGGAAATCCCCGCCTGCTATTGTTTTGATTTCGTCCGAGAACTCCTGTAAAGCACTGTAAGAACGACCAGTTCTTAGTGACATCTTTATTGACGTCTTAGGTCCATCCTTACGTCAAACCCGGCACCTTTCAGGTATAAATATACCAACGCTGCCTTAAGCAAGGACACGGAGGTAGTGAATCTGGAGCAGCGACTACTTGCCCGAGAGCCCAGCTGATGCGAGAGCCCACGGACGCTGCCCCTCCCTTTTGACGCGCTGAGAAAGACGCTGTCTTTTCTCTTGCCGAGAAATCCAGCCTCCGGCGTTTCCAGCTTACCCTTGCGGGTGACTGGGATACCGAGTCCTGAGAGAGAGATACCAGCCCTCCTGCCTTCTAATACCCAGGTACTGAACTGACTAAACCCTTACAGAGAATTCTTGAGTCAGATTCTTGGCAAAACAAACTTAACTTAAACTGCTACTTACTTACTCCTCCCACGTATTAGGCTTAGGTCAGGTACACCAGGGTAGGCGTAGTTAGAAGCACCAGTTGAGTACGATTAGTCAATGTATATATGTATGTATCTATTTTATCCATTTTAAAGTATCATATGGCTAAGAAACCATATCCATGCTTTTACAGTATTATTTCATAATCCTGCTTTTACTGTATGCACTTTACTTTACTACAAGTATTGCAATTGTAGCAATTCATTTCTCTTGTATGCGGAAAGAGACTGCTCAATAAATAACATCTTTTATTGAAAACGCCCGTCTCTCTTTTTCTCTGCAATCTGGTGAAACTAAGTACGCACGATTGACTGAGTGAAATAACTGCCTTTTGTTTTCACACGACTCTAGAGATACGCTCTTATTCTGGGAGAGCAAAGTTGTCATGTTCTATGGTTGTCAGAAACTAAATCCCTTCTTTTCTATCCAGGGAGGTTAAACTCCTCCTCGCTTATTCGAGAAAGTTTCTAGTGAACTCTGAGCTAGCTGGCAAAAAACCTAAGTCTAATATAGTCAGTAGGAACCTAGATAACCTCAGTCCTTCGTCTACACTACTGAAGATATTATTCCAATGCGCAGACCCTATTGGGACTATAGGAACTACACTACACCATATATAAGTACTGCACAAGAGGGGCACTGCAGGACAGCGCCATATATAAGTACTGCACAAGAGGGAGAGCAGGACAGCGCCTTATATAAGTACTGCACGAGAGGGAGCGTAGGACAGCGCCATGTATAAATACTGCAAGAGAGGGACAGTGCAGGACAGCGCCATACATAAGTACTGCACGAGAGGGACAGTGCAGGACAGTGCCATATGTAATTACTGCCAAAGAGGGAGCGCACAGGACAGCGCCATATATGAGTACTGCACGAGAGGGAAAGCAGGACAGCGCCATATATGAGTACTGCACAAGAGGGAGCGCAGAACAGCGCCATATATGAGTACTGCCCGAGAGGGGCAGTGCAGGACAGTGCCTTATATAAGTACTGCACGAGAGGAAGTGCAGGGCAGCGCCATATATAAGTGCTGCACAAGAGGGAGAGCAGGACAGTGCCTTATATAAGTACTGCACGAGAGGGAGAGTAGGACAGCGCCATACATAAGTACTGCACGAGAGGGAGCGTGCAGGACAGCGCCATGTATAAGTACTGCCCGAGAGGGACAGTGCAGGACAGCACCATATATAAGTACTGCACGAGAGGGAGCGCGCAGGACAGCGCCATATACAAGTACTGAACGAGAGGGAGCGCGCAGGACATCGCCATATATAAGTACTGCACGAGAGGGAGCGCGTAGGACAGCGCCATATATAAATACTGAACGAGAGGGAGCGCATGACAGCGCCATATATGAGTACTGCACGAGAGGGGCAGTGCAGGACAGCGCCATATATAAGTACTGCACGAGAGGGAGCGCGCAGGACATCGCCATATATAAGTACTGCACGAGAGGGAGCGCGTAGGACAGCGCCATATATAAATACTGAACGAGAGGGAGCGCATGACAGCGCCATATATGAGTACTGCACGAGAGGGGCAGTGCAGGACAGCGCAATATATAAGTACTGCACGAGAGGGGCAGTGCAGGACAGTGCCTTATATAAGTACTGCACGAGAGGATTACAGGACAGCGCCATATATAAGTACTGCACGAGAGGGAGCGCAGAACAGCGCCATATATGAGTACTGCACGAGAGGGGCAGTGCAGGACAGCACCATATATAAGTACTGCACGAGAGGGAGCGCAGAACAGCGCCATATATGAGTACTGCACGAGAGGGGCAGTGCAGGACAGCACCATATATAAGTACTGCACGAGAGGGAGCGCAGAACAGCGCCATATATAAGTACTGCACGAGAGGGAGCGCAGGGCAGCGCCATATATGAGTACCGCACGAGACGGGCAGTGCAGGACAGCGCCAAATATAAGTACTGCACGAGAGGGAGCGCAGGGCAGCGCCATATATGAGTACTGCACGAGAGGGGCAGTGCAGGACAGCGCCATATGTGAGTACTGCACGAGAGGGGCAGTGCAGGACAGCACCATATATAAGTACTGCACGAGATGGAGCGCAGGGCAGTGCCATATATGAGTACTGCACAAGAGCGAGAGCAGGACAGTGCCTTATATAAGTACTGCACGAGAGGGAGAGTAGGACAGCGCCATATATGAGTACTGCACGAGAGGGGCAGTGCAGGACAGCGCTATATATAAGTACTGCACGAGAGGGAGCGCAGGACAGCGCCATGTATAAGTACTGCCCGAGAGGGACAGTGCAGGACAGCGCCATGTGTAAGTACTGCACGAGAGGGACAGTGCACGACAGCGCCATATATAAATACTGCATGAGAGGGACAGTGCAGGACAGCACCATATATAAGTACTGCACGAGAGGGAGCGCAGGGCAGCGCCATATATAAGTACTGCACGAGAGGGAGCGCAGGTCAGCGCCATATATGAGTACTGTACAAGAGGGAGAGCAGGACAGTGCCTTATATAAGTACTGCACGAGAGGGACAGTGCAGGACAGCGCCATATATAAGTACTGCACGAGATGAAGTGCAGGACAGCGCCTTATATAAGTACTGCACGAGAGGGAGCGCGCAGGACATCGCCATATATAAGTACTGCACGAGAGGGAGCGCGTAGGACAGCGCCATATATAAATACTGAACGAGAGGGAGCGCATGACAGCGCCATATATGAGTACTGCACGAGAGGGGCAGTGCAGGACAGCGCAATATATAAGTACTGCACGAGAGGGGCAGTGCAGGACAGTGCCTTATATAAGTACTGCACGAGAGGATTACAGGACAGCGCCATATATAAGTACTGCACGAGAGGGAGCGCAGAACAGCGCCATATATGAGTACTGCACGAGAGGGGCAGTGCAGGACAGCACCATATATAAGTACTGCACGAGAGGGAGCGCAGAACAGCGCCATATATAAGTACTGCACGAGAGGGAGCGCAGGGCAGCGCCATATATGAGTACTGCACGAGAGGGGCAGTGCAGGACAGCGCCATATATAAGTACTGCACGAGAGGGAGCGCAGGGCAGCTCCATATATGAGTACTGCACGAGAGGGGCAGTGCAGGACAGCGCCATATGTGAGTACTGCACGAGAGGGGCAGTGCAGGACAGCACCATATATAAGTACTGCACGAGATGGAGCGCAGGGCAGTGCCATATATGAGTACTGCACAAGAGCGAGAGCAGGACAGTGCCTTATATAAGTACTGCACGAGAGGGAGAGTAGGACAGCGCCATATATGAGTACTGCACGAGAGGGGCAGTGCAGGACAGCGCCATATATAAGTACTGCACGAGAGGGAGCGCAGGACAGCGCCATGTATAAGTACTGCCCGAGAGGGACAGTGCAGGACAGCGCCATGTGTAAGTACTGCACGAGAGGGACAGTGCACGACAGCGCCATATATAAATACTGCATGAGAGGGACAGTGCAGGACAGCACCATATATAAGTACTGCACGAGAGGGAGCGCAGGGCAGCGCCATATATAAGTACTGCACGAGAGGGAGCGCAGGTCAGCGCCATATATGAGTACTGTACAAGAGGGAGAGCAGGACAGTGCCTTATATAAGTACTGCACGAGAGGGACAGTGCAGGACAGCGCCATATATAAGTACTGCACGAGAGGAAGTGCAGGACAGCGCCTTATATGAGTACTGCACGAGAGGGAGAGCAGGACAGTGCCTTATATAAGTACTGCACGAGAGGGACAGTGCAGGACAGCGCCATATATAAATACTACACGAGAGGGACAGTGCAGGACAGCGCCATATATGAGTACTGCACGAGCCGGAATGTGCAGGACAGCGCCATATATGAGTACTGCACGAGAGGGAGAGCAGGACAGTGCCTTATATAAGTACTGCACGAGAGGGGCAGTGCAGGACAGTGCCTTATATAAGTACTGCACGAGAGGATTACAGGACAGCGCCATATATAAGTACTGCACGAGAGGGAGCGCAGAACAGCGCCATATATGAGTACTGCACGAGAGGGGCAGTGCAGGACAGCACCATATATAAGTACTGCACGAGAGGGAGCGCAGAACAGCGCCATATATGAGTACTGCACGAGAGGGGCAGTGCAGGACAGCACCATATATAAGTACTGCACGAGAGGGAGCGCAGGGCAGCGCCATATATGAGTACTGCACGAGAGGGGCAGTGCAGGACAGCGCCATATATAAGTACTGCACGAGAGGGAGCGCAGGGCAGCGCCATATATGAGTACTGCACGAGAGGGGCAGTGCAGGACAGTGCCATATGTGAGTACTGCACGAGAGGGGCAGTGCAGGACAGCACCATATATAAGTACTGCACGAGATGGAGCGCAGGGCAGTGCCATATATGAGTACTGCACAAGAGCGAGAGCAGGACAGTGCCTTATATAAGTACTGCACGAGAGGGAGAGTAGGACAGCGCCATATACGAGTACTGCACGAGAGGGGCAGTGCAGGACAGCGCCATATATAAGTACTGCACGAGAGGGAGCGCAGGACAGCGCCATGTATAAGTACTGCCCGAGAGGGACAGTGCAGGACAGCGCCATGTGTAAGTACTGCACGAGAGGGACAGTGCACGACAGCGCCATATATAAATACTGCATGAGAGGGACAGTGCAGGACAGCACCATATATAAGTACTGCACGAGAGGGAGCGCAGGGCAGCGCCATATATAAGTACTGCACGAGAGGGAGCGCAGGTCAGCGCCATATATGAGTACTGTACAAGAGGGAGAGCAGGACAGTGCCTTATATAAGTACTGCACGAGAGGGACAGTGCAGGACAGCGCCATATATAAGTACTGCACGAGAGGAAGTGCAGGACAGCGCCTTATATGAGTACTGCACGAGAGGGAGCGCAGGGCAGCGCCATATATGAGTACTGCACGAGAGGGGCAGTGCAGGACAGCGCCATATATAAGTACTGCACGAGAGGGAGCGCAGGGCAGCGCCATATATGAGTACTGCACGAGAGGGGCAGTGCAGGACAGCGCCATATGTGAGTACTGCACGAGAGGGGCAGTGCAGGACAGCACCATATATAAGTACTGCACGAGATGGAGCGCAGGGCAGTGCCATATATGAGTACTGCACAAGAGCGAGAGCAGGACAGTGCCTTATATAAGTACTGCACGAGAGGGAGAGTAGGACAGCGCCATATATGACTACTGCACGAGAGGGAGCGCAGGACAGCGCCATGTATAAGTACTGCCCGAGAGGGACAGTGCAGGACAGCGCCATGTGTAAGTACTGCACGAGAGGGACAGTGCACGACAGCGCCATATATAAATACTGCATGAGAGGGACAGTGCAGGACAGCACCATATATAAGTACTGCACGAGAGGGAGCGCAGGGCAGCGCCATATATAAGTACTGCACGAGAGGGAGCGCAGGTCAGCGCCATATATGAGTACTGTACAAGAGGGAGAGCAGGACAGTGCCTTATATAAGTACTGCACGAGAGGGACAGTGCAGGACAGCGCCATATATAAGTACTGCACGAGAGGAAGTGCAGGACAGCGCCTTATATGAGTACTGCACGAGAGGGAGAGCAGGACAGTGCCTTATATAAGTACTGCACGAGAGGGACAGTGCAGGACAGCGCCATATATAAGTACTGCACGAGAGGGACAGTGCAGGACAGCGCCATATATGAGTACTGCACGAGCCGGAATGTGCAGGACAGCGCCATATATGAGTACTGCACGAGAGGGAGAGCAGGACAGTGCCTTATATAAGTACTGCACGAGAGGGACAGTACAGGACAGCGCCATATATAAGTACTGCACGAGAGGGACAGTGCAGGACAGCGCCATATATGAGTACTGCACGAGCCGGAATGTGCAGGACAGCGCCATATATGAGTACTGCACAAGAGGGAGAGCAGGACAGTGCCTTATATAAGTACTGCACGAGAGGGACAGTGCAGGATAGCGCCATATATAAGTACTGCACGAGAGGGACAGTGCAGGACAGCGCCATATATAAGTACTGCACGAGAGGGACAGTGCAGGACAGCGCCATATATAAGTACTGCACGAGAGGGACAGTGCAGGACAGCGCCATATATAAGTACTGCACGAGAGGGACAGTGCAGGACAGCGCCATATATAAGTACTGCACGAGAGGGACAGTGCAGGACAGCGCCATATATGAGTACTGCACGAGAGGGAGCGCAGGACAGCGCCATATATGAGTACTGCACAAGCCGGAATGTGCAGGACAGCGCCATATATGAGTACTGCACGAGCCGGAATGTGCAGGACAGCGCCATATATGAGTACTGCACGAGCCGGAATGTGCAGGACAGCGCCATATATGAGTACTCAGGGCACAAGTCCTAAAAACAGAAGTGGGGGGACTAATCTAGTTAATCAGTAAGCAAGTGGCACCACAGCGTGTGACATCATGGTGCGTGACGCACGTGACATCAGAGGAAGTGGCATCACAAGAAGTGACATCAGATCTTAAGCCCTCGCATACATGTAATTGAAGTTTTATCATTGTTTTAGCTGTAATATGTTGATTGTTTTTCTGTAATGATTTTAATGAATTGTACAGTTAATAAAAAAGTTCATGTGTACCAGTTGTATCATGAGTACATTTGAGCACATTTTGAGTATACTTGCAAACCCTCCTGATTCAGGCAGGAGATTCACACTGTTTTATGCTCCACATAAAACAAGGTTGCCTTTTGTCAGCGTAAAGCTTGCTCTAGCCATTGTGCTTTAAAGAAAAAAGTTGTGATATTTAAATTATTACAGCGCCTCTTCAGGGGTAGTAAGTACTATATAACTGCTATTTATTTTGTGCAAATACTGGAAAGATCAACACATCTGACGTGCTTACAGTGAATGCATATCTCATAAATAGCGACTGAACAAGGTGAAACGTTGCCTCTCTGAAGTACTAACAAAGTGTGAGCCTTTGTTTCCCCTCTGCTGCGTTTGCATCAGGTGTGAGGCTCCTGATGGCTCCCAGCCAGGAGACTCAACAAAAGGAGGCCTGATGACCTCTTAGATTCGGCCTTTGTTAAGGGCCCAAATAATTACAAAAAGGGGGTGGTGATGGACAGAGTATATGAGTTAATCAGAACACTCCTACCCAGTCAACAGATCAGGGCTTGATCCATCACCGTTTTTTAGCTCACTGCACCACCCCAGTTCAGAACCTGGCTATATGCAAATGAGTCTGTCCCTGGCCCAGTGCATCATGGGAACAGGGCAGACCAAACTACCAAGCCAATTCTTCACTGGAAAGGAAACAAGCTTCTGGGGACCGGTTTCTGGCATTACAGCCGTCTTCGGCCCGGCTTGCTTGAATCCTGATGGTGCAATGAGCAAGGGACTCATGTCTGAGCATACCCTGCCACACTCATGGTGGCCAAAATAATTACAAAAAGTTGTTAAGGGCCCAGCAGGAGTCCAAAATAAGAGAGCCCCGTCCCCGCCTGCACCTTGTTGTGATCGAAAGCAGCCAACAACGTGCAGGCGCTGCTGAATGGGCCCAGTGTATGGAAATGACACCGGGAGGGATTCAGCATCTTTTTCAGTGGGGCCCATCTTCTTGGCAGGGTGGACGACGTCCACCTGGTGAAAACAGTGGGTGGACGCCGTCCACCCCCCTGTACCCCCGACTCGAGCCCTGTTAGTACTACTGCTCAGTTCCCAAGTGCTGACATATTTCGACTGCCTTGTGCACTCACACACCTTTGCACCATAGACACCTGTATGACATTAGCATATGTTTTATTATAGAAGGGTGCACAAAATACTATGCTTAGACTTACTTTCAAATATTTCCAACTCCATGTTTGTGTTGTGTAGTACAGCTCACATGCAAAGTTAGAAATGTTCAGAGATAAGAAAACTCCTTTCCTTTTTTTGCTACACATGAAGGACGTGTAATTTGTTTGGGAGCCATGCATTGTTTACAAATGTTAGAAGATAAAGCTTGGTGTAAAAAAAAACTGTGGGGCATATATACAAGGACTGGCAAAAACTACAGCTAGTTAGCAGCAGTTTTCTTACCGCTGTGTATCCGCTGAAAACTATTGCCTTGTTAGCGATGCATGTACATGACATCGACACATGGCCATAGCTTCAGGGATCAGGGGTGAAAACTGCTGCTGACATTAGCGTGATGGCGATAGGAATGCCGGCGTTAGGGGCAAAAACCAACAAAAGGCCCATTAGCGGCAAAAACCGCATGTTAGTCAGCCCAACATGAGTTTTTTTGCCTCTAACGGAAAAAATAGCCTATCAGTCGACCTCCAATAGAAAATAGGCACAAAAAATTAAATGCAGAATGGAGCAGCCAGGGCCAAGTGCAGCACACATCAACAACCCCCTCAAGCCACCCAACATCCAGGATGACCCGGACGAGAGCTTAGAAGTCTCGCAGGACCTGCACCTGGAGCCTGGATGCCTCGTTGGACCAGTGTCTGGAGCCTGGAGTGGGATGCGGAGGAGCTGTGGAGTCGATGACCTGTGGTGGTAGACATCGAGGCACGGCGATCGCCCGTACCTAGTGGTGAAGTCTGGCCGGTCGCATGGAGACACGTTGCTGACCTGTGAGAGAAGAACGCCCTGTGCACCTTTGAGCTGTGAATGGTAGAGGCGCTCCTGCGCTCCAATGCAGGGAGGTCTGCATCGCATGCTACGATCCACCACTACACCAGGGTGCACAGAGAGGATTACCAATGGTGGGAGGAACCTCTCTGCATCACAGGCCGGATGAGGCTGTGCTGGCAGGATGCTGTGGAGGGTGAGGCCCCTGGGCTGCGCCAAACTTGGGTTGCGGGAGCGCTGCAAGTTCATGCCTAAGGGGGGCCCTACTGCATCAACTGCATTGGGAGGTTCACCAGCGGACTTGGGGGCGACTGCTTTACCGCCGCTTGTGAAATCCCACCTGGCTGAGGCTCCTGCTGGGTGAGTCACAGATTTGCAGAGAGTGCAGCAGATTGTGCCAAGGTGTCAATGTCCAGGGAAGGAGAAGGTGGGACACATAGCTGAGGTGGCCCGGGGGTCGATTCTCCCAGGCCTAGCACCTGTAGATGAAGCACCCCCAGTGGCGACTCATCCGCTATGGTGGAAGAGTGTCACCCCACTGCTTTGAAGCAATGGAAGAAGAGGAACCGTCATCACATGACGATAACTTCCTGATGTTATTGTGCCATGTTTTGTTTGCGTGTGGGAGGGTGGGTAGGGCTGCACTACTCACAGAGCAGGGCAGGGGTGGAGTGGCATACCCACTCAAGTGCGCAGTGACTGCTTGGTCGGCCCGCTCAGGCTGCACAAAGCAGTCATTGGCACTGTCCTGTTCGCAATGCAGGCTGCATTACAGCCTGCACGTAGAACATGCCCACCCCTCCAGCCACTGGCTGAATCCCTATTCCCGGTGACAATGACCAAACAGAAGGCCTTATTGCAGCGTTGTGATTGCTATGGGGAAGGAACCTGGCTGCCTACTTCCTGTTCCTGGAAGCAGACTCAGGAGAGCTGGAGCAAAGAAAGACCCGGGACCCGGCCTCGAGATAAGATTTCTCTCATGTAAATATTTACAACACACGCTCACACGTACACCCCCTCGTCCACGCCCCATCCAGTGTTCTTTCGGGCGTTTCTCACCTTCCAGCTGTCTAGTCCCAGCGCAGCGGGTATACCACTGGTGTGCCAAAGGTATATATGGAGTTATGACACATACCATTATATTGCAGTCCATTACAATGCATACTAATACTAGGCACATTGCAACAGTAGGGAAGGTGTTGGATTGCGAAGGTGTAAACATTACTATTCCCACTTCAGTGGGTGCAACCCTAAAACTAACCCTTACATGCCAAAGAAAACCATTAACCGTAAAATTCCTCATTGAACCCCCAAAGCACACCCTAAAAATCATATTTGACACAAATGCACACCAAAATTTTCACATTTTAACCCCTAAACAAACCGTCCAGGAGGAGGCATTGCTATCACCTACCGGGGCACACTCCGACTGACCACGCACTCTAATGACCCAAATTGTGACCATGGAACACCTAAACTTCCAGATCCGGACCAACCCCATTCTCTGTAGCACTCTAATCTGCAGGCCCCCCGGCCATGGACACTCTTTCTCCAATACCATTGTTGACCTCATTGCACACCAGGCTCTCCCATCCACCAACGACATCCTACTTGGCGAACTCAAGTTTCTCCAGAACAACCCCAGTGACAAGAACACTACCCCCTCCTGGGGTAGCTCCCGAACATCGGACTCAAACAGCTAGTTACTGCAGCAAGCCACATAGCAGAATACACGGTCGAGCACGTCTCCTTCGCCATCGGGACCTTCAACTACAGTCACGCCCCCGGAATGTCCTAGACCGACCATCATTGTATACATCACTTCTTCACCATGCCCACAGTACACAACCGCCAGCATCGCCCTCCTTGCAGCTGGATCAAGGCCACTGAAGTACGTCTTGTTAACTCCCTCAGCACCACCACTCCACCAACGCTTACAGACGATGACATCACAGCGCAGTTCAAGTTCAAGTTCAAGTTCATGAATTTATAGAGCGCACTACTCACCCAGAGGGTCTCAAGGCGCTGGAGGGAGGGGTTTACTGTTTATCGAATAGCCATGTTTTCAGTTCTTTTCTGAAGGAGATGTGATTCTGAGTAAGGCGGAGGTGGGTGGGGAGTGAGTTCCAGGTCTTGGCAGCTAGGAAGGAGAAGGATCTGCCACCCATGGTGGTTTTTCGGATGCGCGGGACTACGGCGAGGGCTTGATTGGATGATCTTAGTTGGCGGGTGGGATTGTAGAAGGACAGTCGGGTGTTGAGGCATTCGGGTCCTAGCTTATAGAGGGCCTTGTGTGCGTGGGTAAGAAGGCGGAAGGTAATTCTTTTGTTGACGGGAAGCCAGTGGAGGTTTTTTAAGTGACCGGTGATGTGCTCTCGGCGCGGGATGTCTAATATGAGTCTCGCTGATGCGTTTTGGATGCGCTGGAGCTTTTTCTGCAATTTTGTTGTAATTCCGGCGTAGAGTGTGTTGCCATAGTCCAGTCGACTCGTGACCAGTGCATGGGTGACAGTCTTTCTTGTTTCGAGGGGGATCCAGCGGAAGATCTTTTTGAGAATGCGGAGGACGTTGAAGCAGGAGGACGATACGGCGTTGACTTGTCTGGACATTGAGTGGGAGGAGTCTAGAATGAAGCCAAGGTTACGTGCATGGTCTGTGGGTGTGGGCGCAGATCCCAAAGCAGAAGGCCACCAGGAGTCGTCCCAAGCTGAGGGGGAGGATCCTAGGATGAGTACCTCCGTTTTGTCAGAGTTGAGTTTTAAGCGGCTCTGTTTCATCCATTCTGCTACTTCTTTCATACCTTCGTGAAGGTTGTTTTTGGCGGTGTTGGGGTCTTTGGTGAGGGAAAGGATTAGCTGGGTGTCGTCGGCGTAGGAGATGATGTTGAGATTGTGTTGACGTGCGATGGAGGCGAGGGGACTCATGTAGAAGTTGAAGAGGGTGGGACTGAGTGAGGAGCCTTGAGGGACGCCGCAGATGACTTCGGTGGGCTCTGAGTAGAAAGGGGGGAGTCGGACTCTCTGGGTTCTCCCGGCTAGGAACGAGATGATCCAGTCCAAGGCTTTTCCTTGTATGCCGATGTTGTTGAGGCGTTGTATGAGGGTGTTGTAACAGATCGTGTCGAAGGCGGTGGAGAGGTCGAGTAGAATGAGGGCCACTGTTTCACCGTTGTCCAGGAGTGCTCGGATGTCGTCGGTCGCCGCAATGAGGGCGGTTTCGGTGCTGTGTTTGGCTCGAAAGCCGTTCTGTGAGGGATCCAGGGAGTTGTTGGATTCAAGGAAGGCTGCGAGTTGGCTATTGACGGCTTTCTCGATGACTTTGGCCGGGAAAGGGAGGAGGGAAATGGGTCGGTAGTTTTTCAGTTCTGAGGGGTCTGCTGTTGGTTTTTTCAGAAGGGCGCTGAGTTCGGCGTGTTTCCATATTTCTGGAAAGGTGGCGGAGTTGAAGGAGCAGTTGATGACATCGCGGAGTCGGGGAGCGATGATGGAGTTAGCTTTGTTGAAGATGTAGTGGGGACAGGGGTCAGAAGGTGAGCCAGAGTGGATTGAGTTCATGAGGCGAATGGTATCTTCAATGGTGATTGGGTTCCAGGAGTTGAGGTAATTAGTTGGAGGGGTGGGATCTGAAGGGGGTGGGGTGAGTTGGTCATTGGGGGTATTCTTGAAGCTGTTGTGGATGTCGGCAATTTTGTTGTAGAAGAAGGAGGATAGCGCATCGCAGAGGTCTTGGGAGTTAGTGATGTCGTTGGAAGCTGCCGGGGGGTTGGTGAATTCTTTGACGATATTGAAGAGTTCCTTGCTGTTATGAGAATTGTTGTCGAGACGGTCCTTTAATGCTGATTTCTTGGCGGATCGAATCAGTTGGTGGTGTTTGCGGGTTGCTGTCTTGAGGGAGGTCATGTTGTCTGAGGTTGGGTCTTTTCTCCAATTCTTCTCCAGGGTGCGGCATGTCTTCTTGGATTTTTTAAGGTCATCATTGAACCAGGGAGCTTTTTTGCTGGAAGATTTCGACTGGTGTTTTTTCAGGGGTGCTAGTTCGTCCGCACTGTGGGTAATCCAATGCCTGAGGTTGGTGGCCGCTAGGTCTGAGTCCGTTGCTAGGGTGGGAGTGTTTTGGCTGAGTGATGTGAGGAGTTGGTCGGTGGTGATTTTGTTCCATTTTCTTCGGGGAATGGGTTGTGGACGGTTGTGGGTCAGGGTTGTTTTGTAGCTGAAGTGAACACAGCTGTGATCTGTCCAGTGGAGAGCTGTAGTGTGATCGAAGGAGATGTGCTTGCTGGAGGTGAAGATAGGGTCGAGGGTGTGTCCGGCTATGTGAGTGGGGGTGTCAACAAGTTGTTTGAGTCCGAGATTGGACAGGTTGTCCAGAAGGGTGGTGGTGTTGTTGTCGAGAATGTTGTCAAGGTGGTAGTTGAGGTCTCCTAGAAGAATGTAGTTCTCGGAGGCGAGGGCGTGTGGGCTGACGAAGTCAGTGATGTCGTCGCGGAATTGAGATCGGGTACCTGGGGGCCTGTAAATGAGGGTTCCTCTAAGTGTGGTCCTGGGGTCGGTGTGGATGTGAAAGTGGAGGTGTTCGGCGGTTGCAAGATTGTCGTCAGAGCTGGATGTAATTTTGATGGTGTTTCTATGGACGATGGCGATGCCTCCTCCAGTTTGATCGGTGCGGTCTTTTCGAATGATCTTGTAAGTGTCCGGTATGGCTATGGCGATGTCGGGGGCAGAAGAAGCATTCATCCATGTTTCAGTAAGGAAGGCTATGTCAGGTGATGCAGTGTCGATTAGGTCCCAGAGTTCGGTTGCATGTCTGTGGACCGAGCGGGTGTTCAGTAGGATGCATTTCAAGTCGTTGGGTTCGGAGCTGTGCGTGGAGGAAGTGTGTTTGGTGATGGTCCTGAAGCAGTTGAACTTGCAAGAGAGGCAGGCGAATGGGCCGTGGGTACGTCCTGCGGTAGCTTTGCAGCAGAGTGGGATGCGTCCGGGGTTGAGGGCGAGGAGAGTAGCGGCATCATAAGTTACTCTGGGGGGTTGGGAGCGGCATGGAGCAAGGGGACGGGCGCTGGGCGCGGTCCAGGCGCGGACGGGCGCAGACGGGCTTACCTTTGGCGCACCTTCGGCGTGGCCGTAGCGCGTGGACGCTGCGCGTTGGAACATCTGCTTTAAATGGATAGTGGAGGGGGCGGAGCGGGGGAGTGTCAGCTGGGAGGCGGGAGCGGGGAGGCGGGCCAGGAGATAGCACAACAACAAAATGGAGGGCTGAAATGAAACTGAAAACAGCGAGGGCACAGCACAATGCTCGCCAGCAAGCAATCAAAGGCTCCTAAATCTAACAAATTAATTACACCTAAAGCGCTATTCAAATAAACAGCCAACCTTCAAAGCACAACAATGATGTCAAAGCTATTATGCCAGGAGAAGCTTCGATAAATACCGTAAATTGCCCAATGAATGAAACACAGAGCGCGATGCAAGTGAGCAGAGTTAGGTTTCCAAAGCGCTACACGATAATGAGCTTAAAAGCGCTATTATGGTAGGAGAAGCTACGGTACACGCTGTTAATTGCACAGTGAATGAAACACAGAGCGCGAAGCAAATGAGCAGAATTAAGTTTCCAAAGCGCTGCACGACAATGGGCTTCAAAGCGCTATTATGGTAGGAGTGAAGCTACAATACCAGACGCTGACAAGAGATCGCGGGTGCAAGGGGCTTCAGCTGCGGGCTGTAGGTGCTGCAAATAATTCGAGCAAGGGAGCGTGGGGGAGCGACCGTTCGGGAGGGAATCCTGGCGGTCACAACCACCACCGATGGATTTCCAACTGCGCCAACACCTGAGCACCCCTCAATAACAGCGCCGCATCAGTAGCTCATGCCTGCATGATGGCAGGTGTGAGGGTGACACAGTAGCATAAGGATAGGCTGGCCTCATGCATTGCTGGAGTTGTTTCATGGTTGTGATGCGACTGCATCAATGGGTGACTTTAGCTCTGTCCAGTAAATACAGCGCATCCGTGGTGTCGCAAGAAGAGGGTAGTGAAAAGTGTTGCAATGCTGTCTTGTCGCAGCGCTGCAACACTTTTCAAGAGTGAGGCCCAGGAATGCGCACTTTCTAATCGATGGTGCGCAGTCCTGCCCTGTAGTTTTGTCGCAGGGCAGCGCAGCAACATTGTTTGTGGTGCAGTCCAGCAGAAAAACCTGCTGTAATGGGTGGCCCCAAGGGTTAACTCCATTTTTAAGACCAGCTATTTTCTGGTCTTAAAAAACTGCCTCTACATGCAGTTAGAGGCAGTTTTTTGGGTCGCCCAGACTTAAGGAATCCCCTTGTAAATATCGCTAAGTGGCGTTAGAGGCCTTTTTTGCACTGGGACGCCTCCCTTGCATGACATTAACAGAAGTCACGATCTTCATGATGGAGGTTTTCACCGGAAAACTGCTGCTAAAAGTGGTTAGTGGCAGCTCTTACATAAGGCGATAGAAATCTCGCTGCAAAACCATCAGAAAAGTGCTGCTAATGTGGCATTAACTCCTTGTACATATGCCCCTTTGAGTAGTTGCATGTGTGAGAAGTTGGCCTGGTATATGATGCTCACTAGTTCTAGTGATCACCTTGTACCATGCCAAGCAACCCTTATGATGATTGGTTGTAAGTCAACCTTATAGACCAGCTATCCTAGTAGCGTGGACAAAGCAGTCTTAGGCTAAACTCTGTAAAGGCATGTGAAGCAAGCTGTTTTACCATACACAATCCCCTTGAATACCAAATGAAAGGACACATCACAGATATATATTGAAAATATATATAGCTTTATTTATACAAATATCCCCTATACTCTTTATGAGCACAGAAGCAAATGCGTTAAAACAAAACACAGTTTAAATACACAAAAGTTGCACAATATGGATGAGCACTAGGGGCCACCTAAACCATATATTAAAATAGCGGTATAAGAACCACCAATCTGAAAGGAAATAGGCCTAGGGCCTGGGGAATCGCTGGAGCTGTTCAGGACTAACAGTGAAGAAGTCGGGAAAGGCGCGCGGGACTCGGCTGCAGCGCTTAAAGCACACGCATGCACCAATGCAATGTCAATGGTGCGTAAAAGTTACAAAGTTCGTGTTTTAGGGACCTTCCGACTGACCTAGGAGGACAAAACTTTTGATCTAGGCACTAGAGGTGTGTACCAGTGTAGGAACACTGGCGTTGCTGAGTTACTTCACCCACAGGAAGCGGGTGCACAGCTGCGAAGATGTGTCGGGTTTCGTCACGCAGGTCGATGGTGCCTGGAGATGAAGATGCTGCAGGCGGGTCATCGAGGAGAGTTGCGGTGGATCCAAGGATGGATCTGAAGATGTGAAGACCTGAAAGCAGAGGGGACAATGTTCAAAGTCACTAGCCAGTGACTACCGTGGAACCAGGATGGAACCAGGCGATGTTGGGTGCAAACAGGTGAAGAGGTTTAGCTTGTCTCTGCAGCCACGTGGACACGAAGAGGTCAAGGACGTCCAGGAGTCGATCACGAGCTGTCCCACAAAGGCTCTAGCTGATGGCGGTGTCGGCAACTTGATTGGAGCAAACAGGCCTTGGCTAATGCAAGCCACGCAGGAAGTGGAAAAAGCTTGTTACTCGGACCAGCAAGGTCAGAGCGGGTGCTCCTTCTCAGGGGAGCAAGGGCAAGTCTGGAGCAACAAGACCAGTGGTGTTGTTTGTGAGATTTCTCTCCAAGATGGCTGCTAGCCACGTGGCAATGGGCCGGGATGGCACGTCAAGTGGCAAAGTGCAAAAGGGCCCCACGCAGATCGTGGAGAGGCTGGGGGGCTGATCTTCGGTGCAAATGCTGCTCGGTGTCGGGGATTCTCAAACCCCAAAGCACAGCATCGAGGGTGCCTCGGGTGCTGCGCAGTCAGCTTCTCGGGGGTCTTTCAAGAGGTCCGGTCCCAGGTCTCTCAGTGCCTCCACGGGTCTCTTCTTTTCAGGGACTGTGGATCCGGCTCTGAGATGTCTGGGAGTCTGGGTCTTGTCAGGCTCTGGGCTCGGGCTCCGGCGGGAGGTGGCAGCAAAGCAGACATGGAGTTGCTGGTTGGTGACTGTATTCACAGGGTGGTCACTCCTTGGCCACAAGGGAGATTCTCTTCAGTCTTCTGTGCAGCAGAATGTCGAAGTCCAGTTTTCTTCTTAGTTTCAAGTCGAGTTCAAGATGATCTGAAGTCTTGGGACACAGCTCCTACTCTTATTCCAATTCTAGGGGCCGGATAACCTGCTAGGTCCCTCCTCTGGGTGGGACCAGGAAGGGGGGCGGTTACACCCCCTTTCCTTTGTTCAGATTCGTGCCAAGACAGGGGCTGGAGAGCCCCAGCACCGGTTTGAACTGGCAAATGCACAGGGACACCTTGTGTGCCCAGGCATGTCTGATTCTATTCAGCCCTGTCCTACCCAATACACAAAACCCTGTCTGGGGTGGTGCTAGCACCTCCCAAGGCAGGAAACCCACGGTCCAAGCCTCCCTCGCTGGAAGGACTCACAGCAGCAGGAGGTCAGACTTGTGTCTGTGGTGGCAGCATCCATTTTGTGATGCTGAGGCTCATGTTTAACTTTACCCGGGTTTCAGGTTATGTACATGTCGTGTCCCTCATGAAGGGTGGAATGCTACCCCCATCAGAAGAATTGGCGAGGGGGTAGTATTCCAATTCGTATGACACCTTACTCGACATGTTTTGATAAAGCCAAACCAAAGATAGCATTTAACAGCGAGGTTCATAATGCACTTAAGAGTATATGGTATGGCAGTATCATGGAACAGCTAAAGGACGTGGTTCCGAAAGCTGCAGACAGGCTTAGCTCATGCCAGAGCACCATCTCACATATTTCCAAGCACTCTGCTTCCAGGATTGATGAGGCCTTCCATAGGAGTGGCTGATAGGAACATATGTGTCCATTTTAGGTTAGATATAGGCATACTATACCTAAGTAAGGGGTGGTTACACCGACTTACCCCAGCTGAGTGATCAGCTTGTTGTGTCAAATATGGAGGCCAGGCCAGGGGTGGCACAATACGTGCTGCAGCCCCTGGTAGGCCTTGGAAGCACCTATGCCCTGGGTACCTGGGGTACACTGTTACAGGGGCCAATAAGGTGAACCAGTTCCAATTGTGTAGGTACCTAAGGTACATGGAGTCCAGTTTAAGGAGAGAGCAATTAGCCTGGGGCCCTGAATAGAAGGATCCCAGGCCAACTAAGTCAAAAACCAGCTAAACACTATTCAAAAAGTTTGGGGGTAACCATAGTCAGATATCCACCTTCCTACACAACCCCCCCAAACGAAAGGAGATAAGGCTATCCTTGCCAGGTAAGCCTATATTGCCTAAGTGGCCATATAAGGAAGTACCAGCTCTGGCTTGGTTACCCCCTGTCTCATGGCCCACTAAGCAATCCCTCACCCTAAGGGTATCTGAGGGTCTCCACCATAGGGAATCTCTACCTGTGGTGTGTTTTGGCAAAGTTAAAGGCTGGTGTTGAGATGGAGTACTGAAGTGAGATTCCTCTGTAGGACTCAGCTTCCTCCAATCACTTTCCACCATGTAGGCCTTTCTTTCTTTGACTGAGTTGCACTGTGCTCTCAGGGTCAACCTCTAGCTACCTAAAGCTGGAGGCTGGGTCCCTCTTGTTGGCTTACTGGAGGGACAGGTCAGGTTTGGGGCCTTGGGGTCCCAGGTTTGGCTGTGCCCAACAGTGTCTATTTGGGGGAGGTCCCTAACTAGATGTAAGGGGGATCCCTCAGAAGTTTTTAAAGTTTTCACCTTGCTAGGGCTGCTAGCTTTGGTGCCCCTAATCTTTTGATGGGGGTGCTTTATTTGACAGGGGGGCCTTCGGGGCTCACTGACCTTCTTGTCCTCTGCAGCCCTGGGCTGGCTGAGGCAAGGTAGAGAGGGGCAGGTTACCTGCTCCAGACTGGTTCCCACCTTGGAAGGGTCCTCTGACATCAGGGGTTCTGCCAGGCTAGGCCTGACTACCTCTGGGGCAGTTTCTTCACAAGGGGTAAGATCAGTTCCCTGAGGAGGCTGATCCTTTCCTAATGTCTGGTGGGAGGGAGATTTCTCTTCCTCCTCAATGCTCTCTGTTTGTATGGAGTGATCCATAGTTTCAGGCTTCACAACACATTAATCAGTTTGAGTTTGGGCTGTGGCCATCACAGCCCCACCAACCTTTTCAGGAAGGGACTCTGTTTGGGTATGGGCTGTTACCATAACAGCTCTGCTAACTTTCTCAGGAAGAATTTCTACTGAAGATGGGGATGAGATTTGCTCAGCCCTACCAACCTTTTCAGGAAGGACATCTTGTATTGGGGCTGCGGCCAGCACAGCCCCACTAACCTTTCCATGGAGATGTACCATTTTAGAATGGGTTTGTTGTTCAACCTCAGCTCAGGCTGGGATTTCCAAATCATTCCCCAGTAGACAATCTACAGGCAAGTTTGAGGACACTGCCACTCTCTTTGGGCCAGTGACTCCTCCCCAGCTGAGATTTACCACTGCTATGGGATGATTTTTCTGAACTCCATCAATGTTTGTCACCTGGTACATGGCACCAGGTAAAAGTTGCCTAGAGGGGACTAGATTCTCAGTCACCATGGTGATACTAGCGCCTGTGTCTCTGTAGGCCTCAACTTTCAAACCATTGATGAGGGGTTCTTGTCTATACTTGCTCAGAGTATTGGGGCAATCAGTGAAATTGGCAAACCCCATGCCAGTCTCATAGACAAGATCAGTTGGGGACCTGGTTAGGCAGAGTCCACCTGTGTTCCAAAGGTAAACCCACCCAAATTCTTGGGGGTGCTCCCACCACCTGGGGGATCACTGCTAACAGTGACAGGAGGTGTTGGAGCTTTACCTGGAGGTATGTTTTCCTTATTACTATTCTTTGGACAACAGCTGTCTGTTTTCCAATGGCCAACCTGTTTACAGGCATGGCAATAAGGCTTTTTCTGTGTAGAGGAAGTGTCTTGGGACCCACCCCCATCCTTGGAGTTTTGGGGCCCCTGGGAAGTCTTCTCTTTTGATTTATCCCCACCCTTCTCTTGTGGCTTGGTAGTCTCTTTATTTTGGTCACCACCCTGGTTCTTAGGCCTGATCCTGGTTCTGACCCATTTGTCTGCCCTCTTACCCAATTCTTGTGGAGAGGTCAGATCAGAGTCCACCAGGTGCTGATGTAGAAGCTGGTTTTGACAATTATTTAAGATTTGCTCTCTCATTATCAAATTATACAATCCTGTATAGTCTGTAGCCTTACTTCCCAGCAAACAGCCCTCCAGAGCCTTAGTGGCACATTCAACAAATTCAGACCAGTCCTCAGTCTGTGTCTTCTGCGTGTCTCTGAACATTAACCTGTACTGTTCAGTGGTTAAGCCTAACCCATCAATCAGAGCACTCTTCAGGACCAGGTAGTTTCTAGAATCCCCATCACTAACTGTGAGGAGTCTGTCTCGGCCTCTACCTTCAAAGGAGAGCCACAAGATTGCTACCCACTGCTCCTGAGGGATCTGCTGTACTCTGCAGGCTCTCTCAAGTGCAGTCATCCATTTGTGGATGTCATCCCCAGTCTTGTAGGGGGGCACAATCTTACTCAGGTTTCTATTGTCATAGGACCTGTCTTTATCCTTAGGGATAGTGCTGCCACCAGTGGATCCTAATCCACTCTCTCTAGGCTGTCTTGCTCTAGCAAGTTTCTCTTTGGCCAGGGCAACTTCTAGTTCTTGCTTCTGGATCCTAAGCTCAGCCTTTCTCATTTTGGCGTCATGTTCCCTTCTCTGAGGGCTAGTCAACCCCCTTCTGGAGTGACCATGAGAACCTCTAGAAGCTTGGGAGGTGTTGGACTCACCTGAGTGATTCCTCCTCCTTCTTTGCTCCTGGTTAAGTCCACTTGGGGGTCTGAATAGGTTGGACCCACTTTCAGTCCCAAATAGGCTTAAGTTAGCCTGGTTAAGCCTGCTGACTAACACCTGGCTATTTCTACCATCATCAGAATCACTTTCTTCTTCCTCCTCTTCCTCCTCCTAATCCTCAGGCTGAGTATCCCCAGAGGTCTGGTTTTCCTCATCTATCTGGATGACAGGGACAGGGGCATCAGGGTTATCATCTTCAGAGGGAGAGCCTCCTTCTCCAGACCCTTTGGGGTTAGGATGAGAGGTCTTTAGAGCTTCAGAATGGTCTAAAAGCTCTCTGAGGTGTGCTGTAGTAGGGGTTGGACCCATCTTGAGACCTCCTAAGGTACACAGTTGCCTCATTTCTTTAAAATTAAGCATAGCAAATTTGGATGGTGCCCTTGGAGGGTCACTCTCAACAAGGATAGGTCAAGTGGACCCCTCTGCTCCAGACATTGCTCTAGTGTGGGTGGATATGTTGCAATCTACCTACGCTGGTGTTTACCTACTAAACCTATCTAGTAGTTGTAGTCAGGGTGTGCTACTCCCTATCCTCTACAACAACTAAGTTCAGTAGAACTTAAGTATACTAGTCTTGTTTTAGTGTACCTAACAGGTACCTGTATGATCTTTCAAATGATACTCTCAAAGATTGTAATGGTAAAACAACAGCAAGCTCAAATCCCAACCGCTGCTCACCAATGTGAGAAGTTGGCCTGGTATATGATGCTCACTAGTTCTAGTGATCACCTTGTACCATGCCAAGCAACCCTTATGATGATTGGTTGTAAGTCAACCTGATAGACCAACTATCCTAGTAGCGTGGACAAAGCAGTCTTAGGCTAAACTCTGTAAAGGCATGTGAAGCAAGCTGTTTTACCATACACAATCCCCTTGAATACAAAATGAAAGGACACCACACAGATATATATTGAAAATATATATATATTTTTTTACTACAAATATCCCCTATACTCTTTATGAGCACAGAAGCAAATGCGTTAAAACAAAACACAGTTTAAATACACAAAAGTTGCACAATATGGATGAGCCCAAGGGGCCACCTAAACCATATACTAAAATAGTGGTATAAGAACCACCAATCTGAAAGGAAATAGGCCTAGGGCCTGGGGAATTGCTGGAGCT
This sequence comes from Lissotriton helveticus, assembly GCF_964261635.1. Lineage (NCBI taxonomy): Eukaryota > Metazoa > Chordata > Amphibia > Caudata > Salamandridae > Lissotriton > Lissotriton helveticus. Next base: position 20,021,449 of record NC_136059.1, read on the forward strand.
GTTCGGGACTAACAGTGAAGAAGTCGGGAAAGGCCCGCGGGACTCGGGTGCAATGCTTAAAGCACACGCATGCACCAATGCAATGTCAATGGTGCGTAAAAGTTACAAAGTTAGTGTTTTAGGAACCTTCCGACTGACCTAGGAGGACAAAACTTTAGATCTAGGCACTAGAGGTGTGTACCAGTGTAGGAACACCGGCGTTGCTGAGTTACCTCACCCACAGGAAGCGGGTGCACAGGTGCGAAGATGTGTCAGGTTTCGTCACGCAGGTCGATGGTGCCTGGAGATGAAGATGCTGCAGGCGGGTCGTCGAGGAGAGTTCCGGTGGATCCAAGGATGGATCTGAAGATGTGAAGACCTGACAGCAGAGGGGACAATGTTCAAAGTCACTAGCCAGTGACTACCGTGGAACAAGGATGGAACCAGACGATGTCGGGTGCAAACAGGTGAAGAGGTGCAGCTTGTCTCCGCAGCCAAGTGGGCACGAAGAGGTCAAGGACGTCCAGGAGTCGATCATGAGCTGTCCCACAAAATCTATAGCTGATGGCTGTGTCGGCAACTTGATTGGAGCAAACAGGCCTTGGCTAATGTAAGCCACGCAGGAAATGGAAAAAGCTTGTTACTCAGACCAGCAAGGTCAGAGCGGGTGCTCCTTTTCAGGGGAGCAAGGGCCAGTCTGGAGCAAGCAGACCAGCAGTGTTGTTTGTAGATATCATCGCCAAGATGACCGCTAGCCACGTGGCAAGGGGCCGGGATGCCACGTCAAGTGGCAACGTGCAAAAGGGCCCCACACAGATCGTGGAGATGCTGGGGGGCTGATCTTCGGTGCAAATGCTGCGCGGTGTTGGGGCATCTCAAACCCAAAAGCACAGCATAGAGAGTGCCTCGGGTGCTGCGCAGTCAGCTTCTTGGGGGTCTTTCAAGAGGTCCGGTCCCACGTCTCTCGGTGCCTCCACGGGTTTCTTCTTTTCAGGGACTGTGGATCGGGCTCTGAGATGTCTGGGAGTCTGGGTCTTGTCAGGCTCTGGGCTCGGGTTTTGGCGGGAGGTGGCGGCAAAGCAGACGTTGAGTTGCTGGTTGGTGCCTGTATTCACAGGGTGGTCACTCCTTGGCCACAAGGGAGATTCTCTTCGGTCTTCTGTGCAGCAGAATGTCGAAGTCCAGTTTTCTTCTTAGTTTCAAGTCGAGTTCAGGATGATCTGAAGTCCTTGGACACAGCTCCTACTCTTATTCCAATTCTAGGGGCCGGATCACCTGCTAGGTCTGGGTGGGACCAGGAAGGGGGGCGGTTACACCCCCTTTCCTTTGTTCAGCTTCGCGCCAAGACTGGGGCTGGAGAGCCCCAGCACTGGTTTGAACTGGCAAATGCACAGGGACACCTTGTGTGCCCCAGGCATATCTGATTCTATTCAGCCCTGTCCTACCCAATACACAAAACCCTGTCTGGGGTGGTGCTAGCACCTCCCAAGGCAGGAAGCCCATTTTCCAAGCCTCGCTCGCTGGAAGGACTCCCAGCAGCAGGAGGTCAGACTTGTGTCTGTGGTGGCAGCATCCATTTTGTGATGCTGAGGCTCATGTTTAACTTTACCCGGGTTTCAGGTTATGTACATGTCGTGTCCCTCTAGAAGGGTGGAATGCTACCCCCGTCGCCAGAACTGGCGAGGGGGTAGTATTCCAATTCGTATGACACCTTACTCGACATGTTTTGATAAAGCCAAACCAAAGATAGCATTTAACCGCGAGGTTCATAATGCACTTAAGAGAATATGGTATAGCAGTATCATGGAACAGCTAAAGGACGTGGTTCCGAAAGCTGCAGACAGGCTTAGCTCATGCCAGAGCACCATCTCACATATTTCCAAGCACTCTGCCTCCAGGATTGATGAGGCCTTCCATAGGAGTGGCTGATAGGAACATATGTGTCCATTTTAGGTTAGATATAGGCATACTATACCTAAGTAAGGGGTGGTTACACCGACTTACCCCAGCTGAGTGATCAGCCAGTTGTGTCAAATATGGAGGCCAGGCCAGGCCAGGGGTGGCACAATACGTTCTGTAGCCCCTGGTAGGCCTTGGAAGAACCTATGCCCTGGGTACCTGGGGTACACTGTTACAGGGGCCAATAAGGTGAACCAGTTCCAATTGTGTATGTACCTAAGGTACATGGAGTCCATTTTAAGGAGAGAGCAATTATCCTGGGGCCCTGAATAGCAGGATCCCAGGCCAACTAAGTCAAAAACCAGCTAAACACTAGGCAAAAAGTTTGGGGGTAACCATAGTCAGATATCCACCTTCCTACAGCATGAGTGCCTAGTAAGTTATAGCACTATTTTGAGTTACTTTTAGACAACTTTCTAACACAAAGCAAGCTTTGAGCTGGAAAGAAAATCCAGAAAAAAACACTTTGAACAGGCTTGGAACACTTTTGATGACTTTGCACCGGCACAAGCGTGGATCGCCTTTCCCTCGGCGTGTCATCTATTCAGTACCTTGGGCACTCTTGCTAATTTTAGGGTTGCAATAAGGAAAGTTGTGATGACCAAGGTGTTATAAGAGATGAGTGAATGCCATATACTTGTATCTACACTGTGAAATCTATGGCATTACTCTGGACCCAATTGTTGATCGAGTTTTAACGAACCTACATACTCTGCAAATAACTCACGATACCTTAGAATAGAAGTTGGCACGGAAACAGGAATACAAAAGATACGTTTATTAAGACCTCATGAGGTGGTGGTACATTCAAACAGCACCCTTCGGTAATGCAAGAAGTATCACCCCTAGCAGAAGGCACATGGTCCTTTTATACCCATACAAGGGTTAGAAAAGTGGGCGGCACACACATAAGACGATTTCATGTACATATAAGGACATTTTTGGAACACATGCAACAAGTGGGAGGAGTTCAACAACTTGACCAGTTGGGGAAACATCTTTCAACAGTGATCGATTAGTAACAGATGTGGATTGATTGCACGTGCGCAAACCTTGACCATAGACTAATTATAGCCTGTTTGCTGGGCAGACCATGTGGTCGACTAGCGAAGAGGTAAGAGCCTGGTGACCATGAGGTAGTATAGATACTTAAAATGGAGGCCGTGAATATAAAATGGCCTCTGTAAACCGGTCAACATAACAATGAAAAACTCGCGTAGCTTCAGCGAATGCTAACCTAATAGCTGCCAACTTACTACAGACGATCCTTTTAGCATTTAGCTGAAGCAACCTCCGTATCTCGAATAGTCCTGCTATACATCATTAATATCAATGAGCATTATCTTACCTATTTCTTCGTTCATTATTTGTTGGGCTTTTATCTCAGTAGTACTTCTCTTGGACGGAATACAGGCAGTGATACAAACAGAACAAAGTGTGGGACCACATTGTAAGCATAAACACAGAGTAAAGAATATAGCAAGTATTGCACAAAGTCTGTTAAAATGTGTTCTAGATTCACCAGAAGGGTGAGATCCAGTGGTGGCAGCGAAAATGTGTTCAGTATGTGTGTTCCCTGACCCTTTCCTGTAGTAATGGTACCTGTGTCACGTGTGGTCAGGTTGAGAAATCAGGGGTGGTAGAAACTGCCTTACCAGTCTGGGGGGGGGGGCGTGTGTGGATGAATGGTGTGAGTCCTCTGGATGGGGAGCTTGCTGAATATTTGTATGCTCTTGTTTTGCTCAGATACCTAAGTTCCGTGTGTTGTACTTTTCCCAAGAATGTCTGCAGAAGTGGAGCCTGCTTTTTGATTTCTGTGGTCTGTTTAGAGACAGATTTTTGGAGTAGGTAAGGTTCTGGGAGGAGAGAGACATAGGGGATGGATTGATTCCAAAAGGAGTGGCTGAGGTGTCTTCCAGCCCAGTGTGGTGGAAGAGGTTCAGTGTAGCCCAGCTAAGTCTCGGTGTAGGGGCTCACGTCCTGTCTCAAGAGGAGAAGGAGTGGGTGGGACTGCATGTCTCCAGGTGCCCAAAACCCAGTGTCAGTGCCTGGAATGTTTCTGAAGGGAACGTCAGGTCGGGGGCCTAGGCTGTACCAATAGGTCATTTGCAGAAGATCTCCCAGAGTGTTTGAAGAATGTGGAAGGTCAGTGAACAGGGTTTCAGTAGTTCTGTTGTCTGGCAGTACCGCTCCAGTTGGGAGTGTGTGGAATTTTGGAAGGGGGTCAGAGGGAGTGTCACCCCTGTGCATCCGGTGAATGTGGATTCCAGGTGGGAGAGTTGTGTTCTGGAGGGTGCTTCAGAAGTAGAGGTAGGGTGGGGCATTCTTGCCCGTGACCTCTGGTCAGCCTGAGGGTGCGGACCCTAGGTTGAAGGATCAGTGGTAGTTTGGAACTACCCTGAGAAAGGGAGTGGAGAATGGCTATGTAGGCCAGGGGTTACCACCCCCCACTCGGTGGATTGGCAGGGACCAGTGGTATCTGGGTGGCCTAGGGCCTGGTCCTAGCCGTGGACAACTAAGGAGTACCAGTGGGGTAGCCTAGTTGGGCCTGTTTTTTTTTTAAGTATGTGCTTGTCTTATGGATCAAAGTGGCGTAGAACCGGAGGGTGTCCCTGCAGTGCGGGCCCGCATCCGTGTTCTATCGCCCAAAGCAGGGAAGTCCATCACAGTGGTGATTGGCCTACCCTATGTTTTGGCTGGAAGGGGGTTGTGTTAGACTTGGCCCTTCTGGCAGGTTCACCCCTGAACTTTTTGCCTGGTGTTATTAAATAATTATAGTGATGTCTTGGTTTCTGCGCACTTTCACTGTGTCCCAGTGGAAAGTGTGTGCGCAATCTGAGTGCGTGGAGTGAGATAGGCCTGCCCTCCCATAGGAATGCATGGGGAATGTATGTTTCCCTGGTAGTTCCTGATGCGTGGGGTATGCAGGCTCGAGTTTGGCATGTGCAAACTCGTGAGATTGAATGCTGCGTAATGATGTATGCGGCATGAATGTGTCTAGTGTGGAAGTGCCACTTCTAGACATGGGTGTGCGTGTGTAGTGAGTGTGCTGACACATGATTGGCTGGAGCCTGGCTCCAGGATGTCTGGATGGGTCTGCCCAGTGGTGAGTGTTGAGATTAGCATGCTGATTTGAGGGGAGGAGTGCACCTGGGTCCTGCATGGGGCTGGGTTTTCCCCACACAATGCTGGCTCCGCCCCCTGTGGTGTGTCTAATGACCCTAGCCCTGCCAGTGAACAGAGTGAGAGGCTGAGCACATCAAGGGTGCTCCGAGACCAGCTGTGACTGGTTCTTCCCCCACCCTGCACCTCAGACAAAGGGAAAAGGTGTATAAAAAGGGGCTGTGTCCCCTTACAAAATGTTCGTGTTCCCAACTTGAATCTTACCAGGGGCATGCTGCTGCTGGGGCCCGGGGGAAGGTTTGCCTCCCTGGGCCCTGCCCAGCCCCTGGACTACTGCAGCCCCTGGACCCCTGAAGGACTTTGCTGGACTGTTGCCTTCTCTAAGTGCCTGGAAGCGCATTAATTTTCCTTCTAGCACTTGGGAGCACTTTGTTTTGTCCTTAGCGCTTAAGAGCGCTTCCCTGGTGCTTCGCCGCTGCCCACCCGGCGTTTGACCCAACTATTGAATTGCCGATTTTTGGCGCGGTTGCCCGCACCGCTTATTGCCCGCACCGCTTATTGCCCGCACCGCTTATTGCCCGCACCGCTTATTGCCCCTCTTTGGTTGTGTTCTTTATTTTATTACGAGAGCCCACCTCAATCTATTAATTTACAAGGAAAGCCGGTGCCCACACGGCATTTGCTGCTTTGTCCACCGCCGGGCCACCGCTCTGCCTGCGACGACCCAGAAGTGGTTGGGCTGCCGGCCAATCGTAGCGCGGCCCCTGGAGAGGCGGCCGGAAGTCCCGCCCCCGCAGCCCGGAGCAGAGAGGAAGCGTGCTGGTTCCCCCGCTGGGCTCCCCCGAGGAAGAGAGCCCTGCCCTCCACCACTAACCTAGGAACGAATAGGGTTGGCTCTTAATCAGCAAGGCTGAGCCACAATACTAAATCAACAAAGAACACTTGCCTATACTGATACTGATTAACAAAGAGTTTGCCACCAGAGCAAAGAAAGTTTATCCGAGCTGGGATGTGCTTATAAGTAGCTTTTTATTAGAATATCTTAGTAAAAAAAACACAGGGGTATATTTGTATTAGTCATATACATTTAGAACAAGAGCAACACTTTTACATACACTAAATACAATACGGACAAAAAACCAGTGAGTTTTAAAATTCAACATGCATGCCAAAGTCAGTCATATCACAATCATACCTTACCATTCATACACAGAAAACATACAAATACAAATACACACACGAGTAAATAAATGATAAATAATCGTGTGATGTATTAGGTCTGCTGCAGTCTATACAATTATGTATACAATAATATTTACAAGTGTAAATCAAAATGAATCAGAAAAATCAAATATCAAATTGAAATATATACAGCAATTTTTTTGTAAACCAGTAATGTGTCACTGTGTTCACACTAAAGGACAAAACCTATGAAAGGGAAGCAGACACTGAACATGGAACGGCCTACGCGTTTCAAATCCCCGAGGTTTGGCAGGGATTTTCGTCAGGACCAGGTCATTCTAAGAAAAAAGAGAGAAAAAGAATTCTATCGTGTGTATCTACAAAACTGTTATAATAAAATATCAAGGTGCTCTAAAGCATTGCCACCCAAGGAGCCTTCTGCTTACCACTATGGAGAGTATCCAGGGAAGGAGTAAAACCTGTGTGATGAAAAGAACAACATGCAAGGGGCTACATGAGTAAGCTGAGAATAAAAAATGGGATCGACACTGCCCCATTGGTTAACCACTGGAAACGTTGTAAACACTTGCTTAGTGATCTCAAATGGACTGTGATCTCACGTGTCGAAAAAGATGCACGAGGAGGAGACATGGAGCTGAAACTATCCAAAAGGGAAGCTTACTTAATTGTAAAATTTGACACAGCTGTCAAAGGATTAAATGAGATCTCAGAGATATATAAACTTTAAGCCAGGAATTTCTTCATGCTCTAAGGTTATACATTCGATCTACAGGACGCTACACATGCGCAATCAACACCACATTACGAGAAGCCTTCCCGGCTTGTCTCTGTTTCACGCATGCGCACCAGCGCGACATTTATTGAGCAGCCTTGCAGGTTACCACACACTCCACGCATGCGCGGGAGAACAGTGCCACAGGGGACGCCGATTCATTGAGACCGACGGAGCTTCATACCGGTAAGCCTGAGCAGGATCGGGACGTTTGATAAACATGCCTATACTAGACCGGCGCATGGAATAAACGAGCCTTTCGTTTTTCTTCTTTAACAGAGGCCGTTTTTCCCAAAAATTTATTGGAGGCAAGTGTTCTTTGCTCCACCACTAACAGCATCCGGCCCCTAGAAGCCTGTCCGGCTGAAGAGAGGAGCAGCGAGAAACCCGCAAGGAGCCCCCACCAGAGTAGCCCGGTTAGTGAGGAGGGCTAGGGGAGGCTCCGTGTGGCAGGGTGTCGCTGTCTTGAGCCCCTGAGAGGCTCACGCGGGCATTTCAGTAGAGCCGTGGGAAGCTCCAACGTCGGGCCGCACTTGTTCTCGAGCCCCCAGAGGAGGGGGGCTCCACCGACGCCCGGCCTGTTCCTTTTCGAGCCCCGAGAGGCTCCATCCACCCCGCTCCATTGTTGTTCAGAGCCCCGAGAGGCTCCCAGCGCTGCATTTGTTTTAAGAGCTCACGAGGGGCTCAAGGCACTAATTGTTCACGGAGCCCCGTGGCTCCAAGAGGGCACCCAGTGAAATCGAGTCCCCCAGGGAGGGACTCCAACGACGCCACAGTTGTTTGTTTGAGCCCAAGAGGCTCACAGCCCACATTATTTGTTCTAGAGCCCTGAGAGAGGATCAGAGTGCCATTCTGTTGTTTAGAGCCCTGAGAGGCTCCCACGCTGGCCCCATCATCTACAGTTGCCCAGCAGTTCGTGGGCAGCTGCCACGTTTAGGTGTTCTTGGCTACCTGCAGCCTGCCCCGACATTGGGACACAGGGCGTCTTAGCCCCAGTGAGGCCAGTTGGCCTGGGTATAGTTATAATTTCTGTGCTAATGTGATTTCTGCGAAGTGTTCTTTGCTGCACCTCTGAATGTGTTGTAGATGCATCATGTGCCTTGTTCCTTACACCTCTGAATGTGTGTTTATGCATCATGTGTTCTCCTGTGCTGCACCTCTGAATGTGTTGTAGATGCATCACGTGCCTTGTTCCTTGCACCTCTGAATGTGTTGTAGATGCATCATGTGCCTTGTTCCTTACACCTCTGAATGTGTGTTTATGCATCATGTGTTTCTCCTGCACCTCTGAATGTGTTTTGATGCGTCATGTGCCTTGTTCCTTACACCGCTGAATGTATGTTTATACATCATGTGTCTTTCCTACACCTCTGAATGTTCTATGCATCATGTGTGAAACTTCTGATTGTTAAATGTTCTAAGTGCTAGTTCTACTAAGTGCATATTCCTGACAGTGATGCCTGTGGCCCTGTCCTGTACATAATCCCCTGTAAATTTTGCCCGTGTTTGTTGGCACATTGTAAAGTGTGTGTTTCTATCTAATGTGTTTTGCAATACAAAGGCTATTTTTACATATACCTTGTGTGGAGTTCCTTTTGTGGGGGGCCTTGGATGTTGTTGCTGGTGGGTGCGTGCGCAAATGCTTTACACATCGCCTCCGAGATAAGCCTGACTGCTCGTGCCAAGCTACCAAGAGGGTGAGCAGGGGTTGTCTGGCAGGTGACTTCCTTACCCTACCTTAGGAATGGTGGTTTCTGCCTGGCTTTGGTGCAAGCCCTAGCCAACCAGAAATCCCAGTTGTAACAATATACAAACAAAAGGAGGCCAGATGGCCCCTTAACTTCGGCCCAGCTGGAGGTGAAAAAAGGCTCACTCGCTCCCTGCACATTGCTGCTTAGAATGGAAAGCAGGCAACGGGCAGGTGCTGCTGAACATGTCCCGGTGTCTGAAAATTACATTGGGACAAGTTCAGCATAATTCTGTGGGGCCCAGCTTCTTGGCAGGGGGGAAGGCGTCCACCCTGTGAAAAGAGTGGGGGGACGCCCTGCACCTAGGTGTACCCCTGACTTGAGCCTCGATCTTTCCAATGAACTGCCGGCAGCGGGCGACCCTCAAGGACATGTTTGCTCAATGAGGAAGGAAAGGTGAGTGAGTTACGCAAGGGTGGGAAAAGTGGATCTCAGTCTCTCCTCCCCCTCCACCCCCCCGCACCATTGCTCAAGAATGCCTGAGGTGTGAAGCATTACCGAACACCTCAATCTCACAAGTGCTCTTACGAAACTATGGCGATCCCACAAATATTACGAAACGTGCCTGGTTTCATCAATCCCAGAAAAGTGCTGGCTGATTGGCAAACAGTTCGTTTAACAAAACAATACACACTACATGAAATACAAGGAATGCGAGCCAGAAAGAACAGAAAAACACTCATTTTGGGGGAGTTCAGATGCAGAAAGAACTCAAAATAGGGCTCAAAATAATCCAGCTCCCCTTGGGGAGCCGGCAGACAGTGGGTACAGCAGTGGTCTTGTCGAGGCTGGACTCCTTTAACAGCCTCTATCTAAATATACAACAAAAACTCTTGTATAAACTTCAGCTGCTACAAAATGCTGCGGCCAGACTTCTTACGGGCACATCTAAGTTCTCCCCAATCTCAAAAGAGATAAAAAAAACTACACCCGCTTCCGGTGAAGAGCCGGGTGCAATTTAAATCACTTTGTATTGTGTTTAAGGCACTTCAAGGCCTGAGACCAGATCATTTAAGACGCCAGTTTCAATGGTAGAGGCCGACTACAACCCTTAGATCACTTGGAGCCGAACTGGTTGTAGTTCCACCCACAAAAAAAGCACAGTGGGGTGGCAGAAACTTCTCCTCATGCGCAGCAAACGCCTGGAAGGGTTTGGCATTCCATCTGAGAAATGCCACAAATCTTCTAGCTTTCAGGAAAGGGCCGAAGACCTGGCTTTTTGATAAATAAACTATTTCTTTTTTTTCTAGCCATGCATAGGGAGAAGTTACTAGCGCCAGGACACCTCCGGGTAATCGTGCGCTTTAAAAATTGCTATAACATAACATGTATCATTTGAACGTACTACAAGTATGTAATTATTAGAAGCAACAATTGTATTATATACACACAGAAAAGTAAAATGTGTTTTGCTTTTAAGCAAACACTACAATTGATGTAGAAAGCCGCGCATTGGTTTGTATGGGAATAACAGGCCTCTCGCCTGACGCGCAAATGAAACAGCTACAAATTCCCACTCTGAACAGCATCACACTCTCCCAGGGGGTCTGTGTTTAGAAGAAATATGAGGCTGACACATTTACAGACCCGCTGTTTCGGAAGAATAGGGGATTTTAGAACTGACTTTGATAGAATGAATTCCTACTGATCCTTAGTGTACGTCTGTTAAAATCATAGGGGCCTATTTACGAGAGAGTAACTCAGTGCAGTCGCCAGCCTTTTGGCTGCGCTCAGTAACTTTTAAAGCGCAGGGATGCAACATATTTACAACAATTTATTTTTTTAGAGTGCTATGTAGCACAAACTATACCCGAGACATCGGGTATCAGAGTGCTGTACATGAGCACCAGTTTCCTTAAAGATGGACACATTCATTTGTGTTGGCACAGGAGATTAAGGGATGTGCCCAGAATCACAGGATGTTGAGCGTCGTTGCTGAGACACGAACCCGGTTCCACAGCTTTGAGGTCGACCGCTCAAGCCATTAGGCCACATCCTCTCCCCACTATGATAGATTCCTTTGCTCTCCCCTGAGCTGGCACACAATTGGCTGCCACGCACCGATGCAGGCACCCTTGCAGCATGGTGTATTAGTTCCTGCGTTGTAGGAAGATTGTTTTTGTGCAGGAACGGAAACCTCCCTGCACAAAAACAATCCTAAGGGGTGTTTTCTTCTTTCTATGTGTGGGTGGCCGGTGGCTCACTCTTTATGACGGTCCGGTGGCGCGTAGCGCAGACCCATATCTACGAGGATACACAAAGCAACTTTGCATGGCTTCTCACGGCGTCGTAGATATGATGTCAGGCAGCGCAGTGCAAGTCGCTGCGTTGCCTTACTCCGCATTAGTGAGGCGTTCTATGGGCGTTGCATTTGGTGTTCCCACGCAACACCAGTGGGTTTTGACTCACTCCCAGGTTTACAAGGGTCTGTAAATGCATCAAAACTGTTCACCTCCCCAGGACAGGCGTAACGAGCAGAAATATGTTTATTTCTCCTCACTTTTTCCTCGTCCATATGTGCTGCATTCGGTAGCACACTAAGGGCCATATGTATCAAGATTCTCTTTTGCGATTTTTAAATAGCGATTTTTAAGGAATCGCTATTTAGAAATCGCAAAATGGTATGTATGTAGAAATTCGCTTTTTTTTTGCGATTTCTTAAAATTCCTTAATTGCGTTTAGCAAATTGCTAATCGCAATTAAGGAATAATTTCCCATTCATTTCTAAGGGCCAGGAGGCCCATTGGAATGAAGGGGAAATGTGCGATTCGCAATTAGCTAATCGCAAATTGAGAATATTTTCAAGGGTGCAGGGGTGTCCAAAGGACACCCTGTTGCACCCCTGAAATCTGCGTGGGTGCACATGTGGTGCACATACATGCCCTAAGGGCATGTGTGTTCGTCACATGGCACTTTGAAAAATGAAAAAATATGCATTTTGAAAGGAAATCACAACTTACCACCTGTTAGACGGACCGGGAGGGTCGGCCGAGGATAAGGGGAGAGGTCTCCGGGGAGAGCCGTCTCCAGCGAATCGTACAGACAAGTAACTCCCCCCCCCACAGACGGACACCACACAAGGATAAAGTTCAACGATACTTTATAGGGAATTCTTCAAGTACGGTAGAATGGTACAAGGAGGTCTGGACTCAGGGGTCCCCTCTATTCTGGTCTCTGTTTGGGAAGAGGGTAGCGGGACAGTCTTGTTACCAAAAAGATGGCAATAGCTCTCAATCCTCGAGCTCGGGGGTGTAGATGAACGGGCCGCGGGGGAGCCAGCAGGTCCCGAGATGGATGAAGGAAGACGACGGTCCGCGGCAGAGCCAGCAGGTCCCGATGAAGGTGGTGGTTACAAACGGTCCGCGGCCACACCAGCAGGTCCCGACGACGATGAAGGATAGGGTGGTTCCAAAAGCCGCGGCAGCGCCAGCAGGCAAGACGAGGGTGCACAAGACAGAGCTACGGCAGCGCCAGTAGTCCGTCAAGGATGAGTTCTTCTTTGCGTCTCTCGACTCCAAGATACAACTCCCGTCCTGCTCTGGAGCTGCCCCAGTTATAGGGCTGGTGTGCTTTGATGTCCGGACCCTCGCACTTGGAGGTCGGGAGGTCCGGGATGAGGGAGTTCAGACACCCAGCAGGGGGGTGGAGCCAGCGCCCGGGGAGGCGATGGGCGAGCGGTACTTGGCGGGGGAGAGCCATCGACACCTCTTGCTCCCATTGACTGACCAAGTAGCCCGCTCACCTCCTGGGTGGATGTTGGTGCCGGAATGTCTGAGGCCTGGCCAGGCCCAGGGTTGAGGTCGATCGGGGGCCAGGCGGCCTCGTGGTGGAGTGTCCAAGATGGCGCCCAGGATGGGCGCGCAGGCCGGTAGTGGGTCGGCCTACGCGGTCAACAGGTTCGAGTGTAGGGGTCCCTGCGGGGACGGTGGACGTGCAATGGTGGTGTGTGGTACTTGCGTGGCTGGCTCGGGCCTGGTTGGGCCGGGGGAGAGCGGCCCTTCATGTTGCCTGTCCAACATGCGTCCCCCCCAGCTGAAGGCGGGGAGAGTTACCCATTCTCTTGGGGACTCTTCTCGTCGAGGCGGAAGAACCGGGACAGGCCATCTGCGTTGGCGTGATCTGGCCCAGGCCGATGTTCAACTGTGAAGTCCATCCCTTGTAGGGAGATGGACCAGCGTAGTAACTTCGGGTTTTCCCCCCGCATCTGCATCAGCCACTGCAGGGGTCGGTGGTCGGTCTGTACCCGAAAGGGTGTGCCAAAAAGGTAGGGCCGGAGCTTCTTGAGGGCCCATACCACCGCGAAGGCCTCCCTCTCTATGGTGCTCCAGCGTTGTTCCCGTGGTAGGAGTCGCCGGCTGATGAAGGCCACCGGTTGATCACGGCCTTCGGTGTTCACTTGAGACAGGACTGCCCCAATGCCATGGTCGGAGGCATCCGTCTGGACGATGAACTCCCGGCTGTAGTCGGGGGCCTGGAGCACAGGGGCGGAGCACATGGCGGCTTTCAATTGTTCAAATGCAGCTTGACACTCTGGGGTCCAGTTGACTTTCTGGGGCTGATTTTTTGACGTGAGTTCTGTGAGGGGCCTCACGATAGTACCATAGTCTTTCACGAACCTTCGGTAATAGCCCGTGAGGCCCAGGAAGGCTCGTACCTCGGTCTGGGTAATGGGGGGCTGCCAGGACTGGATGGCGGCAATTTTTAGCTGCAGAGGGGCCACCAGGCCGCTTCCCACCTGGTGCCCGAGGTAGGTTACAGACCCTTGCCCAATTTGACATTTGCTGGCCTTGATCGTGAGGCCAGCTCGCTGAAGGGCGTGCAGCACTGCTCGGAGGTGGTGGAGGTGCTCGGACCACTGGTTGCTGTATACAGCGATGTCGTCTAGGTAGGCGGCGCTGAATCCTTCGAGCCCCGCCAGGACCTGATTGACGAGCCGTTGGAATGTTGCTGGGGCATTCTTCATGCCGAAGGGCATGACTGTGAAATGGTAATGGCCATCGGGAGTGGAAAAGGCAGAACGTTCTTGTGCCCGGGGTGTGAGGCCGATTTGCCAGTAGCCCGCCGTCAGGTCGAAGATACTGAGGTAGCGGGCAGCTCCCATGCGGTCGATTAGTTCATCTGCCCGGGGGATGGGATGTGCGTCTGTCCTGGTGACCGCATTCAAGCCCCGGTAGTCGACGCAGAACCGGAGTTCTGGTGTGGTGCCGGGGGCAGCTGCTTTGGGGACCAGTACTACAGGGCTGGCCCAGGGGCTGTCTGAGGGCTCGATGACCCCGAGCGTGAGCATTTTGGCTACTTCCTCCTGGATGCAGGCCCGTACCCGATCTGGCACGCGGTAGGCCCGGTGGCGGATAGGGGGGCTGTCCCCCGTGTCCACATCGTGCGTACACCAGGAAGTGACACCTGGGGTGAGGGAGAACAGGCTGGCGAATTGTGACAGGAGAACTTGGCACTCCTGGCGTTGCTCTCGGGTGAGGGCCTCTGAGAGTCGGACCCCATCTACGGAGCCGTCTTTCTCCCGCGTTCGTAGGAGGTCCGGGAGGGGCTCGGAGTCCTCTTCAGCCCCATTGTCTGTGGCCATCAGGAGGCTGAGTTCTGTCCGTACAAAGTGCGGTTTCAGTCTGTTAGCGTGGAGGACCCGGAGGGGGTTCCGGGAAGATTCCAAGTCGATGAGATAGGTAGCCGGACCCTTGCGCTCGACCACTTTGAAGGGCCCTGTCCACTTGTCTTGTAGGGCGCAGGGTTCGGTGGGGGACATCACCCATACCTGTTGCCCAGGTTCAAATTCGATGGAGGAGGCATTCCGGTCATACCACCTTTTCATGTCCTCTTGACTGGCCTCTAGGTTGGCTTTTGCTAGTTCTCGGAATCGCCGGGTCTGGTTGCGGAGTGTTAGGAGGTAGCGGAAAACATCTGGTGGGTTCTTTAGAGGGGGCATCTCCCAGCCTTCCTTAACTAGGCTGAGCGGCCCGCGCACGGGGTGTCCATATAGCAGTTCAAATGGGCTGAAGCCCAGGGACTTCTGGGGAACCTCTCGATATGCGAAGAGGAGGCACGGCAGCAGCACATCCCACTGGCGACGGAGGGGCTCTTCCAACCCCCCGATCATCCCTTTGAGCGTGCGGTTGAACCGCTCAACGAGTCCGTTTCCTTGAGGGTGATAGGGGGTCGTGAACCGGTAGGTAACCCCGCACTGTTGCCAGAGAGATTTCATATATTTCGAAATAAAGTTCGTGCCTCTGTCACTGACGACCTCCCGGGGGAAGCCCACCCGGGAGAAGATCCCCATCAGAGCCCGGCCGACTACCGGGGCTGTCACAGTCCGCAGGGGAACAGCCTCCGGGTAGCGGGTGGCGTGGTCCACTAGCACCAGGATGAATCGATGGCCTTGTTTTGTGCGCGGGTCCAGGGGCCCTACGATATCGATTCCGACCCTCTCGAACGGGGTGGTGACCACGGGAAAAGGTTGCAGGGGGGCTTTCAGTTTGCGGCCGCTCTTCCCACTGGCTTGGCACGTGGGGCAAGATCGGCAATGCTGGTGTACATTGTCCCTCATTTTGGGCCAGAAGAAGTGGGTCACCAGGCGGCTATAGGTTTTGTCTTGACCCAAGTGTCCTGCCAGGGGGACATCGTGGGCCAGGTTTAGCAGAAAGTCTCTAAAACGGAGGGGTACCACTAGGACTCGGCTGGCCCCCAGCTCCGCGATTCTTTGCTCACTGTACAGCAGATCATTGTCCCAGTAGACCCAGTGAGTTCCGGAGGTATCCCCTGCGCTTTGGGCTAGCGCTTGCTGGCGGAGTCCCTCGAGGGAGGGACAGGTCTTTTGTTCTTGGCGAAATTGTTCTTGCGTGGGCCCCCCCTCTTGAGGCCACTGGTCGAGGTTAGCGAGGTCTGGAGGTTGAGCTGGTTCGGGGGGGACGTCACGGTCGGTCGTTTCGGCGGGGGCGACCGGAGGCGGTGGCGCCGGCCATTCGAGTTCCTCTGGGCGGGTGTTGGCACGGGCGGTCATGGACCGGGTGGTGACGCACGCCCAGTCCGGGACGCCCAGCATCCCCAGGTGCTCTTTTCGTTCGACTGCTGCCCATGGAGAGCTTTCCAGGTCATTACCCAGGAGGCAGTCTACGGGGGCATCATCTCGGACCGTCACCTTCAACATGCCGGAGACCCCTCCCCATTCGAAGGGGACGCAGGCCATCCGACACAGACTTTCTGAGTTATCGGCTGAACGTACAGGGCAGAGAATGTTTGGTAAGTATTGTTCGGGGGTCACCAGGTGACAGCGGACGGCTGTTATACTGGCCCCAGTGTCACGAAGGGCTTCAGCCCGGCGTCCATTGATGCCCACCCATTGGCTGTACTTCTGGGTATTAGCGGGTAGGGGGACCCGCGGGACCATGTCTCTCCCCCCTAGGCAGGCGAGAGCCATGGCGGCTGGCTCCCATTCTTGGTGTTCCTGTTCATATTCTTCTTGTTCCTCTGAGATCTGTTCCTCCCCCAGAGCAGCAGCGGCTACTTGGCGGGGTCTTGGGCTCTGGTACTGGGGGCAGTTTGGGTCGTTTGCATAGTGTCCGACTCGTTGGCATCGATGGCAGGTAACATTGGCTCGATGTCCCGGTCGCGCTGGGGTGCTGCCCCGGTTGGCCGGGGGGGTGGGGCTGGTAGTGGGGGTGACCGGAGCGTTGCTTCTTCCGCGTCCTTGGCCTCCACCTCCTCGGGGACGGTGCTGACCATTGTTGTTCCGGTTCTGTTCGTAGGACCCATTTCGACTCACTCTGGTGATCTCCCACCGGTCTGCTTCGGCTGCGAGCTGCCGGGGATCCGTTAACTTGCTGTCGAGGAGGTGCTGGCGAAGTTCAATGAAGCAATTGTTCGACAGATGCTCCCATACCATAAGATTGAACAGTTGTTCGTAGGTTGTGACCTTGCTTCCTTTGATCCAGCCCTCGAAGGCTCGGCTAAAGTAATTGACATAGTCCACCCAAGTTGTACCTGGGATGCGGGTGCAGTCTCGGAACCTCTGACGGTACATCTCGGGTGTGAGGCCATAGCGGGTGAGGAGTGCAGCTTTCATATGGTCATAGGAGGTCATCTGGTGGTCCGGGAGTTGCAGCAGGGCGTCGCGGCCCTCATTGAGGAATCTCCCCCACAGACCGGCCCCCCAATCGCTTCTATCGATCCGGTGTGCAGTCATAGCGATTTCATAGGCCTTAAACCATTGCTGGATGTCGTCCTCTCGGAAGTATTCTCGAACGACATCCTTGGGGATGTGTACCTTCTTCTCTGTTGCCCCTGGAGTGTGGGGTTGCTCGGGCACCCCTGCTTCTTTATTCTGTTTGCGTAGGTCGATTTCAGCTAATTTCCGCTCATGTTCATATGCCAGTTTCTTTTCCTCGAGCTCCCTTTGTCTCTGTTTCTCCTCTCTTTCTTCTCGGAGACGCAGGTGCTCTAAGTTGATTTTCTGTTCGGCCAACTTCAGTTCAACGTCCATTTTGAGCCGGGCCATTTCCAGCTCGTGTAGTCGGGTTCTTTCTCGTTCCTGGATCTCGTCTGGCGAGAGACCCGTTCTTCGTTCTTCAGGGGCCATGGGGGTTTGTGCTGCGATGTCTTGATCGGGGGTTCCGGCAGCCCCGGTTTCTGCCCAAGATTCTAGGGCCTGCTTAAAGTCATCTTTGGTATTTAGTCCGGTGGTAGCGATACCTAATTCGATACAGAACTGTTTAAGTTCACGATGGCTGTACTCGTCCAATTTCTCCATCTGGAATTTCTCCGTTGATCCGCTGTCTTTAGTTGACATCGTGATTCGCCGTGGGGTGAGCTACTCTCTGTACGGTTTATGCGGTGATTCGGATCCGTCGCTGGCCACCAATGTTAGACGGACCGGGAGGGTCGGCCGAGGATAAGGGGAGAGGTCTCCGGGGAGAGCCGTCTCCAGCGAATCGTACAGACAAGTAACTCCCCCCCCCACAGACGGACACCACACAAGGATAAAGTTCAACGATACTTTATAGGGAATTCTTCAAGTACGGTAGAATGGTACAAGGAGGTCTGGACTCAGGGGTCCCCTCTATTCTGGTCTCTGTTTGGGAAGAGGGTAGCGGGACAGTCTTGTTACCAAAAAGATGGCAATAGCTCTCAATCCTCGAGCTCGGGGGTGTAGATGAACGGGCCGCGGCGGAGCCAGCAGGTCCCGAGATGGATGAAGGAAGACGACGGTCCGCGGCAGAGCCAGCAGGTCCCGATGAAGGTGGTGGTTACAAACGGTCCGCGGCCACACCAGCAGGTCCCGACGACGATGAAGGATAGGGTGGTTCCAAAAGCCGCGGCAGCGCCAGCAGGCAAGACGAGGGTGCACAAGACAGAGCTACGGCAGCGCCAGTAGTCCGTCAAGGATGAGTTCTTCTTTGCGTCTCTCGACTCCAAGATACAACTCCCGTCCTGCTCTGGAGCTGCCCCAGTTATAGGGCTGGTGTGCTTTGATGTCCGGACCCTCGCACTTGGAGGTCGGGAGGTCCGGGATGAGGGAGTTCAGACACCCAGCAGGGGGGTGGAGCCAGCGCCCGGGGAGGCGATGGGCGAGCGGTACTTGGCGGGGGAGAGCCATCGACACCTCTTGCTCCCATTGACTGACCAAGTAGCCCGCTCACCTCCTGGGTGGATGTTGGTGCCGGAATGTCTGAGGCCTGGCCAGGCCCAGGGTTGAGGTCGATCGGGGGCCAGGCGGCCTCGTGGTGGAGTGTCCAAGATGGCGCCCAGGATGGGCGCGCAGGCCGGTAGTGGGTCGGCCTACGCGGTCAACAGGTTCGAGTGTAGGGGTCCCTGCGGGGACGGTGGACGTGCAATGGTGGTGTGTGGTACTTGCGTGGCTGGCTCGGGCCTGGTTGGGCCGGGGGAGAGCGGCCCTTCATGTGGCCTGTCCAACACCACCAACTAGAAGTTGGTGGTAATTTGCCATTCCTTAAGGCCAATTAGCGTTTTTTTTTGGCTTCTTACATTGCATGTAAGGAATCGCAAAATTTGTGATTCCCTACATGCAATCGCAAGATAAGGAATCACAAATGTTGTGATTCCTTATCTTTCAAGCAGATTTCCTTGATACATACCATTAGTCCAAATTGCATTCGCAAACGCCGAAATTGTGCGAATTTCGGCGTTTGCGAAGTCAATTTGGCTTGATACATATGGCCCATAGAAACAGGAAAATGCGCCCATGGTTTGCTTTCGTGCAGGAATGTTATTCCTTCCAGCTAAAAAAACAATTGTTGCAGCAACACAGGTCCCCTTGCACCATGGTGCAAGAGTCCCTGCGTTGGCGCCAGACACCATATTGTGCGCCGGCGCTGGCAGAAAGGACAGAAATGCACTGGATATCGTAAATACGGTCCATTCCTGTCCCTTTGATTTGGAATAGGGCAGCGCTGCAGAGAGACTCGCGGCGCTGCCCTACGTGACATCATTCTAACTGAGGCCCTGAGTTTTGGTAAACTTGTAAACTTGATGTCAACTGGGGACTCAGAGGCTGTTCCTGGTTTTAGTTACATCCTATAAACCTCCGAATGCTCCTTAGGAAGGAGTTACAAAGTGCTGGTGCCATGAAACCGCCCCCTCCTTTTCTTCCTCGCCTCCCTACAGGACAGGCACTTGGTGCTCTTTACAGGGTACCTGGACACGCCTCGAGGCGCGATACGAGTGTCTGATTTGCTCCTGGTGCTGCGCCTCCTGCCTCTCTATCCAATCAGGGCTGAGGCTAGAGACATTGCTGACCATTCATGGGACGTCATCGACAGTTGTCAATTGACTACAAGTCAATTCACTCTTACACGTCGGAGTGACTTTACTACTTTGGGCTCATCAAAAAATCAGAGTGTAAGTTACTCAAAAGTCTAGACTTATGCATCTTCACCCCTTGCAATAGGGAGTGGAGCCAAATTTACCAGTGTAATGTTACTACAATCAACAAGCATTGGCAAAGCCAGTAGGTCTCACCTTTGGGACCAATTGGCTATGTCAATGCTTGCTGTGCAGCAATGGTCCCAGCAAAACATTTTCCGGGAGCCAAAAAGTGTGGTCTTTGGGGCTGCATTGATGCCAGCAGGTTGGAGGTCAACGGACGGGTGGATGTAAGGATGGTGTAGGCAGAGTGAGGGATGAACATGGTGTGGACTATGGGCCCGATTCACAGAACTAACTTAAGACAAAATCCTAAACTTACCACTTTTTGTATTCACAGAAGTTAGGATTTTGTCTTAAGTTTGTCTTAAGACAGACTTAAGACAAAATCCTAACTTAAGTCTGTCTTAAGTCTGTCTTAAGTTTGTCTTAAGACAAACTTAAGACAAAATCCTAACTTCTGTGAATACCAAAAGTAGTAAGTTTAGGACTTTGTCTTAAGTTAGTTCTGTGAATCAGGCCCCCCGAGTTGTGCAGTTTTTTGAGGGTTTCATTCCATTCAGCCTTTTAACTCTGCCCCTAGTCTCTCGAAGAGACACAGCATTGACAATACTGTGCTACGCTGTATCTGAGACGCTGTCCCTCTACCACACCCTCAGGGAAGCCTTCTATTCTTGCTAATGCTACCTTTACCGAGTTACGTGTGCGAAGGAAGTATCTTGGTCATTGAAGCTAAATAAAATAGTACAGTAGACCTCACAATCTCCTTATTCCTTTAGGGTACCTGTAACAATCATTGTATGCTGTTGCAATTCACAGAATCAGCCCATTTGCAAACTCAAAAAAACATTTAGGTATTTATCCAACCAAAACTGTGATATGGTGGCAAGTTACGGAATCGCAATTTTGGTTTGCGACCAAATACTGAATCAGTATTTGGCAGGGGCGTCAATTCCAAATTCAGAATTTGAATGGTATGTATTAATGTTTTGCAAGCAAGTTCCCTTCACCGAACATCAATAATGTGTAGTGGTAATGCATTCCAAGAGGGAGGGGGTCACATTAGGACCCCTTTCCATTTCTGAATGTAGGAAAGGTTTGGTTAAGAGAAGGAAGTGATCCATGCGACCACTGGGTCTTCTTAAACAAGCATAAAAACTAAATATTTTATAGGTTTTTGTGGTCTTTCACCTTCAGATGGCTACATTTGCACTAAGGCCTAGCTCAAATGAAAAATACAATGTAAAAAATCAAGTTAATCAGTGGTAAATGCAGTATTGTACATTATGAATCCACTATTAGTTAATGCACTGCAAGGGTCTGTGTGTAGCCAAAGAGCCACAGAGTTAAATCTTGGTTGGGGCAGTGGCGGATAGTGACTGGTGTATGTTTACTGCCACGAGGTCCCAGCCTGTGACAGAAAGCACAGTGAATATGCAAGTCATTATTCTGCTGTTTGTTTTTTGCCTACCTGCCGCCCAACCAAGCCAGCACCCGCACAGCCAGAGGAACGCCTGGTGGGACGAGGGTCCCAGGGGCAGTGCCGCACACCACGCACCGCTTTGCACACTCTGGGGGGGATTACAAACCCCGAGTGCACCGCTACTTTTACCAGCTGCCGCGAGTGAGGGGGAGGCGTGGCCAACACGCAGCTTCTCCCACCGCAGAGCGGGACGCAGCCTGGACGAAGCCCGGATCAAGGGCGGGTCCGTCTGTGCCCGTCAGTGACCGGAAGAAACTGGGCTGGGCCACCCCTCTGTCATCTTGTATCTTCCGTCAACTGATCATTCCCCCTAAAGATTAGTGTGCATTTACTCTTTGCCGCTCACCGGACATTATGGGGAAGCGAGTGGGAGCACCCCCTCAAAGACCTGTTACCTCCAGCTTAGATAGCATGCTGGAAAGGGCTGTACGTATTGTAGCTAACAAGATCGAATTAACTGAGAGGCGCCTTTCGCTTGGCGTTGGGGTTCCTCCGATGATAGGCCCCACTCCAGGGGGGGTCATGCTACCACCTCACTTCTTTGCAGCACCAGCGCTCGTTTGCACAATGGCTGCATTAACGACTCTACTATTGACATTGAGGTTACTGACGGTGTAGACACTGTAGCCCATCCCGCAAAGCCGGCTCCTAGTTCAGCATCGGAGGGGACTGAGGCAGTTTCTGGGGCAAAGCGAAAGAGAAAACCAGGGAAAATGGTTACTGCAAAGAGAAAACAACCAACTTGCGTAAGCTCATCCCGTGCTACCTTGAGCTCTTGGATACAGACCCCAACCTCTGCTAACACCCCTGAAGCGCCCATCCACACTGTAACCAAAGAGCCTGGCAAACCCATTGGAGCACAGACTGATGCAGGCTCTACATTTAAAGAGGGTCATAATGATCAAGGGGACCCATTTACTACTGTGTTTGGACGCATCAGAGACCTACTGGACAGTAAATTTGAGGTCTTGTGGGAAGGATGTGAACATTTGAACATGTTTAGTGTTAATTTAAATACACAGTGTAATCCTATTGAGCCGGCCAATAACAGGTTGGTGCAATTGACCAATGTATCTAATCCTAACTCTGATATCTTGATCAACGCTCCAACCACTGCTCCAACTATCGGTGCCGGTGTAACCTGCGATCAAGAAAAAGATTGCTTTGTACCAGGGCGTGGCCGGGTAATAGATAACATGGCTGATACTGGTCGCATTGACAGCCGTGGCCATAATCAGTCAGTGATAAGTTAGCAACTGACCTGTGATACCCCTACTAACTCTACTGGTGCACCAGCCTTTGATTTTCCCAAAGGCACGAGACCAGGTGAGGGTGGTTTAGACCCAGGGATCATTCCAAACCCAAAGTGCCAGGAGTCACTGGACCTACCACCAGGAGCCTGTCCCTCTGTAGTGGTCCTGGCAGTAGTACCACCCCTTAAAGAAAATCAGGCCAGAACATGGGACCAATTACGTAACAAAACTGTTGACTGGCTGTCAAAACATAAAGGGGCAGATTTACAAGCCTCTTGCGCCTCTTTGCGCCGCAATTGTGTCACTTTTTGTGATGCAACGGTGACGCAAACAATGCACTCTATGTACAACGTGACGCATCTAGGGAGATGCACACGTTGTAAAGCCCTGCAACACATTATACCTGCGTCAGGTATAATGTATGCAGGGGGGCATTCCTACGCAGTGACGCAGTGCAATCTCCTAGATTGCACTGCGTCACTTTTAGGACGGCACTGCATCAAAACCTTACGCCGTAAGGAGTGACGCAGTGTAGTGGGAATAGGCCACAAAACGCATTGCTGGAGTATCGTCGTGCTTGCAACACAACTCCAGCAAAGCGTGACTTTTGCCCCAACAGATCCGTCGGAATTTCTGACGCATCTGTCAATCCTTCAGCCATGGTGCGCCTTATTGTAAATACGGCGCATCCATGGTGGCGCAAGCATTTTCTAGGGTGGCGCAAGGAAAGTGACACATCACTTCTTCTAAATCTGCTTCACTTTTTGTAAATCTGCCCCAGAGGATTTAAAGCATCATGTACTGATAACATCATTCTGACGCAAAGGTTGGGAAGGGTGGGTCAGTCCCCAAAAAAACATTGAGGGGGACTGTGTAATTTTTAACTTCCGAAACCCATCCTTGGTGAAATCAATAGTAATGGCTCAGGAGACCCACCGCAAATTTTCAACACAGATTTGGGCTTTGCCTGTGGGTTATTTTTATAAGCCAAATCTGGGAACCTCAAACAACGTAGCTCCAGTCTCCACATACAATAGATATCTGGCCCTGTCTGACATGGATAATCAGGATTGACTGCTTCCCATTGCGGTGTCTGTAGGAAGGTGGATATCTGACTATGGTTACCCCCAAACTTTTTGCCTAGTGTTTAGCTGGTTTTTGACTTAGTTGGCCTGGGATCCTGCTATTCAGGGTCCCAGGCTTATTGCTCTCTCCTTAAAATGGACTCCATGTACCTTAGGTACATCCACAATTGGAACTGGTTCACCTTATTGGCTCCTGTAACAGTGTACCCTAGGTACTCAGGGCATAGGTGCTTCCAAGGCCTACCAGGGGCTGCAGCATGTATTGTGCCACCCCTGGCCTGGCCTCCATATTTGACACAACTGGCTGATCACTCAGCTGGGGTAAGTCGGTGCAATCACCCCTTACTTAGGTATAGTATGCCTATACCTAACCTAAAATGGACACATATGTTCCTATCAGCCACTCCTATGGAAGGCCTCATCAATCCTGGAGGCAGAGTGCTTGGAAATATGTGAGATGGTGCTCTAGCATGAGCTGAGCCTGTCTGCAGCTTTCGTAAACACTTCCTGTAGCTGTTCCATGATACTGCCATACCATATACTCTTAAGTGCATTATAATCTTCGCGGTTATTTTCTAACTTTGGTTTGGCTTTATCAAAACATGTCGAGTAAGGTGTCATACGAATTGGAATACTACCCCCTCGCCAGTTCTGGCTACGGGGGTAGCATTCCACCCTTCTAGAGGGACACGACATGTAAAATTAAACTAGAGCCTCAGCATCACAAAATGGATGCTGCCACCACAGACACAAGTCTGACCTCCTGCTGCTGGGAGTCCTTCCAGCGAGGGAGGCTTGGACAAAGGTTTTCCTGCCTTGGGAGGTGCTAGCACCACCCCGGACAGGATTTTGTGTATTGGGTAGGACACGGCTGAATAGAATGAGACATGCCTGGGGCACACAAGGTGTCCCTGTGCATATGTCAGTTCAAACCGGTGCTGGGGCTCTCCAGCCCCAGTCTTGGCGCGAAGCTGGACAAAGGAAAGGGGGTGTAACCACCCACCTTCCTGGTCCCACCCAGAGGAGGGACCTAGCAGGTAATCTGGCCCCTAGATTTGGAATAACAGTAGGAGCTGTGTCCCAAGACTTCAGATCATACTGAACTCGACTTGAAACTAAGAAGAAAACTGGACTTCGACATTCTGCTGCACAGAAGACTGAAGAGAATCTCCCTTGTGGCCAAGGAGTGACCACCCTGTGAATACAGGCACCAACCAGCAACTCGACGTCTGCTTTGCCGCTGCTTCCCGCCAGAGCCCGAGCCCAGAGCCTGACAAGACCTAGATTCCCAGACATCTCACAGCCCGATCCACAGTCCCTGAAAAGAAGAGACCCGTGGAGGCATCGAGAGACGTGGGACCGGCCATCTTGAAAGACCCCCGAGAAGCTGACTGCGCAGCACCCGAGGCACCCTCGATGCTGTGCTTTGGAGTTTGAGAAGCCCCACCACCGAGCAGCATTTGCACCGAAGATCAGCCCTCCAGCATCTCCACGATCTGCGTGGGGCCCTGTTGCACTTTGCCACTCAACGCGTCATTCCGGTCACTTGCCACGCGGCTAGTGGCCATCTTGGTGACAAAATCTACAATCTAAACCGCTGGTCTGGTTGCTCCAGACTGGCCCTTGCTCCTGTAAAAGGAGCAGCACCTCTGACCTTGCTGGTCCGAGAATTAAGCTTTCTTCACTTCCTGCGTGGCCTGCATTAGCCAAGGCCTGTTTGCTCCAATCAAGTTGCCGACACCGCCATCAGCTAGAGCCTTCGTGGGATAGCTCTTGATCGACTCCTCGACGTGTTAACCTCTTCATGTCCACGTGGCTGTGGAGACAAGCTGCACCTCATCGCCTGTTTGCACCCGACATTGCCTGGTTCCATCCTGGTTCCTCGCCAGTCACTGGCTAGTGACTTCTGAACATTGTCTCCTCTGCTTTCAGGTCTTCACATCTTCGATCCACCCTTGGATCACACCGGACACTTCTCGCCTGGACGCCTGCAGCATCTTCATCCTCAGGCACCATCAGACTGCGTGACGAAACCCGACACACTTTGGCACCTGTGCACCCGCTTCCTGTGGGTGAGGTAACTTACTAACACTGGTGTTCTTACACTGGTACACACCTCTAGTGCCTAACTCTAAAGTTTGGTAGTCCTAGTCCAGTCGGAAGACTCCTTTTGCAGTAACTTTGTAACTTTTACGCACCATTGAGTTTGCATTGGTGCATGCGTGCACTTTCAGCACTGCACCCGAGTCCCGCGGGCCTTTCCCGCCTTCTTCACTGTTAGTCCCGAACAGCTCCAGCGATTACCCAGGCCCTAGGCCTATTTCCTTTCAGATTGGTGGTTCTTATACCACTATTTTAGTATATGGTTTAAGTGGCCCCTAGGGCTCATCCATATTGTGCAACTTTTGTGTATTTAAAGGATCACTGAAAGAATATCGACTACCACAATATCGAGTACCCAAAATATCGAGGTGAAAATATCTACTACAAAAATATCGAGTTTGTATGTACAAACAGGTAAGTACAAAAATATCGACTACAAAATATCGTTTACAAAAATATCGTTGTAAAAAATATCGACTTTACTAAAAACAATGTTTAATTACATTAATATAAAATATTAATTACTAAAATATAATTAACAATACTTAAAATAACTTTTAATAATTAAATATTTAATGAAAGTAAAAAAAAATATATATTTTTAATCATATTTCTTAAAACATATATATATAGTAACAACATTTAATTAAATAATAGGCAATATTGTATATGTACCCCAAAAACCCAAAACTGACCCTGAACCCTAAAAATACCCCTTTACCCAAAAACTAAAAACTGACCCTGAACCCTAAAAATAACCCTTTACCCAAAAACTGAAAACTGACCCTGAACCCTAAAAATACCCCTTTACCCAAAAACTGAAAACTGACCCTGAACCCTAAAAATACCCCTTTACCCAAAAACTGAAAACTGACCCTGAACCCTAAAAATACCCCTTGACCCAAAAACTGAAAACTGACCCTGAACCCTAAAAATACCCCTTGACCCAAAAACTGAAAACTGACCCTGAACCCTAAAAATACCCCTTTACCCAAAAACTGAAAACTGACCCTGAACCCTAAAAATACCCCTTGACCCAAAAACTGAAAACTGACCCTGAACCCTAAAAATACCCCTTTACCCAAAAACTAAAAACTGACCCTGAACCCAAAAAATACCCCTTTACCCAAAAACTGAAAACTGACCCTGAACCCTAAAAATACCCCTTTACCCAAAAACTGAAAACTGACCCTGAACCCTAAAAATACCCCTTTACCCAAAAACTAAAAACTGACCCTGAACCCTAAAAATACCCCTTTACCCAAAAACTGAAAACTGACCCTGAACCCTAAAAATACCCCTTTACCCAAAAACTGAAAACTGACCCTGAACCCTAAAAATACCCCTTTACCCAAAAACTAAAAACTGACCCTGAACCCTAAAAATACCCCTTTCATTTAACATAATTAGCAATTAATCAATTAAATAAAATTAATTACCAATTACATTTTAATTAATTAACAAACATTTTTTAATTAACAATTAATTAATTACTACCAATTATTAAATTAACATATTTAATTAATTATAATTAAATTACTTCCCACCCTATTCCCCTATAAACCCACAACCCGCTAGAGAAAATACATTATTTTAATTGACATAATTAGCAATTAATCAATTAACTAAAATTAATTACCAATTAAATTTTAAATAATTAACATATATTATTTAATTACCAATTAATTAATTATTACTACCAATTAATAAATTTACATATTTAATTAATTATAATTAAATTACTTCCCACCCTATTCCCCTATAAACCCACAACCCGCTACAGAATTAAATTACACAATAATTAAAAAAATAATTAATTAAAAAAAAAAAAAAAAAAATTGACACTTTTCACACATATTATAACATAAACACACTATAAATAATTAAATATTATTTAAAAAACTATATTTTTTACTATCTAGATTATATACTTGGATATTTTCACTGTCTATATTATTTACAGTCGATATTACTTCACTTACCTTAAAAACGATATTTTGGCTGTCGATATTCTGTCTAGTCGATATTTTCTCCAAACGATATTTAAAACTCGATATTCTGTCCAGACGATATTTTGGAGTCGATATTATATCTGTGCACCGTATTTAAACTGTGTTTTGTTTTAACGCATTTGCTTCTGTGCTCATAAAGAGTATAGGGGATATTTGTAGTAAATAAATATATATATTTTCTATATATATCTGTGTGGTGTCCTTTCATTTGGTATTCAAGGGTATTGTGTATGGTAAAACAGCTTGCTTCACATGCCTTTACAGAGTTTAGCCTAAGACTGCTTTGTCCACGCTACTAGGATAGCTGGTCTATAAGGTTGACTTACAACCAATCATTGTGAGAAGTTGGCCTGATGTGCAGTGTTCACTATTCTAGTGATCACTATATATCAGTCCAAACAACCCTTATTGATGATTGGTTGTAAGTCAACCTTATAGACCAGCTATCCTAGTAGCATGGATACGAGCAGTCTAAGGCTAAGACTCTAGAGGGCGTGTTAAGCCAGCTGTTTTACCATCACATTACCCCTTGAACACCCAGTGAAAGGACACCACACAAGTGTTATGAAAATAAACAGTGTATTTATTAGAATCACAACAACCCTGTACTCTTTATGAGGACAGGGTGCTAGGCACACAACAAAACTCTTACGAAAATACTTAAGTTAGCACGTTATACACAAATGCCCAAGGGGCACGAAAAACCATATACTTTAAAAGTGGAATGCGAAATTACTAGCAGGTAAGTACAGTACTAATAGGCTTTGGACTCGCTAGGACTTGACTATAGAATCGTTAGATTACTTCTAGGAGGCCTAGGGGACTCGGGTGCAGAGTGTGCACTCTCACGCGGGATGCGGGACAAAGTCTATGGGAGCTAGTAAAGGCAAAGTTAGTGTTCACGGGCGAACCCGACCTGGTAGGAAGAAAACGACAGTTGATCCTGACCCTAGGATAGTGAGGCTATGCTGGGACACCGAAGTGCCGAAGTTACCTAGCCCAGGGGCTGCAGCTGCATAGGTCTGAAAAGACGTCGGGGATCTCGTTGCCGGACCAGGAGCCTGGAAGAAGGAAGTTGCTGGCAGGCGACCAGTGAAGGAAAGTTCGTTGGATCCAAGCCTGGATCGAGGAAGAAGAAACCTGAAAGCAGAGGGGACCAAGTACTTGAATCACTAGCCAGTGATTAAGTGGGCACCAGGATGGCACCGGGCGAAGTCACCTCGACTAGGTGAGTGGGCGACGCTGGCTCTGCAGATCTCACGGACCAGGAGGCGTTGTCGGCGACCAGGATGGAGAGGCGAGCTGTCCCACGATGGATGAAGCTGTCGGCGTCGAAGTTACCCAGGATTGGGCAACAAGCCTTGGCTAATTCAAGCCCACGCGGTGGACTCAAAATGGGGTCTTGAGTGGACCAGGAGGGTCCGGGGTGCTCCTCTTTTGGAAGGGAGCAAGGGCCAGCCTGGAGCAACCAGACCAGCAGCAGAAATGTCGTCGGGCGTCGTTCAGAAGGCCACAAGCCAGCGGGCTAGTAGCCAAACAACGCGGTGAGCAGCAAAAAGCAGAAGGGCCCCACGCAGATCGTGGAAATGCTGGGAGGCTGCACTTCGGTGCTGGAGCTGCTCAGGGTCGGGGCTTCTCGGACCCCAAAGCACTCACCAGGAAATTACTCGGCGGGCTTGCTGGAAAGAAGTCGTGCAGTCTTGAAGATGGCCGGTCCCTCGAGGTCTCGTCACACCCACGAATCTCAGCGTGACTGATGATGTAGGTAGAGGTCAGAGGTGCCAGGGAAGCCGGTTCTCGTCGAGCTGGGCAGTCTTGATCCGGAGGAGAGACTTGCAGCAGACCGCAGTGTTCTTAAGATGGTGCCTGCGGATGCAGGGTGACTACTCCTTAGTCACAAGGGAGAAATCTTAGGAAGAAGTCTTGAGTTCCTTTCGTGGAAAGTAGTTTCAGGATTCAAAGATGATCTGATTTGGAAGGGGGCCAGTCTCTACCTTTATCTGGGAAAAGGGGGCTGGCACGCGACTAAGTCCTGCCCTATGGGTGGGACTAGGAGGGGGGTGGTTACACCCACTTCCTTGGCGGGCTTTTCCCCAGCACAGGGTCTGGAGTGACCCTGGAACTGGTTCCAGCCAGCCTATGCACAGTGAGCACCGGGGTGCCACTTGCAGTCCCCTTCCTCTGAAGCCCTGCCTACCTACAATACACAAAACCCTGTCTGGGACGGTGCTGGCACCGCCCCTGGCAGGAAACCCTTTGTCCTTATCTCCTGCTCTGGGAGGACTCCCAGCAGCAGGAGGGCAGACTTGTGTCTCGGTGGCAGCATCCATTTTGTGGATGCTAAGGCTCTGTCTGACTTTTAACCGGGTTATAGGTTACATGCATGTCGTGTCCCTCTAGAAGGGTGGAATGCTAACCCCGTCGCCAGAATTGGCGAGGGGTTAGTATTCCAATTCGTATGACACCTTACTCGACATGTTTTGATAAAGCGATACCAGAGTTGGCATTTAACCGCGAGGATTATAATGCACTTAAGAGTATATGGTATGCGATATCATGGAAACGGCTAAGGGGTAGATCCCGAAAGCCGCAGACAGGCTCAGCTCATGCCAGAGCACCATCTCACACGATTCCAAGCACTCTGCCTTCAGGATTGTTAAGGCCTGCCATAGGAGTGACTGATAGGAGATCTGTGTGTCCATTTTAGGGTTAGATATAGGTATACTATATCTAAAGCAAAGGGTGATTACACCACCTTGCCCCAGCTGTCAAGCAGCCAGTTGTGTCAGATTTGGATGGCCAGCCAGGGGTGGCATAATACATGCTGCAGCCCCTGGTAGGCCCTGGGTACACCTATGCCCTGGGTACCTAAGGTACACTGTACAGGGACTGATAAGGTGACTCAGTATCCAATTTAGATATGTACCTAAGGTACATGGAATCCATTTTACAGAGAGAGCAGTAGGCCTGGGGCCCTGAATAGCAGGGTCCCAGGTCAACTAAGTCAGAAAACCAGCAAAACACCAGGCAAAAAGTTGGGGGCAACCATAGTCAGGGATCTACCTTCCTACAATCATCATAAGGGTTGCTTGGCATGGTTCAAGGTGATCACTAGAACTAGTGAGCATCATATACCAGCCCAACTTCTCACAGTGTCTTCCAATGTAACTCCTTTATCCTCTGACCCTCTAGCTAGGGGTCCCTGTATTCACATTGCGCCCACATCTGACCCCGATCCCGAACTTTTAGGGGCCCATTAGGATGGTGGGCGGATTGCCCCCTCCAGGCTGGCGGTAGCTGCCGCTAGCCTGGCGGTGGCAATCCGCCCGCCATCCGCACCTGGCACCGCAGTGGACGGAAAGACCGTCCGCCGCTTTTCCGCCCCGGTCGCCTTGCGACCGGGGCGGAAAAGGTTTAATATGGTGGCGGTGTCTAATAGACACCGCCAGCCATATTATGATGGGCTGCTTTAGATGCCTTTCCGTGGCAGCATCGCAGCATCGAAAGGCATTCGGTCTTCACTCTGGGGGCCTCCTGCGGGCCCCCGAGTGAAGGAGAGGTGGGGGATGCACAGGGGGGTACCTGTGGTACCCCCTGCATTTGCATAGACAAAGTGGCAGGCACCGCGCGGTGCCTGCTGCTTTGCCTATGCAAATGCATTAATGCATTGTTAGCATTGTGGCGGGCGATGCTGAGAGCACCGCCCGCCACAATGCTAAAAATGCAGGATGCGCCCGCCACTGTGGTGGGCACATCCTAATACCCCCCACGGGACCCCCGCCCTTATGGCGGGCAGGCCCAATCCCCGGTAGGATGACGGGCGGACAAAGTCCTCCGTCATCCTAATAGGCCCCTTAGTTCGGGCCAAAAGAGCAAAGAGTGGAACGAAACGCGTTGGCTGTGCCTTTGATGTTTTGAACAAAATTTAAAATAAAGAAGAATCAATACAAAAAAGAGCGACTTCGGATATTGACTTTTTTTAGAGTGCACCTTCTTTTTCTGTTTCAATATTCCTGTAAATTACGCATCCTACGGCAGCGGGTGTTAGAAGTGGTTGCACCACCATTAATTGTGGAACTAATGAATTGTTGTGCATGACCTGGTCTGCTGCTTTGGTCCTTCTGCTTAAGCCCTTAGTTCGGGCCCCTGTTTTCCAATCGCGCCCATCCCTGACCCTGATTTTGACATAAAAATACTAAATTGGAACATCGCCGGCCTGGCTTCCAAAATTAATTTACCAGACAGGATAGAATTTGTCCAAAGATATGGCATCCTAATGTTTCAGGAGACATGGGCAACCAGTGATTTATTTCTGGAGGGGTTTGAGTGTCTCAATTCTCTTGCTTTTATTCCAAATCTGGGTCGCCCGTCAGGAGGCCTGTCAATTTGGATAAACATCGCTGCAGGTGAAAGTGTTAAGCCCTTGGATACCAATAACAATACATTCCAAGCAATTATTTATAAAAGAGGGGTTTCCATATGTTTTATCAATTTTTATAATAATGACTTTCAGAATCAACCAAATGTAAATGTTGCTTATTTATTCAAATTTATAAGCACTATACAGAACTCAAATGGTTTTCCCAATTTGGCAGGGATCAGCCTAAGGGGAGATTTTAATGCCAAGAACCTTAACGGTAGCTATACTGCCACCCATCAACTTAGCAATACACCTATTTGTAACAGGGGGATTGAATTAACGAATTGTGTATACAAGATTTTGTGGACGTAATGGAGATTGTCGCAGATCCTGAATGTGAGAATTACATCATACCACAGACAGAGGCAGGGTCCGCGCCTCTATTATTGACTATGTTTTTATATCTCCCTTATTAGAAGACTGTCTATACAAAGTTGTGGTGATCGATATCATTTATGGGGATCACAATCCTGTAAATGTAACCTTGAGACACGCTCCCAGACCAATATTTACTAAAGATTGTGGTGCAAGAGATTTGCCCCCCTCTACTGATAATCTTAGATTGGTTTGGCGTTGATAACACAGTTTTATTCGGCAAGTTGGTAAAAGTGCATTCGGATCTTGTAGACATTTGTTTAACTTTTAAAGAATACAACTTGGATGTAGTTGGCACCTTCGCGCAATTATGTGAGGGCATTAAACACATGCTTTCCCAGCCCGTAAAGGAAACACCCTTAGGCCCCAGACGGTTCAATAACGATTGCTCTGCAGCTAACAGAGACCTTAGAAGGGCAATTGCAAAAATTCCCAGAGACCAGGTTGCGATTAAATTGTGTAGACAACGATACAGGGCTGCTATTAAACTAAGAAAGATGACTTAGTTAAAGAATACTGGAAAAAACGAGCATATGCCGCTACATTAATGGATGGGAAAGGTTTTTGGCAGCAGTCAAAGCCATGAGGTCTAGAGGACACCCGTTGACTCCAATTAGTTTTAATATCAGTAGCGAATCATTTCTCTAAGACCTATTTAGCTCCAGCCCAAGACATGGTTTTTGAGAATTTGGCAGCTATTAGGGTCCAGACGACCCTTTCCAAGTAGAGGAAGCAATCCATCAGAGTCTGGGCAGCAAGGCTCCAGGCCCAGAGGGCTTGACAATTGATCTTATTAAACATCAGCCTGAATTTTGGGTGCCTCTCTTATTGAATGTTTTTAACAATTTATCGGTTTCATCAATCCCTAAAACATGGTCGACCAGCATCATTATGCCAATTTTTAAAAAGGGCGACCATTCTAATCCAAGTTGTTATATGGTGATCTCCCTGATTGACAATACATTGATACATCTGTTTAACAAGATCAGGGTATTGGCCGAGGAGGGTCACATTCTCCATCCTTGTCAGTTGGGGTTTAGGAGCAAAATTGGCACTGTTGAGCAGTGCCTCAACCTAAATCTGATTATAGGTAAATATACAACAGCTAAAAAATCTTCTATTTACCTGGCATTTATGGATCTTACCTCTGCCTACGATTTTGTTAATAGGTCTCGGCTTTGGTCTATCCTTCTAAAATATGGCCTGGATGAGATTTTAGTGCATTTTTAGCTTACTTACATAAGGGCCTGCAAGCCAAGGTGCGAATCGGGAAGGGCGGAGAGGTATCGAAGGCTATCAGAGTTGGCAGAGGGGTCAGGTAGGGCTGTGTCCTGCCCCCCCTGCTTTTTATCCTTTATATCAATGATTTGAGCATATCATTGGTATCACTTACCCCTGATGTTCCTAATATTAATGGTAACATGCTCCCGGCCCTTCTCTATGCGATGATGATGCGGTATTATTGGCACACACCCCAAATGCCCTAAGCAATCCTCTCTGGCACCAGTGGTGGCAACACACAGACAGTACACATGGTAAACAGGTTAGGCACGAGCTGGAGGATATGGGACAATACAAAATTATAACATGGAATGTGAGGTGGCTAAATTCATTTGTGAAAAGCTATTGAGGTAAAACATACCTACGGCGACAGGGAACTCATGTTGCTATGGTACAGGAACCCAACTTGTTAGACACCGAGACACAGAAACTCCATAATAAGTGGAGCAGACAGTTATGGGCATCTACCTACTCTACCTATGCTAGGGCGTTGGCTATATGGGTGGCCCCACAGGTCCTGTTTAAATTAGAAGAATATGAGGCGGATGTGGAGGGCAGATATGTGGTAGTGTATGGTGAGCTTGATGGCATAGAAGTATGCCTGGTGAATGTCTATACCCCAAATACAGATGATGGTGAGTTCTTTAGTGTCATAGACATCCTACTCCTCCCATACTTTGGGATGCAATTAATAAAGGCAGGCGATTTTAACTGCATGCTAGACAACTTCTTGGACAGGCACCCGCCGAAACAACACACTGAACCACACATATGACTTTCCTGGGTGAGGTGATGAGCAGGCTACATTGTGTAGATATCTGGTACAAAACACATGTTGGCGAACAAGGTTATACTTGTTATACTCTGACCAGCGAGGTGTAAAGTAGACTTGACCGTTTACTGCTCTCTCGGGAGGCGTGTGGTGCGGTAATGCGGCCTGAGTTGCGAGGCAGGTTTTTGTCGGACCATGCTCCAGTATTGCTAGAGTGGGGACCTGAGAGACGCAGGCCGAGGGTCCTGCTATGGCGTTTGCAGCCAGCCATGCTACGCGGTTTGATATTTAGAGAGGAACTCAATGAGGTCCTTGTGTGTTACTTCACCACGAACTGGTCAACTACTAGGACCAGGAGCGTGGAATGGGATGCATTTGTCCACCCTGGACTGTGTGTCCAGGGCGGGGGAACCAGAATGTGACTGGAGCTGGAATTGGCAGTTGCAGAGGATAGGTTGACCAAGGTTCAACATGAGCTGCGGCCGTCAGGGCGGGACCATGACTCACTCCTGCAGGCGCAGCGCCAAGTTGGGGAGGTCTGGGATGCATTGGATTGCCTAGTCCGTCTGGCACATCACTAACTACTACACAGGGAGGATGATTTGGCATGATTGCTAAAGAGGGAACGCCCACCCCCACTGATATTTACACATTGCGTCGTCCTGATTGAATCATGGCGACGAAGCAGACTGGTGTCAACACCTAACCGAAATATACCATGAGGTCGTGGGGCGCAATCGTCTGTAGAGGGGGTTATCTTCCAGATGTCCCCCTCCCACGCCTCGCAGAAGAACAAAGAGAGGAATTGGAGGCAGCAGTTCAACTAGTGGAACTACAGGAAGCGTTACAAGGTATGGCAGACATATGCAGATGTTGTGCTCCCATGCCTACTGGACACAAAAAGGGCTGGATGTCTGCCACGGTCCTTGAGGGAGGCACAGGTAATCACACCCCCCAAGCCTGGTAGAAATATAGAAGACCCAAACACATATAGACCTTTGTTCATGTTAAGAGTAGATGCTAAATGACTTGATAAAGTCTTGGCCATGAGACTGAGTAGAGTTGTGACCTCTCTGGTGCACGAGTATCAGTGCGGGTTATTACCTTCCAGCGGAACTTACGCCGGTTGTCCCATGTCCTCCATATAGTGGCCGATAGTGAACTCCGGGCAACGGTTGCTTGTCACCCTGGATATCGAAAAAACCTTCAATGCGTTGCGGTGGGAATACCTATGGGAGGTACTGAGAAGAATTGGTTTTGACAGTGAATATGTTGCGTGACTCAAACTACTCTATTATCAACCAAAGGCCCGATTGCGGAACGGGGGTCAGGTATCAGATACTATAAATATTGAAAGGGGCACGTGGCAGGGGTGAGCACCGTTCCCCACTACTTTTCGCACTGGCAATGGAACCCCTAGCCGTGCGATTGCGGACACGGCACCATGGGGTATAACAGTCGATGGCCGTACACACGTGGTCTCAATGTATGCAGATGATGCACTCCTATACATTAGACAGCCGGGAGAGGTGATTTCGGTGCTCCTGGAGACATCCTGTGGTGCGGCCTCAGGCCTCCATATTAACCGTCAGAAAACAATACTATTCCCGCGGGTGGACCTTGCACAGAAGACACCCCGAGATCTTCCTGAGGTGGGCTCAGATTGAGAATGTGACCATTGTAAATACCTGGGCATTCAGGTAGCCCACCAGCCAGATGCACACTAGGAGATAAATGTAGGTGAAGTTCTCGCAGGACTAGGGGGCATATTACCAAGCAATCGCGATAATTATCGCTATTGCTTGGTTAGAGACAAAAATTTACCGCTGAGCTGCGGCGATTTTTATCGCAGATAAACCTTGGTATTACCAAGGTTTATCGCAAATGCAATAAAAATCGGCCGCAATGCATGAATATCGCTGAAAAGTCAGCGATATTCATGCATTACCGAGCTAATGCTCTTAGCCATGTTATCCACCTCCCATTGGATAACATGGCTAAGAACTGCTCAGGGCAGGTGTTAGTTTTTGGAGATATTCGCGTTTAGCGCGAATATCTCCAAAAGTTGGTACTAGGAGATAGCGATGTTAGTGACTGTTTCCAGTCGCTAACATCTTGGCACGCCCACTTTGCATGTCATTAGTGATAAATATCACTCACATGCAAAGCGGGGCCCAAGATGGTCGCTATCTCCTACTAGCTGTCGCTAACTGGTGTTAGCGACAGCTAGGTAATAGGGAGATAATTTTATCTCCGCTTTCTTGGCTTTTAAAGCCAAAAAAGCGGAGATAAACCCCCTTGATAATATGCCCCTAAAATCGTAGCTACAATTTGGGAATAAGCTTCTACTATCGGTTATGGGGAGAGTGGCTGTATCTAAAATGGTGGTGCTGTCCCGCTGCCGGTGTGTCCCGCAGAACTCCTGCAGATTTCCGAAACCCACGTTTGACGCACTGAACGGCCGCCTGATCTCACTAGTGTGGGCGGGGGGATGGAGTAGAGTCAAGCTAGAAACGCTCAACTTGGACATGGATGCAGGGGGCCTTGGTTTACCTGATTTTTGACTATGCTACATTCCAGGATTGTTACAGTACACAGCACAGTGGTGCATAGAAGTACGCACAGTGGTAAAAAATGGGCAGGGGGATTGGCATGAAGGGGCGCGGCTGCAGAGGTTCCTTATGATGGGCTCGAGGGTCCCCAAGGACTGCCCACAAATAGTACAGCAAGTGGCAGAAGCCTGGGAACAGGCAGTCACATTAGTTCTCTGCAAGGCACCCTAGGCCGGTGCACTACCACTTCAGTGGCTACAGGGATTGCAAAATATTCAGGCAACCATGGACATCTTGAAACGGTATGTTATGCTATGTTATAGGTTTTTATATAGCGCGCGGCTGCCCCAGCAAAGGGGCGTCCCGGCTCTTAACAAGAGAAGAAAAGGGGCAGGCGCAGCCGATGAACAAGAGTGAATGACATGATCAGCCTTAGCAGAAGAGATGAGTCTTGATTGCCTTTCTGAAGACCAGGAGATCATTTAAGCCACATATCTGCGATGGTAATGCATTCCAGAGTTTTGCGGCCAAATACCGGAAGGAGCGTCCTCCCATCCGGGCGCGCTTTATTCGAGTAACCGTAGCTAGATTCTGACCTTCTGATCTAAGGGATCTCCGGGGAGTGTACATAGTCATTGGGGGGCATAGCATGGGCGGTGAGGCATTTTTCAAAATCTTAAAAGCAAGACACAAAGTCTTGAAATGAATTCTCTTCTCCACAGGGAGCCAATGGAGCTTTAAAAGGGTGCTGGTCACTGATTTGAACCGGGGAAGCCCGGTCAGGGCCCGCGCAGCT
Source organism: Lissotriton helveticus (assembly GCF_964261635.1). Taxonomy (NCBI): domain Eukaryota; kingdom Metazoa; phylum Chordata; class Amphibia; order Caudata; family Salamandridae; genus Lissotriton; species Lissotriton helveticus. The sequence goes on from NC_136059.1 coordinate 20,059,252, forward strand.
GCATTCTGAACACGTTGCAGACGCCCCTTCTCCGTCTGGTTGGCCCCTAGGAACAGAGAGCTCACGTAGTTTAGCCGTGAAAGAATGGCGAACTGTACCACGAGCTGGCGCCTAGGGGGGTCAAAGAATTTCAGTACTGGCTTAAGATTCCGCAAAATTCCGAAGCACGTGGCGGCAACTTTCTTCGTATGCGCAACAAAGCTCAGCGAAGAATCAAACCAGACTCCAAGGTTTTTAACTTCGCTTTTAGGTTCCGGGGGATTGCCGAGAGAATCCGGCCACCATTCGTCCCCCCAAGCCAAGGCTTCCTTGCCTACTAACAGCACCTCCGTGTTATCAGCATTAAGCTGGAGGTAATTAGCTGTCATCCATGTAGTTACTGCAGTGAGGCCTTGTTTGAAGTTGTGCGCATTCGCCCCGGTTTCGTCACTCAGCAACACCACTAGCTGAGTGTCGTCCGCGTATGAGACTATAGACAGGTCCCATCCTTTGCCGACCTCAGCTACTGGTTGAACGTATAGATTGAAAAGCGTAGGGCTGAGCGCGGAGCCCTGGGGCACACCCCGCTCTATCACTCGCTCTTTGGACAGGAACGGAGGGGTGGAGACCCGGAAGGATCTGCCGGTCAGAAATGCTTTAAACCACGCCAGGGTTTGTCCTACAACCCCTGCCATCTCCAGTCGGTGTAACAAGACCTCATGTGAGACCGTATCGAAGGCAGCACTGAGATCTAACAGAATCAGTGCTGCCGTCTGCCCAGAGTCCAGGATGGCCCGGAGATGTTCAGTCACACTAAGGAGTGCGGTTTCAGTGCTATGGCCATCACAAAATCCGTGCTGGGAGGCATCTAGGATATTGTTAAAGCAGAGATGCTTATTCAGAATGATATTGGCGTGAGACTCTGGCACCTTCACTGGCCAGGGTAGTAGGGAGATTGGTCTAAAGCTCTCCGGCTTGGTGGGATCCAGAGTAGGCTTTTTGATGATGGGGGACACCCATGCCTGCTTCCATCTAGTGGGTATTATAGCTGTAACAAATAAAGAGTTAAATATATTTCTTAGTGGGTTAAGAACCAAGGTGTCTGCTTCTCTGAATTGTGCAGGTTTTAGGGGGTCTGCTGGGAAGCCAGATTCAATTTTTCGGCAGAGTCTAAGACATTCCTCTTGGTCCACTTCGGGTATGGACATAGGTTTATGAGTAATCTTATTGTTGGAAGGGGTGAGAGTGGGTATAGCCGGGAATGAGTTGTAGATCTTACTAACTTTGTCTATAAAAAAGGAGGCCAGATTCTCGCAAAGTGTGTGGGAGGTAGTTGTATTCACCATCACTTTTTTCGCACTCAACTCCTTGAGAACTTTAAAGATGACCTTAGCGGGATTCTGACTATTGTTAATCTCGCTGGCGTAATATGCTGCACAGGTTCTACAAATCTGTCTCTGGTAGTTTTTTTGAATGTGGACATATTGGGTTTTCAACTCTGGGGCATAGTCCTTCCTCCATTTATGCTCTCGATTTTACATTCTTTTTTAAGAGCAGATAGCTCCTCATTAAACCACGGGCTGGACTCCTGGGAGCGTGCTCTAATCCAGTCCGCTGGGATCAGCGTGTCCAGAGCTTGGTTTAGCCAGTTGCAGAAGTTTTCATAGCCCTAGTGTGTGTTTTCGCTGTCCGTGGGGGGGTTGATTTTGAGTAGGGTGTAGAAATCTTCAAGTTGTAACTTCCTCCAGGGACATTTATGCACCCTTTGTGCTAGACTCGGGTTACGTGTGTCCTGGATGGGCAGGGACATGATCACCAGCATATGGTCAGTCCAGGTGATAGGTATTGGCACTTTTGCCGTTGCTTCCTCTAAGTTGGTAAAGATGGGGTCTAGAAGGTGTCCCCCTTTATGCATCAGGCCTTGTACTAGCTGGCAGAGTTGGAAAGCGGCTAGGTTGGGGAGCAGGCCGCTGATCTTACTGTCAGTAATCAAGTCAAAGTGAATATTGAGATCCCCGAGGATGTTAAAATTGGCGGTCCCTACTACCAAGGAGCAAACTGTCTCCAAGAGAGCTCTAACAAAGCTACTGTCGGGCCCTGGAGCTCTATAGATCAGAATTCCAGATAGTGAGAAATGGGGGTTTATCTTAATAGTGTAGCGAGCACATTCACTTCCCTCAATATTGAGTCTAGTGAACAGGCAAATGTAATGAGATTTGGTCATTACCACAAGGCCTCCTCCCCTAGTATGTCTATTTAATAAGTGGATAGAGTAGCCCGCAGGGGTAGCCAGGTTGGCTATAGAATTCATATCCTCTTGCATCCACGTCTCTGTGAGGAACAGGATGTCGAGAGAGTAATCTGTGACCAGGTCATGTATTTCTGTGTAGTGTCTAGCTAGCGATCTTACATTCAGCTGTGCTACCAGAATATGTTGTTGGGGGTGGGCCGACACGTGAGACGGGAGGATAGTGGGTTTCGGAAGAATATATCCACACATGCATTTTAATGTACCTTGCAGCTGTTGAGGTGCAGTCCTGGCGCATGGGGTGTTCGAGCTATTAAGGTCTAGAAGATGTTCCCTAGAGTAGGTAAGCCCATTCCCCATTAATCTACCAGGGTCCTTGGCGAGAGGCGACATACTGGCGCGGACGGGCTTGTCTTTGGTGCGTCTTCGGTGCGCCCTTCATGCGCCCGCTGCGCGCATCCGCTGCGCGTCTCGGTGGACATCGGGTTAAATGACCCAGGGCCCGTCTAACTGGAGCAGGATGCACAGCGGAAGTCTAATCACTTCCGGTGTGCTCCTGTGTACAGCTTCCCTCCACAACAAACTGACCGAGTCAGCGGTGGACCGGGGAAGTGACGGTGAGAGAGTGAGTTTGGTTTTAAAAATACGGCGAGTGCAACATAAGTTTTCAAATCACAAATGCGACCCAGAAATATCTCAAATATGCACAAGTATTCAATCAGGTGCTGAGCGCGTCTCCTTACTCTTAATATCAGCTGGGAGAGCGGGCTGCTGCTGCTTAAATAGGGAGGGAGGATGCGAATCAGCAGGACATCTGTACCAGAATGGATCCTTTCTGATCTTTGATGAGGCACAAGACTGGTTCCGGGTACCAGTAGGGCACTTCCTACTGTATGCTAAGATCTTGTGTATGATTGGTGAGATATGGAGCACATTCCCGGATGAGCCGGGAGTCGGGCACAGTGATAACACATATATAAAGCGCTGAAGAGGAGGGCACAGCCGACTTATCGGCAGTCAGGGGGAAATGGCCTGAGGAAGGACCTCTCCCATTAACAGATGGGGAGTGGAATAGAGCTCTAGCACAGGTAGCTGAAGCAACAAGCAATGCTCGGTTTAAGCTCATCCAATTCCATTATTTGCATCGCACATATCTGACCCCACAGCATCAGGCGCGGTTCACCCCGGGGCTAATGCCATCCTGTCCACGCTGTGGCACAGACCCAACTACATTCCTACATTTGACCTGGAGTTGCATACGACTCAGATGTACTGGAATCAGGTTGTGCAGACTCTTCGCACCACAACAGCGGTGCGTAGAGAAGTCTTCATAAAACAGTCTTCTCAGGGGGTACTTACAACACCGAAGAACGGGACACGGGTACACCATTAATTTGCAATGTTAGGCCTGGTGCTGGCAAAAAGGAAGATTGCGATAACTGGATCCTCCTAGGATAAATGGAGAGATGTGCATGAGTGGGGATGGCAGATGAATGTTGCTTCAATTCTATTATTCTATTCTATTAAAATTATTTGTACCACGCGCTATCACCATAGGTTTCTTGGCGCTCAAAACAGTAACCAGTGACCTAGGGAGGGGAGTTGCTTCAAGGGCAGTAAGAGTGCATGAGAGTGCTGAGACAGATTTGGTAGGATGGGACAAACACTAACAGTAGTGTCCTTGATGACAGCCCAAAGTGATGATGAAATTGTGTCTACATAATCACCCACCCACACTTTGCCGGTACCTAACGCAGAAAATGCGGACAGGCTTCTCACACAAACATTAAACTAGTTATTCCAATCTGCCTGAAATGCTCACATATGGAGTGATAATACTGCTGGTTGTTTCCGGGGGGGCTGAGTTAGGGGGGTTCAATTCTTTCTGTTTATGTTCTAAAATCATTATAGAAATTTGAAGTGCAATGCAGGATATGGTAATCCACTAGGCGACTGGAGCTTGCTCTCCGTTGTCATGAGAAAAAGGAACACAAAACAATGATTGACATAATGTAACATGTATATGGTAAATGTTTATGGTGTAATTATGATGCAATGTTATCAATAAAACAAGTTTAAAAAACAAGCAAATACTGTTTGATTGTTTGATTGATTGATTGCTGGTGTCGATGTTCCCGAATCCCGGTTTGATGGTAAATTCTGTGACTCCTGTTCCCAGTCCCGCCAGAATTGGCTAAAAACTGGTAAAGAGAACTAGATTGCCGAGGTACGTCTGTGGGAATCGTAGCGTCTTCCCCAGCCTGGGTACCCTCCAGTGACGACGCCACACATGGAGCTTAGCATTGCACGTCTTTATTCTCCTGCGTGTTACTGCAAACCCAACATTCTAAATCACACTCCGCTCTAACACTGCTCTACGGAGTCCATCAGGAGCCAAAAGGAGTTCGTCCTTGCTTACTGGCAAGATATCACAGTAATGTTGTAATGTAAACCCGAATCAACAAGAAGAGAGGTAGGGTAGAACGGACACTCTTACTCCCCACTTAATTAGAAAAATACCAACAAAAGAGTGCTACTTAATGGAAAACAAAAAGGTAGCTGAGCACAGGGAGTCAAACGCACCCATTAGGTGTGTTTAGAAAGCCCTCACTCACCGACCTAGTCGGTGACATGCTTCATCATCGGGCCCCACTGGGTGTGACCGAATGTCACCCCAGTGTGCTTCAACGCCAGATTTACTGCTGAGCGGGTAATGTGAAGATGTGAGGGCTATGTGAAGGATTTAGGTGAGTGGTGTGAGGTGGTGACTTAAAAATGGCTTGGGTGTATCAAAAATTCATTTAATGGTTGATCACCAAGGGCATAGTTAAAATATGTGTTGGAAAACAAGGTCAACTAAATTGCATGGCCTGTTTCCAATAACATTACGTGAGCGGTCAACATGTTTCAGCCAATGTTGGTATGATTAACCTGGCATTCGTCAGGACCTATTGTGACTAAACCCCGGCGGTATGGGCACGCTAAGGCCCACCCTACCAAGGGACGTGAAAGTAAAAAAGGAATCTGTCGAAGTGCACTGGGAAGGTGGCGTCACCGGTAAAAAAACGGGAGGCACAGCCCTTCTAGTCTCAGAATAGGAGACTCAAAAAATAGATGCACTTGCAAGGAGAGAAAATTACACCCCATAGACTGCGGGAGGGGGGTGACGGCGTATTTGGCACATCGCCCTCGACGCCAGGCACCCGTTAGTGAACCTGACCAACCCTCGTGACCGCGTCTCGACGAGTCACCACCTCACACCACTCACCTAAATCCTTCACATAGCCCTCACATCTTCACATTACCCGCTCCGCAGTAAATCTGGCGTTGAAGCACACTGGGGTGACATTCGGTCACACCCAGTGGGGCCCGATGATGAAGCATGTCACCGACTAGGTCGGTGAGTGAGGGCTTTCTAAACACACCTAATGGGTGCGTTTGACTCCCTGTGCTCAGCTACCTTTTTGTTTTCCATTAAGTAGCACTCTTTTGTTGGTAATGTAAACCCGGCCAAGCATCGTCCGGCAGAGATGTCAGCCAGAGACAGGTGGGAGCGACGGGCTTGAGAGCCAGGGGTCTTCTGGGTAGGACTTAGCAGGTCACACCTCATTGGTGACAAGAGGGCTCCTCGAGACCTGCTTCAGATTGCAGTAGAACTGGAAGCCTGCTGGGTGCCCTGTGGCACGTGCCAAGGTATACCACCCATTGATAAACTGCTGTGCTCCGCGCCATTTTGTATAACCACAAGAAAAGTGACCAGCTGCTCCTGCGTGTGCTACTGAATATGAGCCTGAAAAATCTAAGGCAAAATGTACATAACTGGTCAGAACAACCTATGTTTAGGGATGCAGACACCTCAATCACTACTCTGCTGTTCCTCACATACAGACATCTCTCAACAAGGAAGGCAACCACCCTCCAGCCCTTGTGATGGTTCCACACTCTCTCTGCAAGAGAGGTGGGAGTCATTGCACGTGCCAGGCTCGGCTGTTTCCCTTCCACCAGGGTGCATCCCTTCCCATTTTATCACAACAGAGGACAGACTCCTGCCTGCTCATATTCCATCTGTGATGGGTTTAGAGAAACATCCATAAACTGGGACTGACCTTGAAAATGAGGAACATCTGGGCTGGTGATACACATGGTGCACACTGTCTCTGCTGGTGCCAGGGGGCATGTTCCTTCCCTTGGCAGAAGGATCAGTTGGTGTGGACCCAGGAACTTCATTTACTTCAAAGGGGCCTGCCATGCCACAAGTAAATGTCAGGAATCTCCTGGGGCATAATGTGGGTTCACACGGGAGAGTTAGAGATCAGTCGCCGATGACACACGCGTACCCGTTACCTGGGTGAGGCATGGAGGGCGGGGGCTGTGGGGTGAACCCAAACTCACTTTATTACCTGTTGCGTGTATAGACTTCCACAGGGGGTTACATTAGTGCCCGGCTTTGGCCTGGCGGGATTCTTCCTCATTGTATAACGTGGGAACGATAAAGAATTCAGGTGATATCATTGAATGTATACAACATATGTCCATAATTGCAATGACAATGTAAGCATTCAAAGTTGAACTGACATTGTTGGACATTTATAAAACCAAATATTAATTCAGAAAGTGAAAAAAATATATATATCAGGTGACACCAAGTAAAGCCCCAGCTTTTTTCATCCTAGTCATGCTGTAACCAAGTCCGATGGGATGAGAGTTATGGGATTGAATGACCACTGAGTACAGGACTGCTCGTACCCCAGCCACATCTGTGAGTGGGCACACAGGGTCTGCACAGGAGAGAATGGATTCCGAATCTTGGTTTTTGGGAATACGGTGCACTGTAGGATTAGTTGCCGCAGGGCAAACAGGAACAACAGTGAAAGTAGGTACGGTTGCCCCTGGGAACATTTACCCCATTGGTCAGAGAAGAGCCAGGAGTCAACCCCAACCACTAACTGGGCCAGCCCTAAATGTGGCACCCTCACACAACCTCCTCAGAACACTATTTGGGCCTGTAGAAGAACCAAAGAAGGACTACACCTGCTGTTTGGAACTTTTGAGAGCATCTGAAGGGCTGGTCCTCCTGCCTTGTACTTAGGACAAAGAAGTGGACTCAAGGATCAGTTGGCTGACTTCCTGTGTGTCTACAGGCACACAAGTACCCATCTGACCAGTAGCAACTGGAACTAGATTGGATTCCGCTGTTGGCCTTTTCCTGACACTCTCAGAGTCTATACATGTCTTTTCCTGAGTCTTGGGAGCCTCAGAAACGTACTCTTGTGGATGTGTAAGCACCAGAAGAAAGTATGAAAACTTTTGAAAACTTTTCCTTGAAAGCTTCAGCAGTACCCGCCAGAAAAAGTATCCGACCGTCAGTTCGCCTGTGTCGGGCTGGATTTCAGCTTTGTTCCATGCAGAGTCCTCTGCACCTCTGGGAAAATGAATAATTCCCTTTCTGCATTCAGACATAAATAATTTTCTGCAAGTAAATAGTGGAAGCTCCAGAACATCCAATGGACCAACATGCTTTAGGTAAATGGCCTACAGTTCCAGGGCGATGGCTAAAGTTTCAGCAGCAAGCATCATGAATAGAATTTTTCTTCTTCAAATGCCAAAATCCCATTCATCGTAGGGTCTTAGAACAAATTTTAATATTTTTCTTTGAAGAAATTGACAAATTCTCTTTCTGAAATGTGTCTAAGAAACCTTTTTTGAACTTTTTGAGTTTCAGACTTTCACGTGGACCAATCCACTTGATATATCTGACCCAGCCTGCAGCCTAGTCAGCCTGAAATTGCACGTTGATCTAAATATGCAGCAATCATGGACTTACATTGGTGTTCTATGTTTTCATTGTGGTTTTGCAGTTAAATCTTTTAAAAACATATCTCCAGTCCCCCTAATTAGATTTGTTTTCATTTTCTTTAATTTGGTTATTACATTTTTCTCTATATTTTGTAAACTCGAGTGGGATTTTTATTCTTTTCAGTATTTGACTATTTAACCCCTTCCACGCTGATGACGAGCTCAGCTCGTCATGAGGTACGCCTCTCGTACGCTCATGTAACGCGGTATTTACAAAACTTCAGCGCACAGCGGTAAAACCGCTAGCGCGGATGCGGTTAACTGTTTTGGTACATCTAAATTATTTATAATTTTTTTTAATGTAAGCCTGTGCCTTGCCTAGCAGAGGTTGAGCTCAAGATTCAACTATCGGAACCTTTGACTGGGCCTAACAAGTTAGTGACTTTATTACTTGTGGTGGTTTTCCAACCAACCCAAATTAATAATTAAATTTCATCGATTAGTGACCAGTTGTTTTATCCAGAACTTGTGTTTAGCAACACCGCATGTTTCCCCGTCCGCTGAGACCTAAGTCAGGCCCAGGGTGTTTAAATATCTTTATTGAGTTGCAAGACAGGAAATGCAGGTCCAGCGCCATACACACTGCCGAAGAAAAGAGGAAGGGACAACAATCAAAGCGCAAAGTCATGCTGCGGGATATTTACTACGCGACACATCTAGGGAGATGCATCACGTTATAAAGCCCTGCGCCACATGTGGGTGTTCCGGCACGGGGGCGGGGGGGGCGTTCTGGGGCAGGAACGCCTTGGAGAAGCGGCTGAGTGGAATCTACAACATTTTACTCAGTCGCTTTTAGGGCCATGCTGCGTCAAAACCCTGCGCCTGCTTGAAACAGGCATAAGAATTGAGGCAGCATGTTAGGCATAGGGGCACCCCCGAGCCTTGCTGGAGCTGCCTCTTGCATGCGATGCAACTCCAGCAATGCGCCGCCTTTCCGCCGGGGCATGCGACACACATCTGACCCTCCGTGCGCCACGGTGCACCGCATTGTAAATGCGGCGCTTCAGTGGTCGTGCACGGGTGGTTTGGTGTGTCACAACTGTTCTGGCGCATCCTTGCTGATTAGCAGAGATGCGCCAGAAGTTGTAAATTTGCCCTAGGTGGGCAAACACCCCCCTGGATGCATTCCAGTCACTGTGGGCAGTAGCATCAGGAAGCAGACAGGGATTACAAAAGACAGCAGCGGGAGGGGGGTATGCAGGCAGGACAACTGGAAGTAGGCCAGACGGGGCCCAGGAATGAATGGCAAACAGGAAGAGAAGGGGCAGAAAGAGAGATACACCCCAGATAGGAACACCCACCGCGAAAAGACAGCAGTGGCGCGGAGGGGTGGAGGCAGGGGACCTACACGTTTTGAAAGTTTAAAATTGTTTTAAAAAACAACATTTAATTGACAGCAAAAACATTATTTTTGGTCTTTAAGTGGCATATGCCTAGATGCATCAAACAGAATTGCATTCGCAAACTGTGCGAATCGCAATTTTCGGCCGTTTGCGAATGCAATTGACTAATTTGGAATGCATCATGCATTTCGCAATTTTAGGAATCACAACCATGTTGCGATTTCTAAAATTGCGATTGCATTTAAGAAATCGCAATTTGAGATTTCTTAAATGCAATGCATGATTATTTTTAAATTGCGAATTCGCAATTTGGAAAGGGGGTAAAATAGCATGAAATTGAACTTCATGCTATTTTACAGAAAACTATCAAATATGCACAAATTGCATTTTTGGAAGTTTAAATTTACACACACACATGCCCTTGGGGCATGTGTGTGTGTAAATTGCATTTAAAGTTACATTTCAGGGGTGCAGGGAGGGGTTCTTTGGACCCCCCCCTGCACCCTTGAAATTGCATTCAGATTTTGCGAATCGCAATTTGAAATTCACAAAATGTGATTGCCTTCCCATTGATTCCTATGGGCCTTTTGGCCCATAGGAATCAATGGGAAGGGTTTTCCTTAATTGCGATTCGCAAATTAAGGAAAAATACCGAATCGCAAAAATAAATGCGAATTGTTCATGCATTGCCGTTTGCGATTTCTAAATTGCGATTCCTTAATTTTCGCAATTTAGGAATCGCAAACGGCAACAATGATGCATCTACCGCTCCATGTCTTTAATTGCATAATTTTGATTTTTCTAAATTCTTTTTTCTTTCAACTTTGGCACCTTTAGTGTTTTGTTTGTGGCTATGGAGGTGGATGGGTCTACCATGGAGAGCCGGAGCCTGGTAGAGCAGAGGGCTGAGAGCGTGGAGGTTAAGCAGGTCATCCAAGGAGGAGAATTTCCATGAAGCCATCGGGGCGTGGCAAGAGGTTCAGCAGCTCCACCCCACCTCGATGGAGGATGAGGCGATCGAAGAAACCCAGAGAGAGGAGGGTTAGATCATCTTCTGCCTCAAAGAATCGCCTCATATGCACCTTCCAGAACCTTGTCCCTACCATTTAGCCCTCGTTGAGTTTCATCTTGAGTTACACATGCGCTGAGCCATCCTGGTGTGGGTCCGTTTGATTTACCGACACTAGAGACAAACTCTTTGGTTCCCATCCTTCAGGAATCACCCATGTGCCAGGGAGTGTCCATGGCTGGCCTGAATTTATGTTCACAGTCTGTATTTCATGTTTGGGTGTCTGGGAGGTAAATTACATTTTGCACGTGGAATTTGGGTAATTTCGCGTTCCGTGGAGAATGCGGAATTTCGAAAAATTCTGCGATCTGCGACTGTGCAGAATTTTTTGCTTGTTTGCGCTTTCAAAATATGTGTTTGCGACATATTTCCCCCCGAGCACGCAAACAGCGTTCGCGAACAGGAAAAACCATTGCGAATGGGCTGAACAAGCAATTTCGCGTGTTCGCGGAACTCTGCGTGCTCGTGGGGACTTTTTTTACCGTTTCACAGAGCTTTCCGTAGCGCGACTACGCACATTCCGCCCAGCCCTAGTGCCAGGACACCTGTCTTTGCTCACCTCTCAGGTGCAGGGAGAGCTCCAAAGGACGTTGGTCTCACAAGTGTAAGCTGGGCGCAGGGCGGATGGGGTACATCACTGAGAATAGGCGTTGGAAGAAGGCGATAAAGTGACCCAAACAGAGTAAGGCAGTAGAAGAAGATGTGGAGAGCAGTAGAAGAAGATGTGGAGAGCAGTAGAGAAGATGTGGAGAGCAGTGGAGAGAACAGTGGAAGCTAAGATAAGGAGAAGAAACAGAGGCAGCAGGTGAGGGAAGAAGGAAGGGGTGTGACTGAGCACACCCCTGATATGTGAAATCAAAGTCACATATCAGGCTCTTAACCAGGGCACTGCACGTGTCGTGTAGGCTGCATTAAGGACCATCTCGCCTTCAGGAAACAACTCAAGACCTGGCTGTTTGAGCAGTAGCATACCCCTCCCCCCAAGCGCCTTGAGACCCTCCCGGGTGAGTAGTGTGCTATACAAATGGCATGATTGATTAATGCACCTTAGAAAGAGAATATTAATGACCTTATGGTGGAGGTGTTCACCTCTAAACAAGCATTCACAAAGCCAAATCCACACCTTTTCATCTCTTTTATTAATGGTATCTAAAATGAACATTACACTTGCAGACGCCATTAAGGTTGAAAGAGAGGGCGGCGAGGATAGCGCCTCGGGGTGGGAGGCTCTCAGGCTTCAAGGAGCAGGCTTTCCTCTCAACACTGGTTCTTCACTTTGCCGTAAACTTGTGTCTGGGTGCTGGGTGTCTCACTCTGGGGTCCAGTCCATGGTCAGGCCGCTGTGCCTTTTTTCGCAACATACTTTGAGAAGGAGACTGACCCAAACCTGTGTTATGGGAATAACAAATATGTTAGAAATATGTCACGAGAGCTACATAACAAAGAAAGGTTCTTCTTAGTATTGCAACAGAGGGCATAAAACTCCTGGTGCAAAACACTCAAACCAAGCCCCCGCGCGGAGACTAACCCTGGGCGAAGCACTACGCTACACTCGCTCAGTTTGCGAAGTTTTCGCAACTTCGCACTATGCGAGCTGCACGTAGCACAGTGCGAACATGCGTAGTGCAGCGTAGCGTAGTGCAGCGCTCACTTTTTGCTTGTTCGTGGTCCTGAACGTCATGTTCGCGACCGCGAGCAAGCAAAATTACATTCCGGCGAGATTCTCAACGCGAGGAGGTCAGGTCTCTCATTGTGAGTGGTTGCGCATGCTCGCGACCGCTCTCAATGAGAAACTACCTGTTCGCGTTGAGAAAGCTGCCGCTCGAGTAATAATCTACTCGAGCAGCAGAAAACTACATCTCGCACTGTGCAAGATGCCGTTTTCAATGCTTGCACAGTACCAGATGCTTGTCCGCACTGTGCAATCATTGAAAACGCATCTTGCACAGTGCGAACATGCTACTACGCAGCTCGCGTAGTGCTACGTGAAGTTCGCGTAGTGCGAAGTGCACTTCGCGTAGCTTCGCGTAGCGCTACTTCGTGAACTACGCCCACCCTTAGGCCAGAGACCACATGAGCTGCAGCAGAGGGGGTGTTACTGGCACACTTCAGGGTGCCTCACATCTTGTGCACACGCAGTTGTTCCCTGGGAGATGCATTTGCCAGATGTGACCATGCCAACGGTTTCCCCTTAACAGAATATGAAAGCACGGACCTCTGCTGACCCGCAGACTCTGCCCCTGGGTCGCCTGCACCAGCTGTGAACCCTGGTGAAAAGCATCTCATTGACAGTCTTTAAACCTCCTCGCCTCTCATTTTTAAGACCTCAGGTGACAGATTACACACAAAGAGACTTTCCTCTGTCCTGATGAAGCCTCTCCAATATGATGCTGAAACATTAGCCGAAACAATACCAGAGAGTAGACAGTTTAAAGATCTGTATAAAATCAGCCCTGAATAGACTGATATCTTTAAAGTATCCATGTAACTGCACACAATACAGAGTCATCATGTCTGCTCCCACAGGACTGCAGATCCAAGGCTGCGGTGTATTATTATTCAGCAATCCTTTCCTGGCAAATGTCTAGAATTTTTAATTTGAGAAGGTCATAATTATTTTAATGCAATAATCCAATTTGCAATATTGTTAATTGATTGAAGTCCATCCAGATAAGGCAATGACCGGTAGGTGCATGGGGCACATTGGGATGGATTTCCTTTTCGAACTGGCTGATAGTATATATAGTACCATTGGAATCATTTAGTTGTATTAATTAATAAATTAATATTTTTTATTATAATATAATTTATTTTATTATATTTTTTATTATTTTAATATATATATATTTTTATTATTATAAAATAAATATATATTAAAATATAAAAACAATAAATTAATCCCATTTAGGCTTGGCATCACTGAAGACACCCTCAATCTGTACTAATGCCTCATGTCAGAATGACTCTACATTGCAAGCCGTTTCTAGCTCCCCGCGGAGACCCTTGCTCGCCTTGCGTCTCTGACACAAGCTATGGGGGCGTATTTATGAAAACAGTGGCGCAATGTAGCACAGCAGGTGCAGCCCCGCGTCTCTGGGAAAGGGCAGAAATGCACCGCATGTATCCAATGCTGCGCACTCCTGTCTCTTCTCCGTGTGCTGGCGCTGTTCCGGCAGCCTCGCGCCAACGCAGGCACCCTTGCACCACCTCCGTTGCAGGCAGGATTGTTTTTTGTACAGGAAGAGGCCCTTTCCTGCACAGAAACTATCCCCAGAGGCACAAACCTCTATCTCTGTGGCCTGAAGAGATCAGCACACATTGAAAGAGTCAAAAATAAACAAGTCCTTGTAAATGCAGGAATATGTCAAAAAGTCTGGGAGTTGCGTGGAAACACCCACCGCAGCGCCTATGGAACGCCTCCCTTGCGCGGAGCGAGGCAACGCAGCTAATTCTGCTGCGCTGCCTTACTACAGATTTTCGAAGCCATTCAATGACGTGCAAATTGGCTTCGCGTGGCTTCATAAATCTGACTTAGAGGCTTGTGTCACGCATGTACCACTTAGCGTGGTGCAAACCTCTCATAAATATGCCAGTTAGTACCAGACATGAAGAGAGCACACCATGTGCATGGGCAGCGCCAGAGTGCCGCGACACGACAGAGCCCAATCATTCGCTGCAAGATGCCATAGCAAACAGCACAATTGATGAACTGTGATTTATTCAGAAAATTCAGTTACATAAATATGAATGTCGTTGCTACGGAAACATCATGACTCCCTGAGACCTGGGGCCTCGAAGGGGGGGGGGCAACAGAACAGAAACTCAATGAAGCCCCATGATTCCCCTTTACTTCCTGCTGGACATGGCCCTCTCTGCAGGGTCACCCCTTCACTTTTTGCAGTCACCCCTCCTGTTTTTCTGAATTTGATTTTGTTGGCTTTAAGGCTCTTGGCACTTTACCCAGGTTGGGCCTTAGGCATGTGCAAGCTGTGCACCTGCACAGGGCCGCCAAACCCCAGGGGCCGCCACGCCAACATATATTCTCAATATAATAATCCTCTGAGGATGTTTACATATTTGCGGGGAGGCCCCTGGCAGGGATTTGGGGGCCTCCGGCTCTGTTCCACTTCCAAACACCCTGGCCCCCCCCCTTCACTGGCCTCCGCGCTCTGCCCCGCCCGGACCCCCCCACACCCCACCTTCACTGGCCTCCGCGCTCTGCCCCGCCCGGACCCCCTCTTCCGGGCCCCCTACCTACGCTCCGTGCCCAGGGCCGCCATGAGCCTAGAGCCGCCCCTGCTTTACCTCTGCTAAGCAGTGCTAACGCGCGTGTGCTCTCTCCTTTAGAAATGGTAAAACTGGCTAACACCCAATTGGTACAATTAATTTATCCATAAGTCCCTAGTTAGTGGTACCGCAGGTAGCCAGGACCTGTAACTTAAATGCTACTAGTAGATCTGCAACGCTTATTGTAGCACCCACTTGAGTAGCCTATGAAGACGTGCCCCGGGCCTGTGATCGCAGCCTGTGTGCGGAGTTTTAAAGGGCCATATCTACCTGACAAAAGAAACCTTTAGCCCAGCCTCAGCCTTCCTTTCTAATACATATGTCATACCTTGGACCGGCCCTCAACGCCCGCAGGGCAGGGCGCATTGTGTTTAAAAGCAGCAGCAGCTCCTTGGCTAAGGCGAAGGAGCATCGCCCCACTGCCCCCAGAGCAGAGCAAAGGAACAATCCAATGATAAAAACACAAGGTGTTATCTTATTACTTGTGGTTTGGAGCCAGGTTAGGGCGGAGTGGGCTGGGGTCTCATCAGAGGGGGTAGGAGGAGTCGTGGCACTCTCTAAGTGAGCATGATGGTTTGGCCGGCCGTCCTGGGCCGCTCACATCATTATGTGAATACAGCATTTCTCCATCTGGCTGTGGTGCACATCTGGATGAAGATCAGTCCCAGGCTCCCAGGCACTGCCTGAGTGGCCAAACAGGCCTCTCAGGCCAATCACGACAGTGTTGTCATAGCCCCTCCTCACAAACCCTGCTGAGATCCCTAGCAGCTCTCCCCCACACATCAGTGGCCCCTCCTCACAAACCCTGCTGAGAACCCTAGCAGCTCTCCCCCACACATCAGTGGCCCCTCTCACAAACCCTGCTGAGATCCCTAGCAGCTCTCCCCCACACATCACTGGCCCCTCCTCACAAACACTGCTGAGATCCCTAGAAGCTCTCCCCCACACATCAGTGGCCCCTCTCACAAACCCCGCTGAGATCCCTAGCAGCTCTCCTCAACACATCAGTGGCCCCTCCTCACAAACCCTGCTGAGATCCCTAGCAGCTCTCCCCCACACATCAGTGGCCCCTCTCACAATCCCTGCTGAGATCCCTAGCAGCTCTCCCCCACACATCAGTGGCCCCTCTCACAAACCCTGCTGAGATCCCTAGCAGCTCTCCCCCACACATCAGTGGCCCCTCTCACAAACCCTGCTGAGATCCCTAGCAGCTCTCCCCCACACATCAGTGGCCCCTCTCACAAACCCTGCTGAGATCCCTAGCAGCTCTCCCCCACACATCAGTGGCCCCTCTCACAAACCCTGCTGAGAACCCTAGCAGCTCTCCCCCACACATCAGTGGCCCCTCTCACAAACCCTGCTGAGATCCCTAGCAGCTCTCCCCCACACATCAATGGTTCCTCTCACAAACCCTGCTGAGATCCCTAGCAGCTCTCCCCCACACATCAGTGGCCCCTCTCACAAACCCTGCTGAGATCCCTAGCTTGATAATCCCTCCCCACACATCAATGGACCCTCCTCAGAAACCCTGCTGAGATCCCTAGCAGCTCTCCCCCACACATCAGTGGCCCCTCTCACAAACCCTGCTGAGATCCCTAGCAGCTCTCCCCCACACATCAGTGGCCCCTCCTCACAAACACTGCTGAGATCCCTAGCAGCTCTCCCCCACACATCAGTGGCCCCTCTCTCAAACCCTGCTGAGATCCCTAGCAGCTCTCCCCCACACATCAGTGGCCCCTCTCACAAACCCTGCTGAGATCCCTAGAATCTCTCCCCCACACATCAGTGGCCCCTCCTCACAAACCCTGCTGAGATCCCTAGCAGCTCTCCCCCACACATCAGTGGCCCCTCTCTCAAACCCTGCTGAGATCCCTAGCAGCTCTCCCCCACACATCAGTGGCCCCTCTCACAAACCCTGCTGAGAACCCTAGCAGCTCTCCCCCACACATCAGTGGCCCCTCTCACAAACCCTGCTGAGATCCCTAGCAGCTCTCCCCCACACATCAGTGGCCCCTCCTCACAAACCCTGCTGAGATCCCTAGCAGCTCTCCCCCACACATCAGTGGCCCCTCTCACAAACCCTGCTGAGATCCCTAGCAGCTCTGGCCCACACATCAGTGGCCCCTCTCACAAACCCTGCTGAGATCCCTAGCAGCTCTCCCCCACACATCAATGGTTCCTCTCATAAACCCTGCTGAGATCCCTAGCAGCTCTCCCCCACACATCAATGGCTCCTCTCACAAACCCTGCTGAGATCCCTAGCAGCTCTCCCCCACACATCAGTGGCCCCTCTCACAAACCCTGCTGAGATCCCTAGCAGCTCTCCCCCACACATCAGTGGCCCCTCTCACAAACCCTGCTGAGATCCCTAGCAGCTCTCCCCCACACATCAGTGGCCCCTCTCACAAACCCTGCTGAGATCCCTAGAATCTCTCCCCCACACATCAGTGGCCCCTCCTCACAAACCCTGCTGAGATCCCTAGCAGCTCTCCCCCACACATCAGTGGCCCCTCTCTCAAACCCTGCTGAGATCCCTAGCAGCTCTCCCCCACACATCAGTGGCCCCTCTCACAAACCCTGCTGAGAACCCTAGCAGCTCTCCCCCACACATCAGTGGCCCCTCTCACAAACCCCGCTGAGATCCCTAGCAGCTCTCCCCCACACATCAGTGGCCCCTCTCACAAACCCTGCTGAGATCCCTAGCAGCTCTCCCCCACACATCAGTGGCCCCTCCTCACAAACCCTGCTGAGATCCCTAGCAGCTCTCCCCCACACATCAGTGGCCCCTCTCACAAACCCTGCTGAGAACCCTAGCAGCTCTCCCCCACACATCAGTGGCCCCTCTCACAAACCCTGCTGAGAACCCTAGCAGCTCTGGCCCTCACATCAGTGGCCCCTCTCACAAACCCTGCTGAGATCCCTAGCAGCTCTCCCCCACACATCAGTGGCCCCTCTCTCAAACCCTGCTGAGATCCCTAGCAGCTCTCCCCCACACATCAGTGGCCCCTCTCACAAACCCTGCTGAGATCCCTAGCAGCTCTCCCCCACACATCAGTGGCCCCTCCTCACAAACCCTGCTGAGATCCGTAGCAGCTCTCCCCCACACATCAGTGGCCCCTCTCACAAACCCTGCTGAGATCCCTAGCAGCTCTCCCCCACACATCAGTGGCCCCTCCTCACAAACCCTGCTGAGATCCCTAGCAGCTCTCCCACACACATCAGTGGCCCCTCTCTCAAACCCTGCTGAGATCCCTAGCAGCTCTCCCCCACACATCAGTGGCCCCTCTCACAAACCCTGCTGAGATCCCTAGCAGCTCTCCCCCACACATCAGTGGCCCCTCTCACAAACCCTGCTGAGATCCCTAGCAGCTCTCCCCCACACATCAGTGGCCCCTCTCACAAACCCTGCTGAGATCCCTAGCAGCTCTCCCCCACACATCAGTGGCCCCTCTCACAAACCCTGCTGAGATCCCTAGCAGCTCTCCCCCACACATCAGTGGCCCCTCTCACAAACCCTGCTGAGATCCCTAGCAGCTCTCCCCCACACATCAGTGGCCCCTCTCACAAACCCTGCTGAGATCCCTAGCTTGATAATCCCTCCCCACACATCAATGGACCCTCCTCAGAAACCCTGCTGAGATCCCTAGCAGCTCTCCCCCACACATCAGTGGCCCCTCTCACAAACCCTGCTGAGATCCCTAGCAGCTCTCCCCCACACATCAGTGGCCCCTCCTCACAAACACTGCTGAGATCCCTAGCAGCTCTCCCCCACACATCAGTGGCCCCTCTCTCAAACCCTGCTGAGATCCCTAGCAGCTCTCCCCCACACATCAGTGGCTCCTCTCACAAACCCTGCTGAGATCCCTAGAAGCTCTCCCCCACACATCAGTGGCCCCTCCTCACAAACACTGCTGAGATCCCTAGCAGCTCTCCCCCACACATCAGTGGCCCCTCTCTCAAACCCTGCTGAGATCCCTAGCAGCTCTCCCCCACACATCAGTGGCCCCTCTCACAAACCCTGCTGAGAACCCTAGCAGCTCTCCCCCACACATCAGTGGCCCCTCTCACAAACCCTGCTGAGATCCCTAGCAGCTCTCCCCCACACATCAGTGGCCCCTCTCTCAAACCCTGCTGAGATCCCTAGCAGCTCTCCCCCACACATCAGTGGCCCCTCTCACAAACCCTGCTGAGATCCCTAGCAGCTCTCCGCCACACATCAGTGGCCCCTCTCACAAACCCTGCTGAGAACCCTAGCAGCTCTCCCCCACACATCAGTGGCCCCTCTCACAAACCCTGCTGAGATCCCTAGCAGCTCTCCCCCACACATCAGTGGCCCCTCTCACAAACCCTGGAGAGATCCCTAGCAGCTCTCCCCCACACATCAGTGGCCCCTCTCACAAACCCTGCTGAGATCCCTAGCAGCTCTCCCCCACACATCAGTGGCCCCTCTCTCAAACCCTGCTGAGATCCCTAGCAGCTCTCCCCCACACATCAGTGGCCCCTCTCACAAACCCCGCTGAGAACCCTAGCAGCTCTCCCCCACACATCAGTGGCCCCTCTCACAAAACCTGCTGAGATCCCTAGCAGCTCTCCCCCACACATCTGTGGCCCATCTCACAAACCCTGCTGAGATCCCTAGCAGCTCTCCCCCACACATCAGTGGCCCCTCTCACAAACCCTGCTGAGATCCCTAGCAGCTCTCCCCCACACATCAGTGGCCCCTCTCACAAACCCTGCTGAGAACCCTAGCAGCTCTCCCCACACATCAGTGGCCCCTCTCTCAAACCCTGCTGAGATCCCTAGCTTGATAATCCCTCCCCACACATCAATGGACCCTCCTCAGAAACCCTGCTGAGATCCCTAGCAGCTCTCCCCCACACATCAGTGGCCCCTCTCACAAACCCTGCTGAGATCCCTAGCAGCTCTCCCCCACACATCAGTGGCCCCTCTCACAAACCCTGCTGAGATCCCTAGCAGCTCTCCCCCACACATCAGTGGCCCCTCCTCACAAACACTGCTGAGATCCCTAGCAGCTCTCCCCCACACATCAGTGCCCCCTCTCTCAAACCCTGCTGAGATCCCTAGCAGCTCTCCCCCACACATCAGTGGCCCCTCTCACAAACCCTGCTGAGAACCCTAGCAGCTCTCCCCCACACATCAGTGCCCCCTCTCTCAAACCCTGCTGAGATCCCTAGCAGCTCTCCCCCACACATCAGTGGCCCCTCTCACAAACCCTGCTGAGATCCCTAGCAGCTCTCCCCCACACATCAGTGGCCCCTCTCACAAACCCTGCTGAGATCCCTAGCAGCTCTCCCCCACACATCAGTGGCCCCTCTCACAAACCCTGGAGAGATCCCTAGCAGCTCTCCCCCACACATCAGTGGCCCCTCTCACAAACCCTGCTGAGATCCCTAGCAGCTCTCCCCCACACATCAGTGGCCCCTCTCTCAAACCCTGCTGAGATCCCTAGCAGCTCTCCCCCACACATCAGTGGCCCCTCTCACAAACCCCGCTGAGAACCCTAGCAGCTCTCCCCCACACATCAGTGGCCCCTCTCACAAAACCTGCTGAGATCCCTAGCAGCTCTCCCCCACACATCAGTGGCCCATCTCACAAACCCTGCTGAGATCCCTAGCAGCTCTCCCCCACACATCAGTGGCCCCTCCCACAAACCCTGCTGAGATCCCTAGCAGCTCTCCCCCACACATCAGTGGCCCCTCTCACAAACCCTGCTGAGATCCCTAGCTTGATAATCCCTCCCCACACATCAATGGACCCTCCTCAGAAACCCTGCTGAGATCCCTAGCAGCTCTCCCCCACACATCAGTGGCCCCTCTCTCAAACCCTGCTGAGATCCCTAGCAGCTCTCCCCCACACATCAGTGGACCCTCTCACAAACCCCGCTGAGAACCCTAGCAGCTCTCCCCCACACATCAGTGGCCCCTCTCACAAAACCTGCTGAGATCCCTAGCAGCTCTCCCCCACACATCAGTGGCCCCTCTCACAAACCCTGCTGAGATCCCTAGCAGCTCTCCCCCACACATCAGTGGCCCCTCTCACAAACCCTGCTGAGATCCCTAGCTTGATAATCCCTCCCCACACATCAATGGACCCTCCTCAGAAACCCTGCTGAGATCCCTAGCAGCTCTCCCCCACACATCAGTGGCCCCTCTCACAAACCCTGCTGAGATCCCTAGCAGCTCTCCCCCACACATCAGTGGCCCCTCTCAAAAACACTGCTGAGATCCCTAGCAGCTCTCCCCCACACATCAGTGCCCCCTCTCTCAAACCCTGCTGAGATCCCTAGCAGCTCTCCCCCACACATCAGTGGCCCCTCTCACAAACCCTGCTGAGAACCCTAGCAGCTCTCCCCCACACATCAGTGCCCCCTCTCTCAAACCCTGCTGAGATCCCTAGCAGCTCTCCCCCACACATCAGTGGCCCCTCTCACAAACCCTGCTGAGATCCCTAGCAGCTCTCCCCCACACATCAGTGGCCCCTCTCACGAACCCTGCTGAGATCCCTAGCAGCTCTCCCCCACACATCAGTGGCCCCTCTCACAAACCCTGGAGAGATCCCTAGCAGCTCTCCCCCACACATCAGTGGCCCCTCTCACAAACCCTGCTGAGATCCCTAGCAGCTCTCCCCCACACATCAGTGGCCCCTCTCTCAAACCCTGCTGAGATCCCTAGCAGCTCTCCCCCACACATCAGTGGCCCCTCTCACAAACCCCGCTGAGAACCCTAGCAGCTCTCCCCCACACATCAGTGGCCCCTCTCACAAAACCTGCTGAGATCCCTAGCAGCTCTCCCCCACACATCAGTGGCCCATCTCACAAACCCTGCTGAGATCCCTAGCAGCTCTCCCCCACACATCAGTGGCCCCTCTCACAAACCCTGCTGAGATCCCTAGCAGCTCTCCCCCACACATCAGTGGCCCCTCTCACAAACCCTGCTGAGATCCCTAGCTTGATAATCCCTCCCCACACATCAATGGACCCTCCTCAGAAACCCTGCTGAGATCCCTAGCAGCTCTCCCCCACACATCAGTGGCCCCTCTCACAAACCCTGCTGAGATCCCTAGCAGCTCTCCCCCACACATCAGTGGCCCCTCTCACAAACCCTGCTGAGATCCCTAGCAGCTCTCCCCCACACATCAGTGGCCCCTCCTCACAAACACTGCTGAGATCCCTAGCAGCTCTCCCCCACACATCAGTGCCCCTCTCTCAAACCCTGCTGAGATCCCTAGCAGCTCTCCCCCACACATCAGTGGCCCCTCTCACAAACCCTGCTGAGAACCCTAGCAGCTCTCCCCCACACATCAGTGGCCCCTCTCACAAACCCCGCTGAGATCCCTAGCAGCTCTCCCCCACACATCAGTGGCCCCTCTCACAAACCCTGCTGAGATCCCTAGCAGCTCTCCCCCACACATCAGTGGCCCCTCTCACAAACCCTGCTGAGATCCCTAGCAGCTCTGGCCCACACATCAGTGGCCCCTCTCACAAACCCTGCTGAGATCCCTAGCAGCTCTCCCCCACACATCAATGGTTCCTCTCACAAACCCTGCTGAGATCCCTAGCAGCTCTCCCCACACATCAATGGCTCCTCTCACAAACCCTGCTGAGATCCCTAGCAGCTCTCCGCCACACATCAGTGGCCCCTCTCACAAACCCTGCTGAGATCCCTAGCAGCTCTCCCCCACACATCAGTGGCCTCTCTCACAAACCCTGCTGAGATCCCTAGCAGCTCTCCCCCACACATCACTGGCCCCTCCTCACAAACCCTGCTGAGATCCCTAGCAGCTCTCCCCCACACATCAGTGGCCCCTCTCACAAACCCTGCTGAGATCCCTAGCAGCTCTCCCCCACACATCAGTGGCCCCTCTCACAAACCCTGCTGAGATCCCTAGCAGCTCTCCCCCACACATCAGTGGCCCCTCTCACAAACCCTGCTGAGATCCCTAGCAGCTCTCCCCCACACATCAGTGGCCCCTCTCACAAACCCTGCTGAGAACCCTAGCAGCTCTCCCCCACACATCAGTGGCCCCTCTCACAAACCCTGCTGAGAACCCTAGCAGCTCTGGCCCACACATCAGTGGCCCCTCTCACAAACCCTGCTGAGATCCCTAGCAGCTCTCCCCCACACATCAGTGGCCCCTCTCACAAACCCCGCTGAGAACCCTAGCAGCTCTGGCCCACACATCAGTGGCCCCTCTCACAAACCCTGCTGAGATCCCTAGCAGCTCTCCCCCACACATCAGTGGCCCCTCTCACAAACCCTGCTGAGATCCCTAGCAGCTCTCCCCAACACATCAGTGGCCCCTCTCACAAACCCTGCTGAGATCCCTAGCAGCTCTCCCCCACACATCAGTGGCCCCTCCTCACAAACCCTGCTGAGATCCCTAGCAGCTCTCCCCCACACATCAGTGGCCCCACTCTCAAACCCTGCTGAGAACCCTAGCAGCTCTCCCCCACACATCACTGGCCCCTCTCTCAAAAACCCCGCTGAGAACCCTAGCAGCTCTCCCCCCCACATCAGTGGCCCTTCTCACAAACCCTGCTGAGATCCCTAGCAGCTCTGGCCCACACATCAGTGGCCCCACTCTCAAACCCTGCTGAGATCCCTAGCAGCTCTCCCCCACACATCAGTGGCCCCTCTCACAAACCCTGCTGAGATCCCTAGCAGCTCTCCCCCACACATCAGTGGCCCCTCCTCACAAACCCTGCTGAGATCCCTAGCAGCTCTCCCCCACACATCAGTGGCCCCTCTCACAAACCCTGCTGAGATCCCTAGCAGCTCTCCCCCACACATCAGTGGCCCCTCTCACAAACCCTGCTGAGATCCCTAGCAGCTCTCCCCCACACATCAGTGGCCCCTCTCACAAACCCTGCTGAGATCCCTAGCAGCTCTCCCCCACACATCAGTGGCCCCTCTCACAAACCCTGCTGAGAACCCTAGCTTGATAATCCCTCCCCACACATCAGTGGCCCCTCTCACAAACCCTGCTGAGATCCCTAGCAGCTCTGGCCCACACATCAGTGGCCCCACTCTCAAACCCTGCTGAGATCCCTAGCAGCTCTCCCCCACACATCAGTGGCCCCTCTCACAAACCCTGCTGAGATCCCTAGCAGCTCTCCCCCACACATCAGTGGCCCCTCCTCACAAACCCTGCTGAGATCCCTAGCAGCTCTCCCCCACACATCAGTGGCCCCTCTCACAAACCCTGCTGAGATCCCTAGCAGCTCTCCCCCACACATCAGTGGCCCCTCTCACAAACCCTGCTGAGATCCCTAGCAGCTCTCCCCCACACATCAGTGGCCCCTCTCACAAACCCTGCTGAGATCCCTAGCAGCTCTCCCCCACACATCAGTGGCCCCTCTCACAAACCCTGCTGAGAACCCTAGCTTGATAATCCCTCCCCACACATCAATGGACCCTCCTCAGAAACCCTGCTCAGATCCCTTGATTGAGAATCTCCCCCCATCACTCACAGTGAGGCCTTCCACTCGTCCTTGGAGGTTGGCACTGTCCCTCTCCGGATCCACGTGGTCCACAGCTTGGTCTCACCATAGGAGTCTGTGAAGCACTGTCCTGTGATCACTGTGATGGAGGCTGAAAGAGACATGAGCAGGTCACATGAGGAAAGGCTTTATTCTACTGGGTCATTCAGGCAACAAGCTCACACTCTGCAAGCCTCCTCCACCCACGCATGCTCACACTCTACAAGCGTCCACCACCCACGCATGCTCACACTCTGCAAGCCTCCGCCACCTACGCATGCTCACGCTCTGCAAGCCTCCGCCATCCATGCATGCTCACAACCTGCAAGCCTCTGCCACCCACGCATGCTCACACTCTGCAAGCTTCCGCCACCCACGCATGCTCACACTCTGCAAGCCTCCACCACCCACGCATGCTCACACTCTGCAAGCCTCCGCCACCCACGCATGCTCACACTCTGCAAGCCTCCGCCATCCATGCATGCTCACAACCTGCAAGCCTCCGCCACCCATGCATGCTCACACTCTGCAAGCGTCCACCACCCACGCATGCTCACACTCTGCAAGCCTCCGCCACCTACGCATGCTCACACTCTGCAAGCCTCCGCCACCCAGGCATGCTCACACTCTGCAAGCCTCCGCCACCCACGCATGCTCACACTCTGCAAACCTCCGCCACCCACGCATGCTCACACTCTGCAAACCTCCGCCACCCACGCAAGCTCACACTCTGCAAGCCTCCGCCACCCATGCATGCTCACGCTCTGCAAGCGTCCACCACCCACGCATGCTCACACTCTGCAAGCCTCCGACACCCATGCATGCTCACACTCTGCAAGCCTCTGCCACCCACTCATGCTCACACTCTGCAAGCGTCCACCACCCACGCATGCTCACACTCTGCAAGCCTCCGCCACCCACGCATGCTCACGCTCTGCAACCTTTCGCCATCCATGCATGCTCACAACCTGCAAGCCTCCGCCACCCACGCATGCTCACACTCTGCAAGCCTCCGCCATCCACGCATGCTCACAACCTGCAAGCCTCCGCCATCCATGCATGCTCACACTCTGCAAGCCTCTGCCACCCACTCATGCTCACACTCTGCAAGCGTCCACCACCCACGCATGCTCACACTCTGCAATCCTCCGCCACCCATGCATGCTCACACTCTGCAAGCCTCCGCCACACACACAAGCTCACACTCTGCAAGCCTCCTCCACCCACGCATGCTCACACTCTACAAGCGTCCACCACCCACGCATGCTCACACTCTGCAAGCCTCCGCCACCTACGCATGCTCACACTCTGCAAGCTTCCGCCACCCACGCATGCTCACACTCTGCAAGCCTCCACCACCCACGCATGCTCACACTCTGCAAGCCTCCGCCACCCACGCATGCTCACACTCTGCAAGCCTCCGCCATCCATGCATGCTCACAACCTGCAAGCCTCCGCCACCCACTCATGCTCACACTCTGCAAGCGTCCACCACCCACGCATGCTCACACTCTGCAAGCCTCCGCCACCTACGCATGCTCACACTCTGCAAGCCTCCGCCACCCAGGCATGCTCACACTCTGCAAGCCTCCGCCACCCATGCATGCTCACACTCTGCAAGCCTCCGCCACCCACGCATGCTCACACTCTGCAAGCCTCCGCCACCCACGCAAGCTCACACTCTGCAAGCCTCCGCCACCCATGCATGCTCACGCTCTGCAAGCGTCCACCACCCACGCATGCTCACACTCTGCAAGCCTCCGACACCCATGCATGCTCACACTCTGCAAGCCTCTGCCACCCACTCATGCTCACACTCTGCAAGCGTCCACCACCCACGCATGCTCACACTCTGCAAGCCTCCGCCACCCACGCATGCTCACGCTCTGCAACCTTTCGCCATCCATGCATGCTCACAACCTGCAAGCCTCCGCCACCCACGCATGCTCACACTCTGCAAGCCTCCGCCATCCACGCATGCTCACAACCTGCAAGCCTCCGCCATCCATGCATGCTCAAAACCTGCAAGCCTCCGCCACCCACGCATGCTCACACTCTGCAAGCCTCCGCCATCCATGCATGCTCACACTCTGCAAGTCTCCGCCACCCACGCATGCTCACACTCTGCAAGCCTCCGCCAGACTCAGGGGCAGATTTACCGTCCCCTTGCGCCGCCGTTGCATCACATTTGTGACGCAGCGGCGGCTTAAACCATGCGCCATGTTGTGCCCTATTTACAACGTGACGCATCTATGGAGATGCGTCACATTGTAAAGCCCTGCGGCACATGAAACTAGTGTCAGGTTTCATGTGGGCGTTCCGGCGCAGAGGGGGGTTGCGTTCTGGCACAGTAGAGCCTCAGTAAAGTGCCTGAGTGAAATCTACAAGATTCCATTCAGCCACTTTTCCGACGCAGCTGCGGCAAAACCTTGCGCCTGTTTGAAGCAGGCGTAAGGCGTGAGGCACCACATTATGTATGGCAGGCCGCGAGCATTGCTGAGGTTGTGATGTGCTTGCGACATGACTCCAGCAATGTGCCACCTTTCCGATGGGAGACGTGTCATGCATCTGTTTAGTTTCAAACACAACTGTAGAGGTCTTTTCGTGCTACAGAGTAATATGGCGCACACCTGGGTAACCGCTGATGGGTATAGATGGCAAGGTGAACAGTGTAGGCAATGGGGCGAGTGGTAACACCTCCCAACCACTCAATTTAGGCCAGAAAACTGGTCTGTGTCAATTTAAACTGCAGTGCCCCTGCACTAACACAAATTGTATGATATGATAATACTGTGTAGTAACATACAGTAGTCAAGCATAATCCAAACACATAGTGAATATTCAAAAATCAGTGATCAAGAGCACAAGTGGAGGCTGTAATAAGATCTATAGTCCGTTCTTATAGTGTTCATTTTCTATTTAATGTTCCAAACTCATAAGCCAGGAACACGGCGCCGGGAAACTCAAGAGGGGGATGTTCTTCACGAAGACGAAATACTCCGTGAACAGAGGCACACCCGCCCTGTCACGAAGACCTGTCTCCTCCCGGTTTTCACTCCATCTGTGAAAAATCGAGATCATTCCTATTAAATACGCTAAATATCGCCCCGCTACCGGAAGTCCGAAGACCTGAGAATCCAGAGCTTGCCCAGACCAGGCCACAGCTCGGTAGATTAACTATTATCTACAACCTCTCTTTCCCGACAAGAACCTGAGTCTACACACTGACCGGCCATTTTTTTCGCTTCTATAACACAAGTGTTTTCGACTAGAAACACTTACCACACAAGCCATCTTTTCCAGCCCTGAAGATTCGCAGTTGTTCCCTGCGATGAAACACGTGTTGGCTTATGAGTTTGGAACATTAAATAGAAAATGAACACTATAAGAACGGACTATAGATCTTATTACAGCCTCCACTTGTGCTCTTGATCACTGATTTTTGAATATTCACTATGTGTTTGGATTATGCTTGACTACTGTATGTTACTACACAGTATTATCATATCATACAATTTGTGTTAGTGCAGATGCATCTGTTTAGTCCTTGCACCACGATGCGCCGCATAGTAAATGCGGCGCATCTGTGGTGGCGCAAGGGTAAACTTATGTGACGCGTCTTACCTGGTGCATCCCTGCTGATTTGTAGGGATGCGCCAGTCGTCATCATTCTGCCCCTCATTGTTTGTGGTGCTGTAAGCATCGAATGTGAAGTAACAAATTGGCTGAATGGACATCTGTGGGTTTTATTGTTGGTGTTGCTAAAAAGACGCAAGGAACTCGCACAAACTATATTGCGGTGATGGCCTGTCCCCCTGCCCAACAGGCCTTCGTGGTCTCATACCCTGAGCAGAGCTTCCCTGTCTGTAGGGAAATGTAAACACAGGTCAATGAAAAGTGTAAGAGCAAAACAAAGGGCTTTCTCAGAACTAACTTAAGACAAAATCCTAAACGTACTATTTTTGGTATTCAGAGAAGGCATTTAGTAGTAGTAAAGTTAGGATTTTGTCTTAAGTTTGACTTAAGACAAACTTAAGACAGACTTAAGACAGACTTAAGTTAGGATTTTGTCTTAAGTTTGACTTAAATCTGTGTTAAGTCTGTCTTAAGTCTGTCTTAAGTTTGTCTTAAGTCAGTCTTCAGTCTGTCTTAAGTTTGTCTTAATTCAAACTTAAGACAGAATCCTACCTTTACTACTACTAAATGCCTTCTGTGAATACCAAAAGTAGTAAGTTTAGGATTTTGTCTTAAGATTGTTCTGTGAATCATCCCTAAAGAATTGTGGGCACCAGTTTTTCAATTTTAATATTATTGCTGCAAAATCTCATTAGGAAAAATATTCAAATTGATTACAAGCAGGAAAATGATTTTAAGTGCAACTGTTGCAGCGATGAACACGGGCTGTATCTTTGTGTAGAAAATCACAATTTGAAAAGATAAGGATGTGCCCTGAATCATAAATGTTTTCACACTAGGGATGGGCCCTTACAGGGTCAACTGCATCCAAAAGCAATCATGCTGGGGAAAAATCCTTTTGAATTTCAGAAGAACGCCCGGCCGCCAACCTGGCTGGTGGCTAGCTTCATCATCGGGTTCCCACCAGAGAGGCCGAGTGCGTCCCGCTGTGCTTCGACGCCTGATTGCTGCGAAAGGCAGTAAGAAGAGGGAATTTTCAAATGATCTCTAGGATCACCCTCCAAACCAGGAAGAATTCTGACAGTGGGGTCCTGGGACGAGGTGAAAAACTGATAGCGATGTTAGGAGATAGAAATGATCCTAAACGTCCTTCGGTTGGTCTATATGTTTCAGCCAATATCGAACAGATTACCAGGCTTTCTTCAGGACCAGAAGGGAAAAGGTGAAGGAAAAACTGCCTCAGTGTAGCGAAAGTACATATGCTAAGCTGCACCAACTATTGGAGGGTGAACCAGTCACTCACGGTTTTCACCTAGGGCAGTGAATATAAATACATTTAGGAAACATGGAACCCGGCAGGGCGGTGCCTGTAGTCACACATTCATCAAGGTCAACCGCCTGTGTCGGTCACCTATTGCGGCCCTGGCACCAGATCCCGGACACGCTTGTTCTTCCAAACACTGAGCTGGGAGCCCCAGACTGTCAAGGCGAACACCTCAAAACAATGACCTCAAAAGTAAATTGAAAGACTTTATGAATGGTGATCAGCAGAAAAGGACATTTGTGGCAGCAGGAAGTGTGACACTTGTTGGTTCTCTAGAGAGGCAGGCACTACATCTCTGTGCTGCCTGTGTACACCCCCCCCCCAAGGGAGTCATTGATGGGCTGCGCCTGCAGGGGGCAGTGCACTGCTGCCCAAACATGATCATTCCGCAGAGAGACAGACATAGAGACTGAGCTTCTTCACTCCGCAGAGTGAGTTCTTGAAGAGGTGTCATTGATGGGCTGCGCCTGCAGGGGGCAGTGCACGCTTACCCACGCATGATCATTCCACAGAGAGACAGACATAGAGACTGACAATCTCCTTCACTCAGCAGAGTGAGTTCTTGAAGAGGTGTCATTGATGGGCTGCGCCTGCAGGGGGCAGTGCACGCTTACCCACGCATGATCATTCCACAGAGAGACAGACATAGAGACTGACAATCTCCTTCACTCAGCAGAGTGAGTTCTTGAAGAGGTGTCATTGATGGGCTGCGCCTGCAGGGGGCAGTGCACGCTTACCCACGCATGCTCGTTCCACTGAGGGCAAGGCGTGGACGGGGATGGACACTGACCTTCTTCACTCAACAGTGTGAGTCCTTGAAGCGACGTCATAGCCTGACCCCCCTCATACCCTCCCCTCCCCTATCTCTCTTTGCCCCTTTTCATTTCCTTTTCAGTGGTACTAAAGATTTGGGGGCTGCTTCAATCTCCTGGCACCCTCTTCACCCTTTTCACCCTCTGGTGGCTCAGAGCACAGACCCATTTCTACGAGGCCACGCAACGCCACCATGAGTGGCTTTTCATGGGCTGGTAGCTGTGGCGTAGGATGATGCAGCGCAAGTCGCTGCGTTGCCTTACTCTGTGCCGGGCGGTGGTCCCTGGGCGCTGCGGTGGGTGTTCCCACACGACACCCATGGGTTTGACGAATTCACAGATTTAGACAGATCTGAAAACCTGGGGTTGAATCAGAACTGTTCACCTCCCAGGACAGGCCTAACTAGAGAAAGATCATTATTCCTCCTAGTTTCTCCCTCTTGCTTTGCTTTGTGTGCTGCACTCTGCAGCACTCATAGAAAGAGAAAAATGCCTCCCTGGTGCAAGGGTGCCTGCGATGCTACAAGGCGGCCAAAATGTCTCCAACGCAGCGGGAAAGGACAGAAATGCGCTGTATATCATAAAGATGGTACAAAAGGGGGTGGTGATGGACGGAGCATCTGAACCCATCAAGCACTCACCCCCAGTCAACAGATCTGGGTTTAATCCATCACCGTTCTTTAGCCCACTCTGCCACCCCAGTTCAGACATGGCTATATGCAAATCAGTCTGACCCTGTGCCTCATGGGAACAGTCCAGCCCGAACTGCCAAGCCATGCCGTCCCTGGACCGGAATCAAGCTTCTGAGGACCGGTTTCTGGTATTCCAGCCGTTTTCAGCCCGGCTTGCTTGAATCCTGATGGTGCAGTGAGCAAGGGACTCACGTCTGAGCATACCCTGCCACACTTATGGCGGCCAAAAGCGGTACCAGCATTTTCAACGAGTACCAATCATGCATTTATCCCCAGTCTGACGTGCACCCACCCACTCATCCACCTTGCTCAGCGCAGCCTCTGTCTCCCTTCAGTGCTGCGCGGTGCTGCGCTGTGCTTCTTTCACCCTGAGAAGGGAAGCAAGGCTGCACGCTGCAGGGGGAGGGGAAATGAAAGAGGTCTGTCTGCGTCTGTTATTGACCAGGCTGGCTGTGCAGACCGCAGCAGCAGTGGGAAGGCAGTGACACCGAGCAGGCGGCACTGGGTCTGTGCACAGCTCACTGTGCACAGCTCACTCACCCCCATCCCACCCTTGTTGCCCGAGCTGCAGGCAGGAGTGACCCTGGGTCTGAGCACAGCTCACTGTGCACAGCTCACTGGCCCCATCCCGCCCGTGATCCCTGAGCTGCAGGCAGGAGTGACCCTGGGTCTGTGCACAGCTCACTGTGCACAGCTCACTGGCACCATCCCTCCCTTGATCCCCGAGCTGCAGGCAGGAGTGACTCTGGGTCAGTGCACAGCTCACTATGCACAGCTCACTGGCACCATCCCTCCCTTGATCCCCGAGCTGCAGGCAGGAGTGACCCTGGGTCTGTGCACAGCTCTCTGTGCACAGCTCACTGGCACCATCCCTCCCTTGATCCTGAGGTTCCGTGACGATTTTACTCGTGTTTGTAACATTGTCGTAAATACATAATTTTGGTATCAGTGAACCGCAAATGATCCATTTAGTATATCCTGGTGTTTTCGCTATGCTACGAGCAAGAGCACTCCTGTTATGAACACATTTCTGATCTACCCGTGGCATCCATCTTAGAACACGGAAGCCATTTTGTATTCCTTGCCCTCACATAGTCAATGGACACACAATGACCTCTTTTCATCTAAGGACACGTAGGCTTTAACCGGCGATTCACCTTGCGAGGGACACGTGCACCTTAGGCCAGCAACGCTGTGGCAGCATGACTCGGCAAGAACTGCCTCCCCAGCCTGAGGCCAGTCCTGCTATACTGGTTCTTGTGTTCGTTGGCCTGATCATGATTAGGCGGCCGAAGCTGGTAACCGTGCCCATTTACGACCCACAAACATCTCTTATCCTGTCTTTCTATCTTCTGCACCTGGCTCTGCTCCTTTCCTTCTGGGCCTTTATTAGGGGGAGGTAACGAAATTTACGATGAGGCGGTCCGGGTCTTGAATGAGAAATTGACATGGGATTATGATGGAATAGTGGGAACCCCTCATTCGTAATGTTTTGACATCAGATACTGTTGACGATTCCTGTGCAACGCCAAATATTTATTGTTTAAGACACGAATGTTTAGAACTGTGGTAACATGTAAAGAATTTGCCCCGAGCAGAATATTTAGTATATAAGGAACAACCCTCTTTGTACAAATTGAACAGGCTCCTAGATACTGCCCATGTGTAGTTTCTGTGACTTCTGTGTCCCTGCAGTAATAAACCTTTGGTCTTTGACGCCACCATCGAGAAGCCCGTGTTTCTGTTTGTTTGTGCACCGAGACAGGTTGAACTCCGGGGTCTTCGGGTGTTATCCCTGACACCTCTGGACAGAACCAAAAAGTCCAGAACTCCAATTGGCGCCCAACGTGGGGCGACGTCATTCGGTACCGGTCCAAAAGCCTGAAGAGTTCGAGGAGCTTCGTGTGAAGATTTCAGAGGGAGGCGCCCCACTTCATCGATCCCGGCATATCGCAAAAGTGGCCCGACGTTCTCTTCCACGAGGGTTCCCGTTCAGACGGCTGCAGTGGTCCGTTGCCTTGACCGTCGCCCTGTCTTGGACCCGAGGTGCAGTCCTCAGTACGGCGAGACGTGACGGGTTTCTCCTTGGTGACGTCTTCAGTGCCTCAGTTAAGTATTTTGTAAGGGTTGCTCCTGTTTGGATAATCCTTTTAGTTCTCAGTTCAGTTCAGTTCTGTAAGATTATCACTGGTTATTCTGGTTACGATAATCATTCGGTTCAGTTCAGGTATCGATACATTTATCAGTTCTGGTAGGCCTAAGTTCTTGGTTCAAGTGCGCACCCTTTTGTTTGTATTTTGTCTGTTCTGTGTTCCGGATTATAAAATGGTAAGTCGGAAAAATTGTATGTTGTCTTGTTTTAGTTGCAACAGTGATTCCCAGTTAGAGGACTCGTGTTTGGTTCCTCCGATTGGAACTCCTCTTTATGATCTATATTGCAAATTTGGTGTGGGCCCTATCTCTTATAACGAGGTATGGATCCACTATACAGAGAAAGATGGTGTCCTTAGTTGGCCACTACATGGTAGTTGTTAGAATTGGGGGTCTCTGGTTGGCGCAAGTAAGTACTTGTGACAAGCAGGGACCCTCTCCTCTAAGTCAGGGCAAAGGATGACCCTTCAGAATTACCCTTGCTCACCCTCTAGGTGCGTGGCGTGAGCAGCCAAGGCGATTCTCCAGGCGTTAGTCAGTTAAGCATTTGTAGACACACACACAGTAAAATATACCAATCCCCCCACAAATGGACACCAGGCTGTGAGTATATAAAAATACGCTTCTTTATGTAAAATATATATATCTCTTAGGTCAGACTTATCACAAGATCAAATAACGTTTTTGGGGTGCCCACAGGTTGTAAATAGGCAAGCTTTCTTCGTTGTAATTCAAAATGTACTTTTTAGTCCTTAAAACGGATGTTTCCTTGCAGTGTACCTTCCAGGAGGGTTCTCTTGAGTCCTGGGGAATATTGGGGGTCACACTGCTCCTTTCCAACTTGTTGCAGCCTGCCCAGGGGCTCCGGGATACTCTTGGCCTGTTCCGGGCCGAGATCGGGGCCCGACCGCCCAAAGCTCACGCTTCCCGCGTGGGACGCGTTCGGCCCTGCCGGGGCTGTTGATGCGGGCGGCCCCCACGGGTCTGGGGGGCTCAGGCAGGGGTGAGTGTTGGCCTCGGGGCGGCCCACGGGAGGCAAGGGCCAAAGGACCCGGGGCCGCTTCTGTCACTGCGGCCGGGGCGCGGGATGCAGCCGGAGACTTCTCCTGCCCGCCTGGATCGGATTCCAGCGGGAGGGGCTGAAGCGCTCGCACAGAGCGGAGCGGCGCCGCGAGCAGGGACAGAGAGCGGTGCGAGTCAGCTGCGAAAGGGCGGCTCGCACCACAGCTGATCTGGAGGCCGGGGGCACTCGTAGGCAGGGCGGCTGGCTCAACAAAAAGGGCAAAAACAAACGTTGCGGGCCCCGAGCCCGTTGACGGTCTCGGTGGCGGCTTTCCTCCGGGGACAAAGGCGAGGTGCCCAGCGGCTCAAGCAGAGCGAGGCTGGCACCCGAGGCGTCCGTCCAGCGGAGGTCTGTCCCCTGGGTCTGTTTGCGTCCGGTAGGGATTTCTGGCGGGAGGGTGAGGCACCGCAGCGGGCCTTCTTAGGCGGTCGACACAGCGATCCCCTCAGCGGGGGAAGAGCGGCTCAACGGAGCGGAGCTCTTCCTCGGCGGGGACGAGAGGACACAGTCGGTCACGGCCTGAGGAAAGGGCTGGGGGGCACCACAGCAGCGAGCCTTCCAGGCGGTCAACTCAGCGATCT
This sequence comes from Lissotriton helveticus, assembly GCF_964261635.1. Classification (NCBI taxonomy): domain Eukaryota; kingdom Metazoa; phylum Chordata; class Amphibia; order Caudata; family Salamandridae; genus Lissotriton; species Lissotriton helveticus. Next base: position 20,093,792 of record NC_136059.1, read on the forward strand.
CCTCAGCGGGGGAAGAGCGGCTCAACGGAGCGGAGCTCTTCCTCGGCGGGGACGAGGAGACACAGTCGGTCACGGCCTCAGGGAGGGGCTGGGGGGCACCAAAGTCACAGCTCCGGCAGTAGTAGATATCCCGGTTAATTACCGGCAGACGAGCAGAGGCAGGTTGAGCCAGATGGTCCTGTGGCTCAGGTCAGGGGGCAAGCTCAGTCAAGCCCTTGGAGAATGTTTAAGCACAAAGCAGCAAAGTCTTTTCCTATCAAGTCTTTTCCTCTCCTTTCTCAGCAAGGCAAGCAGCAGGCCAGTTCTCCCAGCGTCTCTTCTCCTTCTAGTCGGGCAGAGGTCCTTCGTGGTGAAACAGGATTCTAATTTACAAGGAGCAGGGCTCCTACTTTTATACACAGTTTCTTTTGTTCTCACTGGCCAGGGGGGCCTCTGCATAACTGCTCTCAGCTCCTGAGCACTTGTGGTGGGTACTTCTGCTTCTGCATTCAGTGTGAGGGCAGGCACATCAGCCGCTCCCCAGGGGGGCGGAGCCGGCATTGTGAAGACAGGGGCAGCCTGAGCACTCTGTTGACAAGCTTCGGTCCTTCCTGGGCCAGGTGCAGGCTGAGTCATCAGTCGCTCCCCAGGAGGGCGGAGCCAGCATTGTGGTGGCAGAGCACAGCCTGATGCATCATTCAGGGGAAACTCCCACCACCCACTAAGGTGTCATCTGGCTATTCACTACCTGTCAACTCCCAGCCCTGTCACTCACACACACCAGACAGTCAGATCCACATCCAAGCAGAGGCGGGCTGAAATGGTTAGGCAAGCAAATGCTAACTTTCTAAAAGTAGCATTTGCAAACACAGGATATTAAAATAAACTTTACTAAAAGAAGTATTTTATTATTCTGAGTTCAGGCATACTAAACATTAATTTCTACCATGTTCCCTGAGCCTGCTGGGATTATAGAGTGTAATAATTCCAGCAGCCCATCTGGCCTAGAAGGGAACTGGTAGCCTTACAATAGTGAAAAACGAATTTGGCAGTAATTCACTATTAGAACATGCCACACACATCAGGGCATGTTCTACCTTACACTTACAATGCACCCTGCCCTTAGGCCTACCATAGGGGTGACTAATATGAAGTTAAGGGAAGGTTTAGGGGCTGGCAAGTGTGTGCACTTGCCCAGCCAGCATGACAGTACCAGACTGCACGCAGGTTCTGCAATGGCAGACCCTAGACACATTTTAAGGCTGCTTCTGTGGGTGGCGCAACCAGCGCTGCAGGCCCACTAGCAGTATTGGCATTCACAAGCCCTGGCACTCCTGGTGCACTTTACTGGGGACTGACAGTAAATCCAATGAACCAATCCGGTATATCAATCACATGTACACTTTTCACAGGGAGAGCATATGCACTTTAGCACTGGTCAGCAGTGGTAAAAGTGCCCAGAGTCATTAAACCAACAAAAACAGGTCAGAGAGAGTATTGGAGGAAGGCAAAAAGTTTAGGGATGACCCTGCCAAGAGGCCCAGGTCCAACACAACCCCCTTCCAGCCAAAACGCAGGGTAGACCAATCACCACCGTGATGGGCTTCCCTGCTTTGGGCGATAGAACCTGGACCTGGCCCGCAACAGCAGGGGCACATTCCAGTTCTACGCCAATCTGAACCTATTTCAAATCCTCTGTCCATACTCTCAGGGTCCACCAAGCCAATCCCTGGGGCACCCTTTTCTTCCTCTGTGGACACCACCTGTGCAGCCTCTAACCTTAACTGGCTCACAGGTGTGTCGCAACAGGCAGTCATCAAATCACAGTGGCCACTGACGGTAGTCAGGGCTGAGACCCAGGCCTCATGCCTCTCAGGGCTCTCAAACCTCTGTGGCCTCAGAGAGCGGGGGGCAGTAGCCCCAGGTGCTTGGCACCATTTGTCCACTCTCCCTCCTGTCAGGTCAGGTATGCCATCCTGGCACTGACTCACCAGCCCCAGGCCTGTACCTGGTGGCTGGACCAAACACTGGGGTGGCCTCTCCCACACCCGGTCCTCCTCCTTGGGGCTCTGCACCCTCCCACCTGGAGTGGTACCCCCTTCCAGAATTGTCAGGGCACCTGTGGCAGGTGATCTGCACAATTCTCCCACCAGTTCAGGGGTGCTATCCTGCAACTGGGGCACCAGGTCAGGGGGGACACCCTGCACCTGGCCCTTAAACCTAGGGTCTAAACCCTCAAGTCGCACCGGGGTCAGAGGCGAGGACTCCCTCCCTCTGCACCCCCTTCCAGAGTACTGCCCACTCCCAACTGGAGTGGTACCCCTAGACGGGACATGGGCCAGGACACTGATTACAGTGGTCCCACCCTCCAGGTCAGACAACACCTGAACCTGACTCTCCAACTCAGGGACCCAACCCTGCAGTTGAACACTTGCCTGGCGCACCAGGACTTCCCGGGGAGCACGCATGCCCCCCCTGAGGGTGGCACATAGCTCCTGTGCCGTGCAACAGTCTGCCTGGCGCAGATCTCCCTGCCCCTGTCCCTCTGACAGTGTGGGAAGATCCCCCAGGACAGAAGTGGTGTCCCCCTGGTCATTCACTGGGGACGCAGCCCTGCTGGCTGGCCCCTGACCCAATGGTTCTTCCACTGGGGACTCTTTTCCCCTCTCGCCCCTCTTTCTGGACTTCTGCACCCTCCCAACTGGAGTGGTACTGCCAGTCACCAGAACTACTGGAGCCCTGTTTACAGAGCCTCCACGTTCTCTAGCCACTGGGGGATCCCCCTTAAAGGGTGACTCATCCGGACAGCCTAGGCTCCCCACCTGGTGTTCCCTTAAAGAACCATCCAGGCTCTGAGACTGAGGTTGGGCACTACCGGGACAACACCCATTCTCACTCCTTCCCCTTAAGGACAGGACGTGAGGCCCTACACCCCTCTCACTGCTACAGGACCTAGCTGGGCTACTCTGCGCCACTTCCACCACTCTGGGCTGGAAGATACCTGAGCCACTCCCCACAGGATCACACCCCAATGCCTCTCCAGACCCTCTGGAATCCACCACAAGGTCTGCCTCCAATGTGAGCTCCCTGGGGTCAGAGAACTCACTCTCAAACAGGTGTTGGCATAGCTCTGGAAAACTGGGACTTAAAGTATGCTCTCCCACAATTGGATTACACAGCCCCCTAGCAGGGTTAACCAAACTATCCTTCACCTCACCATCCAGCGCCTCACACACATACTCCACACCATTCTTCTGAGACTGGCCAGACAGTAGCGGACTGTCTCTGTCACGCAATCCACACTCTTCTGGGCGGTCCTTACACTCACCCACCAGGACCTCAACCATGGGGGAATCCCTCCCACCACTAGGACCATGAACTCCTACGCCAGCCACCCTATTCCCTTCAGGGACGCTGCGCACTACTGGAGCTACCTCATGCCCTTGAACCTCCTGGTGTATGTTAACCCCCTCCAAGTCAGGTGCCATATCCCTAGGTGCACGCGCTATGCTGTCAGCACTAGATACCTGAATGTTGCTGCCACCATCTGAGCTGGACTCCACCTCCAACTCAGCAAAGCTCAATCTGCGAGCTACACAAATCTCTGGATGTTGGGCGGAAGCCCTCCTGGCTTCAAGCTCCAAATCAAGTTCTTTCATCCTAAAGTAGTGATCTCTTTGGCGTTTTAGCGCCTCCATGGCTAATTTTTGGCTTTCCATTGCCAATTTATGCTTGTCCATTTCCATTTGTCCTTTTAATTTCGCCATCTCTATTTCATGTGCCCTGGTTGCTGCCTTGTCTGCCAACTCCTCTGGCGACAAGCATCTGGTTGCTGCCTTTTCCATCCTCACTGAACCAGGCATGACGTTTCACAAGCACATGGAGATCTCCCAGCAAAAATAAAAAATGGAAACCTGTGGCTGCGTTATAGATCTGCTCTCCCTATGTGGTGATCAGTAATTCACTGTATGTAAACTACAAATGCAAATTCGCAAATCCCACCGCTGCCACCAATGTTAGAATTGGGGGTCTCTGGTTGGCGCAAGTAAGTACTTGTGACAAGCAGGGACCCTCTCCTCTAAGTCAGGGCAAAGGATGACCCTTCAGAATTACCCTTGCTCACCCTCTAGGTGCGTGGCGTGAGCAGCCAAGGCGATTCTCCAGGCGTTAGTCAGTTAAGCATTTGTAGACACACACACAGTAAAATATACCAATCCCCCCACAAATGGACACCAGGCTGTGAGTATATAAAAATACGCTTCTTTATGTAAAATATATATATCTCTTAGGTCAGACTTATCACAAGATCAAATAACGTTTTTGGGGTGCCCACAGGTTGTAAATAGGCAAGCTTTCTTCGTTGTAATTCAAAATGTACTTTTTAGTCCTTAAAACGGATGTTTCCTTGCAGTGTACCTTCCAGGAGGGTTCTCTTGAGTCCTGGGGAATATTGGGGGTCACACTGCTCCTTTCCAACTTGTTGCAGCCTGCCCAGGGGCTCCGGGATACTCTTGGCCTGTTCCGGGCCGAGATCGGGGCCCGACCGCCCAAAGCTCACGCTTCCCGCGTGGGACGCGTTCGGCCCTGCCGGGGCTGTTGATGCGGGCGGCCCCCACGGGTCTGGGGGGCTCAGGCAGGGGTGAGTGTTGGCCTCGGGGCGGCCCACGGGAGGCAAGGGCCAAAGGACCCGGGGCCGCTTCTGTCACTGCGGCCGGGGCGCGGGATGCAGCCGGAGACTTCTCCTGCCCGCCTGGATCGGATTCCAGCGGGAGGGGCTGAAGCGCTCGCACAGAGCGGAGCGGCGCCGCGAGCAGGGACAGAGAGCGGTGCGAGTCAGCTGCGAAAGGGCGGCTCGCACCACAGCTGATCTGGAGGCCGGGGGCACTCGTAGGCAGGGCGGCTGGCTCAACAAAAAGGGCAAAAACAAACGTTGCGGGCCCCGAGCCCGTTGACGGTCTCGGTGGCGGCTTTCCTCCGGGGACAAAGGCGAGGTGCCCAGCGGCTCAAGCAGAGCGAGGCTGGCACCCGAGGCGTCCGTCCAGCGGAGGTCTGTCCCCTGGGTCTGTTTGCGTCCGGTAGGGATTTCTGGCGGGAGGGTGAGGCACCGCAGCGGGCCTTCTTAGGCGGTCGACACAGCGATCCCCTCAGCGGGGGAAGAGCGGCTCAACGGAGCGGAGCTCTTCCTCGGCGGGGACGAGAGGACACAGTCGGTCACGGCCTGAGGAAAGGGCTGGGGGGCACCACAGCAGCGAGCCTTCCAGGCGGTCAACTCAGCGATCTCCTCAGCGGGGGAAGAGCGGCTCAACGGAGCGGAGCTCTTCCTCGGCGGGGACGAGGAGACACAGTCGGTCACGGCCTCAGGGAGGGGCTGGGGGGCACCAAAGTCACAGCTCCGGCAGTAGTAGATATCCCGGTTAATTACCGGCAGACGAGCAGAGGCAGGTTGAGCCAGATGGTCCTGTGGCTCAGGTCAGGGGGCAAGCTCAGTCAAGCCCTTGGAGAATGTTTAAGCACAAAGCAGCAAAGTCTTTTCCTATCAAGTCTTTTCCTCTCCTTTCTCAGCAAGGCAAGCAGCAGGCCAGTTCTCCCAGCGTCTCTTCTCCTTCTAGTCGGGCAGAGGTCCTTCGTGGTGAAACAGGATTCTAATTTACAAGGAGCAGGGCTCCTACTTTTATACACAGTTTCTTTTGTTCTCACTGGCCAGGGGGGCCTCTGCATAACTGCTCTCAGCTCCTGAGCACTTGTGGTGGGTACTTCTGCTTCTGCATTCAGTGTGAGGGCAGGCACATCAGCCGCTCCCCAGGGGGGCGGAGCCGGCATTGTGAAGACAGGGGCAGCCTGAGCACTCTGTTGACAAGCTTCGGTCCTTCCTGGGCCAGGTGCAGGCTGAGTCATCAGTCGCTCCCCAGGAGGGCGGAGCCAGCATTGTGGTGGCAGAGCACAGCCTGATGCATCATTCAGGGGAAACTCCCACCACCCACTAAGGTGTCATCTGGCTATTCACTACCTGTCAACTCCCAGCCCTGTCACTCACACACACCAGACAGTCAGATCCACATCCAAGCAGAGGCGGGCTGAAATGGTTAGGCAAGCAAATGCTAACTTTCTAAAAGTAGCATTTGCAAACACAGGATATTAAAATAAACTTTACTAAAAGAAGTATTTTATTATTCTGAGTTCAGGCATACTAAACATTAATTTCTACCATGTTCCCTGAGCCTGCTGGGATTATAGAGTGTAATAATTCCAGCAGCCCATCTGGCCTAGAAGGGAACTGGTAGCCTTACAATAGTGAAAAACGAATTTGGCAGTAATTCACTATTAGAACATGCCACACACATCAGGGCATGTTCTACCTTACACTTACAATGCACCCTGCCCTTAGGCCTACCATAGGGGTGACTAATATGAAGTTAAGGGAAGGTTTAGGGGCTGGCAAGTGTGTGCACTTGCCCAGCCAGCATGACAGTACCAGACTGCACGCAGGTTCTGCAATGGCAGACCCTAGACACATTTTAAGGCTGCTTCTGTGGGTGGCGCAACCAGCGCTGCAGGCCCACTAGCAGTATTGGCATTCACAAGCCCTGGCACTCCTGGTGCACTTTACTGGGGACTGACAGTAAATCCAATGAACCAATCCGGTATATCAATCACATGTACACTTTTCACAGGGAGAGCATATGCACTTTAGCACTGGTCAGCAGTGGTAAAAGTGCCCAGAGTCATTAAACCAACAAAAACAGGTCAGAGAGAGTATTGGAGGAAGGCAAAAAGTTTAGGGATGACCCTGCCAAGAGGCCCAGGTCCAACAGTAGTTTTGAACCTGAAGTTCTCGATAATCTAGAAAGAAGGTTGTTTAAGAAGAAAGCCCGGCCGGCAATGTTTGATTCTTTCCGTTATTGGCGAAAAGAATCTAAACAGAGAGAAATTAAAAAGTTGAAGAAAGAACAGAAAGAGCAAGAGTTGACTTTAGAACAGTCTGCTAAGCGGCTGCAACTCAACGAGTCTGAAAAAGCGATGGAGGTGGCCAATAGAGAGCGTAATCTAGCGATAGACAAGTGCTATCCTGCTTTGCCATCGAGTACAGCTAAGACAGTAGAGGACCCTGAAAAGGATCCCCTGTTGTCTTACTTGTTACGATCACCCCCACCGTATGCACAGGGTGCTACGGCTCCACCTATACCGAATGTTCAATTACCGGTTGCTGGACAACCTGGTGTTCCCGCTCCTCTGAATCAAGTTCCTGTACCTCCTGTGGTCAATATTAATGTTCCTTTGACAGCCCCTCTTCCAGGGTTGCCGGCTTCTTTACCTATGCCTGTGTCGCTCACACCTGCTAGTTCACAAGCTATTTTGCCTGCTACTCCTACTGTTCCTAATCTATCTGTTCCAACTGCTACTCTATTTACTGCCTCTGCTAATATTATGACTCCACTTTCTGTTCGTCGGAGAATCACTGATTCTGTCTCTAATATTCTATCTCCCTTCTATAAAACTCTGATTAAGACTCCTACCTCTGACTCTGTGCAGAGGCGTAGCCAGCTTCCCAGTACTGAAGAAAGAGGAATATTAGATTCCACTGCTCTTAGATGGGTTTCAAAAGTTGGAAGATATAATGTACAAGATGTATTAGATACATTTATGCAATGGAATGAACCGACACAACGATATGTGTTCGATGAAATGTGTTTCCTTCTACGTGAGGAATTGGAAGAGGATGACCCTGAATCAAATCTAGGAGAATTAATTAATGTTCAGAAAGAGTTTGCTGCAGGTATGATAGTCGGTCAAAATATAAAAGAAGCGATGGAACTGGTTCTAAGTTATAGGACCGACTCATCCCTTCGTTCACCAAGAGAGTTAGGGAAACGTAGTACGAAACAAAATCGTCAATATCCAATGAGAGAGGTTCCACCAATTTGGCGTGAAGCTGTGCAAGCTAATGCACCGCTTGGTATCGCAGCCGCTCCGGCCCAATTCCAGAGAGTATGGATACATATTCCATGGAAGCGAGCTGAAGTATTAGCAGTGAAACAGGCCTTGCCAGATCCGCGTAAAAATCCTGCAGGGTACTACAAAGAGTTGGCTCAAACAGTTGACGCTTGTGTATTGAATCTTGCTGACATAGATCTGCTATTTGGTAATGTAGTACCACAACCAATTTGGGCTAAAATTCGTAAAGAGAATCATCCAGTTGCCCTAGGTGGTGATTGGGCGGCTATAATTGCAGCGGATGGTCAACAAGTCGGTGGTTCTAAACCTGAACCCTTAATTGCTAATTTGCCCGGTAGAATAATCGATTTAATGAAAACCTTGATGCCAGCATTGCGCGTTAACTGGGACAAATTGTCCGCGTGCAAACAAAAGAAAGACGAAAGCGTCTCCGACTTTTTCACAAGATTCGAGGAGACTTTCGTGGATCATAGTGGTCAGGATATGAGCACAGAAGGAGGCCAGAGATTATTTGTTGATAAATTTGTGCACAATCTGTTGCCAGAACTTAGTGGTAAATTAAAGAATTCTGAAAGTGCGTGGGCTGTCTCTACGACTGCGCAAATACTTGCGACTGCCCAGTACTATGAAAATAGGGATAAAGAAGAGAAGGAAAAAACAGATAAAAAGACGAAAGATTTGAAAACTAAAGTACTTTTACAGCAAGCTTATCCGCCTCGCACGAATCAGACTAATATACAGCAAGGGCCATATCAAAGAACGGATTATAATTTTCAAAGGCCACAATACCAATGGAATCAATGTGCTTATTGCAAAATGGAAGGTCATTACAAAAATGAGTGTCCTGTTCGAACGCAAAATAATACTGCGACTGCTCAGAGAGGTCGTGGTGGTTATATGCAAAATTCTAGAGGTCGAGGAAGAGGCGCTATGCCTCCGCAGACGAGTGATCGCCCTTCTAATTATTTCGACCAGCGAAATGGACAATCTGCCCAACAGAATAGGTCTCCACAGTATCATGTTGAAGACTATTATGAAGCTAGTGAGGAAGGTCAGCAAAGTGAGTACTAGGACAGCCATGGACAAAGAGAGGGAGTAGTATCAGTTCCAGTAGATCAGAGTGGGCCTTATGTCGCAGTAGCAACATCAGGTATAGTCGAACCGTTTCTGTTGGATACTGGTGCAGCAAAAAGTTCTATCATACATGCGAAACTCCCTGGCGCACCTTTGTCTGGCTCAACAAATGTTTCAGTAGGTTTTTCGGGCGCCCCTGTTCATAACCCTGTTTCTGGTCCTTTGTCTATTTCTGTTGGATCCTGTCAATTGAAAGCACCCCTGATTTTGACGACAGGTTGTAACGAAAATCTGCTTGGTTTAGACTTGTTAAAACGCCTATATGCGACATTATACTGTTCTCCAGAAGGAGTACAGCTTACGTTGGGTAAAAGAATAATCTCTCCGATGTACTTGTCGATGGATGCGCTCCCACCAGAGCTGCGTTCACTCCCTGATACTCTTTGGGCGACTGGACCTAATGATGTAGGTCTATTGGAAATTCCACCCTATATAGTAACTTTGAAAGCAAATGTCAAACTTCCACGAATTCCACAATACAGAATCTCTAGTGAAGGTGAGCGTGCGCTCCTACTGATAGTGCATGATCTGATTGAGAAAGACGTTATAGAAGAAACTAGAGGTAATGTCTGTAATAGTCCTGTACTGCCTATTTTGAAACGAACTGACCCTACAAAACCTCCAGTATATAGGTTTGTAATTGATCTTAGAGAGGTTAATAAAATTGTGATTCCACAGTTTCCTGTGGTTCCAGACATTACTGCATTGTTAACGTTGATTCCTGCTACAGCAGCATGGTTTTCGGTTGTCGACTTGAAAAATGCCTTTTTCAGCATTCCGATAGCCGAAGAAAGCAGAGATATCTTCGGTTTCTCTCTAGGAGGACGAAGCTTCAGGTTTAAACGCGCTCCACAAGGCTATTGTGAAAGCCCATCCATTTACAGTCAAGCATTAAAAAGCCAGTTAGATTCCTTCGTACTTCCTCCTGGTTCTGCTTTAATACAATATGTTGATGATCTTCTAGTGGCTGCTGATGACAAGGAAACTTGCAAAACAGCTACGATTTCTTTATTGCATCATTTGTCAAATTTGAATCACAAGGTGTCACCTTCAAAAATGCAATACTGCTGCCAAGAAGTGACCTACCTAGGTCATCTCTTGTCAAAGGAGGGAAGGAAGTTGACCCCAGAGAGAATAAAGGCAATTACACAGATGAATGTTCCTAGCACGCAGAGAGAAGTACGTGCCTTTTTAGGTATTACCTCATATTGTAGGCAATGGATCCCAAATTTTTCTCTTTTGGCAAAACCATTGGTAGCCTTGACTGGGAAAGGTGTTCCGAGTCCGGTACCATGGTCTGCTGAATGTCAGCAGAGTTTTTCTGAATTGCGAAATGCACTGTGTTCAGCACCTGTATTGGGTACACCCGATTACAGTAAGCCTTTCACGCTCTATGTCCATGAGAGAGAAGGTTGCGCGTTGAGTGTGTTGACACAGAAATTTGGTGATAAACAACGCCCTTGTGCGTATTTTTCATCAACATTAGATCCAGTAGCTAGAGCGTTGCCTAGTTGCTTGAGAGCTACAGCCGCAGCTGCAGCCTCCATTCGACAATCTGCTGGTTTAGTAATGAACAACATGCTAGTAGTTATGGTTCCTCATGCTGTGGATACACTCATGAATCGAACCAAGACGCAACACCTTACCAGTGCTAGATTATCAGGTTACGAACTGACACTGTTAGCGAGTCATATTCAGATCAAAAGATGCAATGTATTGAATCCAGCAACATTGTTGCCGACTAGCCAAGAGTCGAGTGATTCCGAACCACACGACTGTTGTTTCAAAACTGAGGAAGAAACAAAAGGACGAATTGATCTAAAAGACACTCCGTTATCAGATCCAGATGGAACGTTGTATGTTGATGGGTCTTGCTTCAAATTAGAGAATGGTGATGTGACTGCTGCTTATGCAGTAACGACTTTGAGTACGATTGTGGAGACTGCAAGAGTGAGTCAGAATTCTGCCCAGGCTGCAGAATTGATCGCGCTAACAAGAGCGTGCGTTTTAGCTAAGGGAAAGAGAGTGAATGTGTTCACAGATAGTCAGTACGCGTTCGGCGTGGCCCATAGTTTTGGCCGCTTGTGGAAAGAGAGAGGTTTCATTACGTCCCATGGGACTAAGATTCAACATGGCCAGCTAGTTAATGACTTGTTGGAATCTCTAACCTTGCCGACTGAAGTTGCGATTGTGAAATGCAGTGCTCATAAAGCAATCACGGATGATGTTGGTCGTGGGAATGCTTTTGCCGATGAGACTGCAAAACAGACAGCTAGAAACATGATGAGTAGAATGTATGTTGCAACGTCTGCAAGATGGATTTCTGAGTCTGGAATGTGTGAAGACACAGTGGAAAGCGTAAAAGAAATTCAGAAAGAGGCGACTGAGGAGGAAAAACTTGCATGGAGAGAGAGCACGGGTAAATTGGACTCGAGTGGGTGTTGGATTGACTTGTCGGAACAACAGCGTTGGATGTTGCCTGATGCGTATGTGCTTGCAGTAGTGACGATGGCACATGGAACAGCGCACATCAGTTCAAAAGGGATTTGTAAGATGTTGGCTCCGGTCTGGAAGAATGATGGGATTAGTAAGTGTGCAGAGAGAGTGGTGAGAAATTGTATGGTATGCTTGATGCATAATCCTGGCAAGGGAATCCCCACACCTGCAGGTCACTTCGCTCCTCCTTCCTGCCCCTTTGAAGTGATCCAGCTAGACTTCATTCACATGGATCGTTGTAATAATCTGAAATACGTCCTAGTGGTAGTTTGTGCGTTCTCCAGATGGATCGAAGCATACCCACTGAAGGACAATACTGCTTTGTCCACTGCCAAAATCCTTCTTAAAGAGTACTTCCCCAGATTCGGAATGCCACGGATTGTATGGTCAGATAACGGAAGTGAGTTCGTAGGGAAAGTTATGCAGAGTGTGTGTGCCGGCCTAGGGATTAGACAGAAGTTTCATAGTGCGAATCATCCCCAGTCCGCGGGTTTAGTCGAGGGTTACAATGGCACCCTTAAACTGAAACTTGCTAAGATACAAGCATCCACGGGTTTGTCCTGGCCAGACGCATTGCCTTTGGCTTTGCTATCAACAAGAGCAACTGTACATTCTAGAGTAGGGCTTAGTCCATATGAAATAGTTTTTGGTCGTCCTGCAAATGTTTGGGGGGTACCTAGACCAAAAGAATTCAAGCAGCTGGAATACCCAATGTTAATTGATTACCTTTTCGACTTGACTGCTAAATTGAGTCTTATTCACCAACAGGTTTTCGATGCATTGCCAAAGCCACCGGAGAGTCCAGGCCATCAGCTGAAACCAGGTGACCAGGTGGTCATTAGAAATTTTGCAAGAACGAAAAATCTTCAGCCCAGATTCATTGGCCCTTTTCAAGTCTTACTAGCAACGAGAACTGCTATTCGTGTGGCCGGAAGGAAGAACTGGATCTATACGACACATGTCAAACGTGTGCCTCTGCCACTTCCTTACGACAACTGGGTAAAGAAAGGAATCGGTGCCTCTGAAACGGAACAAGTCCCCAGGTTCATACCTTTCAGCGATGCAGAACTGATCACGGATTCACCAAATTCTGACTCTCCTCCTGAAACTGCTCTTTTGAACCCTGAACATTTGCCATCTGCAAATGTAAACATTACAACGTCGGCTGAAAATACACTGTTTCCAGATCAGACAGCTCCTGCAAAACTGAGATACAACTTGCGACCTCGCAATATGGACAAATAAAGCAGGAAACTGCCTATTTTCAGATTTGAATTTTCTATACATTGCCTCCAGCCAGGAAGTTTGCTAATACTTTGTATTGTTTCTTTTTGTTTTAAAATTGCCTTGCCGTCTGGGTAGCCGTAGGGTCGTGGCTGTGTGCCTAGTTGAATCTGCGGGGGTCAGACACAAGGTCGATCTTTCTGTTAGTTCTGGGAACTCCCAGGGCTGATAGAGGCATTTTCATCTACGTACACATCATCAGTGGTCACGAGCGGATTGTAGAAGATGGAGCTTCCTGAGCTGCAACGAGAAAATGTAATTTATGGGCGCAGAAATAGACTGAACAGAATACTTCACAGCAAATGTTTTCTAATGCAATGTGCAGTTACGTTTTTAATCGTTTTGATAACGTTGGTGGGTGGAATCATCTTTGGTGTGCATTTGATTTTCATGCCGGTAACTACAGTACCTCCCCTTGATCCTACTACTTCTACGGTTTCTTCTATGCATTCTTTTCACTCATTTCCTGAACACGAACAAGCTCGACGCTCAGAATTTATTAACAATACATTTGTACAGCTCTTGCATCAACACCAACTGGTAGTTAATACTACAGACTGCTGGGTGTGCGGCTTGATACCTCACACTATGGATAAAGGCATTCCCTATCTAGTCTTGCCTTTTAGCTACAATGGATCATTTCAGGCCTTTCAGACCATTTTTTCATATGCCCTTGAGACCTATCCTCCGCGTCCACCACGGTCCACTAAATACAACTCAGCCAACAAAGCTTTAGTCCAGGGAATTATTGACATGATTAAAGACGTCAATAATACTCCATCTTACCCTAGAGATGAATTACGGGTGTATTTGAGTTGGAACTCTACCGAGTATCGCCTTAGTTTGGGAGAAAGCAAGCGTAAAAGCTCCACTTCAGTTTGGGTCGTGCCTCACCGAGGTCAGGTCTGTTTACAAGGAAATGGGAGAAATCTGAGAGCTCAGCTAGGGAGGAGTGAGTGCGTTGAGACTTACGTATTTCCGTCTAACTCCTCCCCTGCCTTCCTGACTGCTAGGGGTACCTACTTCATCTGTCAGGACAGAGCATATACATGGCTGCCTGCTGACTTTTCAGGTTCATGTTATATTGCTCGATTGTTACCTCCGACATACACTGCTTCTTCAGATTATCACAAGACCAGAGTAGCAAGAGGTGTCTTCAGCAAGGAAGATACCGCTGGTCAGGAAGCTGGAGACTTCTTCAAAGGTTTCCTTCCGTTTTGGGGGCCTATGGCCAATAGTAGAAATCTACGTCAACTAACACGGGTAGTTGAATCTACTATCACAGAAACGGCTGGTGCCCTTAGTAACTTAACAGCTGAGCTTCAGGCGGATCGTCTCATGACGTTGCAGAACCGAATGGTTCTAGACGTAATACTTGCAGATCGAGGTGGGGTATGCAGAATGATCCAATCGAGCTGCTGTGTCTTTATTCCAAATAATGCTCCAACAGTCTATGAAGCGATCTCTAAGCTACACAAGATTTCCGACTCTATACACGTAGATAAGGGAAACTGGTCCTTCATGGAGTGGTTTTGGACTCTGGTATCAGCGTGGGGATGGAAGGTTCTGATGGTCATTGGTGCCATCCTAGTATTTCTGTTCTCGTGCTGCCTTATTATCCAATGTGGTCCCGCTTTGTGTAGTCTCTGTGCTGCAACCTGTTTCAGAAAACCACCTGCATTTGGAGAAAAGGTACGAGACAAGATGATGGTGCAACAACATGTCACTGACCTAATGAGCATAGAATTAGACTCTGACTCTGACATAGACTGAGTAATTGCCTATGTAAGGGCAAAAGGAGGGTCTGAGGTTCCGTGACGATTTTACTCGTGTTTGTAACATTGTCGTAAATACATAATTTTGGTATCAGTGAACCGCAAATGATCCATTTAGTATATCCTGGTGTTTTCGCTATGCTACGAGCAAGAGCACTCCTGTTATGAACACATTTCTGATCTACCCGTGGCATCCATCTTAGAACACGGAAGCCATTTTGTATTCCTTGCCCTCACATAGTCAATGGACACGCAATGACCTCTTTTCATCTAAGGACACGTAGGCTTTAACCGGCGATTCACCTTGCGAGGGACACGTGCACCTTAGGCCAGCAACGCTGTGGCAGCATGACTCGGCAAGAACTGCCTCCCCAGCCTGAGGCCAGTCCTGCTATACTGGTTCTTGTGTTCGTTGGCCTGATCATGATTAGGCGGCCGAAGCTGGTAACCGTGCCCATTTACGACCCACAAACATCTCTTATCCTGTCTTTCTATCTTCTGCACCTGGCTCTGCTCCTTTCCTTCTGGGCCTTTATTAGGGGGAGGTAACGAAATTTACGATGAGGCGGTTCGGGTCTTGAATGAGAAATTGACATGGGATTATGATGGAATAGTGGGAACCCCTCATTCGTAATGTTTTGACATCAGATACTGTTGACGATTCCTGTGCAACGCCAAATATTTATTGTTTAAGACACGAATGTTTAGAACTGTGGTAACATGTAAAGAATTTGCCCCGAGCAGAATATTTAGTATATAAGGAACAACCCTCTTTGTACAAATTGAACAGGCTCCTAGATACTGCCCATGTGTAGTTTCTGTGACTTCTGTGTCCCTGCAGTAATAAACCTTTGGTCTTTGACGCCACCATCGAGAAGCCCGTGTTTCTGTTTGTTTGTGCACCGAGACAGGTTGAACTCCGGGGTCTTCGGGTGTTATCCCTGACACCTCTGGACAGAACCAAAAAGTCCAGAACTCCAATCCCCGAGCTGCAGGCAGGAGTGACCCTGGGTCTGTGCACAGCTCACTATGCACAGCTCACTCACCCCCATCCCACGCTTGTTGCCCGAGCTGCAGGCAGGAGTGACCCTGGGTCTGTGCACAGCTCACTGTGCACAGCTCACTCACCCCCATCCAACCCTTGTTGCCCGAGCTGCAGGCAGGAGTGATTCTGGATCTGTGCACAGCTCACTGTGCACAGCTCACTGGCACCATCCCTCCCTTGATCCCCGAGCTACAGGCAGGAGTGACCCTGGGTCTGTGCACAGCTCACTATGCACAGCTCACTCACTCCCATCCCGCCCTTGATCCCCGAGCTGCAGGCAGGAGTGACCCTGGGTCTGTGCACAGCTCACTATGCACAGCTCACTCACTCCCATCCCGCCCTTGATCCCCGAGCTGCAGGCAGGAGTGACCCTGGGTCTGTGCACAGCTCACTATGCACAGCTCACTCACCCCCATCCCACCCTTGTTGCCCGAGCTGCAGGCAGGAGTGACCCTGGGTCTGAGCACAGCTCACTCACCCCCATCCCGCCCTTGATCCCCGAGCTGCAGGCAGGAGTGACCCTGGGTCTGTGCACAGCTCACTATGCACAGCTCACTCACCCCCATCCCGCCCTTGATCCCCGAGCTGCAGGCAGGAGTGACCCTGTGTCTGAGCACAGCTCACTATGCACAGCTCACTCACCCCCATCCAACCCTTGTTGCCCGAGCTGCAGGCAGGAGTGACCTTGGGTCTGTGCACAGCTCACTATGCACAGCTCACTCACCCCCATCCCACCCTTGTTGCCCGAGCTGCAGGCAGGAGTGATTCTGGATCTGTGCACAGCTCACTCACCCCCATCCCGCCCTTGATCCCCGAGCTGCAGGCAGGAGTGACCCTGGGTCTGTGCACAGCTCACTATGCACAGCTCACTCACCCCCATCCAACCCTTGTTGCCCGAGCTGCAGGCAGGAGTGACCTTGGGTCTGTGCACAGCTCACTATGCACAGCTCACTCACCCCCATCCCACCCTTGTTGCCCGAGCTGCAGGCAGGAGTGATTCTGGATCTGTGCACAGCTCACTGTGCACAGCTCACTGGCACCATCCCTCCCTTGATCCCCGAGCTGCAGGCAGGAGTGATTCTGGGTCTGTGCACAGCTCTCAGTGCACAGCTCACTCACCCCCATCACGCCCTTGATCCCCGAGCTGCAGGCAGGAGTGACTCTGGGTCTGTGCACAGCTCACTGTGCACAGCTCACTGGCCCCATCCCGCCCGTGATCCCTGAGCTGCAGGCAGGAGTGACCCTGGGTCTGTGCACAGCTCACTGTACACAGCTCACTGGCCCCATCCCGCCCGTGATCCCTGAGCTGCAGGCAGGAGTGACCTTGGGTCTGTGCACAGCTCACTATGCACAGCTCACTCACCCCCATCCCACCCTTGTTGCCCGAGCTGCAGGAAGGAGTGAACCTGGGTCTGTGCACAGCTCACTGTGCACAGCTCACTGGCCCCCATCACGCCCTTGATCCCCGAGCTGCAGGCAGGAGTGACCCTGGGTCTGTGCACAGCTCACTGTGCACAGCTCACTGGCCCCCATCACGCCCTTGATCCCCGAGCTGCAGGCAGGAGTGACCCTGGGTCTGTGCACAGCTCACTATGCACAGCTCACTCACCACATCCCGTCCGTGATCCCCGAGCTTCAGGCAGGAGTGACCCTGGGTCTGTGCACAGCTCACTATGCACAGCTCACTCACCCCCATCCAACCCTTGTTGCCCGAGCTGCAGGCAGGAGTGACCCTGGGTCTGTGCACAGCTCACTGTGCACAGCTCACTGGCCCCATCCCGCCCTTGATCCACGAGCTGCAGGCAGGAGTGACCCTGGGTCAGTGCACAGCTCACTGTGCACAGCTCACTGGCCCCATCCCGCCCGTGATCCCTGAGCTGCAGGCAGGAGTGACCCTGGGTCTGTGCACAGCTCACTGTGCACAGCTCACTGGCCCCCATCACGCCCTTGATCCCCGAGCTGCAGGCAGGAGTGACCCTGGGTCTGTGCACAGCTCACTATGCACAGCTCACTCACCACATCCCGTCCGTGATCCCCGAGCTGCAGGCAGGAGTGACCCTGTGTCTGAGCACAGCTCACTATGCACAGCTCACTGGCCCCATCCCGCCCGTGATCCCTGAGCTGCAGGCAAGAGTGACCCTGGGTCAGTGCACAGCTCACTCACCCCCATCCCACCCTTGATGCCCGAGCTGCAGGCAGGAGGGACTCTGGGTCAGTGCACAGCTCACTGTGCACAGCTCACTGGCACCATCCCTCCCTTGATCCCCGAGCTGCAGGCAGGAGTGACTCTGGGTCTGTGCACAGCTCACTCACCCCCATCCCACCCTTGTTGCCCGAGCTGCAGGCAGGAGGGACTCTGGATCTGTGCACAGCTCACTATGCACAGCTCACTCACCCCCATCCCACGCTTGTTGCCCGAGCTGCAGGCAGGAGTGACCCTGGGTCTGTGCACAGCTCACTATGCACAGCTCACTCACCCCCATCCCGCCCTTGATCCCCGAGCTGCAGGTAGGAGTGACCCTGGGTCTCTGCACAGCTCACTGTGCACAGCTCACTCACCCCCATCCCACCCTTGATGCCCGAGCTGCAGGCAGGAGTGACCCTGGGTCTGAGCACAGCTCACTATGCACAGCTCACTGGCGCCATCCCTCCCTTGATCCTCGAGCTGCAGGCAGGAGTGATTCTGGATCTGTGCACAGCTCACTATGCACAGCTCACTGGCCCCATCCCGCCCTTGATCCCCGAGCTGCAGGCAGGAGTGACCCTGGGTCTGTGCACAGCTCACTGTGCACAGCTCACTCACCCCCATCCCACCCTTGATGCCCGAGCTGCAGGCAGGAGTGACCCTGGGTCTGAGCACAGCTCACTCACCCCCATCCCACCCTTGATCCCCGAGCTGCAGGCAGGAGTGACTCTGGATCTGTGCACAGTTCACTGTACACAGCTCACTCCCCCCATCCCACCCTTGATCCCCGAGCTGCAGGCAGGAGTGACCCTGGGTCTGTGCACAGCTCACTATGCACAGCTCACTCACCCCCATCCCACCCTTGTTGCCCGAGCTGCAGGCAGGAGTGATTCTGGATCTGTGCACAGCTCACTATGCACAGCTCACTCACCCCCATCCCACCCTTGATGCCCGAGCTGCAGGCAGGAGTGACCCTGGGTCTGTGCACAGCTCACTATGCACAGCTCACTGGCCCCCATCCCACCCTTGATGCCCGAGCTGCAGGCAGGAGTGACCCTGGGTCTGTGCACAGCTCACTATGCACAGCTCACTCACCCCTATCCCACCCTTGCTGCCCGAGCTGCAGGCAGGAGTGACCCTGGGTCTGTGCACAGCTCACTATGCACAGCTCACTCACCCCCATCCCACCCTTGATGCCCGAGCTGCAGGCAGGAGTGACCCTGGGTCTGTGCACAGCTCACTATGCACAGCTCACTCACCCCCATCCCACCCTTGATGCCCGAGCTGCAGGCAGGAGGGACTCTGGGTCAGTGCACAGCTCTCTGTGCACAGCTCACTGGCACCATCCCGCCCGTGATCCCCGAGCTGCAGGCAGGAGTGACCCTGGGTCAGTGCACAGCTCTCAGTGCACAGCTCACTCACCCCCATCCCACGCTTGTTGCCCGAGCTGCAGGCAGGAGTGACCCTGGGTCTGTGCACAGCTCACTATGCACAGCTCACTCACCCCCATCCCGCCCTTGATCCCCGAGCTGCAGGTAGGAGTGACCCTGGGTCTCTGCACAGCTCACTATGCACAGCTCACTCACCCCCATCCCGCCCTTGATCCCCGAGCTGCAGGCAGGAGTGACTCTGGGTCTGTGCACAGCTCACTGTGCACAGCTCACTGGCCCCATCCCGCCCTTGATCCCCGAGCTGCAGGTAGGAGTGACCCTGTGTCTGAGCACAGGTCACTATGCACAGCTCACTGGCACCATCCCTCCCTTGATCCCCGAGCTGCAGGCAGGAGTGACCCTGGGTCTGTGCACAGCTCTCAGTGCACAGCTCACTCACCCCCATCACGCCCTTGTTCCCCGAGCTGCAGGCAGGAGTGACTCTGGGTCTGTGCACAGCTCACTGTGCACAGCTCACTGGCCCCATCCCGCCCTTGATCCCCGAGCTGCAGGCAGGAGTGACCCTGGGTCTGTGCACAGCTCACTATGCACAGCTCACTCACCACATCCCGTCCGTGATCCCCGAGCTGCAGGCAGGAGTGACTCTGGGTCTGTGCACAGCTCACTGTGCACAGCTCACTCACCCCCATCCCACCCTTGTTGCCCGAGCTGCAGGCAGGAGGGACTCTGGATCTGTGCACAGCTCACTGTGCACAGCTCACTCACCCCCATCCCACCCTTGATGCCCGAGCTGCAGGCAGGAGTGACCCTGGGTCTGAGCACAGCTCACTATGCACAGCTCACTGGCGCCATCCCTCCCTTGATCCTCGAGCTGCAGGCAGGAGTGACCCTGGGTCTGAGCACAGCTCACTATGCACAGCTCACTGGCGCCATCCCGCCCTTGATCCCCGAGCTGCAGGCAGGAGTGACTCTGGGTCTGTGCACAGCTCACTGTGCACAGCTCACTGGCCCCCATCCCGCCCTTGATCCCCGAGCTGCAGGCAGGAGTGACCCTGGGTCTGTGCACAGCTCTCAGTGCACAGCTCACTCACCCCCATCCCACCCTTGATCCCCGAGCTACAGGCAGGAGGGACTCTGGATCTGTGCACAGCTCACTATGCACAGCTCACTCACCCCCATCCCACCCTTGATGCCCGAGCTGCAGGCAGGAGTGACCCTGGGTCTGTGCACAGCTCACTATGCACAGCTCACTCACCCCCATCCCACCCTTGATGCCCGAGCTGCAGGTAGGAGTGACCCTGTGTCTGAGCACAGGTCACTATGCACAGCTCACTCACCCCCATCCCACCCTTGATGCCCGAGCTGCAGGCAGAAGTGACCCTGGGTCTGAGCACAGCTCACTATGCACAGCTCACTGGCCCCATCCCGCCCTTGATCCCCGAGCTGCAGGTAGGAGTGACCCTGTGTCTGAGCACAGCTCACTATGCACAGCTCACTCACCCCCATCCCACCCTTGATGCCCGAGCTGCAGGCAGGAGGGACTCTGGGTCTGTGCACAGTTCACTGTACACAGCTCACTCCCCCCATCCCACCCTTGTTGCCCGAGCTGCAGGCAGGAGTGACCCTGGGTCAGTGCACAGCTCACTATGCACAGCTCACTCACCCCCATCCCACCCTTGATCCCCGAGCTGCAGGCAGGAGTGACCCTGGGTCTGTGCACAGCTTACTATGCACAGCTCACTCACCCCTATCCCACCCTTGCTGCCCGAGCTGCAGGCAGGAGTGACCCTGGGTCTGTGCACAGCTCACTATGCACAGCTCACTCACCCCCATCCCACCCTTGATGCCCGAGCTGCAGGCAGGAGGGACTCTGGGTCAGTGCACAGCTCTCTGTGCACAGCTCACTGGCACCATCCCGCCCGTGATCCCCGAGCTGCAGGCAGGAGTGACCCTGGGTCTGTGCACAGCTCACTGTGCACAGCTCACTGGCCCCATCCCACCCTTGCTGCCCGAGCTGCAGGCAGGAGTGATTCTGGATCTGTGCACAGCTCACTGTGCACAGCTCACTGGCACCATCCCGCCCGTGATCCCTGAGCTGCAGGCAGGAGTGACCCTGGGTCTGTGCACAGCTCACTATGCACAGCTCACTCACCCCATCCCACCCTTGTTCTCTGAGCTGCAGGCAGGAGTGACCCTGGGTCAGTACACAGCTCTCAGTGCACAGCTCACTGGCCCCATTCCGCCCTTGATCCACGAGCTGCAGGCAGGAGTGACCCTGGGTCTGTGCACAGCTCACTCCCCCCATCCCACCCTTGATCCCCGAGCTGCAGGCAGGAGTGACCCTGGGTCTGTGCACAGCTCACTGTGCACAGCTCACTGGCCCCATCCCGCCCGTGATCCCCGAGCTGCAGGCAGGAGTGACCCTGGGTCAGTGCACAGCTCTCAGTGCACAGCTCACTCACCCCCATCCCACCCTTGTTCTCTGAGCTGCGGGCAGGAGTGACCCTGGGTCAGTACACAGCTCTCAGTGCACAGCTCACTGGCCCCATTCCGCCCTTGATCCACGAGCTGCAGGCAGGAGTGACCCTGGGTCAGTGCACAGCTCAAATGCCAAGAAGGTGAAAAGGGTGGAGAAAGGAAGGTGGGAAGGAAAGTAGGAGCAGCAGGTGGGGGAGCAGACAAGTGCCAGTGGTGGTAAGTGGGAGAGGGAAGGGGCGTGGCCCCCTGGAGGTGTCAATCATACAACGGCCAGAAGCTATCGCATTGCGCAGTACTCACGGTCAGCCACGTTCTTCACCGCCACTCCGAAGGTGGGGCTGTCGCCAGCCTGCTGGTATCCAAGCAGGTGAGACTTCGGAGCGCCCTCGGATGATTGATAGGTGCCATCGATCGATCTGTTGACACCCAGCTCCATGGTCAGCAGGGTGCCATGCTCACTCTGCCAGATCCCGCCCACGTCACACTGGAAGAGAGGGGTGCGGGTGAGTTCATACTGAAAGAAAGGGTACGGGTGAGTTCACACTGAAAGAGAGGGGCGGGTGAGTTCACACTGAAAGAGAGGGGCGGGTGAGTTCACACTGAAAGAGAGGGGCGGGTGAGTTCACACTGAAAGAGAGGGGCGGGTGAGTTCACACTAAAAGACAGGGGCGGGTGAGTTCACACTGAAAGACAGGGGCGGGTGAGTTCACACTGAAAGAGAGGGTACGGGTGAGTTCACACTGAAAGAGAGGGTACGGGTGAGTTCACACTGAAAGAGAGGGGCGGGTGAGTTCACACTGAAAGAGAGGGTACGGGTGAGTTCACACTGAAAGAGAGGGGCGGGTGAGTTCACACTGAAAGAGAGGGGCGGGTGAGTTCACACTGAAAGAGAGGGGCGGGTGAGTTCACACTGAAAGACAGGGGCGGGTGAGTTCACACTGAAAGACAGGGGCGGGTGAGTTCACACTGAAAGAGAGGGTACGGGTGAGTTCACACTGAAAGAGAGGGGCGGGTGAGTTCACACTGAAAGAGAGGGGCGGGTGAGTTCACACTGAAAGAGAGGGGCGGGTGAGTTCACACTGAAAGAGAGGGGCGGGTGAGTTCACACTGAAAGAGAGGGGCGGGTGAGTTCACACTGAAAGGCAGGGAGACAGGGGCGGGTGAGTTCACACTGAAAGAGAGGGGCGGGTGAGTTCACACGGGAGGGAAGGGGCTGGATGAGTTCACACTGAAAGAGAGGGGCGTGGGTGAGTTCACACTAAATGAGAGGGGCACAGGTGAGCTCACATTGGATGAGTGATCACAGGTGAGTTCACTCTGAAAGAGAGGGGCGGGTGAGTTCACACTGGAAGAGAGGGGCGGGTGAGTTCACACTGAAAGAGAGGGCGTGGTGAGTTCACACTGAAAGAGAGGGGCGGGTGAGTTCACACTAAATGAGAGAGGCACATGTGAGTTCACACGGGAGGGAAGGGGCTGGATGAGTTCACATGGGAGGGAAGGAGCCGGGTGAGTTCACACTGGAAGACAGGGGCATGGGTGAGTTCACACTGGAAGAGAGGGGCGTGGGTGAGTTCACACTAAATGAGAGGGGCACAGGTGAGCTCACATTGGATGAGTGATCACAGGTGAGTTCACTCTGAAAGAGAGGGGCGTGGGTGAGTTCCGACAGAATGAGAGGGACCGGGTGAGTTTACACTTGAAGACAGGGGCCGGGTGAGATTGTGGTATATAAATAAATAATACCGGATCTAGGTTTGACTGGACATAGCAATAACAGATAGCTCAATAAATAAGAGTCAAGATTCGAGGTAGTAGGAGTTTGCAGGTTTAATACAGCATAAAGGACAGGAACAGGACAAGCTGCACAGGAATAGGATGGCAGCGCTGCCGGGGGCAGGATCTGGAATGAGCAGGCAGGCGTAACTTTAATAACAATGTACAACATATATATACTAAAACAGTTGCATTACAATACATATGATAGGCGGAGCAGTGGGTGTGGTCAATAGCAGTCGCGAAAGATAAGGGTGAAAGTGGGTGTAACAGGGCGTATACATAGACATGTGATGTAAACGTAACAGAATATGTCATAAATGGGGCGGAAACATGGAGGGGGCTACCTAAGGAGCCGGGACCTCTAACCTAGTGGTGCGCGCAAACTGGCAATGACGTATTACTAGGAGAAGCTGGGGGCTATGAACTCTGCGCTAGGAGTAGAGACTGAAGTCTGGAGAGTCAGGGCGACATGTACCTAAACCCTATCTAGTATCTAATGTTTAGAGGACATGTTGATATAAACTAGAAGTCAGGAGGGGAAAGGCTAACAGACTCTAAGACTGGAGCATGCATTATTCTACATGTAGTGCGTGTTGGAGAATATTAAATGAC
This sequence comes from Lissotriton helveticus, assembly GCF_964261635.1. Taxonomy (NCBI): domain Eukaryota; kingdom Metazoa; phylum Chordata; class Amphibia; order Caudata; family Salamandridae; genus Lissotriton; species Lissotriton helveticus. The sequence continues at coordinate 20,117,900 of NC_136059.1, forward strand.
CATTAATACAGTATTTCTCCTACATGGAGACGTAAAGACTAGACAATGACGGAAACTATTGATGCGATTCAGTAGCTTAGGAATGCAGAGAAGGAGGGCTGGACTGATAACTAGAATCATAACATACTCTTGGCAGACTCGTAGGCAGAGCCAGGCTGAGCCGGGCACTGCGAGGCAGGAAGTAAGTGAAGGGTCGAGGATACAGGTGGGGGCTGTGTCGCTCCTCAGCGAGAGCTCAGGAGACAGGAGCTGAATCTGGTGTCCGGGCCCTTTTGAGGCCTAGAAAAAGGGACTTTATAATGAAATAACGTGCACACTGAGAAACGTGGCAACGTAACTTTACATAGGCCTGATACTCGTAGCTTTCACGAGAACTGGAAACTGGCATACTAGTGATGGACACAACCAATGTTCCCTCTAATTTTTTCCCTCTGTGGGCGGCAGTGTAGGGTCTATGTGCGCTGCAAGGAAGACTATGTGCGCCAGGAACCAGACCGCGCGTGGGGGAGCGGCGCCAAATATCACTCTAAACCTTTGCTTAAAAAAGGGAAAAAACTGCATTTCCACACATACAGCGCCATGTTAAGGGTCTTAAGGCAGGTTTGCAAGTTGGATACACACACCATGACATGAATTGGTTACACAGGCAAGTACACTTCGTGTTTAGAAAAGCACAAGACTCCAATAGTGGTACCATCATAAGATTTTACTGCTGTAGGTATAATGTTACTTGTTGTATTATATATCTGGATGCAGAGACAGAAAGAAGCAGCAAAACACCAGCTGGGCGGCACACAAGCTAAGCAAAGATTTCAAACTTATGTGTTACCTAAAAGTAAAGCCAGCAAGTCCAAAAGCACGACCTGTAAAGCATGATGGTGCTCAGACCTGTCCAGGCATCCGCCTCTGTTCAGGGGGCACAGGAGCTAAATTATTGGCCATGCTGGAGAATTATTTCCAAGCAGCCCAGGGCGGCCGACTCCAGTCCACTGGGCATGGGAGAGTGCACTGCTGCATCATGCAGTCAGGAGACAGCAGTGAGAGGGCCAGTCATCACCAGTAGAGAGTCAAGGTGCCGAGGGGAAAAAAAAGAACTACAGAGCGAACACAGTAAGTATAACCACCAGCCACTGTCAGCCACTGTATTAACAGTCACAATCAAATTGAGTTAATTTTGGGAAAGAGCGTGATATTCTTTCTTTGGAAGTTCCCAACCACCTATTGAGGAACATCTTAAGCAAAGCCGTAAGCCATACACAGGGTATGGTAGCACGCCCAACTTATTATCGGCGATGTAAACTTTGGAACACGAGTTGGTGAATTACCTGGTGTGTATTCTAGCACCAAATGTTAATGTTTCGCCGAATACATCCGCCTTTGACAGAATTACTGAATAACGTAATCCACAGTAGGAACTGAGCTACACTTATGCAAGGGGCCCTGTAAGAAGCAAGAACTGCTGGGAGCCAGAGTGAGAAACTCCTGAGGAGAACTGCCTGTGAACAGCGAGACGACTAGGAAACAAATGTCGTAACGTAAAGTGAAGAGCTCTCTGGGAATCTGATCCCTCTCTCTGTTCCTGTCCATGGTTTCTCTTCCACTGGGACAATATGTGGGGTTTGAATACGCCAATATTAACTTGGCTATACTTTCTCCTTGGAAATTGTAGTTTTATGCCCGAGGATGGATCTACCCACATCACTGCACACTTCTATAACATAGTCCTTTCACAAAGGCAACAGATGTTCCCATGTCTGAAAGATGGCAAATACATATGCCAAAGTTTTAGCTCTCTCCACTACCCCAGTTCAGACATGGCCATATGCAAATCAGTCTGACCCTGTGCCTTATGGGAACAGTCCAGCCCAACTGCCAAGCCATGTCTTCCTTGGACCTGAAACAAGCATCCTGGAACCGGTTTCGGGTTCAAAACCTTCATCAGCCAGGCTATCTTGAATCCAGTGGCAAAGTGAGCAAGGGACAGGCGCGCAACACCCATTGGCCTCAAAGGGCTTCAGCACCACCCCCCATCTTGTGTGTGGCAGCCCGGGAAGAGACACTTCCCAGGCCGCTCACAGCCGCACCCGAGCAGTTCACAGGTCTTTAATGACCGTGTGCATATTAATGGGGCTTTGTTGTTGTTTCACCGCTTCTAAGAGCCCCTGCAGCTCGACTCTGCCGATTGCCTAAAGATTCAGCCCCCCCCGAAATTTGTTCTTAGCCCCCCCCACCCCCCGATTATTTCACTCTAGTTGCGCCTCTGGCAAGGGTCCATCAAAATCCCCATCCCCAACCGAGAGAGGAACGAGATAATCACACATCTCTGATGAAAAGCACTATCGCACAATCAATGGGGTGAAAAAATGCAACACCACAAGACCTCGGAGCTCGTGTATTTCTTGCGTTAGGCAGAGAAGGCAACACTGTCATAGCCCTGGTCCTCACGAACATCTTTTACAGCGGCATTTGGTAGCATGAACGGTATGTGATAGGTCAACCACATGTACAGTGCATCACAGTGACTTTAGACTGGAGGACCTTAAACAGTAAGCGTGTGGCACTGTTTTACCAGTCATAAGGTACAGTGGCTGTCCGTTGTATGAGTCAGCTTGCACAGTGTGCGGCACAGCTATGTACATCTACATGCACAGTATCTGTTGTCATTATGTCAGACCACATACACGGTAAGAGCTTACAATATATAAGTCAGAAGCAGTATGCATTAAAGGTATGCCTGGATTTTTACCAAACACCACACGCATCTCATTTGTGTCCGGATCTAGAATTATAGCATGAGCAAAATAAGTAACCAAATATTCACAGTGATAGATGAGCTGAATATGCTACATCCACGTATACGAAAAAATAATACGTTGTACTATATTATATGCTCCATTCTCAGCATCTGTTCTGCCATTACTTCTCCCAGACTCTCTTCTCTTCCTTTTCATGATCTCTGTCCTCTGCTCACTCCCACCTAAACGCTGCCTCTTCCCTTTCTCGGCCACTTCCATTCCAAACCTTCTTCATCTCTCCACTCACCTAATCAGCCAGCCATTCATTTTCACTTGTTAATGCTGTGGGGATAGAGCATGTCCTCTTTCACTTTTTCTTGCTATCACCCTAACAACCCTCTGCACTTGTTCACGCTTTCACCCTAACAACCCTCGGCTTCGATACACCCGTTCCGGTTCTCTGTCCCCTGCTTGCTTTGTCTGCCTTTCACAAATGAAAGGCAGCAAGTCTACAATCACGACGTAGTTGTAGACATGCTGCCTTTCATTTGTTAATAAAGCACAACTGGGGGGCTGATTGGGAGCCGTTGTTAAACTAATCATGTTAATCGCTGCGCTTAACGGGCGCGCGATTAACATGATTACTTACAAAAAGGGACATCATCTTACCGTTTTCGCGCCGCACGCATTTTAAAAGCGGCGGCGCGAAGGTCCTCAGTTGCCAGTGCGCGCGTTGTAATTTATAATGCGCGCTCCAGGTGATAGATGTGCGCGCCCGCTCATCCGCGCAGCTTGGAGGGAACAGTGGACACAACTGTAATTGCGTCTTTAATCAAACATGGGGGATACATATGCATATTAATCATGCACACATAACATAAGATGGAGGACACGTAGGGACACAGAACATGGCAAAATTTACTTTTCCACAAGATCACACAGAATGAGAGGGGCCAGCTGAATTCACACTGGAAGAGAGGGGTGTGGGTGAGTTCACATGGAAAGAGAGGGGGCGAGTAAGTTCACACTGAAAGAGAGGGGCACAGGTGAGTTCACACTTGAAGAGAGGGGCGTGGGTGAGTTCACACTGGAAGAAAGGGGCGCAGGTGAGTTGACACTGAAAGAGAGGGGTGCTGGTGAGTTCACACTGGAAGAGAGGGGTGCTGGTGAGTTCACACTGGAAGAGAGGGGTGCTGGTGAGTTCACACTGGAAGAGAGGGGTGCTGGTGAGTTCACACTGGAAGAGAGGGGCCGGGTGAGTTCACACTGGAAGAGAGGGGCCGGGTGAGTTCACACTGGAAGAGAGGGGTGCTGGTGAGTTCACACTGGAAGAGAGGGGTGCTGGTGAGTTCACACTGGAAGAGAGGGGTGCTGGTGAGTTCACACTGGAAGAGAGGGGCCGGGTGAGTTCACACTGGAAGAGAGGGGCCGGGTGAGTTCACACTGGAAGAGAGGGGTGCTGGTGAGTTCACACTGGAAGAGAGGGGCCAGGTGAGTTCACACTGGAAGAGAGGGGTGCTGGTGAGTTCACACTGGAAGAGTTGGGCCGGGTGAGTTCACTAGTGAGCAGAAGCAGTGCAGTCCCCTTAGAGATGAGATAGTCAGTGCAGCGGGGAAAGGAGGGAGAAAAGTGGGGACTGTGGGCAGGGAATCAGAGGGGGGGAGGATGGGGTCAGGGGGCGGCGAATCAGAGGGGGGATACCCGAGGAAGGGGTCAGGGGGCGGAGAATCAGAGGGAGGATACCCGAGGATGGGGTCAGTGGGTGGAGAATCAGAGGGAGGATACCCGAGGATGGGGTCAGGGGGGCGGAGAATCAGAGGGGGGATACCTGAGGATGGGGTCAGTGGGTGGAGAATCAGAGGGGGGATACCCGAGGATGGGGTCAGGGGGGCGGAGAATCAGAGGGAGGATACCCGAGGATGGGGTCAGTGGGTGGAGAATCAGAGGGAGGATACCCGAGGATGGGGTCAGTGGATGGAGAATCAGAGGGAGGATACCCGAGGATGGGGTCAGTGGGCGGAGAATCAGAGGGGGGATACCTGAGGATGGGGTCAGTGGGCGGAGAATCAGAGGGAGGATACCCGAGGATGGGGTCAGTGGGCGGAGAATCAGAGGGAGGATACCCGAGGATGGGGTCAGTGGGCGGAGAATCAGAGGGGGGATACCCGAGGATGGGGTCAGTGGGCGGAGAATCAGAGGGAGGATACCCGAGGATGGGGTCAGTGGGTGGAGAATCAGAGGGAGGATACCCGAGGATGGGGTCAGTGGGCGGAGAATCAGAGGGAGGATACCCGAGGATGGGGTCAGTGGGTGGAGAATCAGAGGGGGGATACCCGAGGATGGGGTCAGGGGGGCGGAGAATCAGAGGGAGGATACCCGAGGATGGGGTCAGGGGGTGGAGAATCAGAGGGAGGATACCCGAGGATGGGGTCAGTGGGTGGAGAATCAGAGGGAGGATACCCGAGGATGGGGTCAGGGGGGCGGAGAATCAGAGGGAGGATACCCGAGGATGGGGTCAGTGGGTGGAGAATCAGAGGGGGGATACCCGAGGATGGGGTCAGGGGGGCGGAGAATCAGAGGGAGGATACCCGAGGATGGGGTCAGTGGGTGGAGAATCAGAGAGGGGATACCCGAGGATGGAGTCAGTGGGTGGAGAATCAGAGGGAGGATACCCGAGGATGGAGTCAGTGGGTGGAGAATCAGAGGGGGGATACCCGAGGATGGGGTCAGGGGGGCGGAGAATCAGAGGGAGGATACCCGAGGATGGGGTCAGTGGGTGGAGAATCAGAGAGGGGATACCCGAGGATGGGGTCAGGGGGCGGAGAATCAGAGGGGGGATACCCGAGGATGGGGTCAGGGGCGGAGAATCAGAGGGGGGATACCCGAGGATGGGGTCAGGGGGGCGGAGAATCAGAGGGAGGATACCCGAGGATGGGGTCAGTGGGCGGAGAATCAGAGGGGGGATACCCAAGGATGGGGTCAGTGGGTGGAGAATCAGAGGGGGGATACCCGAGGATGGGGTCAGGGGGGCGGAGAATCAGAGGGAGGATACCCGAGGATGGGGTCAGTGGGTGGAGAATCAGAGGGAGGATACCCGAGGATGGGGTCAGTGGGTGGAGAATCAGAGGGGGGATACCCGAGGATGGGGTCAGGGGGGCGGAGAATCAGAGGGGGGATACCCGAGGATGGGGTCAGTGGGTGGAGAATCAGAGGGGGGATACCCGAGGATGGGGTCAGGGGGGCGGAGAATCAGAGGGAGGATACCAGAGGATGGGGTCAGTGGGTGGAGAATCAGAGGGAGGATACCCGAGGATGGGGTCAGGGGGCGGAGAATCAGAGGGGGGATACCCGAGGATGGGGTCAGGGGGGCGGAGAATCAGAGGGAGGATACCCGAGGATGGGGTCAGTGGGTGGAGAATCAGAGGGAGGATACCCGAGGATGGGGTCAGTGGGTGGAGAATCAGAGGGGGGATACCCGAGGATGGGGTCAGTGGGCGGAGAATCAGAGGGAGGATACCCGAGGATGGGGTCAGTGGGCGGAGAATCAGAGGGAGGATACCCGAGGATGGGGTCAGTGGGTGGAGAATCAGAGGGAGGATACCCGAGGATGGGGTCAGGGGGGCGGAGAATCAGAGGGAGGATACCCGAGGATGGGGTCAGTGGGCGGAGAATCAGAGGGAGGATACCCGAGGATGGGGTCAGTGGGCGGAGAATCAGAGGGAGGATACCCGAGGATGGGGTCAGTGGGTGGAGAATCAGAGGGGGGATACCCGAGGATGGGGTCAGGGGGGCGGAGAATCAGAGGGGGGATACCCGAGGATGGGGTCAGTGGGTGGAGAATCAGAGGGGGGATACCCGAGGAAGGGGTCAGGGGGCGGAGAATCAAAGGGGGGATACCCGAGGATGGGGTCAGGGGGCGGAGTCAGAGGTGTGGCCCGAAGAAGCAAAACATCCTAATCTTTACTATTTGTTTGGCATTTCACTGACCAGCTACAGCTTATAACATTATTTATTTCAACCAATGGACACACAGGTTTATTTAAGGTTTAATTTGAGTTATTGACACTAAAATACACTCACAAAGTGGGATATGGTTCAAATCACAGAAGGCCCCAAATACTCTTAAAAGTGCAAGCACAAGACATTTGTGTCTGAGCCGTGGAGTCATCAGCTCTTCTCCTCCCTTTTTCCGCATGAGCAGTTCAAACATTAATGGCAAAATATTAAATATCCCAGTTTGCCAATGTTTTCCACATAATTATGGCTCTGCCATATTTGCGACACCATACATCATCTGCTGCATAATCAGACGATTTTAATATAAAACATTTTGTAGCTCAAACAGATGAAAAGTTACAAAAAATGTGCCTTGTGTTGCTGCGAAGTGGACAGCTCTTTTGCAAAGGTTGACTGGTCACCTTTCCCACTGCTGCATTTCTATGTCACACTGACACTAATAAAGCAACATCTTTGCATAGACTGTAGGTATGTGTAAAAATGTCAAAATGATAATGTATCAGAAAATATACCGCAATACGCTGCAGCCTTTTCTGCTGCATAATTTAGCTAACACCTCCACATAATTTCGCTCCATTGCTGCGTAATTCCAATGGCCCGAAAGCAGGCAGCACATGTTAAAAGGGCTTGTGAATAAACCAGAGAGACCGTGGAGTTTGCAAACTTAGGTCAGTGTACATGCAGATACTACTGCATTGCTGATCCCTGGCGAGTTGCAGCTACTACTGCTGAAAGAAGGCCAATGGAGGCACCAATGGGTGAGGCGGGCCGACCTCAAGAGTCCTGTGACCTCAGTGACAGAGTCACTGTCACTCTAGAGTGTGCTGCTCCATAGGCCTGACTGCAAGGCTGGAGGCCAGCTTCTGTATGGTTTGTGGTGGACAGGCTTCAAGGTTAACCCACACGGCCACTGCTGGGTCCACCTGTGAGCAGGGCAGGTGAAGTGGACACTGTCCTTGTCTTCTCTGGGCAAGAAGGTAGAGACGCAGGGGCATATTTACAAGACCCTTTTGCCACCAGAGCGGCACTTTTTTGGACGCTCTGGTGTCATTATGCCATTCACATATTTTCATAGTGGCGCTCAGCCACTTAACGTGGCTTAACGCCACCTTGTAAATATGACCCTTTCCGCAGCAGTCCTCTGCGGCAAAGGGGTGTGCAGTGGGTGCTGCTGTGGGGATTCCACTTCATCTCCCATTGCTTTTTGATGCCGTCCCGGATTTACAAGGCTGAGGCAGCGCCAAAAACGAAAGCCAGGGAATACGTGGTCTTAGAATGGCGATGCAAGGTAAAATTATTCATTTCTCTTAATTTTTTGTCCTTTCCATGTGCGATGCTTCACACGTAGAAGGAGCAAATCACCATTAATGATTGTTTATGTGCAGGAAGGGGCCTGTTCCTGCACATAAACAATCGAAGCTGCAGCGCAGGCCTCCTTGCAACGCGGAGGCAGGGAGCCTGCGTGGCAGTAGGGAGCTTTTTTTTCACCAGCACTAGGGGAAACACAGAGGTGTGCCGTATTTTTGTACGTACAATGTCGAAACGCGGCACGGCCAACTTTAGATTTAAACGGCCGAGTCTTATTTACAGGCCCGGGCTATTTCTGCCATCCTTGGAGGCATTTTTTCAATAAAAAAGTAGGGAAACAGAGGCCTAGATGTATCAAGATTCCATTTTGCGAATCTTAAATAGCGATTTTTAGCGAATCGCTATATAAGATTCGTAAAACGGAATGTATGTAAAAAAATCGCTTTTTTTTAGCGATTCCTTATTAATCTTTATTTGCGAATTCGCATTTTGCGAATTCGTAAATAAGGAATAATTTCCCATGCATTCCTATGGGCCAGGAGGCCCTTAGGAATGATTGTGAAGTAATTCTCAAATTGCGAATTCGCAATTTGCTAATCGCAATTTGAGAATTATTTCAAGGGTGCAGGGGTGTCTCATGGACACCCTGCTGCACCCCTGAAACCTACATGTGTGTGCATATGACACACATACATGCCCTATGGGCATGTATGTGTGTCATATGCCACCTTCAAAATTGTCATATTTTAGTTTTTGAAAGGATATCGCAAATTAACACAAACCTCAAATTGGTGTTAATTTGCGATTCCTTAACCTGAATTCGCAATGTAAAAAAATTTCATACATGGCATTTAAGGAATCGCAAAATTGCGATTCCTTAAATGCTTAAGCAAAATAAGGAATCGCAATTTTTTGCGATTCCTTATTTTGCTAATTTCTAATACATCCCAAAAGATGCAAAATGTCCGTTTGCGATTCGTTAAGGCCGAAATTCTGCGAATTTTGGCCTTAACGAATCGCAAAAGGCTTGATACATCTAGGCCAGAGTCTATTATATTGAAAAGGTTGGGGCACGCATAACCGTAACATCTGGTCAGTAGCTATTTGCTAAACCTACTGACTTTTTTGCACTGATTGTTTTTAACATTGGAAGTGTGCGGCACCAGAATAAAGCTTTTTGCGTCCACTCTCCAAATTTTAAAAGAGCACTTTTTCTTTTTTCAGATCTTTCTTGCACTGCTTCCAGTTATTAACATCATTCCTTATTGTCCCATAATTCATAGCATAAACCCTCTTCCACTAATAACAACTGAGGTGGCGACAACACAGATCCTCCACTTTGGGAAGCGGTTCAGATGATGAACAGGGCGGTAAAGGAGGAGTAACTGATGGATATCTTCCCAAACAGTGTGATATCCTGCTGTGTGCTCTACTAACACATTCTTTAGTAGACATTTAGTCATCCGTATTACACATAGACTCTTTTGTAGGCCTTTAGTTACTCTTTTTGTATTTCGTATTTCATGCAGGGGATAGTAACTGTGTGCTCGTAAAATATTCCCTAGGACCCTCCACCCATCTGTTTGTGATTATTGGGGCACGCAATACCCTACAGATCCCGCCCACTTCGATTACTCCATCAGTGGCCATATCAGGGAGAGGAGTGGACACAAGAGAACCTGAGGATGCTATAGTCCTACCTTTATGTCATATCTCTACAAATGAGGTAGACTCTATCATCAGGCATGCCCTCCAAACAGGAGGACATGCGTAACGTTATGATCATAGCAACAGCCACGTGGTGCAAACTGCAGGACATGTGTGACATTGTAGTCATACCAACAGGCATATGCAGCAAACTCTAGGACATAAGCAAATATCCACCAAGCACTCGTTCTCAAATATAGTCTTTTTTAGTGTTCAAAGTTCATTTATTCCAAAAGGTCTTCATCAAATTTCTTCATCCAATAAACGACAAATACCAGCCAACACGTGTTTCGTCTAATCAGTATATGATTTACAGACTTCTTCAGGGCTGTAATTAATACAGTAACCAAAAATTACACAAAATACTAAATACTGAACTCAGTATTTACAATACAATTCTTCAAAAATTCACCGAATCCGTGCAAAAGAAAAAGTCAATCTAGGAAGTACCCGTCACCAAAAGTAAAGCTTGAAAACCCAAAGTGTGTCTATCTTACTCTAGTACCCAAGTATGAGTACATTTACTTAAAATCTTATATTTATCAATCACCTACAATACCAATTAGGACCCAGTCACCAACCACACCAGCAGATTGGTCATCGTGTAAATGATAATAGTAAAACATCTGCGACTCACCATTATACTTAATAGTAATGGTTGTGATTCGTAATCCTCGCAGCAAAAAAACTCAATCCTCAATCCAAACCAATCGTTATAATAATCTGAAAACAATACTAATATCTCTTAGTATACATTCTATTCGTATTGTCACACACATGTATCAAACTAAGGTTTAAATACACTTCACTTTCTTCCTGCTCAGTCATTCTATCCTCCAAATTGGCCAGTATAAAGTATACCTACTGGCTAGAGATGTATCAATCACCACTAAGTACATCATCTGATTCGTCTCACAGTTAAATATTCAGCATGGTCTAAATCCGACCTTCATAAATACTAAGAATTTGCATCAATCAACACTAAGTACCTCGATATTTCAGTTGTATCGTCTTCCAATAATTTGATTCGTCTCGCAGTTATATATTCGTCATGGTCTAAATCCGACCCTCGTAAATATTCCACACTCTCTCGTTGTCCACGTATCTGTAGACCGAGATCAATATATTACGTATATTCGTATACACTCATGTATCAACAGCATCGTACATGCTAAATCTACCAACCTTAAATATCTATATTAATCTCAGTAAACAATAGATACCTCAGTAGTTAAGCTGCTTCTCAGTCCAATGATTCCTAATATACTCCGTTCCTAGTCAGCGGTGCGATACTCTCTAAGTAATCCAAAGTTATCGCTGTCCTCATAGCGGTGGGCTGCAGACAGAAAATGTGGTACATTAGTAAGCGCCCTTTTGGCAGCTAAACATCTAGCGCCCAATATCCTAATTATTATCTCACTCACCGCATATCTGCTCCACACTCCTCTGTCGATGGTCGCGTTTGACTTGCGCGCCATCTTGGAGAGGCAGTAAATAGACTAATTCGCGGGCGCCATCTTAGAGTGGTGTGTCTATGAGTATGCACACAATCTTGCACAGTATTCCCAGTCCTGACTACAATAGAATTCATTACCTTAATATTAAATCTAAAAATATATCCGCCGCGTAATTAATTATGAGGCAACCTGAGGCCAACGTGTTATGTTCACGTACCAACTTTGTGTAATAGTTTCGAACTGCTTACGCAGGCGCCATCTTGAAATTATTACTTACTAGTATATCATCATAGTACTTAGAAGTGTTACCAATTCTAGGATTGGGTAACTGCTAGTTCACCTTTCCAGATAGTCCCATAGACTCAAAACTAATAATAATCAATTATTACAACGTTTCGTAAAGAGAAAGAAAAAATACAAAAATAAATAGAAAGTAAGTACTAATATTTTTTTGCGCAACACCGTGCGCTATTTACATTCATTACTGCCGACAGCCCGTCGCTATGACTATCCCAAGTCATATGTTCAAATCGGGTCCATCGACCCACATCTGGCAGCGTGTATCGGTTAAAAGGGTCCCAATGGTATTGGCATTCTGCTCTCATTTAGCAGATTACATGTAAACCCAGGAGTCAGGAAGAGTATGAAAGGAAGACAGGGTAAGGGTAATAGTAACATACATAATACAATCTATTCTTCTATACATCCTTTAGACTCTACATAGCACAAGGTACAGTCAATTCATATGTACATCTGCAAAGCTCTATCAGAGCAAAGTCATAGATTCTGCTCAAACTCAGTGGTTCATCTTTGCCCCAGATAGTATTCAAATTCATGGTCAATGTTCAAACCGCGTTCAACTGCTTTAAGCTTCAATAGCCACATAACTTCTCTACGTCTCAGCTGTAACTGCCTATTCCCACCTCTAGCATCTGATTTAATGTGATCTATTCCATGATATTTAAAAACATGTTTCTCTTTTTCGTGAAAATTCCTAACAATATGAGATGCTATTGGATAACGGGTGTCCCCTGTTTTTAGTGCTCGAAAATGTTCAACCATCCTATCTTTTAATCTCCTGATGGTGCTACCAACATAAATCTGAAAAGTTCTGAATACGGAGAGATCTACAGGCTTCCACAAATGTGGAAGATGTAGTTCCTGTAGATGGGCGGTAAATAAAATCAGAACTTTTAACTATAACAATACGGGTGATCATCAGATTAACATGTTTATCAACTGTGATACTACTTATGTTGTTTATGTTATAGTTTGTTCTTGTAATCAGATTTATGTTGGTAGCACCATCAGGAGATTAAAAGATAGGATGGTTGAACATTTTCGAGCACTAAAAACAGGGGACACCCGTTATCCAATAGCATCTCATATTGTTAGGAATTTTCACGAAAAAGAGAAACATGTTTTTAAATATCATGGAATAGATCACATTAAATCAGATGCTAGAGGTGGGAATAGGCAGTTACAGCTGAGACGTAGAGAAGTTATGTGGCTATTGAAGCTTAAAGCAGTTGAACGCGGTTTGAACATTGACCATGAATTTGAATACTATCTGGGGCAAAGATGAACCACTGAGTTTGAGCAGAATCTATGACTTTGCTCTGATAGAGCTTTGCAGATGTACATATGAATTGACTGTACCTTGTGCTATGTAGAGTCTAAAGGATGTATAGAAGAATAGATTGTATTATGTATGTTACTATTACCCTTACCCTGTCTTCCTTTCATACTCTTCCTGACTCCTGGGTTTACATGTAATCTGCTAAATGAGAGCAGAATGCCAATACCATTGGGACCCTTTTAACCGATACACGCTGCCAGATGTGGGTCGATGGACCCGATTTGAACATATGACTTGGGATAGTCATAGCGACGGGCTGTCGGCAGTAATGAATGTAAATAGCGCACGGTGTTGCGCAAAAAAATATTAGTACTTACTTTCTATTTATTTTTGTATTTTTTCTTTCTCTTTACGAAACGTTGTAATAATTGATTATTATTAGTTTTGAGTCTATGGGACTATCTGGAAAGGTGAACTAGCAGTTACCCAATCCTAGAATTGGTAACACTTCTAAGTACTATGATGATATACTAGTAAGTAATAATTTCAAGATGGCGCCTGCGTAAGCAGTTCGAAACTATTACACAAAGTTGGTACGTGAACATAACACGTTGGCCTCAGGTTGCCTCATAATTAATTACGCGGCGGATATATTTTTAGATTTAATATTAAGGTAATGAATTCTATTGTAGTCAGGACTGGGAATACTGTGCAAGATTGTGTGCATACTCATAGACACACCACTCTAAGATGGCGCCCGCGAATTAGTCTATTTACTGCCTCTCCAAGATGGCGCGCAAGTCAAACGCGACCATCGACAGAGGAGTGTGGAGCAGATATGCGGTGAGTGAGATAATAATTAGGATATTGGGCGCTAGATGTTTAGCTGCCAAAAGGGCGCTTACTAATGTACCACATTTTCTGTCTGCAGCCCACCGCTATGAGGACAGCGATAACTTTGGATTACTTAGAGAGTATCGCACCGCTGACTAGGAACGGAGTATATTAGGAATCATTGGACTGAGAAGCAGCTTAACTACTGAGGTATCTATTGTTTACTGAGATTAATATAGATATTTAAGGTTGGTAGATTTAGCATGTACGATGCTGTTGATACATGAGTGTATACGAATATACGTAATATATTGATCTCGGTCTACAGATACGTGGACAACGAGAGAGTGTGGAATATTTACGAGGGTCGGATTTAGACCATGACGAATATATAACTGCGAGACGAATCAAATTATTGGAAGACGATACAACTGAAATATCGAGGTACTTAGTGTTGATTGATGCAAATTCTTAGTATTTATGAAGGTCGGATTTAGACCATGCTGAATATTTAACTGTGAGACGAATCAGATGATGTACTTAGTGGTGATTGATACATCTCTAGCCAGTAGGTATACTTTATACTGGCCAATTTGGAGGATAGAATGACTGAGCAGGAAGAAAGTGAAGTGTATTTAAACCTTAGTTTGATACATGTGTGTGACAATACGAATAGAATGTATACTAAGAGATATTAGTATTGTTTTCAGATTATTATAACGATTGGTTTGGATTGAGGATTGAGTTTTTTTGCTGCGAGGATTACGAATCACAACCATTACTATTAAGTATAATGGTGAGTCGCAGATGTTTTACTATTATCATTTACACGATGACCAATCTGCTGGTGTGGTTGGTGACTGGGTCCTAATTGGTATTGTAGGTGATTGATAAATATAAGATTTTAAGTAAATGTACTCATACTTGGGTACTAGAGTAAGATAGACACACTTTGGGTTTTCAAGCTTTACTTTTGGTGACGGGTACTTCCTAGATTGACTTTTTCTTTTGCACGGATTCGGTGAATTTTTGAAGAATTGTATTGTAAATACTGAGTTCAGTATTTAGTATTTTGTGTAATTTTTGGTTACTGTATTAATTACAGCCCTGAAGAAGTCTGTAAATCATATACTGATTAGACGAAACACGTGTTGGCTGGTATTTGTCGTTTATTGGATGAAGAAATTTGATGAAGACCTTTTGGAATAAATGAACTTTGAACACTAAAAAAGACTATATTTGAGAACGAGTGCTTGGTGGATATTTGCTTACGTTCAGTCATTTTTGACGATTACCGAGTAGTGGTAACCTACTCGCTCCACTTTGAGCACCAATTGGACTTTCATTTTGTATTTACTTGCTTATACATGCTGTGCGCTTCGTAATAACTGTTACCATCATAACTTGTGAAACTCTAGGACATGCATGACGTTATGATCATATCAGCAGACACTTCCCTCAAACAGCAGGACTAGCCGAATGGTCTGTCTCAGCTGGATGCACCTTTGTTATGGTCTGTCTCAGCTGGACTCACCTTTGTTATGGTCTGTCTCAGCATGACACACCTTTGTTATGGTCTGTCTCAGCATGACACACCTTTGTTATGGTCTGTCTCAGCTGGATGCACCGTTGTTATGGTCTGTCTCAGCATGACACACCTTTGTTATGGTCTGTCTCAGCTGGAATCACCTTTGTTACAGTCTGTCTCAGCTGGAATCACCTTTGTTACGGTCTGTCTCAGCTGGAATCACCTTTGTTACGGTCTGTCTCAGCTGGAATCACCTTTGTTATGGTCTGTCTCAGCTGGACTCACCTTTGTTATGGTCTGTCTCAGCTGGACTCACCTTTGTTACGGTCTGCCTCAGCTGGACTCACCTTTGTTATGGTCTGCCTCAGCTGGACTCACCTTTGTTATGGTCTGCCTCAGCTGGAATCACCTTTGTTACGGTCTGTCTCAGCTGGAATCACCTTTGTTACGGTCTGTCTCAGCTGGAATCACCTTTGTTACGGTCTGTCTCAGCTGGAATCACCTTTGTTATGGTCTGTCTCAGCTGGACTCACCTTTGTTATGGTCTGTCTCAGCTGGATGCACCTTTGTTATGGTCTGTCTCAGCTGGACTCACCTTTGTTATGGTCTGTCCCAGCTGGACTCACCTTTGTTATGGTCTGTCTCAGCTGGAATCACCTTTGTTATGGTCTTCCTCAGCTGGAATCTCCTTTGTTACGGTCTGTCTCAGCTGGAATCACCTTTGTTACGGTCTGTCTCAGCTGGAATCACCTTTGTTACAGTCTGTCTCAGC
Source organism: Lissotriton helveticus (assembly GCF_964261635.1). NCBI lineage: Eukaryota > Metazoa > Chordata > Amphibia > Caudata > Salamandridae > Lissotriton > Lissotriton helveticus. The sequence goes on from NC_136059.1 coordinate 20,133,838, forward strand.
TGGAATCACCTTTGTTACGGTCTGTCTCAGCTGGAATCACCTTTGTTACGGTCTGTCTCAGCTGGAATCACCTTTGTTATGGTCTGTCTCAGCTGGACTCACCTTTGTTATGGTCTGTCTCAGCTGGACTCACCTTTGTTACGGTCTGCCTCAGCTGGACTCACCTTTGTTACGGTCTGCCTCAGCTGGACTCACCTTTGTTATGGTCTGCCTCAGCTGGACTCACCTTTGTTATGGTCTGTCTCAGCTGGACTCACCTTTGTTATGGTCTGCCTCAGCTGGAATCACCTTTGTTACGGTCTGTCTCAGCTGGAATCACCTTTGTTACGGTCTGTCTCAGCTGGAATCACCTTTGTTACGGTCTGTCTCAGCTGGAATCACCTTTGTTACGGTCTGTCTCAGCTGGACTCACCTTTGTTATGGTCTGTCTCAGCTGGTCTCAACTTTGTTATGGTCTGCCTCAGCTGGACTCACCTTTGTTACGGTCTGTCTCAGCTGGAATCACCTTTGTTATGGTCTGTCTCAGCTGGACTCACCTTTGTTATGGTCTGTCTCAGCTGGACTCAACTTTGTTATGGTCTGCCTTAGCTGGACTCACCTTTGTTATGGTCTGTCTCAGCTGGACTCAACTTTGTTATGGTCTGCCTTAGCTGGACTCACCTTTGTTATGGTGTGTCTCAGCTGGAATCACCTTTGTTATGGTCTGTCTCAGCTCGACACACCTTTGTAATGGTCTGTCTCAGCTGGAAACACATTTGTTATGCTCGGTCTCAGCTGGAAACACCTTTGTTACGCTCTGTCTCCTCTGGACACACCTTTGTTTGAGGCAGCATTTCTTTCATAGAGGAGCAGTCAGCCAGGAGCCTGCAGGGAGTGGCAGGTGCTCTACTTGCCTGTACAGTGTCTGCAGTTGGAGAGTAGAAGGAGAACCAGAGGAAGGCTGGAGATATTGAGCCACAGCATCAGGAGCAAGCAGAGAGCCTGTACGGCGCATGCGCAGCGAGTGCTCCAAGGTGCATTGGGAGGAGGTATCCTGGAGCCTTTGGTAACGATGGCCAAGAGTCTGTGTGTGTTCCAGGGCTGAGCCTCTATCCATGGCTGCATTTCACAACCCTCCTCTCATGACCACAGTCCCTTCCCTAGCTAGACTCTGCACAGCTTGCAAGAGATTCCCCACAATAATCAGAGATGAGCATTTACACTGAGCTGTCTCCCCCAACAGGCTGCTAGGAAGGAGTAAAAAGGTCCTATCACGTCAAAGACTGCATCTTACCTTTCCATGGACAGAGTCGGTGAGGACTCCTAGGAGTACCAGTGCGATGACCCCGGAGAGGCGGTGGAGAGCCATTGTGCTGGAATGAGGAATACTCCCATCCACCGAGCCACCTCCTTATATACCTCTCCATGCGACATGTGCTGCCGAAACATGTCGTCTCCCAATAAAAAGATGAGCCATACTCTGTTATGAAAGGCTCTTAAAAGCAGATGATCCAGACGAAGGAGTATTTCAACATACCAGGGCGGAGGAGGCGTCCTCAACATGATGTTTGTCTTTGGAATCATCATTCAATGCACCGTGAAATGTATTCCAAATAATGCGCTCTTATCTTGTTAATGACATCCCAAAGGTGATAAAACGGGACTCTCCCACTCTTACACAAGCAAGCTCCATGAACACAGATAAGTGAATCATCGCCGCCCCACCCGCCCCATCACTCTATCCTCACACAAGGGCAATGAAACCTGGACTCATTCTTTTCCGGCGTTGCCCACGTGGATGCCACCTGATGCCAGCCTGCATGGCAGATAATCACTCACTCCCTGTGAAACCCTTGCACAAGGCAAACTTGTTTTTTAGAAGCAGGGTGGACAAGATTATCTCTCCAGACCCTAAAATTGTGATTTTTCTTCCAGTTTTTTTGTTTTTTTGTCTTGTTGCCAGATTCTGTCCTGGAGAAGAGCAGTGGGGAGTATTAAAACTGGTTGTGGTTGTTGAAGCGCATCCAGACCTGCAACTTTTGAATGATTGATTGACTGCGTGTATGAAGCGCCTGCCAAAAACCTGCCCTACCAAACAAAAAGATTTGAGCTCGAGCAGAAAATCATGTAATGTCCAAAGGTAATGAATTCCAAGGTTTATGACCCTCGACAGAGAACCAACACCTGTCTTTGGTAGACAGAGTACACCCGGGCCCTACAGCAGACACAGAGCACGCACGCTTAACTTAGGGCAATGTGTAAAGTATTTATGCAGTACCAAAACAGTAATAATGTCAAAGCGCCGAACAATAGAAAATCCCAAATTAAATTAGAAAAAAAGACAACAATCCAAAAAGGGAAACTACAGATAGGAACTTTAAATGTTTTAAGTACAAATGTTGCCAAAACAGGGGCGTAACAAACACCCCCACAGCTCCGCGGTGCAGGGGGGGCCATTCTTCAGTAAATTAAGGGGGCCCCCTCAGCTCTTTGGTGAGCGCTGTGAGAGAGAGGCTTGCACTAAAGCAAGCCTCTCTCCCTCTAAAGCAGGTGCAGTCTGCAGCCTGCTCTGAGCTCCTCGTGCTGACTGAAGAGAAACAAAGAAATAACTTACATTGTTTCTCTTCAGTCAGAGACACCGGCCAGGACGGAAAAGGGATGGGGTGGGGGCCCTAGAGAGAGCCGGAGGCAGCACAAAGGAGAGCTGACAGGGGAAAGGATGGAAGTGGTGACCTAGAGAAAGCCTTCCCCATAGAGCACTGCTCCTCTGAGAAGAGGCAGCACAGAGCTGACAGGGCCAGGAAGGTTTGCAGCTCCAGGAATAGGACTCTGCTGGGACGCATTGGATGGTAAGCAAGCATTGGAAATGCAATAGTCCTCGCATTTGTTTGTATTGGAGCTATTGGCATTGTAAATGGCAATGTTTTTTACGTATTTGTTACAGAGTGTATGCATGTGGTTTGTTGTGTAATCATGTGGGTTGGATGGAATTAGTTAGTTGTGTAATTGTGTGGCTTGGAAATGTGTGGTGTGGAGGGATTTTGTGTATTGGAATTATGTGGCAGGGGTGCTGTGGAATTATGTGGATAGTAAATATGTTGTATTTAATGTCCTTGAATTAATTAGGTTGGGATTGTATGAAGCTAAATACAAAAACTTAAACGGTCCTCATCAGGGCCAGTTCTAGGATTTTCGGGGCCCTGGGCAACAGGGAATGTGCTAGGCCCCTGAAAGTTACATAGATGACACCTTCTGGGCTGGGGGACGGGGGGCTGCTTTGTACACACTCCACCTGGGCCGCAGCTCCTCCTCTCAGCCCCCCTCAAGCACCTCTTTTACAGCCCATTTCGAACTGAAGGTGTGAGATTTGTTTGGGGGGCTGAGAGTTAAACCTGTGTGAGCTAAAGTGCTGACAATGGGCGTCCTGCGGAGTCTCTGAATGGACAGCCGGAGAGGTGTCCCCCCTCCCCTAGGCCTTCACACACCATTCCTTATAGGCCCCAGGAGGGGGGCCTCCTCCCATGAGCCATATTGTAAAGAGACACATTTATTTCACTTTGATTGGCAGGGGTACCAGAAGGATTCGTGTTTCGTGTTGCCATTGTGCGGGGCCCCATCCTGGTAGGCAGAGTGTGAGGCCCTGGGCAGCTGCCCACACTGCCCATGCCTAGCGCTGGCCCTGGTCCTCATGGTATCTAGCACTTTTTGTTTTTAAAGAGATAGTTTTGGTATTTATCTGTGATTAATCTGCCATAAACATAGCGCAACGTATTAACCTTTCCAAAACTATGGTCTGGAATTCCATTGCACGAGCAGCGGTAGGAGCAGGGGAGCGGGGCTTTAGCAAGACACAATGCAGATAAGAGGAGGGACTATTACACGCTGTAACAGGAGGAACCATGAAAGTACTTTCATGGCCAACAATATTATTCTCTTAGTGAAATTGCCTGGGCATCAACCAAGCTGCCTGGGGGTGGGGACTTTGAAAAGCAGTCCACCAAAGGGGGGCCAGCATTTCTGACTGGCACAGCAGAGAGCGAGTGGAAAGCGCTCTGACTCTAAGCTTGACCTAAAAAGCAGAGCTATGCTGCTACATTGGGTCTAGGAACCCAGGTTAAAATTTCAGAATCAGACTTTTCGTCCAGCATGCATGGCCCTGTTGGAAAAATCAGGGCAGGCTGAAAGTCAGTGACATGCTGCCAGCTGAGCACCTAGTATAGCAGGGCCTAGGGAGGAGGGGGGTGAGAGGGCACAACCTCTGCCCCCCAGAGTACACAGTGGATGCTGGGTGTCAAACATGAGGTGTTGGAGATGCCAAGATGGACCAGTAAAGCTTGACACAGACCCCAGGACAGGCTTTCAGCTGAGTGCAACCTAAAGTCCCAACACCCAAAGGGATGCCTGAAGGGGTCTTTTGTAATGGGGTCACTTTATAGCTGCTATGGCCATAGCTTCCTACTATCTCTTCAGGGAACAAGAGATACAACACCTTATGTCACACTCAAAAACACGCCCTGTTAATGCAAGTAAATGTGAGGAGGAGAGTGGGAGAAGGCTGAGATAGGCCCCAAAGGTCCTTTTCCTGCTGACCTCTGTACATCCACAAGCATGTGTACACACGAGGGATAGTTGCCCCTTTCCCCTTACCGGCTTTGTGTTAAACATGCAGGCAAGAGTTCTATGTGTACAAGTCTCAGAGCCTGTGTACACGTGTACACATGTCTTTTGGGTACAACTCCCAGGGCCACAGATGAACCTGTGTAAACTAGGGATGACGGCAGATGTTTTCCTACATTCCAGTGTCCGTGTTCATCCTCCTGGCTCCCAGTCACATCCATGTGCACATAGGCAGCTTGAAGGCTTCTTTCTACTCTGTGTGAAACCAGGAGCCTCCTGTTATATTCAATGCATTGATATGTTGACATCAGAGACTCTGTTTAACCCCTTCTATCCTAGTGGTGTACGGTTGGAGAGGAATGGAAGGAAACAAAATAGTTTTTTTTAAAAGGGGGTGTCTCCCAGGCAGTCATAATGGAATAAAAACTGGAGTACTGGTTCAGACAGGCATCCCCTTCGGGTCCCTCTGGGAACTCGCAGACGCCAGAAGTTATTGTCGCCTTGGCTGAAGCACAAGCTATCCATGACATTGTGGGGCTGCCGACTTGACAGGATGCTAACGCTCTCTTAACTGAGGTGTCCCACATGTTCAGCTCTATCCACTGCTACCTAATCTCAAAGCTTGTGGTGTAGTTCTCAAAAACAGCAGGCCCAAAGTTGTGAAAGACGGAGGTAACAGCAGCTGCAAGTTAGTGCAACACTTTGAATTTTACTTGTGTTGATGGAATGTTATATTAATAATGTTAAAATGTAAATATTTTGCCGACCCATTGATCTTTTATGGTTCAGATCTTTTTATTAATTTATCCAGGAACAGATACTCTTACCTAAGTCCAAAGCCCGATGAGGTACAACAGTGGGAGAACAGAATTAGGAGATATAAGGCGAGGAAGGAAGGATGCCAGGCGGGATAGGGAAAGGCGAGAGGGAAGCAATAAAATATCAGGGGCTTTCACCCACGGAGCATAGTCGCTCTCGCCAGAATTAGCTCTTTTGCAACGTATTCAGTGTCAGCAGGCTGGGTCTTTTATTGCGTCATACCCACTGCGGTCAGTCTTTGTCTTGCTGATCAGGCGTGCCCCCTGTAAGCTGGTGTACTCATAAGTAAAGAGAACTAGTAAGTTCCCAAAAGTCCTGTCCCAGATATTGGATGCATGGGCCCCTCATTTTGTCAAAGTGTAGCAACTTGTTCTGCAGGGAAGCAGTAAGGTAGTCCATCCCTGTGAGGTCCCACAGTTTATGCAGCCAGTCAAAGTCAGGCGACAATGTATCTGTGCCCCATTTGGTTTTGATGACATGTTTAGCCCACACAAATCCAAAACCCATTATTATTGCTTTCACTTTGTTAGAGTGTTGAGGGTGTATTTGGGCATTGTGAGGCTCAGTAGGATGTAGGTAGAAAGACAGGGTATATCTGTTGAAAACATTTCATTGATATATTTCAGATAGCCTACCAGTAGCGTTTGAGTTTGGGACAGAACCAGAGAACACGAGTCGGTGTGTCTGGGTGGCCGAAGTGTGTCAACAGCCATTAGGACTGTTGAGTTTCCATTTCGCCTTCTGGCTGGGGTGACCCTTGACGCTGCTTCAGGGCCGGTCGCTCCTTGCACTGCGCGACTGCCCGTGAGTGTGCCCAGGCTTCCCCCTTCTGCCGCGAGTTCGCCGCTGCCCTGCAGCTGAGTATTCTGGGCTTTGTTTTTGGTTTCTTCGTGCCTGTATTTGTCGCTGTATATTCTGTATTCGTGACTTGCCCCCTTGCCTCTGTTTCCCGCTCTGTTCTCCTCCCTGCCGCTGCTCCCCTGCGGCCCGCCCCTTTTTCTTCTGTACCCCCTTCCCATTCGCCGCCCCGCTCCCGCCTCCCAGCTGCTCCTCCCTCCCACTTGGCCATTGATGGTGGAGTCCACGCAGTGCTGAGCTGTGACCCTTGACCCTGCTTCAGGGCCGGTCGCTCCTCGCACTGCGCGACTCCCTGTGAGTGTGCCCAGGCTTCCCCCTACTGCCGCGAGTTTGCCGCTGCCCTGCAGCTGAGTAGTCTGGGCTTTGTTTTTGGTTTCTCTGTGCCTGTATTTGTTGCTGCATTTACTGTATTCGTGACTTGCCCCCTCGTGTTTTTGGTTTCTCTGTGCCTGTATTTGTCGCTGGATATTCTGTATTCATGACTTGCCCAATCACCTCTGTTTCCCACTCTGTTCTCCCCCCGCTCTCCGCTCCCCGCCGCTGCTCCCCTGTGGCCTCACCACTTTTTCTTCTGTACCCCATTCCCATTTGCCGCCCGCTCCCGCCTCCCAGCTGTTCCTCCTCCCCACTTCGCCATTTATGGCGGAGTCCACGCGTACGCGCAGCATCCGCGTGCAGCGAGTGTGCCGATTGCGCGCTGAAGGTGTGCCAAAGGCAAGCCCGTCTACGTCCGTCCATGCCTGGGCTGCGCCCAGTGCCAGGACCCCTGGCCCTCAACGATACCAGCCCACCCGACTGACTTACAACGCCACCACCCTCCACGCACTGAACACCTGCCGGAATCCCGCCTGCCACCGAGCCACCCCAAAACGCACCCACGGACCCTTCACCTGCCAAGCCTGCAAATTCACCTGCCTCCGAACCTGCCCCGCACCCGCCAGGCCAGGCACCAGCAACAATCACCTCAAGTGCATCCTGCTCAACACCCGCTCCGTCCACAGGCACCCCGTCGAACTCTGGAACTTCCTCGACACAACATCACCAGACGTCGCCTTCCTCACAGAAACATGGATGAATGCCTCCTCAGCCCCCGACATCGCCATAGCCATCCTGGATGGCTACAAGATCACCCGGAGGGACCGCATCAACCAAACCGGAGGAGGCATCGTCATCGTCCACAGAAACACCATCTGCATCACAACCAACTCCGAAGACACCCTTACCGCCACCGAACACCTTCACTTCCAGATACACACCGACCCCAAGACCACCCTCAGAGGCACTCTCATCTACAGACCCCTGGGACCATGCACACAATTCAGCGAAGCCATCGCAGACTTCATCAGCCCGCACGCTCTCACCTCCTCAGACTACATCCTCCTAGGGGACCTCAACTTCCACCTGGAAAACAACAACGACACCAATACCACCACCCTGCTTGACAACCTCGCCAATCTCGGACTCAAGCAACTGGTGAACACCCCTACCCACTACCTCGGCCACACCTTGAGCCTGTCTTCTCCTCCAGCAAGCACATCTCCTTCAGCCACTCCACCGGACTACACTGGACGGATCACAGCTGCGTCTATTTCAACTTCAGGAGAACCACGACCCACCACCACCCGCAACAGGCTCCCCGAAGAAGCTGGAGCAAGATAACCGGTGACCAGCTCATCACCTCCCTTAGCCAGAACCCTCCCACCAACACGACGGACCCCAACGAAGCAGCCTGCAACCTCACACAGTGGCTCACCAACTGCGCCAATGACCTTGCACCGCTGAAGAATCCTCCTAGCAGACCCGGCAGCAAGAAAGCCTCATGGTTCACCAACGACCTCAAAAACTCCAAGCAATCCTGCCGTACCCTCGAGAAAGCCTGGCGCCACGACCAGTCAACAGAAAACATGACAGCCCTCAAGAACACCATCCGCAAACACCACCGGCTGATCCGAACCACCAAAAGGACAACATTCAGTTAATGACTAGACAACAACACCCACAACAGCAAGGAACTCTTCAGCATCGTTAAAGAGCTTTCCAACCCCAGCGCCTGCAACAACGACATCAAACCCTCGCAAGACCTCTGCGACTCACTCGCCTCGTTCTTCCACCGCAAGATTGCCGACATACACAACAGCTTCGATGTACAGACCACGCACCCAACCACCGAACCAGCGCTCCCCACCACCACCCTCTGCACCTGGACCCCGGTCAGCACCGAAGACACCACCCGCATGATAATCAACATCCACTCCGGCTCCCCAACTGACTCCTATACACACCATATCTTCAACAAAGCCGACTCCATCATCGCACCCCAACTCCGGGACATCATCAACAGCTCCTTCACATCCACCACCTTCCCAGAGAGCTGGAAACATGCCGAGCTCAGAGCCCTCCTGAAGAAACCCATCGCAGTCCCCACGGACCTCAAGAACTTCCGCCCCATCTCGCTCCTCCCTTTTCCTGCCAAAGTCATCGAGAAGACCGTCAACAAACAACTCTCCGCCTTCCTTGATACAAACGGATCCCTTGACCCCTCGCAGTCTGGTTCCTGAGCAAACCACAGCACCAAAACCGCCCTCATTGCAGCTACCGACGGCATCAGGTCCTTGCTCGACAACGGGGAAACAGCTGCCCTTATCCTCCTGGACCTCTCAGCAGCTTTCGACACCTTTATGCCACCGCACACTAATACAGTGCCTCAGCAACACTGGAATCCCTGGAGTGGATCATCTCGTTCCTCTCCGGCAGAACCCAGAGAGTCCGCCTACCCCCATTCCGATCCGCAGCCACCGAAGTCATCTGCGGCGTTCCTCAAGGATCCTCGCTCAGCCCCACCGTTTTCAATGTCTACATGAGCCCCCTCGCAGCCATTGCACGCCAACACAACCTAAACATTATTTACTATGCTGACGACACCCAGCTGATCCTCTCCCTCACCAACGACCCCGCCACCGCCAGAGCCAGCCTCCAGGAAGGAATGAAAGACGTCGCGGAATGGATGAAGCTCAGCCGTCTGAAACTGAACTCAGACAAGACAGAAGTCCTCATCCGGGGACCATCCCCCTTCTGGTGGCCCCCTGCACTTGCCACCGCCCCCAAGCCCACGGACCATGCACGCAACTTGGGCTTCATCCTGGACTACTCCCTCACGATGACCAAACAAGTCAACGCCGTCTCGTCGTCTTGTTTCAACACCCTGCGCATGCTCCGAAAGATCTTCCGGTGGATCCCCCCCAAAACCAGAAAGACGGTCACCCAGGCCCTCGTGACCAGCCGACTTGACTATGGGAACACCCTCTACGCTGGAACCACAGCCAAACTACAGAAAAGACTCCAGCGCATACAGAATGCTTCTGCACGACTCATCCTGGACATTCCCCGTTACGGCCACATCTCCACCCATCTGAGAGACCTGCACTGGCTCCCCGTCAGCAAGAGGATCCCGTTCAGACTCCTCACCCACGCATACAAGGCTCTCTATGAAATGGGCCCAAATACCTCAACAACCACCTCACATTCTACACACCCACCCACCAGCTCTGTTCCACCAGCCTCGCCCTCGCCACCGTCCCACGAATTCGCAGAGCAACCGCCGGAGGAAGATCATTCTCCTACCTGGCAGACAAGACATGGAACTCCCTCCCCACCCACCTACGGCTGACCCAGGACCCTCTCCTTCAGGAAACAACTCAAGAACTGGCTGTACAAGCAGTAGCGGCTCCCCCCCTCTCAGCGCCTTGGGACCCTAGCGGGTGAGTAGCGCGCTCTACAAATATGTTTGATTGATTGATTGATAGTACCAATAGTGTGACACCTTAAGCATTGCTTCTTTTCCTGAGGCACAGAATGAGGAGGTGTGCACTTTGTGGAGGATGTCAGTCCACTTCTTTATGATGAAGTGAAAGTCCAGCTCAGCTTCCGAGCTGCAGGGTAAGAATAGTTGCACAATTCCCATGTTTTGAATTGTAAACCCAGACCTGCCTTATCCAGCATTTTCCACAGAAAAAGGCCAGTGCGCTCGATCAAATGCATGGTCTTGGTCAATTAACAAGAAAAGTGCTGGGACGAACTTTACAGTGAACGTCTGTCTGTCTGTCAGTCTCTCTGACACCCTGGAAGAGAAAGCTGCACAGTGTGAAAGGTAATGTTTGTGACTGGTTGTCTTTGTCTTTATCGATTTAGAGAAATTTCGTGAAGACGCCTTGGATTGTTTCTGCAGGACAGTAGGTTTAAGAAAGAGGTCTTACTTTTGGGCCGATGATCGACAAGGCAGGAGCTGGGGAAACCTATGAGTCTTGAGTTGGTAGGTTGGGTGTTGGTAGGAGATCCTTGAGTTGTTCTCTGAGCAGCGGCAGGTTGGATTGGTTGTGATGTTCTACAGGAAGTCTGTTTCAAGGGCTGTTGTCAAACATTAAATGGATCGGACCTCTGCGGAGTATTTTAAAGTGAGTTATTGGAAAGGTGGTGTGGGGTTGGAATATAGATTATTTTGTGGGGGGATTTTGTCCTTGATCGATAGTGGTGCATATCAGTAAATGGCTTTGTGAGGTAGTGGCGTGGAGGTTGAAAAAGCGGGAAGAGCGAGTAGTTAGCATTCAGGAAATACAACAATGTACTGTTTAAATACGTCTGTCCAAGAATGGTAACAGACAGTTGCATGTGTTAAAAACCTTAGCCCTGCCTGGTCTTTACAATTTATTATCAGAGTGTAAACACCAATGAATTAGCAAAATTAAAAGGCAGCAGGGAGAGATTCCAATATCAGGTTTACTAATGTCAAAGGTGATGGAAAATGTTGATGAACGAACTCTGACCAGAAGAAAAGTGTACATTCCATTTAAGCCAATGTGCTGACCTAATAGATGCACTTCATGCAATATATCCGTTTTTTACTTTTTCCTATGTTGGAATATGCCTGGGGGGTTTTGGGAGCTGTATCAATTGAGGTACTGAAATTCTGAACCTGTTTAATAAAAGTCATCGTACCATGAAGATTTTGGTAGCATAAGACCGAAAATGGCGAGTGTACGGTGTACAAGTATTTTCGTCATATTCAAGTGACGAGATCACCGTGAAATCAGAGTTCCCGTTTTGAACCCTCGGGTTCCATCTTGCATACGGCAGCCATTTTGTGGTTGCCCTCACATAGGCCGATGACAGTGGCCGAACGAGTCTCCAAGCACACGTACACTTTAGCTGACTTCAGAATGACCTGAGCGAGCGACCCTCTTGCCTGAAGCCAAACTTGTTAGGCCAGTTCCTTTCCCAGTAGCTGATCAAGATTGCTGATCAAGACACAAGACACCATCAAACCTTTTATTACGTACAGCTATGTCTTATCTTGCTCACACCAGTCTCTGCTCCTTTCTTTATGGTCCATTTACGATGGGGATGTGTACCGTTTTTATGGTGGGTTCGATGACCTGTCTGATGAAGAATGTTGGGTTTGACTAAGAATTGATTGTGGGCTGGACAAACTGAAAAATGGGCTTGTCATCATGATTCTGCGGTTCTGTCTTGAAAACATCTGAATGGCCAACTGTAAAATAAGGAATGTTCGCCTGAAGCATAATATTTGGTATAAAAAGGGATGACTAGTTTTGTAAAGTTGAGCAGTCTCCTGAGAACATACACCGTGTTGTACTTCTAGGATACCTGTTACTGGCTGCAGCCAATAAATCTGATCTTTGACGTCACCAAGAAGTTTCTGTGTTTCTGTAGTCTGAGACAGGAGAATCTGAAGTCTTCGGGTGTGTCCCCTGGTACTGCTTGGTACTAAATAAAATGGTACTTCATTTGGCGCCCAGCGTGGGGCGATTTCAGCGGTACCGGTCCAAGCCAGAGGTTTTGTGAGGAGCTTCGTGTGGAAATTCTGGAGGAAGGCCAACCACTTCATCAACCCCTGTATGTCGTCTTGGTCCGAAAGTCTTTGCTGCGAGGTTCCCCGCTTTCCGACGGCTACGAAGGACTGCTGCCCTGACTATCGCCCTGTCTTGGACCCTTTGATGATTTGTAGAGCGAGACGATAGACGAGTCTTCTGGTGACGTCATCGATACCTCAGTTAAGTATGAGTGGCGCGTCTCCCAGTCCTTAGTTTTTGGGTATCCCCTTGGGATCTTTGATTTGGAACTTGCAAGTACCAAAGCCGAGGGACTCGTGTATTCACGAGACTATCGTTTTCGATATTCCCTTGAAGTTTGAAGCTAGGCTAGTGAGCGAAGATGCCTGGTCTTAGCAGACTTGGAAATTTGTTTTGTTGTGGTTATAATAGGGATTCCGATTGGAGGACTCTTGTCCGGTTCCTCCAATTAGAACTCCAACCTATGAGCTCTATGTGAAGCATGGCGTGGGCCCCATCACATATAATGAAGTATGGATTTGTTACACAAAAAAGGACGGTGTCCTACAATGGCCCCGATATGGTAGTTTCGACACTGAAGTTTTAGATAACCTAGAGGTTAGACTTTTTAAGAAGAAAGCCCGGCCGAGGATGTTTGATTCTTTCTGCCTATGGCGAAAGGAAGCCAAACAGAAAGAAATTAAATTAGCTAAGAGAAATAAAATAGAAAGGGGTATCTCGATAATGCAAGCTGCTATGCAGTATAAAGATGATGAGGAGGAACAAGCGAGTGAGCAGTTGCACAGGCAACATAAACTGGTGATTGATAAATGCTACCCAGTTTTGCCACCTCTTCAGCAAGATGCAACAAAGGAACTTGAGAAAGATCCTTTATTGTCACATTTGTTGAATTCGCCACCCCCTTATGCGCAGAGTGCTACAGCACCTCCGCAACCTTTAGTTGCGCAACCTCTGGTTGCTTTGCCTCTTACTGTTGCACAGCCGCCAGCTCCTCTTCAGCTGGCTCCTACTCCTCTGATGCAGTCTTCTCAAGGGCTGCCGACTTTGCTACCTGCTCCGTCTTTAATAATACCTATGACTTTTTCACCTGTTCTTGCTGTTTCTTCTGCTACTGCTCCTACATTAGCTTCTTCTCAGTCCGCTTTATCTCCTGTTCTGTCATCTTCTCCTTCCGTCCGACAGAGAATGACGGACACTGTTACTAGTCTTTTGTCTCCTTTCTTTGGGTCATTAAACACGACCCCCGCTTCAGAGCATACACAGTTGCGTAGCCAACTGCCTGATTCTAGAGAGAAGGGAGTATTGGACCACTTGGCGCATAGATGGGTTACCGACCCTACAAGATATGAGCTAGAGTCTGTTATGGATGTCTTCCGCCAATGGGAAGCACCGAAGCAGAGATATGTTTTTGATAAAATGTGTGTTTTTCTTCTCGAAGAATTGAAGGATCGTGATTTGGAACCCAATCCACCTGACTTGTGTCGTGTACGGTTCGAGTTTGCGAAAGGCACGATTGTGGGTTCCGACGTTGAGAGAGCAGTTGCGACATTGTTGTCATTCAGGAATGAGACTATTTCTCGATCGTTGTTTGAGCCTGATCCCTCTGTTAGGAGGAAAGTGACACAGTATCCCATGAGAGAAGTGCTCCCAGTTTGGAAAGAAGGGGACCTAACCGCTAATCCACCTGTTCAGCCTCATTTTCAGCGCGTTTTTGGGTACATGTTCGATGGAAGCGAGCTGAAGTCTTGGCCCTTAAACAGACCTTACCTGACCCCCGTAAAATTCCTGCATGCTATTATAAGGAATTATCACAGACTGCAGACTCCTGTATTATGAATTTAGCTGATATAGACATGTTGTTTGGAAATGTGGTCCCACAGCCTTTGTGGTGTTTGATTCGTCACACGGATCATGCGCAGGAGTTAGGGGCCACATGGGCTAATATTAGTACGGCAAATGACAGACAAGTAGGCGGTGCTAAACCAGAGCCTTTAGTAGCAGAACTCCCTGGTAAGATCGTTACTTACATGAAGACTTTAATGCCTGCGATGCGTGTAAGTTGGGATAAATTGTCTGCATGCAAGCAGAAGAAAGAGGAAACTGTGTCTGATTTCTTCACTAGGTTTGAAGAAACGTTTATCGACCACAGTGGTCAAGACATAAGTACAGAAGGCGGTCAACGGTTGTTCGTTGACAAGTTTGTGCACAATTTGCTTCCCGAGTTGTGTAAGAAATTGAAAGACTCAGAAAGTTCTTGGGCCGTTTCCTCTTCAGCACAGATATTGGGTACTGCACTATACTACGAAAATAGAGATAAGGATGAGAAGGACAGAGCAGACAAGAAAACTAAAGAGTTAAAAACGAAGGTTCTTTTACAGCAAGCGTATCCGCCCCGTAGTAATCAGCGTGACTATCAGCAACCTCAGCAATTTCAGAGAAACTCGCAAAGGTTCGAGTCTTCTCAACCACGTTTTCCTGTAGGCCCTAATCAAGTTCAAGTTCAAGTTCAAAAAATTTGTATAGCACACTACTCACCCAGAGGGTCTCAAGGCGCTTGGGGAGGGGGGGTACTTTACTTATCGAATATCCAAGTTTTTAGTTGCTTTCTGAAGGAGAGGTGGTTCTGTGTAAGGCGGAGGTGGGTGGGGAGAGAATTCCAGGTTTTGGCCGCTAAGTAGGAGAAAGATCTTCCCCCCATGGTGGATCTATGGATGGGCGGAATTGCGGCGAGGGCTTGATTGGACGATCGCAGTTGGCGGGTGGGGGTGTAAAAGAACAGTCGTGTGTTGAGGCATTCGGGTCCTAGGTCGTAGAGGGCTTTGTGTGCGTGGGTGAGGAGACGGAACGTTATTCTCTTGTTAACGGGGAGCCAGTAGAGATCTTTCAGGTGACCGGAAATGTGAGCTTGACGGGGGATATCAAGTATGAGTCTGGCTGAGGCGTTTTGGATGCGTTGGAGTTTTTTCTGTAGTTTGGCTGTGGTTCCGGCGTAAAGGGTGTTTCCGTAATCCAGTCGGCTTGTGACCAGTGTGTGGGTGACCGTCTTTCTTGTTTCGGTGGGGATCCAGCGGAAGATTTTTTTGAGCATGCGTAGGATGTTGAAGCATGATGATGAGACGGAGTTGACTTGTCTGGTCATCGAGAGGGAGGAGTCCAGGATGAAGCCCAGGTTACGTGCGTGGTCCGTAGGTATGGGTGCGGTTCCCAGGGCCAGTGGCCACCATGAGTCATCCCAGGCAGCGGGGGATGAACCTAAGATGAGGACTTCCGTTTTGTCCGAGTTCAGTTTTAAATGACTGTTCTTCATCCACTCGGCTACTTCTTTCATTCCTTCGTGTAAGTTGGTTTTGGCGGAGTTTGGGTCTTTGGTGAGGGAGAGGATCAGCTGAGTGTCGTCTGTGTAGGAGATGATGTTGAGGTTGTGTTGGCGTGCGATGGATGCGAGGGCACTCATGTACACATTGAAGAGGGTGGGACTGAGTGATGATCCTTGCGGGACGCCGCAGATGAATTCGGTGGCCTCTGATCTAAAAGGGGGGAGGCGGACTCTCTGGGTTCTTCCGACGAGGAATGAGGTGATCCAGTCCAATGCTTTTCCTTGGATTCCGACGTTGCTGAGGCGTTGTATGAGGGTGCTATGACAGACTGTGTCGAAGGCTGCGGAGAGGTCAAGTAGGATGAGGGCAACTGTTTCTCCGTTGTCCAGTAGTGTTCGAATGTCGTCTGTTGCTGCGATGAGGGCGGTTTCGGTGCTGTGTTTGGCTCGGAAGCCGGACTGTGAGGGGTCGAGGGATTTGTTGGATTCGAGGAAGGCGGTGAGCTGACTGTTGACGGCTTTCTCAATGACTTTGGCAGGGAATGGGAGGAGCGAGATGGGGCGGTAGTTCTTAAGTTCAGTGGGGTCTGCTGTGGGTTTCTTCAGAAGGGCGCTGAGTTCGGCATGTTTCCATCTTTCCGGGAAGGTAGCGGAGTTGAGGGAGCAGTTGATGAAGTCACGGAGATGCGGTGCGATAATGGAGTCTGCTTTGTTGAAAATGTGGTGGGGACATGGGTCGGTTGGCGATCCCGAGGGGATGGAGTTCATCAGTCGGATGGTGTCTTCAGTGGTGATTGGGTTCCAGGCGCAAAGGTTGTTAGAGGGCGGTTTTGGTTCGGAGGTGGGTGGAGTGGACT
The DNA here is from genome assembly GCF_964261635.1 of Lissotriton helveticus. NCBI lineage: Eukaryota > Metazoa > Chordata > Amphibia > Caudata > Salamandridae > Lissotriton > Lissotriton helveticus. The sequence continues at coordinate 20,150,151 of NC_136059.1, forward strand.
GGTCTTCGGACTGGATTCCAAAGCTGTTATGTATGTCGGGGATTTTGTTGTGGAAGAATGAGGCTAGGGAGTCGCAGAGGTCTTGTGAGGGAGTGATGTCGTTGGTGTCGGCGGTGGGGTTGGTAAATTCTTTGACGATGTTAAATAGTTCCTTGCTATTTTGGGCGTTGTTGTCAAGGCGATTCTTGAATGCTGATTTCTTGGTGGATCGGATCAGTTGGTGGTGTTTGCGGGTGGCGTTCTTGAAGGTGGCCAGGTTGTCAGTGGTTGGGTTTTTTCTCCAGGCTTTCTCGAGGGTACGACAGAGCTTCTTGGATTTCTTAAGGTCATCTTTGAACCAGGGGGCTTTTTTGCTACCTTGCTCGATTTGATGGTTTTTCAAGGGTGCTAGTTCGTCAGCGCTGTAGGTGATCCATTGTGTGAGGTTGGTGGCTGCTTGGTTTGGGTCCGATGATTTGGCAGGAGGGTTTTGGTGAAGAGATGTGAAGAGCTGGTCGCTAGTAATTTTGTTCCAGTTTCTTCGGGGAATAGGTTGTGGGGGGTTGTGGGTCGTGGTCTTTTTGTAGTTGAAGTGAACGCAGCTGTGGTCCGTCCAGTGGAGAGCTGTGGTGTGATTGAAGGAAATGTGTTTGCTGGAGGTGAAGATTGGGTCGAGCGTGTGTCCGGCATAGTGGGTGGGGGTATTGACAAGTTGTTCGAGTCCGAGGTTGGCCAGGTTGTCCAGAAGGGTGGTGGTGTTGCTGTCGTTTTTCTTTTCCAGGTGGAAGTTGAGGTCTCCCAGTAGAATGTAGTCCTCGGAGGGGAGGGCGTGTGGGCTGATGAAGTCAGTGATGTCTTCGCTGAATTGTGTGCGGGGTCCTGGTGGTCTGTAGATGAGGGTGCCTCTGAGTGTGGTCTTGGGGTCGGTGTGGATCTGGAAGTGAAGGTGTTCGGCGGTAGCGAGGTTATCGTCGGAGCTGGTCGTGATGCGGATGGTGTTCTTATGGACGATGGCGATGCCTCCTCCTGTTTGGTTGGTGCGGTCCTTTCGGATGATCTTGTAGCCGTCCGGGATGGCTATGGTGATGTCGGGAGCTGATGAGGCATTCATCCAGGTTTCTGTAAGGAAGGCGACGTCCGGCGATGTAGTGTCGAGTAGGTTCCAGAGTTCAATGGCGTGTCTGTGGACCGAGCGGGTGTTGAGCAGGATGCATTTCAGGTGGTTGGTGTCGGAGCTCTGTTTGTAGTTTGTGGATTTGGTGCGGGTCCTGATGCAGTTGAACTTGCAGGAGTGGCAGGTGAAGGGTCCATGGATGTGTCCTGGGGCGGCTTGGTAGCAGTTTGGTGGTCGGCCAGGGTTAAGGGCAGAGAGGGTAGCGGTGTCGTATGTTATGCGGGTGGAGTGGTTTTTGCGGGGGCCAGGGGGTTTGGCGCTGGGCGTGGTCCAGGCGCGGACGGGCGTAGACGGGATTACCTTTGGCGCAACTTCGGCACGCATGGGGCGCGTCCACTGCGCGTGAACCCTGCGCGGAAGAGCATCTGTCATAAGTGGTCCAAACAATTAGATGTTCCTTCGAGCACTCATTCAATATAACAAAGTCTTTATGCAGTTTTCACTGTTCCATTTATTGTCCAATTCTTCAATCGAGTTCAAATAGAGATCCCATAAATAATAATGCGCAGCCAACACGTGTTTCGTCAAGTCAGTAAGACAAATGACTTCTTCAGGGCTGCAACCCAAAATATTTACAGTAAGTCATAGTTCAAATGAATAATATTCGCAAAACCAGTGCATGCTCTACAAATTCTACTTGTAAAGGATCAGGAGGAAGACGTTTCTCGGTCCAAGCTGCACGCCTGTGGAACTCGCTTCCCCGCGACCTACGACGTGAATCACAAAATCTGCGCTTCAGGAAGCAGCTAAAGACGCATCTCTTTCCCTAGCACTCTTGCCCCCCCACTTTTCCGAGTTTCTTTCCCCACCCCCCCCACCCCTCCCCCCCTTTTCACTTTCTGTCTCTTCCATGGCCCGCTGAAATGCAGAGTTAGGGTTCCTAGCGCTGGGATACCTCTGGGTGACTATGCGCTCTACAAAATAAAATAATAATAATAATAATAATAAAGGAGCAAAGAAAGAGGAATACACCCTCAAACCATAATCTGTACATTAGTATATATATCTCACGTCATAACAGAAATAATAACTCACCAAACGGTAAAGTTGATTTTCCAAGTATAAAGACCAAATTCTGCAATTATATTCCAATATGATCCTCAGATCAAGGTATCTCAATGACCAAAGGTGGGCATTGTACGTATCTATTCCTACAAATAAGTCAATGTTGCTGTCAGTGACATATATTAATTGCATACCAACAAAAAATATCACTTATTACAGATATTCCTAACGTTCTCAGGTTAATCTTATTATACAAATTGTCACTTTCCTCTCCTCGTGCGTTGTATTCACGAATCATAAGATTTGACAGGTCATAACAGATTTAGTGACTCACCAACGGTAAAGTTGATGTCTCCACGTAAAAAGACCAAGTTCAGGAATTATACTCCAATTTGATCCTCAGATCAGGGTATCTTAATATCCAAAGGCGGGCATAGTACGTACATATTCCTACAAATAAGTCAATGTTGCTGTCAGTAACATATGTAAAATGCATGGCAGCAGAGAAGTCACTTGTTACAGATATTTGTACCGTTCTCAGGTCAATCATATTATTCACGTTATCACTTTCCTCACCTCGAACGCTGTATAACGAAGAAATAGTCTTTGGAAGTGTCGCGAGTGAGTGTCTATATCAGAAGTATCCTCCACACGAGTACGTGTCTAAAATAAAAGTATACACTCATAAGTTATATGACTACTTTCCAGTACCTAGAATACGCTAATTTTGTTCCCACACTTACCGATCTGAATCTGTCCGCTGGCGTAGAGTGGCGTTCTGCACCCGCGCCATCTTGTAATGGTTTTTTATAGATAACTTCAAGCCACGTATTTTAACACTGTATCCACCGTTCTACCTCCGCGCCATCTTGTAATGGCTTCAGAGTTGGTTTTAAACACGTAACTCAACATTATGTCCCGTCTTTGACAAATAAATATATAGTTTGCGAAAGCCAATTGATGCTTTCTGTTTTCAAAACCCACCTCACGCATTATAAGTAATTTACGATCTGTATATATCTACTTGTCTTGAGTAACGATAATCATAATATCGTCTCCTAGACTCTTGATATATATCTATAACGACTTTGCGAGGTTCAAGAGTATTGTAAAGTGTCAGTACTATATCACTCTCTCTCGTAAAGGAGTAAAACGTGTTATCCATCTCAAATGACGTGTCCGGTAAATAAACACATGCTCTAAGTGTCATCATTTTGTACTAACCTTAGTTGTAATCTAAACGTTATTTCTACAATATTCTATGGTATCCTCTTAAATAAAGTTAGTTCATAGGCCACACATCTATTCAAATTCATCAATGCGTGAAACTGGAAACCTGCGGAACCCCCAAGTATTCCACCACCAATATTCATAATGTCATATTATCAATTCCAAGTCCAATTGAGAGGGGTAGTGGGTCGGACGATAAACATAATTTCTACAACAAGTTAACTAAATTGTTATATATACACACAAATAGTAATAAATATTTACAAACATCGGATATCAAGGCAGTTTCCTTCCAGTAGAGCTGTCTATTTTGTAAAGATAACAGAAACTATATTATGCATTAACTCACTAAAGAGGGGACAAGGTTACAATATGATACAATGCATTCCAACCTTTCTCATTGTCAATATCACACTCGTAACCTGTACATTTTTTCTTCAATGTCCCAAGTAAAACTCATACTCATGATCAACATTGAGACCACATTCTACGGCTTTCAATTTAATCAGCCAAAGTACTTCACTTCTTCTTAATGTCAAGAGTCTATTTCCCCCACGGGGATCAGGTTTTATATGGTCAATTCCATGGTAAGAGAAAACGTGTTGCTCCTTATTCTCAAAGTTTTGTACCAGATGAGATGCAATTGGATAACGTGTGTCACCATTTTTCAATGCTCTGAAGTGCTCCACAATTCTGTCCTTAAGCCTCCTGATCGTGCTCCCCACATACATTTTTCCACAGGAGCAAACAATCACATATACTACAAATGTAGTATCACAATTGATGAACATTCCAATAGTATATTCTCCAGAATTATTATACTCAAAACACAGTACCTTCTTTTTTGCTCATCTACACGAAATGCATCTTCCGCATTTGTAAAAACCTTTGAAGCTATTCAACCAGTCAGTTTTATTTGATTTGCTAGGGTAACTGGGACTCAACAGATTCCTCAGAGTTGTTCCTCTCTTAAATGTCAAGCTTGGTCTGTCATAGAGATACGGTCTCAAATCATGATCCATGAGGAGGAGATGCCAATGTTTATTCAGAATCGTAAATAGTTTAGAACTATCCAGGCCATAGTTTGTTATTAGTCTGACCTTCTGATCAGTTACTTTGTCTACTTTGCTCTGTCTTATTAATGCAGATTCCCTTTTCACTTTCTTGGCTCTTGATACAGCTGCTGTAACTACATCCTCTTTATAACCTTGGTTCAAAAACCTAGTTGACATGTCAACAAGGTTGCTCTCAAAATCATTGTCTATTGGCCAGTTACGTCGGGCCCTAATTAACTCACCAGAGGGTATGGCCCTTTTCTGACAGCCAGGGTGACAACTCCCTGCATGCTGAATCGCATTGCAACTCGTAGGTTTCCTATACATCCTGCTCCTTATCTTGTCTCCCTCAACAAACAACATCATATGAAGTGGTAAACCTCAAATTATATGTATTTTCATTAAGATAGTCAAAGAAGCCTTTCAGTCTCTCTACTGTTCCAGTCCATATTGAAAGGCAGTCGTCGATAAATCGACCCCAATAATGTATATATTGGGTCCATTCTCTTCCTTCTGGACCCCAGATTCGCTCCGCCTCGAACCAACCCATGAACAGGTTGGCGAAAGACGGAGCAAATCGTGAGCCCATAGCTGTCCCAAGGCGCTGCCTGAACCATTGTCCATCAAATAGGAAAACATTATTCTCTAGTACCAACTGAGTCATCCGTAATATCATTTGAGTGTGATCATACATTTCAGCCGGTCTACGGCTGAGAAAGTGATCCAAAGCACGTATACCCAGATTGTGATCAATAATAGTATATAAGGATACTACGTCTAATGTAACTAACATCATACCGTCTTCCCATACTATGTCTTCAAGTAAATTTAAAACATGTTTAGTATCTTCAATGAAAGACGGTAGATTAAATACATATTGTCTAAGAAAACAGTCAATAAACTCTGATAAACGTTCCGTAGGTCCACCTATGCCGGAGACAATAGGCCGCCCTGGCGGTTTGGCCCGGCATTTGTGGACCTTAGGGAGAGTATACAGGCATGGTGATCTAGGTGTACTTAACGTCAGGTAGAGGTATTCATCATGATCAAGAAGTGTTTGCTCATACCATACTTTAATTTCACCGTTAATTTTGACAATTAAATCAGTCATTGGATTGTAGGTAAGTTTCTCATAGTACAAAGTATCATTGAGTTGGGAGTAGACCTCATTGTTGTAATCCCTTGTATTGCTGTTATTGTTATTTTCGGTTTCTATAGCGCCAACTCACCGGCAGGTCTCAGGGCGCTCATGACCAAAGAACAAAACAACATTTATATAGATCTCAAAAGCAGCACCGTGTGCAATTTAATATAAGTCCAGAGTTTCCCTAAATAAAAATGTTTTTAATGATTTCCTGAAACACAACAGATTACCTTCTTTCCGAAGGGCCTCGGGCAATCTGTTCCAGATTTGGGGAACCAAGGCTGAGAAGGATCTCCCACCCTTCGTTGTCAGTCTAAACCTTGGACAGACTAACAGCTGAGCATCAGATGACCTCAAAGTTCGTTCTGGTTTATAGATCTGCAGGCGTTCCTTAATATAGGCCGGTGCTTGCCCATATATTGCCTTGTGAGCCGTACAAAGGCTTTTAAACTCAACCCTTTGTCTAATAGGGAGCCTATGTAAATGCCTAAGCAGAGGAGAGGCATGGGATCTCCTTGGAAGTCTGAAGATGAGTCGTGCAGCATCATTCAGAACAGTCTGCAATCTATTGGTCAGATTTTTAGGTAGACCCAGATAGAGAGCATTCCCGTAGTCGAGCCTCGAGATGATAGTGGCCGAGACTACGGTGCGGAGCATGGATGTAGAAAGTAAAGGGACTAGTTTGCGCAATTGTCTAATTAGGCCAGTACAGATTCCAACCACCGAAGAAATCTGGCTGGTCATTGACAGTTCGCTATCAATTTTAATTCCCAGGCTTTTCACCTTGTCACAAGGTATTGGAGTGGGACCCAGTTCTTGAGGCCAATATAGGTCACTCCATGGCGAAATTGTGGTCGAGACTACTAACACCTCGGTCTTTTCGGGATTGATTTTCAATAGATTTGCCGTCATCCAGCTGACTACAAATCTAAGAATATCCTGAGCATACTTCTGTGCAGAGACAGTATTGTCTATGCTAAGTAGCAGCTGGGTGTCGTCAGCGTAGTTAAAGACATGGCAACCCATGTTTACCAGGGAGTTGATCAGAGGTTGTATATAGAGGTTGAATAATACAGGGGATAGTGCGGAACCCTGCGGGACTCCGCACGTCAGGTTATCCACCTCCGATAGACAGTCTCCCAACTGAATTTGCTGCGTCCTCTCTGATAGGAAGGATTGAAGCCATTGAATCTAGTACAACAATATTCCCACCGTTATCCGCACTGCGTATCGTGAATGATTTAATATTGATGAGTTCATGTAAGGCCTCTCTTTCACCAAAGGTAAGATTATCATGAAGTCCCTTAGTACCCTTCAGATGAGACATATCCATTTCTTTATCAATATCAGTACTAACCATCTTAAAGAACACATCAATAGTATTGCCAGGTATAAGTTGTGGGGTCCACTTTGATTTAACTTTGAGTCCACTTCCTTCCCTCTGAAATCTAGCGATTTCCAAATCCTCCATAAGTTTCAACATAGTTACAGGATCATCCTCTCTCTCCGTTAATGATAAAAGAAGCTGAGTATCTTTCAATTCTTGTATTGTCAAATCACTTAGTATTTTATTAGAGGATTGTTTATCTTTCTCTGTTACATTAGCAAAGAATTTTTTTTTTAGCTTCAGGTTTCTAACAAATTTAAAAAGGTCTATTTTAGTCATACACCAATCTAGTTTTGTTGCAGGGCAAAAACCTAAACCTTTCTTCAGTACAGATATCATGTTATTAGACAATTCACATGAAGATAAGTTGATCACCTCTATGTCACATGCAATGGAATCACGACTTGTTATTACTGTTTCCATGACCTGAGGCTCCTTATTCTTGCGCCTGGATCTCCTGCCGCCCCTGCTACCTCTCCTTGTCTTTTTGCACTTAAATCCCGATTTCTCATCTCTGAGTCCCGATCCCCCCTCCTCAATCTCTGTACCTCCTCTACAAAAATTATTCTCAGTAATCGGGACCAACTCAGGTGCATCTTCATTTTCACTGCTAAAAATCACCGAAGATGCATCAGTATCACTCACCTGCGGGGTGCTGCCACTGGTTACATTAGAGGAACCTTTCTTTATAAGGTAGTCAAATCTTTTGGCAAATGTATATACTCGTCCTGTACTGTAATCTTTCTCATCTCGTCTGAGTTTGTGAGCCTTTCTTCTCTTAATTTCCATTTGTAAGTCATTCAATTTATCATCAAGAATATTATAATTCTTGATCGTAAGTTCTGGTAGGTTCATTTCTTTAATCTCATCTTCTATTTTGTTAATCTCAATGAGTAATTTCGCTATTTTCCTTTCTGCATTATCAATTAGAATCTGTATAAGATTAAGCGAACTATTGTTTAGTTCACTTTCCCATATATTATACAAGTCTGGTTCCAAATCTTCATATGTCGGTATTATTTGAGATCTTAATCCACGTGGTATCCTATTCAAAGCTAAGTATTGTTTAAGGGTGGCAGCATCCCACCATTTGTTCAATTCAGTACTTTTTAATAATTTTAGTTTCACAAATTTAGCTCTAAGGCCTTCTTTCTTAGTACCCCCAGGAGGGCCAACAGCTTTACCTATGGTGCCTCCTGCAGCTAAATTTCCAAACAATAATTCAGCCTCCTTATCTCTGTTCATTTTATAACCTCAGCGGCAGCTCACTTGACCAAATAATAAAACAAATAATGGTAACGGCTAATCGGAGCGCACAGCACAGTCAAGGTACATGTAATCCAACACAACTAAATGTGGTGCTCAGGAAGAGATGGGGGGTTGGTTACCACAACCTCCAAAGCAAACCAATGGTCCAAACAATTAGATGTTCCTCCGAGCACTCATTCAATATAACAAAGTCTTTATGCAGTTTTCACTGTTCCATTTATTGTCCAATTCTTCAATCGAGTTCAAATAGAGATCCCATAAATAATAATGCGCAGCCTACACGTGTTTCGTCAAGTCAGTAAGACAAATGACTTCTTCAGGGCTGCAACCCAAAATATTTACAGTAAGTCATAGTTCAAATGAATAATATTCTCAAAACCAGTGCATGCTCTACAAATTCTACTTGTAAAGGAGCAAAGAAAGAGGAATACACCCTCAAACCATAATCTGTACATTAGTATAAATATCTCACGTAGTGAATGTCGAAAGAAGGTACATGTACACCAAGTTCGTGCTCATATCTGCATGTAACACGTAAACATTTATAAATAAAAGTTAAAGAACTGTTGTTCTATATAAGTCAAAATTCATGGTTGTGGATACCGATAACTCCAAAAGTGCCAGGTTCACGCATCATGAGATTTAACAAGTCATAACAGAAATAATAACTCACCAAACGGTAAAGTTGATTTTCCAAGTATAAAGACCAAATTCTGCAATTATATTCCAATATGATCCTCAGATCAAGGTATCTCAATGACCAAAGGTGGGCATTGTACGTACCTATTCCTACAAATAAGTCAATGTTGCTGTCAGTGACATATATTAATTGCATACCAACAAAAAATATCACTTATTACAGATATTCCTAACGTTCTCAGGTTAATCTTATTATACAAATTGTCACTTTCCTCTCCTCGTGCGTTGTATTCACGAATCATAAGATTTGACAGGTCACAACAGATTTAGTGACTCACCAACGGTAAAGTTGATGTCTCCACGTAAAAAGACCAAATTCAGCAATTATACTCCAATTTGATCCTCAGATCAGGGTATCTTAATATCCAAAGGCGGGCATAGTACATACATATTCCTACAAATAAGTCAATGTTGCTGTCAGTAACATATGTAAAATGCATGGCAGCATAGAAGTCACTTGTTACAGATATTTGTACCGTTCTCAGGTTAATCATATTATACACGTTATCACTTTCCTCACCTCGAACGTTGTATAACGAAGAAATAGTCTTTGGAAGTGTCGCGAGTGAGTGTCTATATCAGAAGTATCCTCCACACGAGTACGTGTCTAAAATAAAAGTATACACTCATAAGTTATATGACTACTTTCCAGTACCTAGAATACGCTAATTTGTTCCCACACTTACCGATCTGAATCTGTCCGCTGGCGTAGAGTGGCGTTCTGCACCCGCGCCATCTTGTAATGGTTTTTTATAGATAACTTCAAGCCACGTATTTTAACACTGTATCCACCGTTCTACCTCCGCGCCATCTTGTAATGGCTTCAGAGTTGGTTTTAAACACGTAACTCAACATTATGTCCCGTCTTTGACAAATAAATATATAGTTTGCGAAAGCCAATTGATGCTTTCTGTTTTCAAAACCCACCTCACGCATTATAAGTAATTTACGATCTGTATATATCTACTTGTCTTGAGTAACGATAATCATAATATCGTCTCCTAGGAGAAGATATTACAGATATTTGTACCGTTCTCAGGTTAATCATATTATACACGTTATCACTTTCCTCACCTCGAACGTTGTATAACGAAGAAATAGTCTTTGGAAGTGTCGCGAGTGAGTGTCTATATCAGAAATATCCTCCACACGAGTACGTGTCTAAAATAAAAGTATACACTCATAAGTTATATGACTACTTTCCAGTACCTAGAATACGCTAATTTTGTTCCCACACTTACCGATCTGAATCTGTCTGCTGGCGTAGAGTGGCGTTCTGCACCCGCGCCATCTTGTAATGGTTTTTTATAGATAACTTCAAGCCACGTATTTTAACACTGTATCCACCGTTCTACCTCCGCGCCATCTTGTAATGGCTTCAGAGTTGGTTTTAAACACATAACTCAACATTATGTCCCGTCTTTGACAAATAAATATATAGTTTGCGAAAGCCAATTGATGCTTTCTGTTTTCAAAACCCACCTCACGCATTATAAGTAATTTACGATCTGTATATATCTACTTGTCTTGAGTAACGATAATCATAATATCGTCTCCTAGGAGACGATACTGCGTGAGTGTGCATATTGCAAAGAAGAGGGTCATTTTAAAAGTAGCTGCCCTGTGTTGTTACAACGCATGAATGGTATTTCTAGCGCAAGAGGTCGGGGTGTTCCACAAGCTCTTAGAGGTAGAGGGCGTGGAGGATTCTCCCAGAACGCACGTCCATTTCCTCCTCAAAATTCAATCAATAGTTTTGATCAGCAGCATAACGCGTCTGGTAAGACGACTCAGTACTATGCCGATGACTACTATGCAGAAGGTGAGAATATGGAAGGTGATGATTGCTAGGACAGCCATAGACAAAGAGAGGGAGTTGTTTCAGTTCTAGTAGATCAGAGTGGACCTTATGTTGAGGTGATTACATCAGGTGTGTCAGAGCCTTTTCTGTAGATACTGGTGCCACGAAGAGTTCTATTATGCACTCTAAACTCCCTGGCGCACCTTTGTCTGGTGAGACGAATGTTTCAGTAGGTTTTTCTGGCGCCCCGGTTAGGAACCCGATTTCTAGTCCTATGAATCTTTCTGTTGGCCCTTGTGAATTCGAAGCACCCCTTATTCTGACAACAGGTTGTGGTGAGAACTTGTTAGGATTGGATCTGTTGAAAAGATTGTATGCGACATTGTATTGTTCTCCTTTGGGAGTACAACTCACATTTGGTAAGAAAGTGGTCTCCCCGATGTATTTGTCAAAGGATAAACTTCCGGCAGAATTGTTATCTCTTCTTGATATTCTGTGGGCTACTGGTCCTAATGACGTGGGTCTTTTGGAAATACCGCCATATGTTGTGACGTTGAAAGCGAATGTTAAAATGCCACGCATTCCCCAATACAAGATCTCCAATGAAGGTGAAAAGGCGTTGCTAGCGATCATTTATGATTTGATTGAGAAAGATGTAATTGAAGAAACGAGAGGTAATGTTTGCAATAGCCCTGTTTTACCTGTCCTGAAACGTACTGACTCTTCTCAGCCACCCGTTTATAGGTTTGTGATCGATCTTAGAGAGGTGAATAAAATCGTGGTGCCACAATTTCCTGTTGTTCCTGATATCACTGCCTTATTAACTATGATTCCAGCTTCCGCCACTTGGTTTTCAGTGATTGATTTAAAGAATGCCTTCTTTAGCATCCCAATTGCCGAGGAGAGTAGGGATATTTTTGGTTTCTCTCTAGGAGGTCAAAGCTTCCGGTTCAAGCGCGCTCCTCAAGGCTATTGTGAGAGTCCGTCAATCTATAGTCAGGCTTTGAAAACACAACTTGATACGATTGTTCTACCTGATGGTGCTGCTCTTATTCAGTATGTCAACGATTTGTTAATCGCTGCAGATACTGAGTAGATTTGTAAAGAAGCCACCTTGTCGTTGTTACGTCATTTGTCTAATTTGCATCATAAAGTGTCTCTTTCGAAATTACAGTACTGTCGACAAGAAGTGACCTACTTAGGTCATTTCTTGTCGAAGGAGGGAAGAAGATTGACCCCAGAACAAATTCAGGCAATTGCAAAAATGAGTGTGCCAGTTACGCAAAGAGAGGTGCGTGCCTTCTTGGGTATCACGTCATATTGCAGGCAATGGATACCGAATTTTTCCCTATTGGCCAAACCTTTGGTGGCATTGATTTGTAAAGATACACCAAATCCCCTTCCGTGGTCCGAATAGTGTCAGAAAAGTTTTTCGAAATTGCGCGATGCATTATGTTCGGCTCCTGTGTTGGGTACCCCCGACTACAGTAAGCCCTTTACACTGTATGTCCATGAGAGAGAAGGATGTGCATTGTCAGTGTTGATGCAATCTTTTGGGGACAAGCAGCGTCCATGTGCGTTTTTCTCGTCGACTTTGGATCCGGTAGCTAGAGCATTGCCGAGTTGTCTGAGAGCTACAGCGGCAGCAGCTGTTTCTATTCGACAATCTGCTGGTTTGGTGATGAATAATACGTTGATTGTAATGGTTCCACATGCTGTGGATACTTTGCTAAACAGAACCAAGACACAGCACTTAACTAGTGCTCGCTTGTCAGGTTATGAGCTGACACTTTTAGCGGGCCATGTGCACATAAAGAGATGCAACACGCTGAATCCAGCCACGTTGTTACCGATTGTAGCAAAGTCAGAGGTTTCTGAGCAACACAATTGTTTTCTTAGGGCAGAAGAAGAAACGAAAGGGAGAGTAGATCTTAGGGACACTCCTCTTGTGAAATGTGATGGTACCTTATGGGTGGATGGTTCGGGCTTCAAGCTTCCAAATGGTGATACGACTGCGGCATATGCTGTTACGACCTTGCATACGATTGTTGAAGCTGCACGTATCCCACATAACTTCGCTCAAGCAGCAGAGTTGATTGCACTTACGAGAGCGTGTGTATTATCAAAAGGAATGAAAGTAACCATATATACTGACAGCCAGTATGCGTTTGGTGTGGCTCACAGTTTTGGACGATTGTGGAAGGAACGTGGGTTCCTCACGTCTCATGGAACTAAGATTCAGCATGGTCAGTTGGTAAATGAGCTCCTCGAGTCACTTACTTTGCCGTTGCAAGTTGCGATTGTGAAATGCAGTGCACATAAGAAAGTTACTAACGACGTTGGTCGCGGTAATGCGTTTGCTGATGAAGTTGCGAAAGAAACGGCAAGAGATGTGATGAGTCGAATGTATGTTGCGGGCCCTGCATGAAGGATTGGTGACGTTGGAATGTGTGAAGATACGATAGAGAGTGTGAAGTCTATCCAACATGAAGCTACAGAGAAAGAATTGAGTGTGTGGAGAGAGAGTACGGGTAAATTGGATGCGAATGGTTGTTGGGTTGAGTTGTCAGAGCATCAGCGATGGTTGTTACCCGATGCGTACATGCTTGCAGTGGTTACAATGGCGCATGGAATGGCTCACATCAGTGTGAAAGGGATCTGTAACTTGTTGGCTCCAGTATGGCAAAATGCTGGAATTCCCAAGTGTGCAGAGCATGTGGTTAAAAATTGTATGGTTTGTCTGAGATACAATCCTGGTAAGGGAACTCCAACTCCAGCTGGTCATTTTGCGCCTCCAACGTATCCGTTCGAGGTTTTGCAGCTAGATTTTATCCACATGGAGAGGTACAACAACTTGAAATACGTACTCGTTGTTGTTTGTGCCTTTTCGAGATGGGTAGAAGCATATCCCCTAAAAGATAATACTGCCTTGTGCACAGCGAAAGCCCTTCTAAAAGAGTACTTCCCTAGGTTTGGTTTGCCGAGAATGGTTTGGAGTGACAATGGGAGTGAATTTGTGGGTCAAGTGATGAAGAGAGTGTGTGAAGGGCTAGGAATCCACCAGAAGTTCCATGCTGCAAATCACCCCCAATCAGCTGGACTTGTAGAGTGCTATAATGGCACTCTTAAACTAAAACTGGTCAAGATACAAGCAAGCTCTGGCCTTAAATGGCCTGATGTTTTGCCATTAGCACTTTTGTCAACTAGGATGACTGTACATTCCCGAGTAGGACTTAGTCCTTATGAGATTGTGTTTGGTCGCCCAGCCAACATAAGGGGAATGCCGAGGCCGATGAAATTCAGCGAGATTGAACAACCTGTACTGCTTAATTACTTGTATGATCTGACGGCTAAATTGCGTGTCTTACACCAACAGGTTCATGATACACTGCCTCAGGCTTCTGGAGATCCAGGGCATGCAGTCGATCCTGGATCGTGGATATTAATCAAGAACTTCCAGCGGACAAAGAACGATCAGCCCCGCTGGATCGGCCCCTACTTGGTGCTTTTGTCCACAAGAACTGCAGTACGAGTGCAAGGAAAAAAGAACTGGATCCACGGCATACAATGCAAGAGGGTCCCTTTGCCTCTGCCGCACGACCGGTGGGTCCAGGAGGGTTTTACTGATTCTGAAACTGAGACTGTGCCTCGTTTTCTGCCATTCAGTTTAATTGGGACAAGTTCTGAGCGTGAAAGCAACAATCTTTTGCAAGAAGCCGTGCCACCGTCAGTTCGATTGGACACTACCAGGCCTGAACTCCTATTCCAAGACCAGACGTTATCTGGAAAAAAAACTTTATAATTTGAGACCAAGAGCCATGGACAAATAAAATTCTTTTTATTTTTTAGAGAAAAAGGTTCAGCTCTCCCATCCGAGAAACAGTTTTGACCGATTTTTGTTTTTCGAACCGCCATCCGGGTTCAGCTGTAGGGTCGCGGCGTCAAGTCTCTGGAGTGCAAGCCGAAGGCACAAGGTCGACGGTTCTGGTTGGTCCTAGGGCGTTCCCTGGACTGACAGACGCATTCCTTAGCACAGAACACCCTACCTCAGCGAGCAGCAAGGTTAGAGGATGGAGTTTTTCGAGATGGAGAGACCTGCCAAAGAAATTAATTTTAGAGCCAAACTGTGTACAGTGATGACTAGAAAACGTTTTCTGATATTATGCATTTTCATGTTGCTTAGCGTGATGATGTTTTTAATGGGATATGTTTTATTCTCTTTTCGAGTGACGTTTGCACCCACTACACAGCCCATACCTCCGTCTACTATTTCCTCACATTCTTTTCACCCTCTACCTGAACATGAGTCCGTTAGAAGATTAGAGTTTATTAATAACTCCTTCGTTCAGCTTCTGCACCAACACCAATTAGTAGTGAACACAACTAACTGTTGGGTGTGTGGTCTTATGCCTCATACTACTGATAAAAGGTATTCCTTACCTAGTCCTGCCATTCAGCTATAATGGTTCTTTGTGGGCATACCGAACGATGTTCATCTATGCTCGCCCCCTACGTTCTGCGAAAGACAACCCAAAGAATAGTGCTCTAGTCAAAGGAATAGTCGACATGATAAAGGGAGCTAGTTCCTATGAGGCTACCCCGAAAGATGAGACACTGGCGTATATTGGATGGAACGTGACTGGATATGGAGCGAGTCTGAGTGAGAATCAGCAAGCAAAAAGATCCTCCCCGATTTGGATTGTACCCCATCAGGGTCATCTATGTCTGCAAGGTAATGGCAAGATTCCAAGAGCTCAGTTAGGGAAGAGTATCTGCACTGAGACGTATGTTTTTGCGTCTCAGACCTCCCCATCGTTCCTAGCAGCTAAGGGTACCTTTTTCATCTGTTATGACAGAGCATACACATGGTTGCCCCCTGATTTCTCGGGTACATGCTTTGTCTCGTTCCTGTTGCCTCCCACCTACACAGCTGCGGCAGATTACCACAAGACGGAATGGCCCCGTCTCCATGCAATCTAAATTTAATTGGTACACTCCAGCCAGGCACCTGCGGTCGTCATCGGCCAGGCTGGTGAAAGTACCCAGATTTAAAAAGGTTAGAGCAGGAGGCAGATCCTTTGAGGTGACAGCTGCCAAATTATGGAATCTGCTCCCACTCGATATCAGACAAACCGCGCAGCTTCTCCCATTCAGGAGAAAGATTAAAACCTGGTTGTTCCCTGAGTAACTTGACATGTGGTCTTTGCTCGGCCTGACACTTGTCCTCTGCCCATGAGCTAGTTTAGCGCCAGGATGCCTGCAAGGTGACAGTGCGCTTTAGAAATAACAATAATAATAATAATAATAATAATAATAATAAGTTAGAGGTGTCTTCAGTAAGGAAGATACTGCAGGACAAGAATCGAGTGACTTCTTGAAAGGTTTTCTGCCATTTTGGGGACCTATGGTTAACAGCAGGAACATACGACAATTGACGAGGGTGGTCGAGTCCACCGTAGTTGAAACTGCCGGTGCCCTTAGTAACTTGACTGCTGAGCTCCAGTCGGATCGTCTTATGACACTCCAGAACAGAGTTGCGTTAGACGTCATACTTGCAGATCGAGGTGGGGTATGTAAAGTGATCCAATCAAGTTGCTGTGTCTTCATTCCAGATAATGCTCCGACAGTATACCATGCCATTTCAAGACTGCATAAGATCTCCGAATCTATACATGTGGATAAAGGAGATTGGTCGTTGATGGGATGGTTCTGGGGACTGTTGCCCACGTGGGGATGGAAGATTCTGATGGTCATTGGGATGATCTTAGCCATTCTTTTCCTGTTCTCTCTGTGCGTACAGTGTGCTCCTGCTATATGTGGCCTCTGTGCTACATCGTGTGTGAGGAAACCTGTATCAAAAGACGTGCTAAGTAATAGGATGATGCTACAGCAACAACTTGATGACCTGATGAGTATAGACCTAGACTCAGACTAACATGGGTTTAGGTTATTGCCTACGTAAGGGCAAAAGGAGGGCCTGAGGTACTGAAATTCTGAATCCGTTTCATAAAAGTCATCGTACCATGACGATTTTGGTAGTATCAGACCGAAAATGGCGAGTGTAAGGTGTATAAGTATTTTCGTCATATTCTAGTGACGAGATCACCGTGAAATCAGAGTTCCCGTTTTGAACCCTCGGGTTCCATCTTGCGTACAGCAGCCATTTTGTGGTTGCCCTCACATAGACCGATGACAGTGGCCGAACGAGTCTCCAAGCACACGTACACTTTAGCTGACTTCAGAATGACCTGAGCGAGCGACCCTCTTGCCTGAAGCCAAACTTGTTAAGCCAGTTCCTTTCCCAGTAGCTGATCAAGATTGCTGATCAAGACACAAGACACCATCAAACCTTTTATTACGCACAGCTATGTCTTATCTTGCTCACACCTGTCTCTGCTCCTTTCTTTATGGTCCATTTACGATGGGGATGTGCCCGTTTTTATGGTGGGTTCGATCGACCTGTCTGATGAAGAATGTTGGGTTTGACTAAGAATTGATTGTGGGCTGGACAAACTGAAAAATGGGCTTGTGATCATGATTCTGCGGTTCTGTCGTGAAAACATGTGAATGGCCAACTGTAAAATAAGGAATGTTCGCCTGAAGCATAATATTTGGTATAAAAAGGGATGACTAGTTTTGTAAAGTTGAGCAGTCTCCTGAGAACATACACCATGTTGTACTTCTAGGATACCTGTTACTGGCTGCAGCCAATAAATCTGATCTTTGACGTCACCAAGAAGTTTCTGTGTTTCTGTAGTCTGAGACAGGAGAATCCGAAGTCTTCGGGTGTGTCCCCTGGCACCGCTGGGTTCTAAATAACCTGGTACTTCACAATGTAGATGTCTCTGGGTATAAGGTATTGACCTGGTGGGGGATCTTTTCTTGTTTGCATAAGAGTCCACAACAACATTGGTATGTCACTGTACAGAATACAACGAGAATGCTGTATGAGTGATAAGGGAAGTGAAGGGGTTTGAACAAGGCTATTATACATGGTCCAAAACAAAAAGTGCTTGCGGTGGGTCAGAGGTAGGAATGTGTTCCCCACTCCAGCAAAATCCTCTCCTCTATCAGTCGCCTTTTTGTATGTATGTGGGTGTGTGTTTGTGTGTGTGTACATAGATGGAGAGAGAGAGAAAGAGAGCGAGAGAGAAAGAGAGATTGAAACAATGTAATCAAACAGCACTGATTTACTACAAAAGGTAGTTGGACAATTTAATGTGTGTGGCAAGGTGCAGTGTCTGTGTTTTCTGTGTCGTCACCAAATACATTTATCAGCTGTGGTGGAGGGCACTACGGGAGCCAGGACAAATAGCACTGGGGAATAGGCACCATATGGCCTCTACGGTGACACCAGTAAAGACGCTGGAGTAAACAAATACAGCCTTTGATTCTAGGTGTGAGAAGTTAGCCTGGCAAATGATGTCCACTAGTTCTAGTGGGCACCTTGCAACAGTCTAATCGACCCTTATTGATGGTGGTTGTAAAGTCAAACTTATAGAAAGCTATCCTAGTGGTAGCATGAACCAGCAGTCTTCAGGCTAAGACTTCAGTAGGCGAGTTAAGCAAGTTGTTTTACCATATATAATCCCTTGAATACCAAATGAAAGGACACCACACAAGGTATATATCAAATATATATGTATTTAATCTAAACACAACCTCTCTGCACTCTTTATGGGATCAGAGGTAAAAATACAATACAAGTGACACAGTTAATATACGATAAGTTGAACAGTATACATTATGACCAAGGGGCCTCACAAACCATATACTAAGAAAGTGATATAAGTACCATGATATAATTAGAAAGCAGGCCTAGCACCTGTATGATCGCAGGGGCTACACTAAACAACCAAAGGTTAGGAAGTAGGAAGCCTACGGAAGACGCGTGCAGTGTCTAAACACAGGCGCGGGTTCCCATTGACTTTCTATGGAGATCGTAAAAGTTACAAAGTTACAATTTAAGGACACTTTCGGATGGACTAAGATGGAACCCTTTTAAACTAGGACACTTCGAGAGTCAAGACCCACAGGAGCACCGGAGTACTCGTGTTACCTCACTCAGAGAAGCCGGGTGCATAGGTGTCTTTTCGTGTCGGGTTTCAACGTCGTTTTCAATGGAGAGCTGCAAAGAAGTGCTGCAGGCGACCAGAGGAAAAGTGTCTGGGTGGATCCAAGGGTGGATCGAAGATGTGAAGAACCTGAAAGCAGAGGGGACAGAGTCTGGGTCACCAGCCAGTGACCAGGTAGGTACCAGGAAGGAACCAGGCGATGTCGGGTGCTTAAAGGTGAAGAAGGTGAGTTTGTCTCTTAAGCCACGGGGTCCAGGAGGCATCAACGATGAACAGGATATGGATTTGAGATGTAGCATGGTGGATCTAGATGACTACAGTGTCAATATCCGGATCAATCCCAACAAGCCTTGGCAATCGCAACCCACACAAGATTTCAAGATTGGCTCTGTTGCAAAACAGCAAGGTTTGTGGTGCTTATCCTTTTCAGGGAACCTGGAACAAGCCTGGAGCAACCAGGAAAGCAAGTACGTTTTAAAATAGAGTCTTCAGAGGGCTCACTAGCCAACAGGCAAGAAACCGGGAAGATGCGTAAAGTTGAAATGCAAAGGCGGGGCCTACGGGACACTCGCAGAGTGTGGGGGTCTTGGATTCAGAGCAAATGGTGCACGGGGCTGGGGCTTCTCAAACCCCACTGCACAACTTACTGAGGCTTCAGGAAAGGAGTGCAGGTAGCAAAATTGAGGATGTCCAAGAAGTCCGGTCTCACGTCTCTCGTGTCCGCCACATGTCTCAGTTTTGCTGTGGATGTGGGTAGGGTCAGCGAAGTCTGGAAGTCCAGTTCTTGTGTTGCAGAGTCTTCGGATTCTGACGGGAGCCTTGAAACTGCAGACTGGCAAAGTTGCTGTTGTGCCTGTTTGCACAGGTTGGTCACTACTTGACCACAAGGGAGATGTCTTCCATCTTTCAGTCAGAACGGAATGTCAAAGGTATAAGATATGTCTTTCAAACATTCGTCCAGGATAATATAAAGTCCTGGGGCCATAGCTCCTATACTTATAATAGGAAAGGGGGCTGGATTATTTGACTAGGTCCCTCCTATGGGTGGACCTGAGAAGGGGGTGGTTACATCCCTTTCCCTTTGTCCAGTTTCGCACCAGAGCTGGGGTTGTAGTGCCCCAGCAACCGGTTTGAACTGAGAAATGCATGGAGCACCTTGAGTGCCCCAGGCAGTGTCTAGATGCATTCACTGAATGCAGCCCTCCCTGCCCCAATACACAAAACTCCTGTCTGGGGAGGCGCCAGCACCTCCCTGGACAGGAAACCAATTGTCCAGGCCTCCCCTGCCAGAGTTTCGTCCAGCAACAGGAGGTCAGACTTGTGTCTGTGGCAGCAGCATCCAATTTGTGATGCTGAGGCTCTGTTTAACTTTAACTGGGTAAAGCAGTAACCTACATGTCTTTTCCCTCTAGAATGGTGGAATGCTACCCCCTCTGCCAGAATTGGTGGGGAGGTAGTATTCCAAAGTGTTTGGCACCTTACACGACATGTTTTGCTGAAGCCAAACCAAAGTTAGCATTAACCACAAGGATTATAATGCACTTAAGAGTATATGGTATGGCTATATCAGAAAGCTGCAGAGGGGCTCAGCTCATGCCAGAGCCTCATCTCACATAAAACCAAGCACTCCGCCTCCAGGATTGTCGAGGCCTACCATAGGAGTGGCTTATAGGTGTATATGTGTCTATATGTAAAGGTAGATATAGGTGTACTATATCTAAGTAAGGGCTGATTACACCACCTTACCCAGGCTGTGTGATCAGCCTGTGGTGTCAGTTTGGAAGGCAAACCAGGGGTGGCACAATACATGCTGAAGCCCCTGGTAGGCCTAGGGTGCACCTATGCCCTGGGTACCTATGGTACACTATACAGGGGCTCACATGGGTGTCCCAGTAACCAATCTGGTATGTACCTAATGTACATGGAGTCCATTTTATAGAGAAAGCAGATAGTCTGGGGCGCTGATTAGCACGGTCCAGGCCAACTAAGTCGAAAACCAGCAAAACACCAGGAAAAAAAATGGGTGTAACCATATAGTCGATTCCACCTTCCTACACTAGGGGTTCTGGGAGAGTATGAGGAAGAAGGGCAATAAGGTCTGTACAGGATTGATAAAGAGCATAAGAATGCACTGGAAGCGCTAATCAAGGGACCCAGCGAGAAAGTATGAAGAAAAGAAATCACAAGGTGCTATAGGGAAATGATTGTTAGAAAAAGAAGGGTAAACCCATAAGAAAGCCACTGGGACCTGGGTATGCAGCAGTACAGAAGAAGGGGTCCCAGCACAGAGGGAAAGCGCAGCAGGAATGACTAATTATTAAAAATAAACTGAAATACTCATATTCAACTTAGGAGTACATTGTTATTTAATCACAAAGTACTAACACACATATTAAAGTACAATGCATGAGTTCACAAATAGTAGTGCCCAACGTGTAATGGGGAGTGAAGTGAAAGTGGTAGGAGGTAGTGCAAGGAAAGGAACGTGAAGCAAGTCAAGCATACTTATTGAAAAATAATATAACTCTTCTGAAATGGCTTCGAGCGAGAGGCAAACACAGGTCCATTAAATGATCATGTAGTTCTGATAACCAGACTTCGAGAAAAAGCAGTATAATTCGTGCTTGGGATAGAAGTTGGCACGAGAGACGGTTGCCTACATTTCGACTCAGAAGTGCATAGGGTAAGTTATCCCCTACAGACGGGT
The DNA here is from genome assembly GCF_964261635.1 of Lissotriton helveticus. Taxonomy (NCBI): domain Eukaryota; kingdom Metazoa; phylum Chordata; class Amphibia; order Caudata; family Salamandridae; genus Lissotriton; species Lissotriton helveticus. Next base: position 20,171,676 of record NC_136059.1, read on the forward strand.
CTTCATCAGGATGGGGAGGGTGGAGGGCAAACTTCCATGCGAGCGTGGTCTCACACGGAGATCAGGGCAGTGCATGCAACAGGTATAAAGGAAGAGACAGAAAGCAAGAGGGAGAAAGGAGGTGTGAAAGAGAAGGAGCAGTGGATGCACTTTTTGGCAAAACTAAACGATGAGTGGGCCCGATGTTGCATATCATGACAGGAGTCTGCATCAGGAAACCCACCTAAAATAGGGCAAACTTCCCAAGCGTACTGATGGCAGGGACCCTGTAGTGGATAGACCACCACCTAAATAGACTGCCAGCAAACTAAGCCCAACTATTAACTCCACCATCCAGGGTTACTTATAACAGCCCTATTGGTACCAGTGGAGTAGCAATAGCCCCTGCAGTATGGCAGGTGGCTGGCCTGAGAGATCTTGAGTGTTAATGACATCCCAAAGGGGATAAAACGGGACTCTCCCACTTTTACACATGTAAGCTTCATGAACCCGGAAACCTACAGATAAGTGAATCATCGCCGCCCCACCCGCCCCATCACTGTATCCTCACACAAGGGCAATGAAACCTGGACTCATTCTTTTTCGGCGTGGCCCACGTGGATGCCACCTGATGCCAGCCTGCATGGCAGATAAACGCTCGCTCACTGTGAAACCCTTGCACAAGGCAAACTTGTTTTATAGAAGCAGGGTGGACAAGATTATCTCTCCAGACGTTAAAATCGTGATTTTTCTTCCAGTTTTTTTGTTTTTGTTGCCAGATTCTGTCTTCTTTCTAACCACAGTGAAAGCCTGGAGAAGAGCAGTGGGGAGTATTAAAACTGGTTGTGGTTGTTGAAGCACATCCAGACCTGCAACTTTTGAATGATTGATTGACTGCGTGTATGAAGCGCCTGCCAAACACCTGCCCTACCAAACAAAAAGATTTGAGCTCTAGCAGAAAATCATGTAATGTCCAAAGGTAATGAATTCCAAAGTTTATGACCCTCGACAGAGAACCCTCACCTGTCTTTGGTAGACAGAGTACATCCGGGCCCTACAGTAGACACAGAGCATGCACGCTTAACTTAGGGCAATGTGTAAAGTATTTATGCAGTACCAAAACAGTAAAATGTCAAAGCGCCAAACAATAGAAAATCCCAAACCAAATTAGAAAAAAAGACAACAATCCAAAAAGGGAAACTGCAGATATGAACTTTAAACGTTTTAGTACAAATATTGCAAAATGTACCAATGAGACTCTATTGAAGCGGCCCGCTGGACTCTAAGTTCCTTTTCTGTCTGACTGTGATGGAGTGCTGGTCAGACACACCTGGCCAATCCCAAAGATTATACCTTCTGACTTCCACTTGTTTTATGTAGCTCAAAATCACCCAAAAGAGCAAGCCTGAAGCTTTATCCAATGAACATACATCAAAATCAGTCACATTTGCCATGAGGTACTCCTGCCTGACTGCTCCGGAGATCTTGGAAGTCCAATCATGTCCTAGGAACCCACGATTCAGGTTTTCTGGAGCAGCTCATCTGGGTCACTTCTAAGCAGGCCTGAGTGGAACTCTCAGACTTTCACTCCGTGGAATTCTGCAGCGTTGCATAAGAACTCTGCGAAATTCTACGGCAGTGCTTAATTTGAAAAATAAATAAGTGTCAGGGCTCTCGTTAGGAGCCCATTACAGGTTGCACCACACGTTGCCCCTGACATCCTGTGAATGATAGCAGCAACACAATTACTAACCACCATACTTCTACAAGTGTGACAATTATGACCATTTCAGGCTTCAAAGATATAGTAAAAATCGCTTGGGCGGCAGGTAATAGTAATTTTTAGCTGTGGTTGTGCTCATCTCTAAATTAGCCAGGGAACGCCACCTTGAGGCAGACTGTCACAAGCGCCGGTGTTGACAATTAGGGTCCTCATTCCGACTGTCGGGCGGAAAGGCCTCCTCCCGACAGTCGGAATCTCCTAGACTGTGTCAGAACCCTTCTGACCGACTCAGTCAGTTTACAATCCAACCAACCGACTACGATATTTGCGATTGGTTTGTAAACCGCAAGGTCTTTCCGAATCAGTTCTGACCAACTCTCTTAGAATTTGTGTCAGTCGGAACCACAAAATACAGCTCTACAGACTGAGCTTCTGGTATGAGCAATTACGATGTCAGTTTCCAACAGCCTTTCTGAGTTGGCCAGTCAGACACGAAAAGGCTGCATGAAAGTGACTTATGGAGCCCCTAGCAGGGTCACCTTCATCCTGCGGGTCCTGTTGGGTGTCCAGGAGGTACCCAAGGTATCCACCTGTAAAATCCTGCACTGTGTGGCAGGCACCGGGGGGTGCCTGCAACAGGGTGAAGAGTTTTCTGCATACCCCCCATTTCCTCATTGGAGCCTGTGTTGTTTGGCTGAAAACGGGCTCCTTTAGGGGTCACTGGGAATCTGACCGAACAGTGTTCGGTCGCATCTTAATTGGTCGGGAGGATCCGCTGACCGCGAGTCGGTCGGTCCCGATTCAGAGTTGGAGTCGGGAGGAGGAAACTCTGCCTGACATCATAATGAGGCCCTAAGTGCTGATGCCTAGCACTGAAAACTACCGGCTCAAATTAAGCACTGCTCTGAGGTGTCCCACGAATGGGTGGAAAATGTACATCATGCTGCTCATGCTGCAATTTAGTGCCGGTAGCGCGTTGTGTACTGACAAATCCGCACAAACAACAACATGTGGTGTTGTAGATATATGGATTTCTATTTTTGCGACAAGGATTGTGGTCACATGTGCCCTCTGGTGCAAAAAATGGCATTATATATATGAGGGTGGGGCCATGTTCAGGCAAGATGTTTTTTAATGTTAAAGTGTGTCACTCATTTAAATAAATGCATTTTGTGTGTCAGAGAGTGCTTGCTGTTGCACCCACCGTCTTTGTTCCAAAGGGAGTGGGCACACGATGTAATACACCTGGGTTTATCTATACACTTTGCTGAGTGCATCGGGCCCAGGATTATCAACATTTCTTGTATCGCAGGGCAGCAGGACAAGTTGCTTTACTGAGCTGTGTCAAAGATAAAGGACAGGAATGCAACATATTTATTTATCCAGATCTATCACATTCCTGCTCACTCCATGTGCTTGTGCAAGGATTGCTGCCTTGCACCAATGCAGGCACCCTTGCACCATGGCACAAGAGTGCCATGTTACACAGCACTCCAGATTGTTTTTGTGCTGGGAGAGACACCTAGCTGCAAAGGAAACAATCCTTGGAGGCAAGGGCACCACAAGCCCTCCATAAATGTGGGTCCTGGTATACAGAGTAGTGGTGCACGGTGCCAGCCTGGCAAGGAGAGTGTAGTACTGTAGGAGTGACGTGGACGTCAAGTAAATGATACTGCCAGTCTTCTGGTCTAGTGTGAGCTAGTCAGGTGCTCGCTTGGGCTAATTTAGGAGATGCCAACTCATGTCAAAATTACAATAGTAGTATATCAGGGGTGTTGGAGTTCTTCAGTGTGGGTCTATGTAGCTCATTACTGTCCCAATCTCCCCGATGTGCGGTACGGAACTGGAGACAAGCTTGAACCATCAAAAGAGGGGAGAGAAGCAAAGATCATTCGTTGGTAGTTCAAATTGTAATTTTAGGTTATGAAACTAGAAATAGGCATTTTGATTTAAAAAGTACAATGCTGTTTCTGTCAAAATGTTTTTGTAGAGGGTACTACCAATCATTGTTCTTTTTGTCTTCTTTATTACTTTCACAAGCACCTAAGGGCAGAAGGGCATCCAGGCCAGCATTGGCCAACACCAGCTGCGCCACTGCAGGTTGGACAAACACCACCACCACCAGCGCCGCTGCAGGTAGGACGAACACCACCAGTGCTGTTGCAGGTCAGACAAACACCACCATCACCAGCGCCGCTGCAGGTGGGACGAACACCATCACCAGCACCACTGCAGGTGGGACGAACACTACCACCAGCGCCGCTGCAGGTGGGACGGACACCACCAGTGCGGGTGCAGGTGGGACAAACACCACCACCAGCGCCGCTGCATGTGGGACAAACACCACCACCACCAGTGCCGCTGCAGGTAGGATGGATACCACCACCACCAGCGCTGCTGCAGGTGGGACAAACACCACCACCACCAGCGCTGCTGCAGGTGGGACAAACACCACCAGCACCACTGCAGGTGGAACGAACACTAACACCACCAGCGCAGCTGCAGGTGGGGCAAACACCACCACCACCAGTGCCGCTGCAGGTGGCACAAACACCACCACCACCAGCGCCGCTGCAGGTGGGATGAACACCACCACCACCAGCACCGCTGCAGGTGGGATGAACACCACCACCACCAGCACCGCTGCAGGTGGGACAAACACCACCACCACCAGCGCTGCTGCAGGTGGGACGAACACCACCACCACCAGCACTGCTGCAGGTGGGACGAACACCACCACCACCAGCGCCGCTGCAGGTGGGACGAACACCACCACCACCAGCGCCGCTGCAGGTGGGACGAACACCACCACCACCAGCGCAGCTGCAGGTGGGACGAACACCACCACCATCAGCGCCACCCCAGATCATTCTGCTGGTCCTGGTAAGTCATGTTCAATATTATTTCTTACTATTCCCACTAGTAAAATTAATGCCTCGTGTATTTATACTATTTACTTATTTTACAACTACCGTATTGAATATTTTTTATGTGTTTTCTATGTTTCCTGTTTTGCTCCTTTTTTATAATAAAATGTCCTTTGCCCCTGTTTTACATATCTTTTATAGTACTCTTAAGAGAACAGAATTGTTGTATCTTAAAGAGCATTACAGGCCTAAGTTTTCAGAAAACATGTTTATTGAGAAGGCTGTCCTGGTCAGTTAATAAGTACAGCGAAGGAGATAGAGCGGTTATTGTCATGGACCCCCAATGTTTTCTTATACTAGCAGTATGGCAAGGATGAGATACCATTACTGTTGAAAAGTCATCCTGTTCCCTGGGCACCCACCTTTTTTGCTGACTGGTACTGATGGTAACTGACTCTGACTGACCCTGGGCTCTGCCTATCCAGGCCCAGGGCCAGTGCTATGCTGAAGACAGACATATAATACAGTGAAAACACCTACATACACTAGGGTACCCTATGGGTTAGGGAACCCGTATCATTTGCATGACCTACCCTATAAGGCCCTGGTACATAAGAGGGCAGGGGGACTACAACTACCTTTAAGTCCCTAGTATATAATATGGCATGGCAGTTTAGAGGCCAGCGCCCTTTCTGCACTTGCATGTGTGCACTGCTGAGAGCATTAGGTCAGTTTAAAAGCATCCATGTGTTGCAGAGCTGCTTTTATATTTAAATTGTGCCCAAACATGACTTTGGTGTTAGGAGCACTTAAAAACTGATAAACTACAATATTTTGTTTTGCATATTAGGTACCCCCAGAATTTCCCCTAGGTATCCCAGAATTCAGGTACTGATACGGAGGATCCTTATAAAAGATGTGTTAAATGCTCTGGGGATAAATAAATTGCACATTTCACTTCCCCACATTGTAGTAAAGTGCACCCAAATATCGAATTTTGTGCTACAAGCACTGAGGAGTGAGGATCTACATTATGTTTGCATATTCAGGACCCCTAAAATCCCACACTAAGTGTCCCTGGTTGGGGGTAATATAAAGATATAAGCTGGGTCCTTATAAAAGCAGTTTTATATACCCTGGTGTTGGGGAAATTGCACATTACATTTTCCCCACGTGTAGATCCCCAGCCACATAGTTTAACATTGCACTAGTTTACAAATTCATAAATACAGCAAGGGACAACCCAAAATAGAATTCAGGACTGAGGAGAATTGTATTGATACATCTAACACTTTGCTGTTGTTGAATTTATCTTAAAATGTACAGAAAATAAGTTATAAGACTTTCTTGTCTGTAAGCCAAAACTCAGCCTTCCAGTGGTCTGCCCTGATTGGTCAAAGTTAACCCCTTCCTTGCTTATGACGAGCTCAACTCGTCATGAGGCACAGGGGAGCTGTGCTCATGACGAGCTGAGCTCGTCATAACTGCCGCGGCCCTCCCACACGCGGCTAATTCCCCGCCTGTGCGTGCGTTCTAAAGGAGTGGGCGGAGTCATGACGAGTCCAGCTCATCATGAGCACAGCTCCACTGTGCATCATGACGAGCTGGGCTGGTCACGAGCACCGCGGCGCCGTGCGCGGCCCCTCCGCCCCACACCGCGGGGGAATTAGCCCTGCGTGGAAGGGGTCAAGTGGATTAGCTCGTCTGCTTTGATGAAGTGATAAGTGGCACCACGGGAGAAAGGCTATCTCTTGTAAGAGGACCCTGTTCCACAGCAATGCCAGAGCAGGGGGGAGGGGTCATAAAATATCAGCTATAAAGGTAGAAGGGGAGAGACAGAGTCAGCCAGGTCCATCTACCTCTCTTTCACCTGAACCCAGCCAGATGGCAGACTTAAGGAAGGAATTTGTAGATGTCAGAGGGAGGAGAGCTATGGAAATGAGCCATCCTGGGGGTTGGTTTAGCTAGTGTTTGCTCCTCTGATGAAACTTCAGCTATATTGAATTTTGGAAGAATGGGGCTTTCTATTAGACCATTATGCCACACTTTGGAGGAAATGGTCATGCTCTCCGGTGTTGTCCTGCACCTCATTGGACAGGAGTTCCCTGCTGCTTGACTCCAGAGAACACTGAATAAGTATCTGAGAGGGGCAGAGCCTCTCATCTCTACTGCTTAAAACAAGAGAAGAAGACGGGTCCATGCTGGAAGTTTGATTTGCACCAGCCAGGCCCTGCACTCTGACTGAATGCACCTGCTGCACAATCTGGAATTACCACCCTGTGGACCGAACTTGCTTCAAGACAAATAAATATTGGACTCTCTGCAAGCTACAGGTTAACAAGTCTCACCTGGAACATCACCACCAAGACTCCCCAGCCTGGAGTGAGTCCAGTGGGTTTGTGAGGGTTTATTCCAAGTGGATTGTGGGAACTGAAGTCTCAACCTTTCCAGGACATCTTGGAGATTCCAGACCTTTATATTGTGTTTTGGACACTTTGGGATCCCAAAAGGACCTCCAGGAAGAAGTTCCTAAAGTTTGACGAAGTTTGGAGCAACTTTGGGATAAAGCTCCATAAGTGGACTGCCTTGACCAAGCCAGCCGAGCCGGCATCCCTCAACCACGAGCCGGCCTGCCCTCCAGGTTTGTCCTGCTGCAAAGCTACAGAGGTCGGATTTTCAGAGTCTGACTGGGAGCTCGTCGAAAGTCAAGCTGGGGAACCCTCACCAAAACTGGCCTGATGTAGAGCATCGAGGGACCTCTGGGGAAAAAGTTATATTAAAGTTTCTAAGTCAGAAGGAAAATGACTTAACCGGCCACAACCGCTTGAGTAAAGCCACACACCTTCAACCGTGAGTTGGCCTGGATCCCACTGGAAAGCTCCAGAGGTCCAGCTTCCATAGTTTAACTGGGAGCTCGTCGAAAGGTAAGCTGCGAACCCTCACCGAACTGGTACTGGTGGGGAACATCGAGGTATCCCAGTAAGAAAAGCTCCAGGAAAGTTAGTCAGAAGGTAACAACTTTGACCGAGGCCTACGGTGTGGTGTAGCCACACAGGCCTTCATCGTATTTGACCTTAAACTTGACTTTGTCCCGGTGTAGCATGACCAGATGTCCCAATAGGCGCTATAGGTTTCTATGTGCTATATTGTTATTTATTGTTGAAAATTCATATCTCCAATTCCCTACAATGGATTTATTTCATTTTGGTGTTTTCTTAAAGATAACAATATTTCTATTTTTATAAATTGATACTGGATTTTTATTGTGTGTTTTGTCTTAAGTATTCACTGAATTGGTGTTTTTAAATGCTTTACATACCTTTCTCCGAAGTTAAGCCTGCCTGCTCACAGACAAGCTATTAAGGGTTGAACATGGGAATAATTGTCTGAGACCTATTCTGAGCCTCAGACTGTGTTATATGCCTTATTTTCAGTGGTAGATGTATAATTACCACTACTAATCACCCACTTTCCAACAATTACCAACAAATGCCATAAATCCTTCATTCCCTCCCACCCCTTCATTGTGATTCACTCTTTTAGTTTCATAGCCTCATCTCTTCATTAGGAAAAAAAAGATTTTGCTTGACTTGACTTCCTGGTTTTTAAAATGTTGTCAACCAACAAACCTTCCAAAATGATACTTTCGCTAGAAGATACTGAAAGATGGCTTTCCAAACTGTAGTATGGTATTGCTGTTGTACCTTGTGCAAAATAAATAATGACTTAGGTGGGAAATCTGGTATGTAAAATGGGTACCTTGTGTTTTTCTCTGGGCGCACGGATTACAGGTGCCACCATAAGTAATAGCCAGCCAGGGACGTCGGAGGAGGCCCCGATGGTCGAGGCAGGGGGTGCGGTCCCAGCGGTGGCAGGGACAAGTGGCAAGTTATCTTGCTTTCTTATTGACAATAATCACCACTCTGCCCAAGGCTTTTCGCGATCTAAAACTGCAGCACAGTTTACTTCAGCGCTGCAGTGTAGGCGGTGAAATTTGTGTCTGCTTCAGTTAACAGCGCAGCATGACGAAGTCCGCAATGCATACAAACCGATAACAAGATGTGTTTGAAGTGCCCACATAGTCACGTACTAGTACTCCACTTCATCTGTCTTTCTTTTTGTCCCAGCCTATTCAAAAATGTAACTTCTCAGCACGTGCCATGTTTTTCTGCCCAAGTGACTTACATTTCATGGATTCCAATATGGATTTACTGTTCCAGTCTTCGTTCCATGTTGGTAGCTGTGGAGAAAAGGGGCAAGGTGAGAGGGGGGTGGCGGACCACCAGTCTGTTGGGGTAGTCGCGTGCTGTCCGCAAGCCCCGTCACATTCCTCCCCCCTGGCTTCTCCCGATCGGGGAGAGGAAACACGCGGGAAAGGAAGTCCGCATTACCATTATCTTTCCCCTTCCGATGGTGCACTGTAAAGGAGTACGGCTGTAAAGACAGAAACCACCGTAACACTCGGGGGTTATGGCTGCTGTTCTGGTGTATCCACTTCAGTGGAGCATGGTCAGTATGAAGGATGAATGGTTTACCCTCCAGGTAGTATCTCAATTTCTCTATCGCTCACTTTATGGCCAAGGCCTCTCTCTCAATGGTGGAATATCTTGACTCCCTGGGGAAAAGCTTCCTGCTCACATACAACACTGGGTGTTCAACACCTCCCTCGTCGACTTGGGACAGTACTGATCCTATTCCCACATTGGAGGCGTCAGTGGCTAACACAAAGGGTTTGGTATAGTCAGGTGACACCAGGACTGGGGCTGTGGTCATTGTATCTTTCAGGAGTTGAAAAGCCCTCAGGGAGTCGTGGGAGGGGTGAGAATAGTCGCGAGGTTTTGTGTCTTTTTTGAAAAGGTTAGTTAAGGGTGCAGCCACCTCGGCAAAGCATGGTATAAACTGGCGGTAGTACCCTACCAGACCTAGGAAGGCCCGTAGGTCTCTTTTGGTAGCGGGAAAAGGAACTTTAGCTATCGCTCGTACTTTCTCGCTTTGTGGAGCTATGGTGCCCTCCCCCAGTACATATCCTAGGTAGTTCACACGGTGAAATGCTCCTCTGGACTTTTTGGCGTTGATGTGTAGTCCCGCTCTACGTAGTGCTGTGAGGATAATCTGCAGATGTCTCAGATGTTCATCCCAATCATGGCTGTAAATGACTATATCGCCCAGGTATGCTGAGCTGAACGAGACGTATGGTTGTAACACCCGGTTCATGAGGCGTTGAAAAGTCGCCGGGGCCCCATGGAGTCCAAAGGGGAGGACCGTGAACTCATAGGCACCATCGTCCGTCACGAAGGCGGTTTGCTTCCTGTCCTCCTCACGAAGAGGCACCTGCCAATACCCCTTCGTGAGGTCTATGGTCGTGATGTAACGGGCGTCGCCTATTTTCTCTATCAATTCGTCCAACCGAGGGATAGGGTAGGTATCAAAGTGTGACTCCGCGTTCAAGGCCCGGAAGTCCATACAGAAGCGTTTGGAGCCGTCGGGTTTGGATATCATCACGATTGGGGACGACCAATGGCTTTGGGAGGGACGAATTACCCCTAACTGCAGCATGTCTTGGACTTCCCTTCTGACCGCTTCTCTTCTGGTTGCGGGTATCCTGTAGGGTCGTTGTTTTACTACTGTCCCCGGAAGGGTGTTGATGCGGTGTTCGACCAGGCTAGTCCTTCCTGGTATGTCAGAGAATACGTCGGAGAAGGGCTCCAGGACGTGTGCCAACTCTGTCGTCTCCTGGGATGTCAACCCCGGGTTGACTACCAGCTGATCCAATGTTGTGGTGTTGGGGAATATTGTCGGAATGCCAAAATGACCCGCTCTTGGTAAGGGTCCCAACCATTCTTTTAACATATTTATGTGGTACGTTTGTGTTTTGGTAGACGACAGGCGTAACCTGTAGGTAGTTTGACCGATGGCTGCAATAACCTGGAACGGGCCTTGCCACTTGTTCTTGGTTTTGTTATTTATGGTTGGTAATAACACTAAAGCCCACTTCCCGATGTCGATTTTTCTCAGCTTCTTTCCCTTATCATAAGTCTTTTTATACCTCTCACGTTGGTGTTCCAGGTTGGAGTAGGCTAGTTCTCGTAACTTTCCCAATTTGGTTCTCAGCTGTGTGGTATATTCCAACATGCTCTTTTGTTCTTGGGATTCTTCATTTTCCCACATATCCCTTGTCATTTCTAGGAGGGACCGGGGCATTCGTCCGTATAAGAGCTCGAAGGATGAACATTCCAGGCTGCTTTGTTTCTGAGCCCTTATAACATACAGGGCGATAGGCAGTAGTCTGTCCCAGGTGGGTCTTTCAGCGGTCAGCATCTTTTTTAGGGTTGCCTTGAGCGTCTGGTTGTACCTCTCAACAAGTCCATCTGTTTGGGGGTGGTATACCGAGCGCTTCAGATGCTTGATGTCTAGAGAGGTACACACTTCTTTCATCAGCTTGGATGTGAAGGGGGTCCCCTGATCTTTAAGCACCTCTTTGGGGAACCCCACGTGAGAGAACAGCTCTACAAACTTCTCGGTGATTGCAGCGGTTGTGGTGGTTCGTAAGGGAAAGGCTTCCACAAACCTTGTCGCGTAGTCGACGATCACGAGGGCATACAGATGTCCGCGGCCCGTCTTCGGCAGGGGACCAATTATATCCATGCCGACCCGTTCAAATGGATTCCTATGATGGGCATCCTTTGTAGAGGCGCCGCGGTCGGTCGATGAGTGTTTCTTCTTTGACATACTTCACATTTGGCACAGAAGTCTTGTACATCCCGATATATACCAGGCCAAAAACAATGCCGGACTATGCTTTCTGTGGTTTTTTCTTTGCCTGCATGGCCGGCCGTCAAATGGGCGTGAGCAAAGAAGAGTACCTGTTCCCGAAAGGAGAGGGGTACCAACAATTGTAGTTCTCCATCTTGTCTGGCTGGACGGTATAGCAGTTCATTCTTGATCACGAACCGGGGGTACGTCTGTGGGTTGAGCCCATTCGAGGCGTGTGCGTTTTCCCAGGCGTGGAATAGGGTCCTATCCTCTCCCTGAGCAAAGCGAAAACTCCTATCAATTACCCAGGGTTCGGGGGACAGGTATGTGGGTAGGGTTCCTCTCTGTTCAGGTCTGGAGAGGGACTCCCTAAAGAGGGAACGGAATTCGGGGTTATCTGTCCCCAGGATCATGTCCTCTGGCAGGGAATCCACCACCCCTACCCGGACCATACAGGGTTTTCTATCTGGTAGGGCTGTGGTAATGGAGGCCACAGGGTACGGCTTCACATCCCCGTGTACACAACGGATATATACTGGACTCTGGGGGTTCATCTGTTCGGGAGTGACAAAGCGCGTCTGGATCACAGACTGTCTGCACCCAGAATCTAACAAGGCCTTTACCCTAAAACCATTCATCCTCATACTCACATAGAACGTGCTGCCCATTTCCGCCGAGTACATCACCGTCCTCGGGAGGTATCCCACCTCCATGGGCTCCTCTTGAGATTTTCGTTTGGAGCACATTCTCGCTATGTGAACCCATTCCCGGCATTCGAAGCACTGAGGTCCTTTATTCATAGGGAACATCATTCCCGTTGGTCAAAGTAGTCTGGGAACCTTGGTCCCGGCTTTGGGTCTCTTGTCTAGTTTCGGGGGAGGTATAGTCTTGAGGGCCTTCTCATGTTCCCACGGGTTCGTCTTTGGCTGGGCTCGAGCATAATGAGACGCCATTTCTATGGCTTGTTCTACTGTAAGCCCTGCGTGTTGACGCAGCCAGCGTTGTGTGGCATATGGCAAGGCTAGTATCTCCTCTTAGCTACACAGGTCCGGTCACAGCCATTTATCAGCGGCCATTTTTAGTCTAAAGAAGAGACTCTTCGGGTTCTCCCCTTGCACCCCTTTTTTCTTTCGAAAGCACACGCGGTAGGCCTCCTGATCTAGACCCAAATGATCTAGGATGACCCCCTTAATGGTCGCATAGGGTGTGGTCCCTAGGGGGTTAGCGACCTGATAGGCTGATTGAGCTTCTCCTGTGAGGAGCGGAGCCAGAAAGAACGGCCACTTCGGGCCAGCTCATTGCACGTGCGGCCCTTTCAAAGTTTGGGAGGAAAGCGTCCGGGTCCTCACCATGCACATATTTTTGGAGGGCCGCACCGAAGGGATGGGGATTATGCAGACGCACTTCTCCGGGGATGACCTGGGTGGGAGGCGGCACACTCCTAAGGCTCTCGAGCTGGGCCGTAATGGTCGTAGTGAACAGTTCTCGGTCTGCCAGAGCGGAGGTTAGTTGACTTTCCACGGCCCATTCCAATTTCTCTTGGCCTTTGATTATGTGCTCGATCAGGGCCTCCATCTTTTTGTTGCAGACGGATGGTGGAGGGGATCCCACTTCTGACACCAGTTGTCCTAAGGGGATCGGGGTACTCGGGGTTCCAGCTACTGGATTCGGACTGACTGGTAGTTGAGGGGTAAAGAGAAACACGGGAGGCTTGAGTAACGGGGTTAGTGAAGGTTTTATTGGAATATAAGTCTTTTTGATCAAGGGTACTGCTCGTTCCTTGTCATGAGCTGCGGGGTCCAAATGATGAGTAGCTTGCTCCAGCTTGGCTGTTCCAGTGATGAGGATTGTTATCGAGGGGGTCCGGACGTGGAACGTCTCACAGCTCGTGTCTCCGCTCCGGTACCGAAAAAGAAAGAAAAACGGTCATGGCAACCAGAAGCGCGTGACGTCGTTGACGAAATGGTGGCTATGGTAACGGTATTGGCAGATCTCGGCAATTTAGAAGAAACGTAGAAAATTCATAAAATCCGAAGAGTACATACCAGGAAGCTGGCGATCGGACGCTCAAGTAGAAAACTTTTTAAACAGCAGTCCGAATATGTAGAAAACGAAGAGGTAGGCCGGTTCGTTTTTTTTTTTGAAGAGAAATACTTCGCACCTGTGCCTTGTAATGCTGCAGAAGTGTTCCTCGGGTTCTCCAATCGTCGCCAATTTGTAAAGTATGAATCAAGGCGTTGAAATCCAATAAAAGGGTTTATTAGGTGAAGGGAAAAGGCACAGAGCATCCAGTAAGGAGGAGAGCAGGATCAAACTGCCAAACAGAGAATCTGGAACATAGAACCAGGGAGGCTCACGCAGGAGCCAGGTTCTAGTTCCAACAAGGAAATAAATAAATAATAAGGAACATCACAGAAGGGAAATAATAGAATGCAACACCAAGTGACACTTGTGAGGGCCGGGAGTGAGGGAAACCAGTAGTGAGAACTATACAACTCGGGAGGCAGGAGTGCAAGTGAGGGAAAGGATTTGGGTAGCTTTACAAAGGGCTGTACAATATTATACACGGGGCTGGCTCCTCCATCCCACCCAACCCGCTACCCGGCCCGTACCTCTTGTAGCCACGCTCCTCCCGTGGGAACGTGGCGGGGCGAAGCGTGGAAACGTTGGCCTCCTGGCGTGTCGGTCCCGATCTCTCGCGGCTCTGTCCGTTCTCCGTCTCCGCCTCCAACTGCCTCCTGGGAATCACCGTCCGTCGCGTCCTTCCTGCTTCCTCCTTTTGCCGTATCGAATGTGTCGAGGGACGGGGCCTTTTCCTCTTGGTCCGGGAATTTAAAGGGGCCATGCGTTTTGTTGTCGTCTGGCCAAGCCGACTCAGGTTCTTCGTTCCATGTTAGTAACAGTGGGGAAAAGGGGCAAGGTGAGAGGGGGGTGGCGGACCACCAGTCTGTTGGGGTAGTCGCGTGCTGTCCGCACGCCCCGTCACACACTGCCTATCTGTGGGACTAATCTGTGTTTTTCCTGCTGCGTATTTGTCCAGCTGTTTACGCTCCTCCCCACCTGTGATCTGTCAATCAGTAGCCTCAGGCTTAGATCGCACGGCCTTCCTGACCACATATTTCACACGTGGGTTTGATAGAGTGGTTGTCTCAGGAGATTTCGACAGCAGTGATTCGATCTTGTTTTTGGACATACATGTATCGTTGCATATATCGACATCAATATTAATGGAAACTAATTTATTTATTATTCATTAATTGTCCAGTTTAAGTATGACATCCTTCAATTTAAAATCATTTTTTGATTATGTTGGCATTCTGGATTAATTCCTTGAAGTCAGTGCTATTGCATCATTTCATCCTGGGACTAACCATCACAACCAGATTCAATTCCAATGGCCCTAGGGGGACCAGCCATTTTCTGCTACTGTGCCACTACAGACAGTATAAACAGGTGTTTGCGCTGTGCACCAAAATCCTATGGCCCTGCTGTTGGAGCTGGCCAGCAAGCATCCCAGCGGGAGATAACTGCTGTGCGTCTGCAGTGCCAAACGTTGGAGGCCGTGGCAGCAGAACATCTCCGGCTGGTGGACTTAGAGGAGGAGGCACTGGTCTCCAGTTTCTTCGGGCCACCAGTCAGGCCCAACTCCAACATAGCCACATCAATGCCAGCGACACCGGCAGCTGGCGTCTACTGCCTCCCGTCACACCACCACCCACCTCACTCATCATCAACATGATCATCCAACTGCCTCCTCCACCGCAGCCTACATGAGCCGAACCTGGAAGAGGCAGACATAAAAACTGAACTGGGTGCCCTTGAAGCCCTTTTATATAGGGCTTGTTTTGGGTGGAGAGGGTGAGAAGGGAAGTTGAGTAAAGGGTCAAAAGGATATCTGGGGTTTGCTTGTGGAGGAGGGTGGGCCTTTCGTAGGTGGATAGGGTGGGGTTTGTAAAAAAATAAGGAGGCTTTTCCTTTTTCACTATCTGTCTTTACATTGCTAATTATCGTGGCATTGTGGTTTGGTGATGAGAGCGAGACGAGAAGCATTCCCTAGAAATTCTTAGACATTATACTGTACATCGACCTATCCCAATAGACGTTCTCTACCTGAAGTCCCTTGCCATGTGTGTACTCTTCAGTAGGTTACTTACCCCTTCCTGCAGTTCAGCATACCTGAAACAGGAGTGACTCATTCTGATTGACATTCTTGCTTTATGAGGTTTTTCAGCACCCACCCACCTCTCAGTGATACTGTGTACTAGTTAGTTACTGCCTTTGTCCTACACTCAGTAACTATTGACCACTAACGGGTTCTGCCAACAACATACACAAAAATCTCAATTTTAGTTATCTCTCGTTCCAGAGAACAACTTCAGTGCTAAGGTCTTAACTAGTCTTACCCGAAAAGATCATGCAATGTCTGCTACCTCTCTCAATCTTCCCAAAACCGAAGTCTTCATCCTGGACACCACTCCTTTCACCTGGGACGAATCCTTGTGTCCGCATTGATTGGAACCCCCCTACACCCACTGATCACGCACACAACCTCGGCATCATTCTCAACTCCTCGCTCTCTATGAACGACTAAATTAACGATGTCATATCCTCTTGCTTCCAAAGGCCCCGCCTGCTTCAGAAAACTTTCAAGTGGATCCCCACCAAGTCCAGGAGAATGATCACCCAATGCTTGTCAGCAGCAAGCTTGACTTCAGCAATGCACTCTACGCTGGCACCACCCAAAAACTCCAAAGGAAATTGCAGAGCATTAACAACGCCTCCACCGGACTTATCCGGGTCATCCCCCTCCGCAGCCACATTTCTGGTCACCTGAGAAATCTTCACTGGCTCCTGTTCAACAAAATAATCACCATCAAGGTCCTCAAGAATGCCAACAAAGCCCTCTACAACACGGACCTACTTATCTCAAGCAACGCCTCTCCTTCTACACACCCACCATTCATCTCCTCCTCTCCTAAGGTTCCCTAGCCACTATCCCACAGATCCGCAAGACTTCAGCCAGAGGAAGATTCTTCTCCTACGGTGCTGCGAAGACTTGGTTCTCTCCCTCTACCTCTACTTCTCAGGGATTCACCTTTACTGCTTCAATTCAGGAAAGACCTCAAGTCCCTGCCCTTCGACTGAACTGCAGACCCCCTCCCCCAGTGCTTTTAGACCCTAACGGCTGATTAGCTGTGCTCTATCACAACCTCGTTTGATTGAAACCTTATTGCAGGGTTTCCCAAAGGCTCTTTGTTGTGTTATGCAGTTATCATCAAAATAAAACTGAGACACTGGCCAGTTAAGGATTTTGCCATCTTTTTATTTCTTGTTATAATTGCAATACAGTTGTTTTTATGATTTTGACTTCCAAGGGACAGAGCATCTTTTGCTTAACTAGTTTTGATTGCCAAGTTGTGTACATATAGAAACAAACACAAACTCTTCTTATATTCTATTCCTGTTTTGTATCTTCTTGGCAGTCTGTTCTCCCCAGCCGGAGCCCTTGGAAAGAAAGGTAAAGATAAGAGTGGTATCCAGTAATAAAATCAATTTCCCTTTTCCCATCTCTTCTCCTGTTCTCTCTTTGTTTCCTAGTTTTTTTCTGATACATACATTTTATTCTTCTAATTAAGGACTCTGCCTTTTCTAGGTTCCAGCTCCCTGTTTTTTTACTTGGGTATTTGTCTTAACTTTGCTTTCTCCCTTTAACAAAACTATAATTGCCAAACCAAGCCTTCAATTTGACCCTTTAATAAAGGCATCTCTTGTGAAAACAAATCTTCTTTGGACTTGATTATTGTGGGCTTTTGTTACCATTGGCACCTTCATACTACATCACTCTGGGTTTTGTGCATTCGTCCCACAATACTGCCCCCTCTTCCCTTCCAGCCCTACACATGGGCAGGCACCTGGCTGAGCCATGCTCCTCCTGGAGTGTGGTGGGTTCTGGCATTCCTGAGGTGGCATCCATGCTGCAGTTCCGGTGCATTGCAGTCGTCCTCACAATCGACGTGGCTGTTGAGAGTCGCCCGGTACAGCGTCTCTCTCGCCCCCCTGGTAAGAAGTGGCTGTTCACCTCCTTCGAAACATCACTCTGTTTTCATTATCTCTGGGAGCCTCTCATTCTCCACTGATGTTGGCCTGCCCCTTTTCTCACTCTCTTTTTCATCCCGATCTCTCTCTGCTTCTCCTCTTCTCTATCCCCTTCACAGACCTCATGTCCCCACCTTTTTTAGCTATGTTTGTCCTTTTTATCTTTGTTCTTTTTCTTGCGGGTCCTGAAAAAGTAAAGTCTTTCTCTTGTTCTCCTTGTACTGCTTTCCTGGTTGTTCCAGGGGTTTTAACTATTTTCCTTCCATTATTTTTCCAGAGAAGCTGGTGTCCCCGCCCCTTCAATCTCTCCTGCTAGGTTCCACTACAAACTGTTTTGGGTGATGCTTGCACGGTGAGCTTCAACTGTAGGATTATTCAGAAGGATTATCCATCACAGACAATAAGACTGAAAGAAAACACCGACTTAGTAGGTAATCCAAGACTGAGACCAACATGAGAAAAAAGTCAATCATACAAATAATAACTAGCAGTAGTAACTTCAAACCAATCTTGAGATCTAGTATTTATTTAATTTAAAAAAATTTAATTAAACTTACAAAATCCTTGAGCCAGAAGTTAGGACTCTGGAGAAGGTTAGGTTACTCCAGGCTGCTGAGATATTGTAAGCACTACAAGGCCTGATTCCCAAAGATAAAGTAAGTTACACTTTTGGTGTTACTTTACTCTTGCAGTGTAAGTTTACGACTGGAAACATTTCCATCAGTAACTTTGCGAAAAGTTACTTTGCCAGTAGTAAGTAACCCTTATCACTTTAGAAGGAGTTATCATTACTCACTACTTTGTTGATACTCATAAAGTTACTGATAGCACAGTTATCCTACAGGACAAAACTTGTAAAGTCTAAGTTTACCTATGCAAACCAGGGCACATAAACCACACACTATTACTACCTATGATGGGACAGACATTGTTCTAACTAAGACTCTGCCCCATGGTGATGTCCCTTTGATGAGCAAAAACAAATAGGAGGTACCCCATATCTTGTGCAACAGGGAGGGGGGTTCAAACAGTAGAAAGATGGGGAAAACCCTGTCTGGCAAAACAGCAGGTGGCTGGTTTAAGTACTTGTGGGAGTGGTCTGGTTTAGGGGGGAATCTGTTCTATACCATTTTCTATAGAGGGCAAATATACCTACTAGGTGGCGCAATTTCCTACAATTTAGGTGAACTTGTAAAAGCACTCAAATATACCAAACAGAAAAGTTATGTGTCGTTAAAAAATGATCATAAATGATTTATTTACCTCCCGATGGGGTTACAATCTAACACATTATCACAATATTAAAAAAAATTTGAATTAAAAACCACATAACATCATTATACAATCTCAGAAAACAGTCACTTTGACTTTTTTATATGAGATTGTATAATGATGTTATGTGGTTTTTAATTCAAAAATTAGGTATATTTGCCCTCTATAGAAAATGGTATAGAACAGATTCCCCCCTAAACCAGACCACTCCCACAAGTACTTAAACCAGCCACCTGCTGTTTTGCCAGACAGGGTTTTCCCCATCTTTCTGATGTCCCTTTGATACCTATGTGGGTAACTAGGGCTGGCGTGGGAAATCGTTTAGTTAAGATGTGAGTTGGCATCGCTTTCACCACATCCGCTCCACCATACATTTATGAAGTAAATTCTCAGTCATACTCCAAAAAATCACACAAAATGGGGGAAAGGGGTTAGGGTTTGGTGGATGGATAGGAATTGGTAGTTGGGGAAAGGTGAGACGAAGACAAGCACAACATTCATCAAGTTGATGAGCAGCACATCATCATCACATCTGTTGTAAGAGGAATTCAAGGAATGACCCAATTCAGTTCCTAAGACCCTCTTTTACAGGGATTTGTGCTACCCTACGCCAAAGTGAAGGGTCAGGAAGGCACCATATTTATGCAATAAGGTGCATTCCTGTGCTTTCTCCCTGCGATGGTGCTGTTTCTGCAGCCTAGTGCCAATGCAGGCTCCTTTGCATCATGGTGCACGGGTGCCTCCGTTGACTGCAGGTTTGTTTTTGTTCAGGAAGGGACACCTTCCTGCACTGAAACAATCCCAAGAGGTATTTCCTCTTTCTACATGTGCTGCAAAATTCAGCACACATAGAAAGAGGAAAAAACAAGGAGAAGTAAAGATATTTCTCTCTGTTACACCTCACCACATGAGGCATAAGGATTTGGTTTACATGATTTTGTAAATCTGAGGCAGAGTCAAAATCCATGGGTGATGCATAGAAACCCCCAGTGCAACGCCCATGGAACGCCTCCTGAGTGCAGAGTAAGGTGACGCAGCGACCTGCAATGAATTGCCTTACTCAACCTCTATGAGGCCAGTCAAAGCCACACAGGGTGGATTTGCGTGGTTTCATGAATCTGATTCAGAGCCCTGCGTCACGCATGTACCACTTTACATGGTGCAAAAGAGATTCAAGTCTCTCATAAATTTGCCCCTAAATGCATTGCAAACAGTCCTTCAGCCCCAAAGTCCCACGTTATCTGATTGTTCTGTTGCCTAGGTTTGAGAACCTAGGTTTTATACTGCACATAAATGCTAAAATGTACGGTGCAGCTGCATTCTTCTTCTAGGAATGTCCGGTAAGCGGGAGTGTAAGGGAGCTTTCATGCAAAAGAAGAGAAAGTATGTGGAATGCAGAAATGCAAATGTCATTATTGTAGAGTCAAGGAGATGGTAAGGTTCATGGGGGATGAGCGTCAAGAGGGCAGAGCATAGGCTGGTGCAGTCATGTGTGAATGACTGAGGAGTGAGGACAATCATTTACTACCAATCTCAGACAAGAAGCTGCATGCACCTGGTCGATCAATCTCACGAATGTCAATTGTCTTCAACATTCAGCTGTGTGCGTCCATCATGTGACGTGTGTCCAGGGACAGTCCCACCAGGCCACCACCACTTAATCAGAGTTTGACATTTGAGCCAGTACACTACTCAGCAATTTCCAAATCAACACACCTCTCTCCAGTCCACAGGCGTGGGCCTCTTTGAGTCATTTTGTTTCCTATTGAAGGAGATAGGTATTGCTCATAAGTTCCTCCTTCCGGCTGTTGAGGTAGTCCCGTCCCGACTCCGAGTCCTGACCCAAATGAGATAGACCAATAGTGTTGATGAATAAGAAGAGCAAAATAATTTGAGCACTTCAATCAATCAAACAATCAAATAGAACTTGTATAGCACAACTAATCACCCATGAGGGCATCCAGGCGCCAAGACTACACTTTGTGTAGTTTTTGTTAATTAAACAGATTGATCTGTTAGGAACTTGAACAAAAATCAATTACAGGAAAGAAGTGGCCCAAGTAAGTAACTATAGTCAAATGTGAAAGCAAGTTAATTGTTCCGGCAGAATCATCCATCGGGCCCCAAACATTACAAATCAAGTTTTCAAATTAGTGACAAGACCCTCCCAGCCATCACATGAAGCATCACTCACTCAATATATCACTCATTGTTGTGCAACAGCTGCCTGCTCCAGGCGTGGTGCACATTTGTCCACTGTATCTTTGGTTTTCCCAAGGAAGCAGCAAACAGTGGCAGTCTTGTATAAAAATGGATCTTTACTGGGGCTGCCCAGCTAGGGAATGAAAAACAGAAGGAGGCATTGTCTTTATTTCCTTTTCGCGAATGGGGAGGCATCTTCTGTGCGCACTGGTCCAACTCTAATCCATTCCATACATGTGAATCAATAGGTCTGCATAAGTCAGGCACCAAATATATAAATGTTCTTCTATATCCTTTTTTGTTGCCAAGCAGTTTGACGATAATATATGAAAGTTCTATTGTGGCCTACCAATTCAGGGAAGTAGAGTTTGTCCCTTAAGCTCAGGGGGTTTACCCAAAGTTGGTCAGCTAAAGCACTTGAGACTGACCAATCACCCTCCTTGTCCTCCTATGCTGTTTCTGTAACAGTGTGATCTTGTGGTATGAAATGTTTGTTCAATTGGATCATAGTCAATCTCTCTACAATTTCAGGCACAAGAGTGGTCCTTCTGACTGATACAACTGCGCTGGCTGCACTGAACACAAGCTTATTGGCTAACCGTGAATCTTGGGGGAATCACTGTATGTGGCGGCGGTGTCTGCATCCGAGTCTTGTGCAATTTGGAGCTTGCTGATGCAGGTGATGTTGGCACATTATGGGGGACAGGGCTGCTTTGTATAATGATGTCATCTTCTTATTCCCAATGACCACCTTCATCTTCTGTCACTGTGCACTGAGCTGCTTCCCCTCCCACCACCAGCCATCTTTTTAAAGTGCTCCGCCCACCAGATTGTGTGATGTTTTTTCAGATTGGACGTTTGGCCTCCAGTACGATAGTGTAAACCTGTCTTACCTCGATGAATACTTGCGAGGCAAACGGAGCATATTCCAATGTTATCATCCTGCTTGCTAATTGTGAAGATTTCCCAAACTAGAGAGGAGACATTTTTTAGTGTGCCACAGCTAATGCCTGAAGAACTGAAGATAGGTGGCTGTGTTGTTTGAATCTCTCCGTAGGACGTACTTCAATTATGTAATGGTGGATGAAGGTTTTGACGGAGGTCCTTCAAATATGGAAGCTGGCAGTGTTGGTAGTGGAACCCATACGTATTGCCTTTAAAGCGCTCACTTTGGCCTTTAAGGCACTTCACGGCACTGGTGCTAAGTACATCAGTAAACGGATAGAGTTCTATCAGCCATCTAGGTCACTTAGGTCATCTTCCTTGGCCTTGGCCTCTGTGCCAGCTATTAGGCGTGCTCGCTGCGGCGGCCGCTCCTTTAAACGTCTGGCACCACAGATGTGGAATGCCCTGCCTCTATCTCTGAGGACGAATGACAATCTTTTAGCGTTCAGGAAGGACCTTAAATCGTGGCTCTTTGTTCAGTAGCTCTCTGTCTGCTCTTTTCTGCTCTGCACCACCTTGGGTTTTTAGCGCCGGGACACTTCTCGCAGTAGCTGAGCGCTATATAAAACTCATTATAACATAACATAACATAGCATACATCTGAGCAGGTTGAATATGAGTGTCCTATGAGCAGCCCTCCATACTGGCTCCATCACTGTCACTTTTCATAATTCTAAGGCTTTCAGGAACTTTCCTTTTCTCTGGTTTCTTGGGGCGGGTCTCAGAGTCAGCCGGGCTCCAATCCTTGTCCAGATCATCAGAAGGGGGGCTGGCAGAAAATGGTAGAGTACCATATTTTTTGGGTGGAGATCATGAAGTCAATGGTCAAAGAGCTACATATTGCTCAGCAGGAAGCTCAACCTCCTGTTCTGCTCATATGTCAGGAAGAGCTGTTGCTGGCAGTACCTCCTGTTATCCACTGTGTACCGTTTCCATACTTTGTGGCTGAGACAAATCGAGTTTCAAACTCATTGCCATGACTGCAGTGGCTGCCTCACTGAGAGACATAAGCTGGGTGTAGATTGGGTTGGTGCGGTTGATGTGGGAGTGCTGTTCCCTGCATTTTACTGCCCGGAAGACAATGCTTCAGGCACAGCAAATTTGCTGAAAAAGTTGGAGTGTGGCAAGCCAGTTGTTTTATTTATTTGTAGTGTTTTCAATAGCGCGAACAAGACCCTGAGAAGGGTATCAGAGCGCTTTACAACACAGAGCAAAACAAGTATATTAAAAAAAAAACATTTTCCTAGGGTCCGAGGAATAGATATGTGGCGAATATGAGGTTCGGCATACAGCAAAACGGTAATAGAGATGATTTGTTCGGTGCAGTAGGAATAAGTTCAAGTTTTAGCAAATCATATAAGTGAAGGTGTCTTCACGGGAAGTATAGATACAAGTTGCAGTAGTTGATGAGTTCAATGCTGGCAGGAGTGAAATCGAGAGTAGAGTTTCCATCCGAGTCGGAGAGGGGCAAGTCAGAGAGTTAACTGGTGTGATTGATAGGGCCAAGGATGATGAGGATGGTTAAGGAGTTAAGGGAGAAATTTGCTCATCAGGAATGATTTAGCTTCTCTGTTGAATAATGGTGCTGAAGAGATTTTTCCGATGCTTGGAGGGAGTGAGTTCCACATTCTTGGTACCGCTCCAGGGAATGCTCTGTAAAAAAAAAAATTCTTGCTGAAGCATGAAGGTTTCAGGAGTAGATTGTCGGAGCTCCTAGAGTGTCTGTTTCCTCCAAATATAGTAAGTTTTTGTTATAGGTATTTGGGGGTATTGTGTTGTAATGCATTTTGAGTGATGCAAGCCATCTTTAGGTGAATTCTAGCTTCGTAGGGTAGTCAGTTGAGCGCCTTCATGTGTGTCGAGATATGGTCAAATTTCTTAGATCCTGTTAGGAGTCTTACTGGAATGTCTGACAAAATATCGACATTCACAATATCGACGTACAAAAATATCGGAGCAAAAATATCGAAATCAAAAATATCGGCTTCCTATACTTAACTAGATATATACACAAATATCGATTTTTTAATATCGATATACAAAAACATCGTTTACTTTTATATCGACTACATTAACATCGGAAAACAAAAATATCGCTATCTACAAAAAATAATGACATTAACTATAATATCGACATCAAAAATATCGTGCACTTCAATATCGGATTATCAGCTATATCGACTTTTTATATGCATCTGTTTGCATAATAAATTAATGTTTTATATGTTTTCACATCTAAATAAACACACAATACTTAAATTAATACTATAGACACACTATTAATTTGTCAAAAATATCCTATTGGTATAATTATATCACCTACACATATAAAAATATTCTATACTACTTTGTATAATTTTATAATTTTTTGGGGTTTTTCACTTCTATTACAAAGTAATCACAACAGAAATTCAAATATACTAACTAACCAATCACAAACCTAATTTTTTTAATGAACCAATAGCAAAGTAATTACTACTGACACTCCCCTATATAAACAATTAAAATCTAAGCACAAACTACTTGCCAAAAGTCACTGAAGGAGATTCATCTCTATCCGAATTGCTGCACAACAACTAGAAGAACCAGACTATCAACCTACTATCACATCTTCTAAGTAAGTAAATAAAATAGAAACTGCATTATTTGCTACTACTACTTACTTACCTGCTAAATACCCAGTGCCCCTTTGCTATTCATACTACTTAACATGCTAAATAATTATATGAAACTATTTTTTTTAGATACAACAACTACTGAATATTCTACTCAAAATAACTGTGAACAAACCCTAGGAATACAGATTCTAATAACTATGTAAGTAATTTCACATTGATTCATTATGTGCACATAAATCTAAACACACAAAAATAATGACTTTTGCCCCACATATTTCTTTTTTTCTGTAGATTCTACTACTGAAAACTGCACTACTAATGAACTAAGGACATCAGTACTATTTCTCCAATACATTTTACTAAGTAAGTATTATGCAACTGAAATAAATGTGGAAAAACAATACAAACATTTAGAACTGTTCTAATTATTTTCTATTATATATTGTTTATTTACAGAGCAAACACAACGAATAGATATACAGACATAATACAGAACTCCACATTCTGAATAATACAGATACTAATCACAAAGTAAGTATATTAAAGAACATAATTACCAGATTATCTATTAAAAAACATACCAACATGGTGATTATTCTAACACATATGTTCCTTTTTTATTTAAGATAACACTACAAACTACTCTCCAGAAGCTGAAGAAACAACTATACTGGCAAAGACCAACCTAAAAAAATATGTAAGTATCTTCACAATGTGAATCATGAAGATACAATTTTGTAGTAGAAATGAGCTCTAACATTGCAAATGTACCGAAACATGAATTAATAATATACTACTTTCATGTTTTTCATAACAGCTACAACAACATCACAAACAATTATCCCCAACAAAAGAAGCAAGCAACTCCTAATTTTGATGTAAATTCTAAAACACGTAAGTATAAACATTCCTACTTATCACTAACATAGATTATTTATCACATTTAATTTGACATTAACTATTATATATATATTTTATAGATATACAAAGTACAAAATGACCGAAGGAGCCGAATTTGAGACCAGCCAGAAAGGAAAACTATTACTATGCTACATGGGTTACACTTATACACAAGAAAAGCAATATGGCATGAAAGTTAATTGGAAATGTTGTAAATATTATTCTAACAAGTGCTATGGCAGAGCAACAACTAGAGAAGCTACAGTACTGTATACTAGGGAACACAATCATCCACCTAATGTTACTGAAATAGAAGTTAGAACAGCTTTGGAAAATATAAAAGAAGCTAGTACAGGTTCCCAAAAGCAAACAAATTTCATTTTAAAAGAAGCCATTCCTAAAATCCCAAAAACTGCCACAACTCAAATGCCAAATATCCTCTCCTTAAAAAGAACTATAGCACGAACTAAAAAAGCTACTACTGCTACAACACCATCTCCCAGAACATATCAGGATATAAATTTAACTGCTAACCAAATAATAACTTTAAATAAACAACCATTTATAGTTTACGACAACGAAAACAATGACAAAAGGCTTATAATTTTTGGTACCAATATGAATTTAGTTAAACTGCAGCAAAGCCAATATTGGATGATGGATGGAACATTTAACATCTGTCCCAAACCATTTTTCCAATTATACACAATACATGGCCTCTACCACAACTGCAACATACCTTTGCTATATGCACTATTACCAAACAAAAATAATTCCACATATATGGAATTAATAAATATAATTAAACAAAAAACGAATGATTTTTCTCCTGAAAAAATCATTCTTGATTTTGAGCAAGCAATGCTCTCAACTATCCTAAAAATCCACCCCCATACCTGCATTCAAGGCTGCTATTATCATTTAAACCAGTGTTTATGGAGACACCTTCAAAAAACTACCCTAAGTGTCGAATATGCTACAAACTCATCTTTTGCTTTCCAAATTAAAAAACTCATTGCACTTGCTTATGTCCCTGAAACAGACGTAGCTGAACACTACAACATTCTTATAGACAGCCCCTTCTACAAACAAAATGAAGCTAAATTAAGTCCATTTCTCGACTACTTTGAAGACATCTGGGTAGGCAGACTCCACAGATCTGGCCACAGACGAAATCCCAAATTCCTCATACCCTGGTGGAACGTTTACAGAAGTACCCTTAACGGAGAATCAAAAACTAACAATGCAGTGGAAGGTTGGCACAATGCATTTGTACAATCAACT